>NC_090446.1:1176365637-1176990637 GCF_031143425.1 Pleurodeles waltl | reverse complement strand
CCAAGGGGGATTACCTTGCAACAGGTGTGAAGATGTTAACTATGTACGTCATGTGACATGTTAGATGGATAGCACAGCCTCACATGATGCTGTCAATTATCAGAAACCATTAAAAACTAGAGGTGACTTGCATATGTCTGACTCTATGTTGCACATGAACATGACTCTTGAGACTCTGCAGAGGACAAAGAGCAAGGTCCTACACACCTTACTATGCCATTGGGAGGATTGACCTGTTGGTGGAATTAACACCCAACAGAGTAGAAAAATCAGTATATTGGTGCACATATGACACAGTCATATGTGCACCATTTTGTGCCATTGGACTAAGGGGACAACATAGTTGAGAAACATGTCTCAAAATCCATTTGTATGTGCTACTTGTGTGCTATAGATGGCTAGTGTCCTGCAGTGTGTTCACAGAAGATCTGGGACCCTTTGCAATTTCCACATTGTCAGAGCTAACATTCTGTTCCCTCATTCGTTCACCTGGTAAAGGGGCAAATGTATATTAGGTCTCTACTTATCCCCTTGGGGTTGCTGTGCTGCCTTCAAACGCCCATCCAAATCAGGGCAGGCCACTGCCAAAATACGGGCTGTTAGGGAGGTCATTGTCTGACGGGCACCCCATTCTCATTGAGACGACATCCTCAGATGAGCCTCTGCGGGATTCCAGGCTCAGGTCCTACTACCTCTTCCAACAGTGGGCGCTCTACTGGCTGTAGACCCCAAGGGTCTGCACTTTTTTGATGATGGCATGGCAAATCCCCTTCTTTTCATGGGCGTTGGCCTTGCATGGATGACATAGACAAGAAAGAATATCATGTCCACATGTTTCACACTAAAACAGGCAGAGTTAATTACAAGTCAGTTCAGCAAGAGAAACACAGACTCTATTGAACATCCTCTCCACTGATAGATGACCATATACAGTGAGGGCATATGTGAGGTGGAAACAGGCATACAACATGTATCTCCATCACCAGCTGTTATGTCATCACATATGACCGGACACTAAGCACATATGAAGATGGGATTTTTCAGGCTGAGTCTGCCATACACCTCCACTAACCATGTGCAACTGTCACAAAGTGGGTCAGGAAGCATACCTGGCACACTCCACAATGTCTCAGGACCATAAATCTGTCAACAAACATAAGTACATGCCCAGGAACTCACCCATTTTTGCACAACGTAAGCACCCAACAGACTTTAAGGACACAATCTGAAACATAGCTCATCAGCCTTTGCTCAGCATTTCAAAGAACAGTCAAGCTAAGGAAACATATGTGAACATGGTGCACTTACCTGCTCCTCTGGTGCACCATAGACCTGCCCAAAACTGGATATGACCTCCTTCACTTGCTTCTCCAGGCCCTCAGGTGAGAAGGCAGAGGCCCTATCACCTGTAGGACATGGAATGATTGCTCCTAGAGGCAACTCACAGCATCTCAGGTCATGGCTGTTTTGCTGGCAGCAGTGTCAGGAGTCAAGTTAGAGTTGAAGCATGAGATGGCGGTCACATCTGCCACGTAAGAGACCGTCACCACCGGTGAACATTGCCATTGGTCCTAGACCGCCAAAGGCATCAATGTGCTCCAATGGCAATGTCTACCACAGTAGTATTCTCCTACCACCATGACGACTTCTGCGGGCAGGCACATGTGGTTTCCTATTGTCCATTATAGCAGGACAGGCAGTCGCAATTTTAAGGCCCTTAGATGGTCCGAAAAATGAATTTCATGATGCATGTCTGATTTGTTGAAACACCTAGACAGCTACATCAGAATTCCACAACGTGAGGATTTGGAGCATGTGAAGGATGATTTTTATGCTTTGGCACACATCCCACATGTAGTTAGAGCCATTGATGGTACCCATGTAGCCTTGGTTCCCACACATGGCAATGAACATGTGCATCAGAACAGGAAGAACTTCCACTCCGTAAATGTCCAAGTAGTCTGATTGGAGGACCTCTACGTCTCCCAAGTATGTGCATGGTATCCAGGTTCATTCCATGATGCCTTCATCATGCGGAACAGTGCTATCCCACAGCTGATTACACAACAGTACACAGAAAGGGCCCGGTTGGTTGGTAAGTCACATATGTCATGTGTGTTAGTATCCTATGTCTGCTGCCAAATATAAGGATGTTCAAAATGTTTGCACACATGTAATGATTCCTTACAGGGGATTCTGGCTACCCAAACTGCCCCTGGTTGTTGATACCAGTGAGGTACCGAACCACACCAGGGGAAGTCCGCTTCAATGAGGCCCACGGAAGGACACAGCGTGTCACTGAGTGGATTTTTGAGCTCCTGAAGGCAAGATTTTGTAGCACTGATAAGTAAGGTGGAGCCCTCCTTTACTTACCTGCCAAATTGTGTCAAATCATTGTGGCCTACTGCATGCTCCACAAACACTCCCTGAGGCATCAGATCCCATATATCCCAAATGAGGGGGAGACAGAAGTTCCGCAGGGTGAGAAGGCAGAAATGCCAAGTGAGTATGACAGTAATGTGGATGAAGGTGGAGACATCCTGGCAGATCTCCTCAATAGGTACTTCACCTGACTGTAAATATGTGATGTTCTGTAAATTGATTGACTCAGTGGGGTAGTGGGGTGTTAGGGATGTTTGAGAAGGGTCTTTGTATGACCATCAGACATGTTATTCATTGCTTTGCAAAACATAGTTCAGGTTTTCGTAAAAATAGTACATGGAGTTGTGACTATTGTGATGATCTCCTTTGTTAGTGTTTGTTACAATGCACAATCTAAACCACCATTGTATTTAGGACATGTATTTCTAGGTCTTGTTTACCGTTACCTGCCTAAACTCACACATGTATAACATTTTTACTTTCCAGATCTCTTCACAATGCCATCCTCATGTGGACGTTTCTGTACTGTGTCACTGGCATGTGGGGTTAGCATGTCAGACATGTGAAGTGGACACGGATTGATCCATGTACTGCATGACATTATTTTGGTGGTGTATGAGTCCCATGCCCAGCCTGACAGGACAGCGGGATGGCAGTGTTCTGTTCCACACAATAGACCTCTTTGCAATGTTATCTGGGACTAAAGGTGTCATGTGTGTGATCATGTGTCTATGACACATGTGTTCCTGTGCAATCCATTCACTCAATCTTCTCATTATTTTGATAATGGTACTATCTTAATTGTATGTACTGTCACTGTAGGTCATTGTGCATGTGTGTCAAGATTGACATAGGTGAGTAACATGTCTACAAACACCTGCCCATGGTAAGTGGAAGGTTCCCTGACTGGGGACATTTGTTCTGACCTCTGTCTGTATTATGGGGTATGTTCACTTGGTAGGTTTGGTATGGGTATGTGATAAGGGTTTAGCTAATGACAAATTGCACCAATCGATTTGCCTATTTGGCTAGACAAAGTCTGACGTGTCCCATATTTCAGTGGTTTGTGGAATTTTAGTTAATGACACCCATGCTGAAACACAAAGTTGTGAAGATGAACTTCACTGTGTGCTCATTGGCATGGGGTCAACCTATGTGCATCACAGTGCAATAAATGGGGATTGATGATTGTCCACTTGTTTCATTGTGTATGCATTGAAACCAGAATCAACATGTCCCTTCCTGCATTTCCTACATTTGAGCATATCATGTGCAGTCAAGATATTTCACAGTCAATTGTTCAACATAGATTAACTATGATCCTAAAATATTTATTGTGGTTTAGGTGTGTTTATTTACAAGTGCACAGAAAAATTAAATGAATGGGATCAAAGCAATAAAGTGCAAATAGTGAAAGGTTCAGTCATGGTGGATGTTTTCATCAGGGTAGCTGCTACAACATTTGAAGTCTCAAGTCCAGTGTCCTTCTATCCTTGAAAAATGGACAGTGGTCACAGAAGAGTGACCACTCAGTCATTAGAGGAGCACTTCCTGACAGTGGTGGAAGTCTTAGCATCTGCTCCTTCTGGTTGTTTTGGTGAACATCCACATTTGCGGGGGTTCTTCAACTACGGAGGCAGGGGTGTCCGAGGCATGTCCTTCCCCTGGAAGATCCTCCCGTCCACTCGCTGCCACTGATGTAGAAGGGATTGATGTGACATGGGCAATGGAAGGGGTTGGATACTGTGGACATTCCCTGCTCAGGGTGGTGTTAATGTCTCTCAGCACTGCTGTTAGGAAAACCATGTTGGCATTGAGGGCCTCCCACAGTTGTATGACTTCCTGGTGGTTGTCCCTCTGCAGCTGCTGGATGTCCCCCATCATGGCAAGTACCTGGCCCATTATGCCTTGGGACTATTGGTAAGCTCCCAAGACTTGGAATATCATGTTCTGGCCAGTGTTATCCCTAGCAGCCTTAAGCCACTGACCCACACCATCCCTCCCATGCACCCTACCATTGGTGTGCCCCCTTGACACAGTTTTCCTGCTGCCACTAGTGCCAGGTCCTTCATTGTCAGGGTTTTTGAGTTGTGACTCCAGTACCTGTACTGGGGGGGCACATGACGGTTGTAACTGTCCTTGGAACACAGGTTTGGGGGCAATCGATTGCTTGAGATGAAGTTGCAACAGGGCTGGAAGGAGTTGATGTGTGCCTGGTGTGAGTCGTCCTCATTGTCCACACATCCAGGAGTGCTCTCCCAACTGAGGGCTTCATCCAGGGGGTAAGTGGCCGTCTCAGGTGTCATCTCCATGTTCCCAATGTCAAGTAAACCTGCTGAAGAAGTGGAACGGACAGTTACAGATTGTAATGCAACATGTGGTATCCAAATTTCACAATTAGATGTGCTTTGAGCCATGTACAGATAGGCTTTGCTAGATCCCCTCATTTGAAAGCGATACCTGCTTTCAATTCTGGATAACAGCTATATGGGAAACAGACAATTCCTATCTCATTCACCTTGCTACAGGATGTCTGAGTGCCTTGGCAGTTGGATGATTGTTCATAGACTCCTATCTGTACAGCTGTGTAGTTTTATATTTTTCATGTTACCTCCCAGTTACCAGTAGTTCATTATTGAGTCAGCAGGCAGCTGCACAATGTCATGCGGAAACTGACCTGGCCATCAGATTAGGTGCAACCATTCTACCTGGCCAAAGGTGTCAGGTTACACCAGGTACATCACAGTGCATACATGTGCGTTCCCCTCAGGTGAGTAGATTTCAATAGGAGATGGGAGGCAGAAGGGCCAGTTTAGTGGAGGCCACAGCTGTAGCTGTATGTTGGTGGTATTCTACTGCCAGATGCCCATAGCATTGCTGTCATTGGCATAGCCTGTACAATTGTGGAGCATTCAGGTGGGTTTACACTATTGTTTAGTTAACATGCAAGGCAACTTTCATTGTGGTACACTGTTCTGGTTTTCTTAATGGCGGAACAATACCTGCTGGGAGTTGTAGTGCTGCCAGCCCCTGTACTACCCACACCATAAACAGATACTGTGCTCTCAGGAGAGTTTAGTTGACATTTAGGATGCCAGACACGGGTATTCAGACAGTTGAACATGGGTGGTAAGTGGGTTGGCTGTTAAGATGTCAAAAGGTGATCAGTGAGCATGCAAGACAGAACTTTTGGGTGACATTAATGGGGTTGTGACTTACTCGACTCCACTCCCCCAGGTATTCCTTTCAAGACCTCAGGATTAAGGATGGCCAAGACCTTCTCCTCCTATAATGTGAATGTTGAGGAGGAGGTGGGGGACCACCGCCAGTCTTTAGGACTGCCAGCTGGTGCCTAGTGGCCATGGAATGGACCTTCCCCCTGAGGTCATACCACGTCTTGCTGATGTCCTCCTTTGTGCGTGGAGAGCTGCCTAAAGAATTCACCCGATCGACTATTCATTGCCACATCTCAATTTTCCTGGTGATATTAGTTTGCTGGACTCCGAATTGGTAAGGCTCTACTCTGATTTTTTCATCCACCATGACCCTCAACTCGTTGTCAGTGAAACAGGGATGTTCTTTTGGGGACATGGTGGTATTCAACAACATGGAAAAGTGATGTAGACGGATGATGAGGTGTGGGTGCTCTGTTGTGAGGGGGTGACGGTTGGTGTCTGATGTGTAGGGTATTATTTTATGTGTTAGGTTTGTTGTGCAGGTGTGGATTGAGTGGTATTTGAAGTGTGGAGAGGTGCCTAATCTATGGTTTGCAATTTCTATATGCAAGCTCTATCTTGCTGTGTGCGGCATTTCGGCTGCAAAGGATTGTGGTGTGTTTTAGTGCAGTTTATAGGTGTGTCCAGTGTGTGGATGTGAGTCAACTGTGTGGAGCTCAAACTATCCAATGTGGTGTTGTGTATTACTGTGGTGACCACAATCGCTGAGTTTCACACGGCCTTTGGTTTACTGCTACAGAAGAACCACCATTGTAATTTTTGAGTTGTAATTGGTTCAGTAGATGTTTGATGGGCTGGCGGTGCTGATGGTTGGACCTCGTACTCCCCACCTCTAGAGTCCTGGCGGTGTCAGTTTTTTGGCTGTCTTTTGGCGGTCCTAGCTGTGTAACTCATAACATTGCAGTCTTTATGTCCACCAACATGGTGGTCTTTTGGCAGACACCACCATGGCGGTCTGACTGTTAGACCACCAAACTCGTAAATGAGGCCCTAAGTGTCAGGGTTAGACTCTGGCAGAGAGGACACTCTGTCTCAAAAGCAATGGAGTACCCTGCATACCAAACCATCAGTGTGCCTGCCTCTTTTCAAGACAGGGAAAGCTTGCGCATTCTACCAATGAAACCCCAGTTGGCTCCATCAATATATACTTCATCCAATGGCCAATGTAGTGGGTGCTGGAGGAAGAAGGACATCACACCAACAACCTTATTCAGGGTTGATGATGTATTTCCTTTTTTACCTGATTGTCATCGCCAGGAAAAACGTGGCACTGAGGGACAGGAAAAAAAAGAATGACTCTTTCGCCCTGGAAACAAACTCCCAGAATCCCAGGGCGTTGGGTTAATAAATGTTTTTTTCTTTTTCAGAAACCATTCCACACAGGGCAGTTCATTGTCTGCGTTTATCCATTTTGGGAGCTACCGAGTATCACAAACTGTAGGAACCTTTCAAGACCCACACATTAAAAAAATGGGCACCCTCTGGATTTTCCTAGAATATATCCATCAGGTAAAGCTGGCAGAAAATTCCTCAGAAGATGGCCCAGAATGCAGGGAGTACCTCCAAACACAAGTGCAGTACTATAAGGGGCTGATTTAAGAGCCAATAGCACCATCCTAATGACACATTAGCGTCATTTTATTTACGCTAATGTGGCATTAGATGGCAAAAATGCTGCACCATAATTTCAAAGTGGTGCAATGCACGCATTGAGCTACTTTGTAGCCCTTTATGCTACATTATGCCTGCACCAGACATAATGGATGTAAAGGCGGCATTTCCCCATTAGGGAGGCCGAAAAAATGGTGCAAGGAAATCTAAGAGATTACCATGCGTCAATTGTTTCAGCACTTTTAACTCCTGCTCAGAGCAGGCATTAAAAGGGGGCATGCCATTGAATATAATGGGTCCCTATGTACTCTGCAGGAGTAGCATCAACATTTTGGTGCTACTCCTGCAGAATACATCAATAGCGTCAAGATTTCTGATGCCATTGCCCTCTACCCTGCTCTATGCTGTGACATATTTTAAATACGGCGCATACATGGTGGCGGTTTGAGTAGTGCTAAAGGGCGCAAGGAAAGTGGTGCTGCACTAGGTGTGGTGCCATTTTCATGAATCATCAGCCCCTAACATCCATATTATTTTGCCATTTGTTTGGAGCTAATTCAGAATACTATGAAAATACTGCATTTGGAATTTATTGTACTCCTCAGTATTTGGAGCTCTGGATAAAGTACTATTTGATTAGTAGCTCCGCAGCACTCCGAAACTCTCTGGAATCATGAACTTTTTTTTTTTTTTTTTTTAGTTTAATCAGCTTTATTGTAGAACATATGAAATGCAAACACTAGTCAACATCACAAGTATAAGCAATAAAACTGCATGGCTATTAATCATATACAAAATAAAAGCTGTTTACCATTTTCATGCTGTAAAAGGACGAAAATAGAATAAAAAGGAGGATGGTAGTAAAAATCTATATTTGGAGATCGAGTAGGGTAACACAAAAATACATAATTATAATGAGAAAAACCAGAGCCATGTTTCTGAGAAACGAAGCACAGAAAACACAAGTCATGTTGGTTTAAAGTTCTCAGATTTTATGGATTGATCACATCATTTAATATTGTTGTTAAGAAAATTCATTAATGAGGACCAATATTAATCTCTATTTACCAGAGGCCTGCAAGCAGAAGCAAAAATAATATCTCAGCAATGATAATGGCATACATTATTCCATCAAGCTGTAAAAGATATGCTAGACGACGATGTCCAGTTAATTGTAACTTACTGAAAAGCTAAGGCCAACATAAGATCAAATAATCCTTTTTCATGAGCATGTAGTTCAATATTATCTAATAGGCAAAAATTGAGATAACCGACATAGGGCTTGGGACCAGACTTTCTGCCAAAAAACGGCAGTACGGGGCTTAAAAAAAGAACATGGAGCAAATCCCCCTTTTAACAATGACTTGGCCAACAAGAGGGCTGGACGTATTACCAAATTTGGTCAGGGATGTTGGTGTATGATACAATCTATGATAAAGAAAAAAACATGGATTGAGTGGTAGAGGCCGATCTTGACATTTTAAATATTCTGGACCATATTTTGTTCTAGAATGAAATGGTCTAATTTCTTCCCAAATCCGATTCCAAGTAAGTTCTACCTTGGATTTAGGATGAGAGGGATCTGATGCTTGAAAATATTTTCATATAAGAGAAGCCTTAGGATTCAGAGAAAATAATCTCAGAAGTGAGTCTGTGCCAGAGGGGAAATTAGGTATGGAATCTGGTGGAAACGAATAGAAAATATCCAAAACAGTGTCCATAAGAATTGAAAATGTGTTCCAAAATGATTGAGGGCATTCAAAAGTCACTTGAAATTGAGGAAAGGAGGGAGGATTTAGGCCATTAAAAAGAACTTGAACCCAGATAATCTCCCTTCTCCTCCAAAGGATCTATTATTTATAGTTATAAGATAGTTATACCAAAGGGGGAAGTTTAAAAAAGAGATTCTAGATTACATTTTTATTTGGTAATAAGGATTCAACAAAAAGCAAGTATGTTTAAAGAGCGGTGAAGAAGTTATGATATTTTTTGAAGAGAACGTTAAAATGTCTTTACTAGAGAAAGGTGTAAGCAATGCAAGTTCAATGTCAAGCCATGAGGGAGTAAGGAGGGGGGAGCAGAAGAGATCCATTTGGCAGCTTGTTTTAGAAAAAAAGCTTTATGAGAAGTCTGGAAAATTCACACCGCCACTATCCTTAGTATTTTTAAGAAGTAAGAAGGAAATTTGTGATTTTTTCTTGCTCCAGAGGAATTTGGAAAGAAGTGACTGAACTTTTTTAAAGTAGATATCTGGAACTGGGGTCATGGACAAAATGTATAATAAAATGGGTGTAATCATAATTTTTTGAGAATCTATATGACCCCACCATGATAAATAAAGAGGATTCCAGGAGGACAGTAATTCATCAATTCTATTGAAACATGCCTACACATTTATTTTAACAGACTCTATAATGGAGTTAGTGAACCAAACACCCAAGTATTTGATTTTAGAATTATTCCAGTGAATCTCAGTGGAGTCAAAGGAATGCTTAGTGCAACATTTAGTAAAAGGCAGCATTTCTGTGTTCTCTGAATTCATTTTATAACTAGAGACAGATGAAAAGTCTGTAATCTCCTTAGTTATAGCAGGGATTGAAATATCAGGGTTAGAAAGAAAGAAAAGAATATCATCTGCATAGGGGTATAATTTTAAATGTTTATCTCCATCTTGAAATCCTTATATAAGAGTATTTTCACGAATACGAGAAAGGAACAGTTCAAGGGCTAAAACAAATAAAAGAGGGGACAAAAGACAGCCTTGACAAACACCTTGTTGCTTGGCACAATAGTGAGATATGTGTCCATTAATTACTACTGCAGCTTGAGGATCTGTGTAAAGCAAAAAAAAAAAAAAAAGTTAGATAATTTTGGGTCCAATACCATACCATTTCAATACTTTAAGTAGAATTAACCAACTCACTCTTTCAAAGGCTTTTTCAGCATCTATGGAAATAGCTGCAGGAGGATAAGAAAGCAATGGAACTTTGTTTAACACATTAAAAAATAGTCGAGAGTTATCTGAGGTTAGTCTGCCTTTAACAAAACAACATTGTTCTTTACCTATTAACTTGGGCAAAAACGGCTCAAGTCGTAGAGCAAGTAATTTGTCAAAAACTGTATGATCCACATTTACAAGGGATATGGGACAATAATTTTTGCAATGTGTAGGATCTCATCTATTTTTATGAATTAGACAAATAGTAGCTTCCTGAAAAGTATCACCAGCTTTGCCAGTAAGACAGAAAAACTGAAAGAATTGTAGAAGTCTAGGGAGCAAAATATTGGAGAAATGTAAAAAAAATAACTCTACAGTAAACCTATCTGGGCCAGGCAATTTCCATTTTTTCAGTGTACTAAGTGCTTTGAGTAACTCTGTAATCGATAAGGCAGATTCAAGAGGATCAAAATTCAATAAATTATGAAAAGGAGGTGAAATAGTTTAAGATATGAATTTGTAAGTAGTAGAGTGAATTGGATGGTCTGAAGTATATACATTTTTGTAAACTTTTGGGAATTCAGCCAAAATATCCCCATCTTTAAATAAACGTTTCCCATCTGATGAATAAATGGATTCAATAAAAGTGCGTTCTTTTAAATTGTTCTAATAATTGTCTACATTTTCCCTGATTTTTTATGACAACCATAATATCGAGTACTACTACGTAATAATATGGAGGAGGCATGATCAGTTGATTTTTTATTAAAAGTTAATCTGGCTTGAACCAGTTGATGTAAAGAAGGATCTGAAGATGATGAATAAAGTTTATGTTCTAAACGTTTGATATTAGATAATAAGAGGTTCTGCTGTTGAGCAAAATATTTCTTTTTTTTTAAACAACATCTATAATAAAGCAACGAGCTGAGGCTTTAAAAGGAGTCTCATAACAATTGGGGAGTTGTATCTGAAGTAGTATTAAATACAAATTATTCATTGGTAAAAGAGGTAAAGAAGGTGGAGAAGTTTGGATCTAACAAAAGCACATTATTGAATCTCCATCTGGCTGAGGATGAGATTGAACCAGATCCAAATCGGCGGGAACGGGGGTATGGTCAGATATAACCATAGGCTCAATAGAAGAAGAGATAAAGTTTTGTGTTCACGATTTGCTAAAAAAAATGATCTAAGCAAAAGAGTGAATCATGTGGGGGGAATAAAAAGAATATTCTTTAGCAGTGGGATTACCTAATCTCCACGCATCAGCTAAAGAGTTCTGGGAGATGGTGGAGTGAAATTGCTTGTGCTGTTTATGTGGAAAAAAATGAACTCGAGATTGTCGGTCAATTAAAGGATCCATAATCTGATTACAGTCACCACCAAAAATAAAGAACTCATCTTTATATTGAAGATATTTCTCAGTAATACTAGGCCAGAACAAAAAGGCTGGTTGAGTCAAACATACCTTAAGAACAGTTAACGGAATATCATTAATAAGTAGCTTTACAATCAGCAATCTACCTTCTGAATCATTTTCTTGAGACACAAGACAATTGTACTTTTTTGTGACAAAGAATAACTAGTCCATTCTTCTTAGTAGAGGTAGAAGAAACAAAAACTGACCCACCCAAATTTGTTTCAGTGTTAATGACTCATTTTCTATAAAATGAGTCTCTTACAGAAGTACTAAATCTGGATTACAAGAGAGAAGATGAGATAATATTCTCTGCCTTTTGACAGGATTAACAAATACTTCCACATTCCAAGATATTAGCCTGAATATAACCAACAAGAAATAAATATAGAGCGACACGATCATTAATAATGTAAAAATTCTAAATGAAACAAAAAGACTTTCAGGCATGGAAAAAAGTAAGAGAAGACCACAGGAAATAAGAAAAAGAAAAAAGAAAGGGGAATGGAAGGTAAGGTAAGGAGAAAGGGACAAGGAATCAAGTGCAGTAAGAGATGACAGTACATGTCAGATGGCGACTGATCAACGTACCTCAATAGGAAACAAAAAGGAAACAGGGAGTGGCAACACACAGGAGACAGCACTACCAGCATGAAGGAACGGGCCACACCGGAACCTCACATGGGAATAAACCAGAAACGGGGATATGTATGACTATTAAATCAGCATTAAACATTAATATATACTAATCTATGTCATATGAAGTAAAAACATTTGGAAACAATATTGAATTCATCCTTAAGAGGAGGGGCCAGTAATGTCCATCAAATCCTTTGAGTGAGAATGGATACATTTTCTGAGGTCTGCAGGATCTTCAAAAGAGGATGTGTTATTCTGGAATGTTACTTTGAAAGTGCATTGATAAAACAATCCATATCTTGTACCTAGTGAATGTAATGCAGGACGAAGTTCAAGGAAAACTTTTCTTTGCTTAGCAGTAACTGTAAACATATCCTGGGTCAAGAATAGTTTGGCACCAGACAATATAAGTTTTTTTGTTTGTTTTGCCTGCATTTAAAACTTATAAATGATCTGTGAACTTCATAAATAAAATAATTACATATCGGGGTCTGGTTGGGGTAGACAAAGAAGTAAGCCAGGGTCCCAGTCTATAGGCTCATTGAATATTCAAGACAGAAGATGAAGGTAATTCCAACAGTTTTGGTAGAAAGGAAGTGAAGAAAGCAATGGGTCTCCACTCTCCATACCCTCTGGAAGACCATATAAGCACAGGTTATTGTGTCTATTCCTATTTTCAAGATCTTCAGCTTGTTTCGTTAGCATTGAAACATCCTTCTCCAGAGAAGCAATTTTGAAAGAGGATTCCTGTATGATGCTGACACTTTGTTTTACGAAGTTCATTCTAGATTCCATAGAAGACCATTTATCATTGAGATTTTGAATGCAAGCGTTTCCTCAATAAATGGTCTCAAGGCTCTAATTTCCTCTAATACAATATCTAGAGAAACAGGAGATATAGACTTTGGAGGGGAAGGAGTGTCCAGTTTATGTCTTTTATTTGCCGAAGATGAATTCGGGGGTAGAAGCGTAGAAGTCGTTGGACAGGGGGAACTAGATTGAGCCCTGTTGACAGGAGAAATTGAAGCTTACATCAAAGTACCAAGAAAGACTGAACCAAATCTAAGATAATATTTGAAGAAGCTTTAAAAGTAAGCAAAAGTTTCTTGCTCTTTCCCATATATGCCAAATTTGAAGAAAGATCTGAAGAAGATAAAGTGAAAGACCAGCAAACAAGACCCCAGATTCAGTTCTGAGAGAAATTGACTGAAGTTCAATGAAAATAGTGATTCTTCAAACAATTCACAGAGTAACGTCTGGAAGAAATGAAATAGAAAGTATCCAGCCTTCAAATAACCATTTTAAATAAAAAATATGGGAAGGACATGAAAACTAGTGACATAAGTGAGCAAAATTGACATTTAAAAAGTTACATTGTTTTATAGTCCTTTTCCTTATTTGTTTCTGTCTCCAGGTTGAAATGATGTTGGAAAACATTAAATTAATACATAATAGTAAATTAAACAGATATACAATAAATATGTTAGAAGAAATTCAAATATACATGTATTTTTAGAAATTAGTAAAAAAGCAACATCAGAATATTGTGAATAATATATTTATTAAGATTGTGTATACATAATAATTTTAATTTATAATTAATTTTGAATTTTGTTATGGTTGTATACGTTTGAATGTTTCTAGCCCTGGAGAAGTATGTTGGGATGAAACGCGTTGGCTATGGCTAGTTTTATTAATATTTGAATTTATATATGGATCATCACAGATGAATCAATAAAGATACAATATCCTTTTAAGAAGATCTGACTGATGGAATATGTTCGTGCATGGTACTCCATAAAGATTATGAGACACGCACGGAAATTAACTCTCCTATTAAAAGTTGATATATGTATATGTGCTGAGTCTCCTGTGTAATCCTGGAATTTTAGGTAATATTGATTCATTTTTCTGCAAAATTGGTTATATTAATATATTGTTAATGCACATCCTGTCAAGTTGTATTGCATTAATATGTATTTTTCACCATTTTCACACTCGTATAAAGTGCCATATTTCTGGAAAAACAGCCCATCATTCATGATGCACCACTTTATTTGTGTCCAATTGTGTTCCCCCTAACGACACCATGTGTGTGCCGTATTTATAAAACGGTGCACCATGGTAGTTGTGTCCACATTAGCCTCTTAATTTATGGCGCTAATGTGGTGCTTTGCTGGATTAGCGCCATCAATTATGGTGCTATTACAGCAAATCACAGAGAGTCCCATTATTTTCAATGGGAGCGTTATCTTAACATCTGCCTTAGGCAGGCAATAATAATGACACAAAAAATGTTGAAGTGAAATCTAATAAATTTCACTGCTCCATTTTCCTGGGCCTCCCTATGTGGAAACAGCCCCCTTGCATACATAATGCCTGGCGTAGGCATAATGTGGAGCAAGGGTTTACTAAATGGGTCATGGGAAATGCCACTTTAATGCCACATTTTTGTAAAAATATGACACAAAAGTGGCACAAGGTGCCGCTCAGGGCATCATAAATATGTCCCATAGTGCATTTAGATGTACTGCTTCTTTGTTAAGACATTTGCGAGTCAAATTCATTAGTTTTCTAAATCTTTTTCAAGGAATATGAATTACTCATACATGGTTCCAGATCCCGAGCATATGGCCCTGATGACTGCTCCACATAACAGAAAATATGGTAAGAGAAGCGTTGACCCATCAGTGGCTACCCAGAATAAACTAACCATTTAAGTACACCTCAAGACCCAAGACAAATGTTAGGTTCACCTAAAGCCCCACTAACAAGCAGACTATATATATATATATACATCCCACAAATTATGGCACTCATGACATCTTTGATAGCATCATTGATAATGTCACTGTAACAGCTGCAGTAACATTATTGATCAGATAACTGTGCATGGTGAGGGCGAAAGTCCCCTTGGCCATGTGCGGCAGAAGTTGGTCATGGCCTGTCCCTCTTGGTGTGAGAATAGGTGTGATAGGGTGTACCTGGGGGTGAAAGCAGCTGTAAGAGTGTCTGCCTGGGTGTGAGATCAGTGTCTTGTTTGTTGTGTCAGTGTCTGTGTGGGTCTGTGAGTGGGTGTGTGAGGGTTTCAGTGATTCTGTTAGTGGGTGTGCGAGAGTCTGAGTGGGTATGTGAGTGGGTGCGTGAGGGTCAGAGAGGGTCTGTGAATAGGTGTGTGAGTCTCTGAGGGGGTCTGTAAGTGGGTTCCTAAGGGTCTGAGTGGGTGTGTGAGTGGGAGAAAGAGATTCAAAAAGAGAAATTGAGAGAGAGTGAGAGAGAGAGAAAGAGAGGGAGAGAGGTAGAGAATTGTTATGCTTTGATGAATTATATACTCAAAATGATATATTTCTGGACGAATTTCAAAGAAAAATGCATTAGTTAATTTAAAAGAGAGACATCACCTTTTATTATGAACCTTGTACACATTGGAAATTTAAAAGAAACTATAGAAGGACAGACCTGGAGCAGAACCATCAACTTTTAGTGTGAGGGTCTGTGACCTCAACCTTTAGGCTATAGGTGACTCCTTGCTATGGTGTTTCCAGACATACCTATGAGAGTCAAACCACTCATGTAATTGGAAAGAAAAGTGAATGTTCCATCACTAGGACCCTTTAGCAGTCAAAACACTACTAAATAAATAAGCCAAGCAATATTAGGATTTGAACCTTCAGCCTACTGAGTGACAGTACAAGACCTTGACTATTAGGCCAGAAATGACTCAGCATCCAAACGTAACAAAAAATAATTGTCCCAAAGATTTTGCTAGTTTCACACTTTGAAGTCATTGCATGAAGAGACCATTGCAAGGACTATCTCTCTCTCTCTCTCTCACTATGGGATTGCTTGCAGGGAAGACAGATGACAATTCTGCTTTCTGCAAGTGAAAGCTATTTGACAGCTCTCACTTGTGGAAAGTGGACTTTGTTTGTTTTTGCTTGGTGGGAGTTGTCATGTTGAGGGCACACTGGCACATTGAAGAGTTTGATTACAACAACATGTTGTTGCTTGCAACATTCAGACTTATTTGGGTATATTAATTACATCCTTAAATATCAAGTTTGCAATAACCAGTGCTTGTTAAATGTCTCATTTACTATAACCAGTTCATGTTGAACATTGTATTCCACCTGCTCCAACTGTAAATGACAAAACATGTTCTCTTCACAATGTGATCTGTATTGAACATGTACCACAATCAGAAGGATAATTGTTAATTTCCGTAACAAGCAACCAACTGCCTTTCCACCTGCTCCATGTGTAACTGCCAAAACATGTGTTCTTCTCAATGTGATCTGTATTGAACATGTGCCACAATCAGGAGGTTAATTGCATATTTCCTTAACAAGCAATCAACTATCAAAAGGCACAGGCATATTTTATTATTTAAGGATGTTTTTGAGTCTGAGGCCTTGTTTGGCTTTGTACCTATTGCTCTGCTCACCTGTTTCCAGTCTAGTCGAATTCCTTGTCCTCCAGCCTACCTCAAGTCGAGTTCCAGTGCAAGTCAAGTTCCTTGTTCTCCAGCCTGCCTCCATTAGAGTTGAATTGTTCCTCGTTCTCCAACCAGAATCATGTCAAGTTCTAGAATTTCTCATTCTCCAGACAGCCCCCAGTCAAGTTCCCGTGATCCTCACCCTCTGGTCAGCTTCCTGTGGAGTCCTGGCTCTCCTCTTCCATCTCCTTCTGACAATCCTGTTTTTCATCTAAAAGAGAGAAAATAGGAAAGGTGAAAAAACCAGTTTGGGTTCTTCTGAAATTTCCAAGCAAGTAACTTCATTTCAAGGTGAAGAAAGATTAATCACTTAACTGAATAACAAATGAACTCTGTCTTTTCAATAAACTATAACAATAAGAACTAGCGTGACTTATCCTTTGGGTGGGAATCCAAGCTACCGCTAAACAGACATTAAGGAAAGACATATTTCCTGTTACAAGCGCTACCCTGAGAATTATGAGATTGGAAATATCAATTTATCAAAACTATTATTGGAAAGAGACTGCCAGAACACAGAGGAGCCCTTTTGTCAAGTTGATTGTTTTTGAGTATAGCATTGCTTCAGATACTCTGAAAGTATTGTAAAAAGAGGAAAAGACTTGTTCAGCCTTATAGAAACGTATGCAAACTGTGTCAACAATAACTGACAATATGTAATGTACAATAGCTTGTGCAAGTTCAATGTATTAATGAAGCAATTATTTTGCAGCCCAGAATCCTGAAAACCAAGACACAGTATTTTGAGAAATCAGAAGTCCTGACACCCAAAACGACACGCAGTCCAGGGTGCAGCAGTTCGATTCTGCAGTTCAGGAAGAGGAAGCTGGTATTTTTTCTTACCAATACCCCCTTCCTCTTGAGGACTTGTGAGAGGGCAATGTACTCTTCAATGCGGTCAAGTTAGTCCTCACCAAGATTGGGGAATTGACATCGCCCCATCGGAATGCCTGGAATTCAGGTGAGTGGCTCGCATAGAACATGTGAGCTCCCACCAAGCAAAAGGAAACAGCTATGTCCTGGGGGGGGGGGGGCAAACCAGGACATAGCAAGTGCCAGTCCTGGGTGGTGACGGTCCCCAGTGCCATCATTGGCTCCTTGAGGAGGGCCGTACGGCATCCTCCAACTGTAAATTTAGCCCGAAATGGACCCACCTCGTTCTTTTATTGAAGTCCTGGGGAGGTGGTGGTACCCAGGACTGCGGGGGCATTGCCCCTTGCACTGTACTGAACTAGAGCTCCAGGGAGGTGGTGTTCCCCAGGGCTGTGGGAGGACCACGGGCCCCCCTCGCACTGTATTTAGCTAGAGCCCTGGGGAGGTGGCAGTCCCCAGGACTGCAGGGGGGCTACAGGGCACCCACATTACATTTCAGTAAAGCCTCAGGAAGGTGGCAGTTCCTGGGACACCAGGGGAACAGCACGGCCCGCAATGTAAAAATTATAAGCCCCAGAGGGGTGGTGGTCCCTGGGGGCACTGAAAAGCCCCCTCCTTATTTTTTTATTTTGGCCCTGGGACCTGGCCCACTTGGGGGCTTTAAAAAAAACAGGAGCTTGTTTTTGTTTTTTTTTTAAATTAAATTTGCGTCACTTTTTTAAAAAACTTTTTTTTTTTCCTGGTAGGGTCCCTCTGGGACCTCACACTAGAGCTAAGGGGTCAGGGTGACCACTTTGCTTTTTTTTCACATTTTTGTTGAGAGACTCAAATGGCCGCCAACACTTCCTGGTTGGAGTATTGGCAGCCAATCAGAGCTGTGCATTTCCTTGCTTGAGTTTGTTATTATCCACAAAGTTGTTGCGGCCAGAGATATTCAAATTTTGATTTCATTAAATTTCTCAAAAACTGCTGAACGGATTTATATCAAAGAAGTGAAAACATAACCTGTGGAGCGAAAGATAGCTTTCTGCCAATTTTTTTATAATTCCATCCAGTGGTTCAGGCTGCAGTCGGGACTAAAGGTCCTATTGAAATAAACATTGCAACCTCACCCTTTTCCTCTGTCCCTGGTTGATGGATCACCCCAAAACTTACCGTGCACAACAAGAATCATCAGCACAATTTTTTTGAAAGATTTGAGAAAAATTTGTCAAATGGTGCCACCAAAGATATAGGCAAATCAAAACATGCTTTTTCTATGGAAACATGGTCCTAACTATAACGAGCTTCTGGCGACTGCCACTAGGATTTATATATATATATATATATATATATATATATATATATATATATATATATATATATATATATTAAATAGTGGCAGTCGCCACAAGCTAATTATAGTTAGGGCCTAGTTTCTTATCTTCACAAATTTTTTCACAAAATGTCAACACTCACGTGGGCTGTTGTTTGGAAAGTTTCAGGGTGATCCGTCAAGCAGGGGCCGAGAAAAAGGGGGGGTCCCAAAATGCTATTTCCCCATTCATTGTTTCATATTAATTTTGAACAGTGATAGCGCCCGAACCACTGGATGGAATTACACAAAATTTGTCAGAAAGGTAGCTCTTGGTCCAGAAAGCAACCTTTTTGTTATTTGGTGTAAATCCATTTAGTAGTTTTTTTTTATAATTCAAGAAATTCCAAATTTGTATACATAGGGATGGGATGGCTCCGCAAGACCCTCCGATGTCGTGCTGAGATCTGATTGGCTGACAACACTTCAACAAGGAAGTGTTGCCGGCTATGTTGAGACCTGGCTTCAGCTGTGTGTAACAAAAAAAGATGGAAAAAACAAAAGGGACCATGGTAGGGACACCCTGGCCCTTAGCTCAGGTGCTGGGGTCACAAAGAGGTCCCCCAGAGCCAAAAAGTATTTTTTTTTAAACTTCAGTGGAAATCATGGTAGAAAATCAAGCGTAGGCTCTTGCACTTGTTATTTCTGAACCCCCCAGGGCCATTGCCATTTTAATGCCCCCGCTTCTCCGTGACAGCCACCTCCCCAGGGCTTTAAAGGAAATGAATGCGGGGGGCCACCAAGCCATTCTGCAGCCCCTGGGACTGCCACGTCCCCATGGCTCTCAGCAATTGTAATAGGGGACTGCCCAGCCCCATCTACTGTCTTGGGGACCACTACCTCCCTGGGACTTTGATGGAATGAAATGCAGGGAAGTGCCTGGCCCCCCTGCCGCTGCAGGTACTTCCATTCCTTAGGGCTTTCAACCTTTGTAACGGGGCTACCTGGCATCACCCCGCAGACCCAGGGACCACCACCTCCCTGGAGCTTTGAACAAATATAACCCGGGGGGCGATCAGCCTGCAGTAGCCCCTTGGACTACCAATACCCCAAGGATAATTTTAACAGGAAAAGTGGGTCTAATGCAGACGCCCGGGCTTTGGGGCCACCACCTCTCCGGTTCAACTGATGTTTGAGGGGGCCGCACAGCACCCCTCATGAAGCCACTGGTGGCCATGGTGACCAAAGCCCTCAGGGCCAGCTTCTTCTATGTCCTAGAGTTCTTACCCCCAGGATATAGCTGTGGGCTGTTACTTAGTGGGAGCTGATAGCTCCCACCAAGTCAGAGCAAACACTCTGCTCGGATGAAGTGAGAGCTGTCAATTCTTAAGCCCCCAGATAGGCCAAGTCCAGAGCATGGCAATTTTAATGTGGGGAGGCCATCAAGGTCCCCCCCGCAGCCCCTGGGACTGCCACCTCCCCAGAGCTTTCAAAAAATCTAACGCAGAGGCCACCTCACCTCCCCCCCCACAGCCCTGGGGACCGCCACCTCCCAGGAACTTTTAAAAATCGAATGGTGAGGGGGCACCTGGACCTCCACCTCCCAGGGGCTTTGATGAAATGAAATACAGAGGCAGCCTGGCCACCCTAGAGCCTGAGGGATTGCTATCTCCCAGGGGATTTAAACAATTTTAACTGGGAGGCTGCCTTACCCCACCCTGCAGCCCCAGGGACCATCACATCCCCAGGGCTTTGATGAAATGAAAGGCAGGGGCTGGGTGGCCACCATACAGCACCAGGGACTGCGACCTCCCCAGAGATTTGAACAAATACAAACCAGGGGGCGCACAGCCTGTTGCAGGCTAATTTTAAAAGGAATAGGGGTCCGATGCAGACACCCGGGCTCCAGGAACCATCACCTCCTGGGGCTACTGATCTTTGAGGGCAGGCCCCCTCTTGGAGCCACTGATGGTCATTTGAACTGCAGCCACCAGGGCCAGCTCCTGCTAAGTCTGGGATGTGCCCACCCCCGGGACATAGCTGTTTGCTGTGACTTGGTGAGAGCTGTCAGACCAAATACTGATCTTGGATGAAGTGATAGCTGTCAAACAGTACTCACTTCATGAGAGTCGAGGTTTCCTCTGCCTCCCTGCCCACTGAGATGCAGGCAGGAAGGCAGAGTAAACATTGCTCTCACAGAGACGGAGCTGCTTTGGCAGGTCCCTCTCTGTGACAGCAATGCCGGCTCCCACCAAAGATAGGAAGCTGGCCGGGACCACGGGGGCCTTTAGGCTCCTGCCGCAGTACCCAAAATTGTGACTGGGTGTCCTGGGGCCACCCAGGTCACATGGCTGAGCACTGGGAATGGGGTCTCCAGGGCTGCGTTTGGCCCTGTGGAGAGGGCTATGCAGCCAATTCCCTCAAAAACAATTATTAATTAGGCCAGGCCCTGGGAGATTGGGTCCCCTGGGTGAAGATTGGCCTAGGGAGGGGGTGCGCGACCACCCTCCCCAAGAACACAATTAAATATTTAGGCCAGGCCTCAGTGGATGGGGTCCCTGGGCCGAGGTTGACCTAGGGAGGAGGTCCGCGTGGCCAAAATTGGCTGGGAGAGGGGGTCATGCAGACCTGCTGCCAATTGCCATTATGTATGACCTTCAGCTGTGCTCAGTAAAGGGTACAGTGTTTATAGTGGTTGGCCACAGGGCCTGGCCATGGGCCGAAGGCCCTGTGACCAATGCCCACTGCACACAGCCTTCGGCCATGCGCAGCATGGGGTTGGGTGGCTTTAAGGGTTGGCTAAAGGGCCTGGCCACAGGCCAAGCCCTTAGGCTAACACCCACCCAAGTTGAGTGGTTATGGGGGTTGGCTGCTGGGCCGGGCCACAGGTCAGGCCCTGAGGCCAACCGTTGCTGTGCATGGCTGAAGGCTGTGCGCGAAGGTGATTAGATGAATATATAGTAATGAAAATTACTTTGCATAAAAAAACCATAGAAATTGACTTAAAAAAGCAAACGTTACAGGGACGTTACAGTTTGGCTCACACATTTAAACATACCAAACCATAGAAGTTCACCTGTTATAGAGTTGTCTCAAGTAACTATAACTCATGCCCTAAGGTAACTATAACTTGCGCCCTAGCCATGCACTGCTTATTACCCACAAATGATGGTACTCATGACATCTTTGATAGCATCATTGATAATATCAATGTAATATTTGCAGTTAAATTTTAGACGAAAAACGGTGCATGGCGGGCGTGAGTTCTAGTTACCTTAGGGCATGAGTCATATTTACTTGAGCTAACCCTATCTATAACTGCTGAAATGCTATGCTTTGTTAGATTTAAAATGTGACCCTATCTTTAATGTCCCTGTAAACTTTGGTTTTCTCCGTGAATGTCTATGTTTTTTTTGTTCTATTTCCCAACTATAATGATCATGTAACCTATCTTTTTTTCAGTAAATTTCTACAGTTTTTTTTTAATGCAAAGCAATTTTAATTATTATACATTAATTCAACCCCCTATAAGTGCCCAACCTTGCACCAGGCATGGCCGTCACCTGTGCACAGCATGGATGGCCTGCAAAGCCTGGTATGCAACCAGCTCCTGTGACCAACCACCCAAACCTACTCTGCACAAGGCCCTATGGCCGTGCCTGGTGGCAGTTGGCCACATTCTATCTCTCTGGGTGTCAGAACTGGTGTAAGAGAGTATATCTGGTGGTGTGGTGGGGTGGGGTGGCTGGAAGAGTCTCTGGGTGTGAGAGTGCATGCACCAGTGTCTTAGTGGGTGCTTAAGCATCTGAGCAGGTCTGTGAGTGGGTGCATGAGGGTGACAGTGAGTCTGGGAGTGGATGTATGAGTGTCTGAATGGGTCTGTGAGTGGGTGCATGAGTGTGTGACTGGGTCTGTAAGTGGGTTCATGAGTGAGGC
Organism: Pleurodeles waltl; assembly: GCF_031143425.1. Lineage (NCBI taxonomy): Eukaryota > Metazoa > Chordata > Amphibia > Caudata > Salamandridae > Pleurodeles > Pleurodeles waltl. The sequence goes on along the minus strand of NC_090446.1, from coordinate 1,176,967,819 downwards.
TGTGAGTGGGCACACAAGGGTCTCAGTGGGTCTGTAAGTGGGTGCATGAGTGTCGAAGTGGGTCTGTGAGTGGCTGTGTAAGAGTCTGAGAGGGTGTGTGAGTGGGAGAAAGAGAATGAAAGAGAGAGAAACAAAAAAAGACAGAGAGGTAGTAAAACAGAGAATGTTTAGGGTTTGGTGGATGTTATATATAGAATGAGATATTTCTGCCCAAATTGATTAAAAAAATGTCAATTAAGAAGTAAAATTTATTTTCAGTATGAGCCTTAAACATTTGAATAAAAAATAATTAAGGAGAGAAATGACCAAGGACACACCTGGATTTGAACCCCCAATGCTTAGTGTAAAGGTCTTTATGTGTTATCGGGGACTGTAGGGGGAGCCTCAAGGCCTCACCCATGGTCCCTGACCATTTAAAAAAAACAATTTTGTACTATGACCTTTAGGAGCCTCCCCCATGGTCCCATTGCTCTAGCAGGCAGCTGCTTTAGGTAGCAGCTCTGTGCTTGCTGAAGCAAAGCTTTCATCTCTGTTGCCTGCATGCATATCTGCAGGGAACAGAGATGAAAACTCAGCTGTTTGACAGAGGGACCTGTTTGACTGGTCCCGCTGTCAAAAAGCAGAGTGTTTGCTGTGACTTGGCTACAGCTGTCAAAGTTGCAGCCAAGCCACAGCAAACAGCTATGTCCTTGGGGTGGGCACCCCAGGACAAGGCAGGAGCTGGCCCTGGGGGGTGACCGTCCCCAGGCCCATCAGTGGCTCCTGTAGCCCCCCTCCAACATGTATAATCCTGAGGAGGTGGTGGTTCCTGGTCAAAGGGGGGCCCAAAACACACCCTTTACATATGCTCCAACGAACTCCCGCCATCACAGGAGTTCTGCAACTCACTGGCAACCCACTTCCGTCAAAAGATAGAAGAAATCCACAATAGCTTCAAACCCCAGCCCCACCAGCTGACTAAAAACACCCAAGAACCCAACATGCAAGCAACACCCACCTCCTCCACACCTGGACCCCCGTCAACATAGAGGACACCACCACCACCATGGCCTCCATCCACTCTGGATCACCATCAGACTCCTGCCCACACCATATCTTCAATAAGGCAAACATCATCATCGCCCCCCACCTCTGCAAAACCATCAACAGCTCCTTCGAGTCAGCCACCTTCCCAGAAAGACTGAAGCATGCAGAAATCAATGCCATGCTGAAGAAACCAAAGGCTGACCCAGACGACCCCAAGAACTACCGGCCGATCTCTCTCCTCCCCTTCCCAGCCAAGGTCATTGAAAAAATTTGTAAACAACCAACTATCTCGGTTCCTGGAAGACAGCAAGGTACTCGACACCTCCCAATCCGGATTCCGCAGAAACCACAGCACCAAGACTGCTCTCATTGCTGCCACAGAAGACATTAGGACCATGCTCGATGAAGGAGAAACAGCAGCACTTATCCTCCTGGACCTCTCCGCAGCTTTCGACGCGGTATGTCATCACAATCTCCGCACACGCCTCCACAACGCTGGACTCCGCGACAAGGCACTCAACTGGATCTCGTCATTTCTCTCAGGCAGAACCTAGAGAGTCCGCCTCCCACCGTTCCTGTCAGAAGCCTCCAGAATCATCTGTGGCGTCCCCCAAGGATCTTCACTCAGCCCCACGCTCTTCAATGTTTGCATGGCCCCCCTCGGCAACAACTCACAAACCCACCACATCAACATAGTTTCCTACGCAGATGACACTCAGCTCATCCTCTCTCTCACAAAAGACCTTACAACTGCAAAGAACAACCTCCACAATGGACTTCACGCCATCGCCAGCTGGATGGAATCAAGCCACCTCAAGTTAAACACAGACAAGACAGAAATCCTCATCTTTGGCACCAACCCCTCAGCTTGGAATGACTCCTGGTGGCCCACCTCCCTAGGAACCGCACCGTCACCGATCACCCACGCACGCAACCTAGGCTTCATCTTGGACTCCACACTCAGCATGACTCAGCAGGTCAATGCCATCTCCTCTTCCTGCTACAACACTCTCTGCATGCTCCGCAAAATCTTCAAGTGGATTCCCGTCTAAACCAGGAAAACTGTCACCCACGCCGTGCTCAGCAGCCGATTGGACTACGGAAACGCCCTATATGCAGGAATCACAACCAAACTCCTAACAAAGCTGAAAGAAATCCAGAACGCATCCTCCCGCCTCATTCTGGACATCCCACGCCGCGACCACATTTCCCCCACCTCAGAGACCTTCACTGGCTACCAGTATCAAAGTGGATCACCTTCAAACTCCTCATCCACGCACACAAGGCCCTCCACGACACAGGCCCAGCCTACCTCAACGACAGACTCACCTTCCACACTGCCACCCGCAATCTTCACTCCGCCAGCCTCGCCCTCGCCTCCATCCCCCGCATCCACTGCACCACCGCCAGAGGAAAATCCTTCTCTCACCTAGCCGCTAAGACTTGGAACTCCTTACTGCTCCACCTTCGCCAGACCCAAGACCTCTTGACATTCAGGAAACACCTCAAGACATGGCTCTACGACCAATAGCTCCCCCCCAGCGCCTTGAGACCCTAATGGGTGATTAGTGCGCTCTATAAATCCTTGATTGATTGATTGATTCTACTATTTGCCCCGGGAAGGTGGTGGTCCCTGGGGCTGCAGGGTGGTTGTGGGCACACACTGCTTATTTAGTAACTACTCTGGGGAGGTGGTGGTACCCGGGGCTGAAGGAGGGTCCCTGCAACTCAATTCTGTAATGCCCCAAGGGCGATTATCCCCAAGGCTCAGGAGGGCTTGTGGTCTCCCTGCACATATTCTACTATTTGTCCTGGGGAGGTGGTGGTCCCTGGGGCCTGGTGGGCCATGTGGTGTCCCGCATATATTTCATTATTTGCCCAGGGGAGCTGGTAGTCCCAGGGCTGTTAGGGTCCAAGCGGCCCCCCTATGAAACACAAAGCACTCCCCCAGGGACCTGGCCCACCCAGGGGCTTATTTAGAAACAAGTGCGGATCTTTACCACAGACTGGTGACCCCATCGCAAATTTGCGGTAAAATCTTCATAAAAAGTGCTTTTTAGCCTTTGGGGTCCCTTTGGGATCCCAGCACCACAGCTAATGGGTCAGGGTGTTCATACCCTAGCCCTTTTTGAATTTTCTATTCTGGATGCCAACAATTACTTGCTGAAGTGTTGGCAGCCAATCGGATTTTAGCACGAGATCAGGAGGGGTCACGAATTCTTCGCATCCCTACATATCCAAATTTTGATTTCTTTAAATTTCTTAAAAACTACTGAACAGATTTACACCAAATACCAAAAAGGGTTCTGAACCAAGAGCAACCTTTCTGCCAATGTGAAGTGTTCCTGTCCAGTGGTGTTGGCGCTATCACTATTCAATTTTTCCTATGGGAATTAACATTGGAAATGCTCGAAATTTTACCCCACTTCGTCTCAGCCTCCGCTTGACAGATCACCCCAAAACATTCCATACAGCAGCTCAAGTAACTGTCAAATTTTGGTGGAAATTTTCGTTAAGATTCGTCAAGTGGCGCAAAAGATATAGGCAAGAAAAAACAGCATTTGCTATAGAAACTAGTGGCCTGATTTAAAAAAGTGGCACCACACCCAGTGCAGCATCACTTTTTTGTGCTCCTTTGGCACCCTCCTAATGCCACCATGTGTACGCCGTATCTAAGATATGGTGCACCATGGCAGTAGTTAGGTGAACTAGCGCCAAATTTTGTAATGCTTGTGTAGAGATTTGCAGGATTTTCGTAAAAAATGTTGACACTAATCCTGCAAAGCCCGTTGAAGCCCATGTATCAACGGTGTGCCTCCTTTTAAAGCCTGCTCTGAACAGGCATTAAAAGTGCTGAAAAAACAGATGCAACAAAATCGCCACCCCCAACAGGGGAAACCCCCCCCCTTTGCATACATTCTGCTTGGCACAGGCATAATGTAGCACAAAGGGTTATAAAGTGGTGCAATGCATGCATTGCGCCACTTTGTAAATTTGGTACTGCGATTTTGGCCTTTTTGGGCCACATTAGCTTACAAAAATCTCGATAATGTTGTGCAAGAATGAGCGAAGATGATTATTTATATATATAGCTATACGTATATATATATATACATACACATTGGATTTTATATATGTATATATAAAACCTAGTGGCGATCATCGCACTTGGTAGTTATAGTTAGGACTATGGAAAAAGTAGTTTTTTGCTTGCCTGTTTCTTATATAGCCTATATTATCGCTTAAAAACATATTAACTACTCAAACCATACAAATTGACAATTTGGTGGCAAGAATATTATGAACACTAACATTTGGGCACATTAAGATGTGGGATCTAACCTAGTTATATAAGTAATAATACCTAAAAATGAAAACTTTCAATTGTGCTAAAAATAACACTAATTCCTACAAATCTCTTCCTACAAAATAAGTGAGATCAATTTGACTCATAAATTGATCTTGTAATGCTCAAAAACTGCATTTTCTGACTGACCCAACATGGTGGCTGCCCTCTGAAGATGCTCCTGGAGGCCTGCATTGATGCTTCATTATTCCCCCATTGTAAACCCCCTAACAGGATGAAACTTGCCCCGGTGATCTGGCACGGTGAAAAGACGCTCTGGCATCGTGCCATTGAGAGCCAGAATCGCGCAGATGGTGTTGGCGACAGTAGATGATGGCAGTGGTGCTGGGCAGGAGCTGATGAGCCATGCGTTGAAGAATGCCTGTGATGGGAGGGAGGCCACTTTCCCCTCCCACGATCTTCACCATATAGATCTGTAGCCCAGGGGAGATTGGGGAGGCGAAGTAGTGTCGACCACTGCATTTGGAGGTGAAAGAAATGAAGTTGGAGAAGAAGGACTTGGGCATGGAGGTGAAGCCTAGGATGGTGGCCTGGTGGCTCCCCCCAGAAGTATGTGTTCCTCCCTCTGATTTATGCTAGGGGGAGCTCGGCTGTTGCCTACGGTCCAGGGGCCAGCCTCCCTTGGTCCAACAATGACCTGGGGACAGACGTCCTGGGCGGCCTAGGACTGTATTGGTGGCCCCGGCATGGACCAGCCTGTCGGGCGCAGAGTGTAATCCTACCTCCCTGGTCCTTGGAGGCCATATTGGTTCTGGGGACATTGCTGGTTCACCGCTAAAATTGTGCACATCCTGGCTTGGAGGATCAGGGTGCTCCAAGCCATAGGGAAACAAAAGCCAGCTGCAGGTCTGCTGCATTACTGGGGCGAATAGGTAGACATCTCTGGGGGTGACTGCCCTGACCTTGGGGATAATCCTTGGGCTGCACAGTTACATACAAGTGATAAGAGAGAGGTGGTGTGCTTACTAACTAAGACCAAAGATAAGTTGGTGCTAGGCCCCAAACAGAGCACTTCGGATCAATTTGTGCAGCAGAGTGGAGTGGTTCAGATGGTGTGCCCAAGGGGACAGCCAGTCGTGTACTTAGACACCGCAACACTCCTAGCTGCCATCACCCAAACAAGAGATGAGCTTGATCCAAAGATTGGAGAGGCTGGCTCTGAAGTTACCTTGCTACAACAAGACTTACGGAATGCGGTAGAAAAGTTCACTGAGGAGGATACTAGAGTTTCAGTGGTGGAAAACTCAGTGTAGGGTTCGGCGTTTGTAGTCGATTACGAAAGAACTGGCGATGCAGGTCGAGGATGCTAAGGAGAGAGAATGGAGAAACAATTTAAATTTTTTATGATTCCCTGAAAGCTGTGAGGAATCCTCGGCTGATACCTTTCTTGACAAATGGATCCGCTCAATGGTTCCTTAATGTTTCCCATCCATTTGCTTTGTGATAGAGAGAGTACACAGGGCATTGACACAGAAACCACTACCTGGAACACATCAACACCCATTAATAGCACACTTGCTGAATTATGTAAACATCCTTAATTTTGGCAGGTTACAGACCAAACTTATGTACCAAAACTCCACCATGATGGTCTTCTCAGACTACATGAAGATGGTGCAGCAGCAGTGACAAATGTTCACTAAAGCCAAACAAAGACTGCTAGATCTCAACTAATTATATATCCTGTTATATCCATTTCGTACAAGGGTCGTATACAAAACACAGACACACTTTTTTGGTATTCTGGAGAAGTGCTCCATTGGACTGATGAGTGGGTGGTACAGAGGCCTCATACTCCTTTGTGTTTGAACTCAGGCTTTTCCTAGGGTCCGGAGGGGCCCCTGACAGGTCATAGCTGTTAAGAAGAAAAGGAAGAAATCTCATGGCCAGAGGCAAAAACTTGAGGTGGACGGTCTGGTAAGAGTGGAGATGAGCATAAATGATTGTTAACTCAAAGGTGCCAGATTGAAGCGACACACCTTGTTTCGAGGTCAGACTGCGTGGGAAAGATGTGTAACTTTGCCACCTTGATGACTATCCGTGGTTGTTAGGGATCCATTGGTTGCTTTACATGGATCCCCTTCCCCGGTTGGGGTTCCGTGAAATACATCCTGTAACAGATATTTCAGATTTTTCGGTGTATAGGGGTGGGGTTTTTTGGGGGTTTGTTTTTATGTTTTGTTGGTTTGCACTAAGGCATGTTCTCACATTCCACACCCAGTCTTGCCCTTCCAAAATCCAGAAAGACATATATTTACAGTAACACAGAGACTATTGGTCACCCTAATGTAGCATTTGGAGACATCAAGATCCTGTCTTCGAATGTACGGGGGTGCTTGATAGTATTAAATGTGGTGCAGCCCTGAAATATGCAAAGCAGGCTGGGGCACACACCAAAATGTTACAAGAAATCCACCCTCCTGGGACCAGGGCCCGTGCCTGGCTAGATGCAGGTACCACCAGGTATATAATTCCGTCTTCACTAGGGTCTCTAGGGGCACTTGCATCCTGATTCATCGTACCCTGCCATATCAGGTGGGACAAGTCTGGACAGACCAGTTTGGCCGCTATAATGCTATGATAGGTGCACTATATGATTGCCTGGCTCGCTTGTGGGGGTACTTCTCTGAGGGGCTCATACTGTTTGGGGGCAACTGGAATTATGTTATGCAGCTCAGCGTAAATAGGAGCCATAGATAGTAATGGGCATGTGAGGCTGACAGAACGGGACTGGCCGTGCTGGCGACTGCGCTGGGACTTATGGATGTTTGGAGGCTGCATTATCCCACTCAGCCTTGCTTAACATACTTATCAAGAGTACATGGCTCAATGTCCAAGATTGATTATATCTTCATCCTCATAATTCATGCATATAGCATTGCAACCATAGGCAAAATGGAAGGGTATTATCTGACCATTCTGTATTAGTGACAACCCTGCTCATGGACCAGCTAGATCCCTTTCAGGTGGAGTATGTCACCAACGGTATAGTAGAGTATTTTACTCATAATGAGGGATCTGTGACGAGTGCAGTTACATTATGGAAAACACTTAAGCCCATGCTGCTGGGCATTGATATTAGCTTCTGTGCAGAACAAAGGAGACATAAAGCATGAGAAATTAAGGCTTTAGAGGCACACATCATATCATTGGAGGAGGGTGGGACAACACAACCTGACTGAGACGATCGCAGGTAACTTGCTTTGGAGCGACAACACTTGAGCCAGCTTCTTATGGATGATGCCATACTTATTTGGTGAGCAAGGCAAAGTAGAATTTACTACTGGGGAAGCAAATCAAATACATTATTATATAAGCTTTGCCATCATCAATCAAATGAACAAAACCTACCACTACTAAGGGACGATTGTAACACTCTGAAAACTGATCCACACATACTGACCCAAAATTTTGCCGTCTTCTACAAGTCGGCCGATACCCGTCAGCAGATACTCATACATTAATTGATTCTAGATTTTGTGAATGGCCTACTTATGTGTACATTATCTGAGGAAGGTCTGTTAAAGACACAAACAGGCATTGATGGAGAATGAACTGGCTCTAGCACTGGCTGACATTTGTACTGGCAAGGTCCCAGGCCCAAATGGATTCCCCTGAAAATTCCTGAAGGAGTATATGTCTAAACTGGGGAAACATCTAGTAAACACATTTCATACTGATATAGAGGAGGGGCTGTTGCCATCAGACTGGCGTCCCCCTGAAATTGTGGTGTTTTAGAAGCCAAGCCACCCACCAGAAGATCCTTCCTCATATCACCCAATTTGTCTGTTAAACATTGAGTTCAAACTCCTTGCTAGGGCACTTGCAAATAGGTTGCAACCATATATCCTTGAGTTAATTCATCTGAACCAGGCAGGGTGTATGCCGGGATGGGCAACACACCATAATATATGGAGAGCCTCTAATGCGCTTGCCTTGGTAGGTCGTTTTGGAGGTCCAGCTGCCATTGTGACAGCAGATCTAGACTGAGCATTTGACTCTGTCGCTTGGACATATTTGTTCACTCTATCACGTATGCTGAATTGTGGTCGACAATTTATCTCATACATCTGATTATTATATACAGATATCACTGCCTCCGTTAGAATCGCTGGGCACACCTCCCTGACCTTTCAGATACAAAGAGGTACACGCCAAGGGCTCTCACACTTATTATTCACGTTGGTGATAGAGCCCTTGGCTGAGTGGGTTCGCATTGACCCACTGGTTAGAGGCTTTGAATTGTCCCTGGATATCTCAGATAGAATCGCTTTATATGCGGATGACATATTTATTTTTATGTCAGACCCCAACAGCACTGGCCACGTTAACTTGAGATATCATGATTTTGTGGGGGAACAGCTGGTCCATTTATACATTTATCTAAGTCCTCCATCCTCCCTCTCAATGAATATGGGGGTCCCAATAATTGGGACCGAGCATTTGAGTAGAAGATAAGGGTCCTAAATACCTGGAGGTGTACTTATCGGCAGGCAAAGGTTGGTCATGGAAAAAAAATATAGAATCAATGCTGGGCAGAAACCAAGAAGAGGTCAAAACGTGGTTGCTTCTTCCCTTGTCCTTTATGGGGAAGTCTTTGATCTTCAAGATGGTTTCCCTTCCCAAACTGCTATATAGACTTCAGAATTTACCATTTATGATCCTGCACCGTTGGTTTCACCAATTAAATTCCACATTATCGAGGTTTATGTGGGATGGAGAAACACCTTGAATATCCTTCTTATCTGCATATAAGGGTGAAATAGTCACAGCAGATCTGTACTCATATTATGTAGCATCCCACCTGCTAGTTATTGATGAATGGTGGAGCAGCCATTATAATGACCCTGCATGTGCAGCCAAAAAATGGGCAAAGGGTGGAACCTCCCTACTTTGCTGGGTATACAGCAACCAGATGCTCACTACATTGCCCCAGGTGACACAGGTTGTGCTCAGCTTATGGTGTGAGGCTCACCAATGAATGGGATTGTGGAGCACTCTTACAGAAATGACACCTCTGTGGCATTGGTCGATGCTTTGGCAGGTGGCCCAACTAGAGGGCTTTGAGAAATGGGACATGATAGGTGTTACATTGTTAAGAGACATAATGAAGGGGACCCACTTAAATACTTTCAGGACCTGCAGAGTGAATATCATTGCACCGCACCCAGTTTCATAAATATCTGCAGCCACAACATGCACATGATGGAATTGAAATATGATCATAATGCATACTATACAGGGCAGGGCTTGTGGCGCATGGGGGTGATAGCCTCTCCACAATGCATTTGTGTCAAGGGTTGGAAGGCACATTCATACACACTGTGAGGGAGTGTTCCACTCTGAAACCATTCTTAGAAGCGGTTATAGGATGTCTTAGTGCAGTCTTATCACTACATATACCATTCAAACCTAAATTAGTACTTATACACGTGGTTGAGGGAATTGGGGGAAATAGATATACTTTTACTGCTGGGGTTCACTATAGCAAAGAGAAAGATTGCCAGAGCGTGGAAAGCAGTGTTTCCCCCTGTATTGAGTGTTTGGAAAAAAGGTCTGGACCACTGTATGGTCTTAGAAATACCAATATATCAGGCTTGGGCTGACCACGCAAACAATCAAAGATTTGGCAAAAATAGGCAGAATATTGGGGCATTCCTTTCCCCCAGGTGCGGTCTTACCAAGCTGATATTAAAGTACTGAGGCCCGTATTTATACTTTTTTTAGCGCCGCATTTGCGCCGCTTTTTGACGCAAAACGGCGCAAACCTACAAAATACAATGGTATTTTGCAAGTTTGCGCCGTTTTGCGTCAAAAAACGGCGCAAATGCGGCGCAAAAAAAGTATAAATATGAATGTTGATGTGTAGCAGATATATAGGCCCGTATTTATACTCCGTTTGCGCCGAATTTGCGTCGTTTTTTTCGACGCAAATTCGGCGCAAAACTAACGCCATATTTATACTTTGGCGTTAGACCCGTCTAGCGCCAAAGTATTGGCAAATAGCGTCATTTTTTTGCGTGAACGCCTTCCTTGGTTAATGAGATGCAAGGAAGGCGTTCCCGTCTAAAAAAATGACGGCGACGCAAATGCGTCGTATTTATACTCCCGGGCAAAAATCACGCCCGGGAGTTGGCGGGTCAAAAAACCCCGCATTTGCGCCACTATTTAACGCCTGGGTCAGGGTAGGCGTTAAGGGGCCTGTGGGCTCAAAATGAGCCCACAGGTGCCCTCCCCTGCCCCCAGGGACCCCCCCTGCAACCCCTGCCCACCCCAGGAGGAAACCCAAGGATGGAGGGACCCACCCCAGGGACATTCAGGTAAGTTCAGGTAAGTATAATTTTTTATATTTTTTAATTTTTTTTGGGTGGCATAGGGGGGCCTTATTTGTGCCCCCCTACATGCCACTATGCCCAATGACCATACCCAGGGGACACAAGTCCCCTGGGCATGGCCATTGGGCAAGGGGGCATGACTCCTGTCTTTACTAAGACAGGAGTCATGAAATGGCGTCTGGGCGTCGTAAAAAAATGGCGCAAATCGGGTTGAGGCGATTTTTTTGCCTCAACCTGACTTGCCCCATTTTAAGACGCCCTAACGTCATTTTTGCCCAACGCCGGCGCTGCCTGGTCTACGTGGTTTTTTTCCACGCACACCAGGCAGCGCCGGTCTGCTTAGTCTGCTTAGACGGCGCTAAATTTTTTGACGCTAAACTGCGTTAGCGCAGTTTAGCGTCAAAAAGTATAAATATGGGCCTAAATTTCCACAGCTGAGGTTACTCAAGTGGCATGTAGTGCCCATATGTATTTTGCTTTTCAAGGACTAATTACATCTAATCTTGTGAATGTCAGTGTCACACGTGACTTCAGTGGCCATAACACAGACTAGTGACCAACAGTCAAGGCACAGCATTACGTTTAGTTTACGCAACCAGGTCCTAAGCGATCCATTTTTTAAAGTATTGCCTAACGGACATGGTTTCAAAACTGCGATGTCGTAGCTGTTAAGACCTTTCCTAACTCAGTTAGATAGCGGCTGAATGTGGAGTTATTGATGATTTGTGTTGTAACCTTATCCCAAGATACATCTCCTATACAGAGAAGGGAATCTTTTCATATGGACTATGTCTACCACGGTGATATATACAAACAATTAATATTTTTTCATAAACTGGCGACCTACCTAATTCCAAAAGAATGAAACAGTGACATGTATATTTTCCTCGTGAGTTTATACTCCAGCACAGTGGTTCTCAAAAGTTAGACTTCTGTGGACCTACACTAATCACTGCTGGGAGCCCAGCCTAAGCAATACCAAAAGACGTAGCAATATGCAAGACTCAAGCATATCTCTTTATCTTTTTTGCTTCAAACATATGTTCTCTTTTTGTTGGTATTGTTGGTCCATATTCTTACTTTATTGAGCTTCCGGTTCCACTATCCTTCACTTTTACAGAGAGTTTTACATTTTCAGTTTTTAGTTTTGCTTTTTTTATGTATACATACTTTATTAATCTGATAATATTATTTAATATTCTAAATAGTCACATTCCCCTGAGTAAACATCATGCCCTACCCATATTAGAAACGATGCTCGTGTCGATCGAGAACTCCTCCAACCAAAGGCACAAAAATAGATAAAAAGTGCCTATGCACAGAAACAATTTTGATCCCTCACGAAGGGTGCAACAGAGCCAGTACAGTATATGGAATCATTTTAGATATAGGGCCACTTTCCTATCTTGGCGGAGGGGATTACTCTGTCCCAAATGTGACGAATATCCCGTCCGCTGTGTTACAAGTTCCATAGTATATAATGGAGATTGTAATACGGCAGACAGCATATTTATCACATTTGCGACAGAGTAATCCCCTCCGTCAAGGTCGTAATCATGCCCATAGACTTTAAATCAAGGTGGATGCCAATGTTATTACCAGGTATCCATATTTTTGTACTTTCTCTGTCCTGCTTCCATATGTGCACACATATAATCTAGTGTGCCTCTACTGTAACACATTATGTTAGCTTTACTAAAGTTAATTATGAGTCTGTTTTTGGGATTATAGCTCTCAGTTCATTTTGTAATCACTTTGATCCACAGGGGTCTGCAAGCAGGTTCAAGTGAAGGTGTCGGGGAGCGCACAAACTGAAGCTTAGGCTGGAGGCAACTGGTTTCTGACGGAGGCAGCTGGCGTTAGGCTAGTGCGGCTTGTCTGGACCGTGTTGCCTTGCTCTTCCTGCCTTCTCCTGCTCTTTTCACTCAGTCCAACTCAACAGGTCTCCTTTACTCCTTTTCTTAATTTTAACCCTGCAAGCCTTCATTTGGAGCACAGATAACCCTCAACAAGTGCCGCAAAGCGCCCCCTTAAGAACTTATTTACGCTGAGCGACATTATTTCCTTCTCTGAGCTTCCCCAGATTTGAAGGAAGGACTTTTGGAGCTCGTCTCACTATTAGGTCTAGAAAAGTAAGGAAGGAGCACCCCAATACTCAAAAGCGTAAGAAATGCTGCTGCGGTGCCGATGTGGGCAATGCCACCCCACATTCACCATCAGCCCCTGAAAAGTGGATTCATCCCCTTTCACCCACTGTAATTACAGCAGGCCCTCCTCCACCGGCTGCTGATCTGCTCAGTTCAGCAACTTTGAAGTCTCAGCTTTCCGTTGTTCATACAACGTATTCATGCTCCTCAAAACTCTGCGAGTCTTCTCTTCTGGCTTACTTTAAGAAAAAACCTAAGCAAGAACATTTGGCAAACAGTGGGGAGAACGAGCCAGCACCAGGCCGGGATGTCCCCATGGAGCCTGCACTCCCCGATGCTTTACCCATTGCTTATGGTTATTTGACAACAGCGGCACAAGTTCATCGCCCAGCTTCACCCGCTTTTTCCCAGCTAGCATCTCAGGATGAAGTGACCCATTCTCCATCCCACGAGGGCCAGCCAGGCGCACTTTTGTCAAAACACAAACTTTCACCAATTATTATTTCCAGTGACCATTCCTTCAATGTAGGAGAGTGGATGTCTTCTTTAGTGGCCTCTCCAGCTGTTTTCCATTGGCAGGATGGGCTGGCTGCAAGCTGCCATGATTCCCCACAGGATCACAGCATTCCCCCGCCATCTAGCCCCCCGACAGCCCAATGGACCAGAAGTTCAACCGGCAGCATTCATCCAATGTTACCAATAAGGTCTTCCAGCGAGTGTGCCCCTAGCCCTCAAACTGAGTTAAATAAAGGCGAGCTCAATGACCAATTGCCCCTTGACCTTTCCTGTCTTCAATCTGATTCCATGGGACATGCTGACAGGGAATCCATCCCTGTGCCCTCCTCTATGATCATGGTAACCGGCTCTGCCTGGCCTCAGCTTTCGCAAACTCTCCAATCCACTGTGCTGGCTCTGAACTATCACTTTGACAAGCTGGATGTTCAAGTCGATTTGCTGAATACACTGGACTCTTAGGAGGCTGGTACTGATCAAAAAAATTGAAAACCTCAACCAGCTAATCACTAGAGCACAGACAACCTTTAACTTTGTGCAACCAACATGCTGCTGCTCTCCAATCATTGAAAGCCTTTAATCCCTGCCCACTTTTTTAAGTTCGGTTCTATGTGAAATCAAGAGGCTATCTTCAGCTCCTGCGCCCCCGGTGCCTCACCGAATTCAAGCTCCCACCCTGATTTGGCTCAGGAGCCCATTCATCCAAAAACATTGGGTGATTACTTCTTTCCAGTCAAGAGTGCAACCTCTATCAATCTCCCGCTGCCAGTTGCCACTGGAGTCTTGGAGCATATCATTTCGGCCAGTTGTGTTCTTCAGATCTCTCCTCTACCTGAACTTGAGCCCACTGTGCCTGCCTCCTCTCATTCTTCCTGCTTTTTAGTACAACCTATTTTAATTCATCCAACTCCTTCAGGAGTTGATCCCATGGCTCAACATCTGTTGAGCAAGAGGGGAAAAAAAAGACTCCAGAAACAACGAAACAATAGGCTGAGCCAACCCCCTCAAGGATTTCCAACTAATGCCCAAACATCGGTTTGTCCTGAGGTGCAGCAGCTCTTGCAGTTGCAGGTGGCCCCCAGGGCGACTTCACCGCACAGTCCCTTGTTGACATCATCTACTGGCCTTCCCCTCCTGATTGAGCCTGCTAAGTATCCTTCAGCTGGTACTATTGTGCAGGAAACTGAACTCCTCTTCAAGGACCCCCTGATTTTGGATGAGAAAGGCAACTTAGGCAGTGTGTCGGACTCGGTAGCCCCACATTGGAGTAGTGGAGTACCTGCTCGCCCCACCGCCACACTGTTTGAATCTAAAACTGTTTATGGGGATACCAATGGTGATCTTCTGGGTTTAGGCTCTTCCAATTCCCTCAAGATGCCTTCTGACAATGAAAGCAGATTTCCTGTAATTTTGCCATTAAGCTTCCAGTCAGTTTCTGCTGATATTCCAGCCTCGGGGGGCCCTGTGGGCCCATTCAATGCAGCGGAACAGTTACAGCCTTCAAAATCCCCCTGCGTCCCCCAACGGCTCCATTGGAATGCACAACTTTTAAACTTGTGTTCATCGTAGAATATCGCTCCAGGGGCCCTCATGGCATACTGAATAGGGGGAACATTTTAAGACTCTTTAACACCACCTCGGATCTTAACAACATTAGTTCTAGGGACATTGTGTTTATTGAATTTCTGGACTCAAGGGGGTCCTACCCAAGGAACTCCACCTTGGTTTCGCAATTTTCTGCCTCAACAGCTCAGTTTATTTTTTCTAAGGGAGATCTATTTCTCTTGTGGGGCATTACAATTATTTCCTTTAAGGAGTCTGGTTATCCTGTGTTACTATCAGAATCCCAATGTTTAATGACTCCCACAGTATTGAAGCCCTTTTCAATTTTGAAAAGTGCCCTAGGTGGCACTTCTACTTTCAATGGCACTCCTCGCACTGGTTCTGGTTCCCAGGGGCCCTCTAATTGGGATTGGCTGCCCTCTACCCTTTTGCATGGGCGTCCCCATTGACCTCTACGGGTGGGTGGTTCTGTCCAAACATCTGGAAGTTTGTCCTTATGCTCATGGAACATCAACAGGGTTGTGCACAAGTTTGCCTCTGCTGACCTTTTATCATTTTTGACCAGTTACAATGTAATCACCCTTCAGGAAACCTGGGCTGAGCACAGCTGTCCATTGCTAGGGTATTCAGAAATATGGAAACCTGCCCATAGAACAAGCAAGAATGGCCGTGCCAAGGGAGGATTGTAACTGTCAAACTAAATGGGAGTATTTTGCCACTGATTTGGGATGATAACTGGATCCAGGGGATTGTCATCAGGAACGGGACCGCGCAGCAAACTCTCATAGTGATTAATGTCTACATTACTCCTGGAACACAGAAAAAAAGGGGCAGGTTGTCCTGATTGATGCAGATTGTGGGCGACTTAGTTGGGGAATACCCATGTGCTAATTACCTTATAACTGGTGATTTTAACACAAACCTGTTTCAGGAAACAATGAAGGTTCTTGAGGGTCCTGATCTATGTAATCGCCAGTTAATTCCCGAACAACTGAGGCCTCAGGGTTGTCTGCATTGCCCGTTGGGAGAGTACTCAGTAATGCACCTTAACAGCATGGGCTTTAAAGTTCTGAGTGGCCGTTTACATGACGATGCCCCCCCCCGGTGGACAAGATCAGATGGTCGAACCCACTCCTATTTAGATGACACCATTTGCAATATTGAACTGTTTCCTTTCATCGAAAGGTTTCTGACTTCTTTCCGGAGTGAGAGTGATCATTGTCCACAAATTGTATCCATCAAATCTAGATTTCCTGTGCATGATGTCATGTGGGAAGTGGGTAGCTGTGTCTGCTCCAAGTCACTAAAGCGGATACAATGGAATGCTTCAATTAGCAGCATAGTATTGACTGAATGTATTAACTTTTTTTTATTCTGAGGGATCGGGTTGTGTGTACCCAGTTAAGTTAAGGGTTAAACTTTCTTGCCTTTTATGGTCAAGGTTTTATCAACCTGCACGTAATTGCGCCCCACCCCGGCCCTTTGCCGTTTCTAGGGAAGCCAGGAATCTAAAGAAAGCGCGCAACAGACGAGCAGGGGCAATTAGAAAAAGCCCTGATTCTGAGTGTTTAGTTACTAAATACAAACAACTGAGGAAAGATTATAGGAAGGCTGTATACGATGACCATCAGACCTATCTTAATCAGTTTTTCGGTTAAACTTTTAAGTGCAAGTAAAGATCCAAATTCTATGAAATTTTGGTCGCTTATTAACAATTTAAATAGCAACCAAAGGGGCACTGGTGCTGTCAACATTTCTGAATGGGTCTGGACATCTTACTTGACTACCCACTTCTCCACTAGCAAACAGGATGGGAAACTGTTGGATGAGGGGGCTATAGCTCTACTCCTGCTTTGTTTAAAATGTGTCCCTTGCTTACAGGGTCTTCAATTCCCTCGCAGGGAGTGAAGAAGTCCTTTCAACTACGTCTCCCTCATATCATCTTGAGGGCTAAGCAATCTGGAGCCCCGGGTCCCTCCGGCCTTCCACAGGCACTGTTCAAACAGGATCTTCTCTTTTGAGCCAACCATTTTGCCCATCTGTTTGAGCACTGCCTCTTGACTTCAATAATTCCTGAGTCCTGGCGTGGTGCCATCCTTCATCCTCTCTATAAAGGTGGGTCAAGGGCAGACCCCGCCAATTTTAGGATGATAGCTCTGCTGGACAACGAGGCCAAGTTCTATGCTAGCCTTTTGTTGCAAGATCTTCGTACCTGGGCTGAATCAAAGGCTTTAATTCCCATTGTCCAAACAGGTTTTTCTGCTGGCTCAGGCACTTCGACTAATTTATTAGCACTTTCTA
Source organism: Pleurodeles waltl (assembly GCF_031143425.1). Lineage (NCBI taxonomy): Eukaryota > Metazoa > Chordata > Amphibia > Caudata > Salamandridae > Pleurodeles > Pleurodeles waltl. The sequence continues at coordinate 1,176,950,567 of NC_090446.1, read as the reverse complement.
TTCTGATCGACAGGACGATTCTGTCAGTATTGATGTTAAATTGTTGTTTTGTCGATTTCAAGACGGCATTCTACGGGATTCCCTGGAGTGCCCTGTGGGCTAAACAACAAAACTGGGGCATCCCTCCAGTTCTCCTGGTTCTTATTATACAACTACATACAAATACCTGGGTCCGTATTAAGCTCGGTGATGGGTACTCCCTTTCTAGAAAAATTCCCACCACCTGTGATGTGAAACAGGGCTGTGTGCTTGCTCCCCTTCTTTTTAGTCTGTTAATCGCAGACATGTCAACGTCTCTTGACGCTGTTAATTCTCATCCTCCCAAGATTGGCGCCCTTAGGCTTAGTCATCTGCTTTATGCCGATGTTCTTGCATTATTTAGTTACACTAAGATTGGCCTTCAACGGCTGCTTAACTAACTTGCACTTTATACTTCCATGAATCAATTGGAAGTTAATTTGCTTAAAACAAAAGTGGTCCCCCTTGGAAGGAAATAACATTTGGGTTTTAGTTGGTATTATAAAAGCTGTAAACTTGTTTCCGACCAGTCTTACAAATATTTAGGGGTACTCTTCGATTCCTGGGGCAGTTTTGTCAAACATAAGAAGGAAATTTAACTCAAAGCTGTGGCACTGCAGGTGGCCTTCTCTAAATTATCTAAAGTTTTAAAGGGGCCAACCCTTCTTCCCTTAATGGAAGTTTTGAGAGCAAAAATTATCCCTTCACTGGTCTACGGTCAAGAAATTTTGTTGGGCAAAGGCTCTTGCCTATTAAATAGGCCGGTCAATAAAATCTGCAAGAGAGTCTTTCATGTCCGGCGCCTTGTTTCACCCGCGCAAGTACGGTTGGAATATGGGCTTCCAGATTTGTTGGCAGTTGGTGCTGGTGCTTTTTTGAAGCTTTGTCATAAGCTGCGTCAGGCCACGGGTGGTCACTTGGAGGCAGTCTTGTGGCAAGAAATCAGTGAGTCAAAATCAAAGGGTTCATACTCTCATTTTTTGGTTGAATGCAAATGGCGACTATGTGCTGGCAATCGTTGGGCAAGTAATCCCCCCTATTCTCTGTTTAAACTAGATGTAAAAAGGTTTATTCAAATGTATTCGTATCACTCAGATTGTTCCCTCCTTGTTCAACGGAAGCATGCCTGGGCAGTAATTGAATATTTTAAGCCAGGTACGTCTTCTAGCTTTTTTCCTGTTCTTATAGGTTTTGGTTGAAAAAGGCCTTTATTGCCTTAAGGATGGGCGATTGTTTTTTTTTTAAACATCTACCCCAATGGCAGTTATCTCCTGGGGAAGGTGTGACATGCAAAGGCTGTAGTAATGCAGACGAAACTATTAATCCTGTGTTTTTTCTGTGGCCAGCTTTACTAAAGGAGAGTGAGTACCAAGGGGTACTTGCACCTTGCACCAGGCCCAGTTGTCCCTTATTAGTGTATAGGGTGTCTAGCAGCTTAGGCTGATAGATAATGGTAGCTTAGCAAAGCAGCTCAGGCTGAACTAGGAGACGTGTGAAGCTACTACAGTACCACTTAGTGTCATATGCACAATATCATAAGAAAACACAATACACAGTTATACTAAAAATAAAGGTACTTTATTTTTATGACAATATGCCAAAGTATCTTAGAGTGTACCCTCAGTGAGAGGATAGGAAATATACACAAGATATATATACACAATAGCAAAAATATGCAGTATAGTCTTAGAAAACAGTGCAAACAATGTATAGTTACAATAGGATGCAATGGGGAAACATAGGGATAGGGGCAACACAAACCATATACTCCAGAAGTGGAATGCGAACCACGAATGGACCCCAAACCTATGTGACCTTGTAGAGGGTCGCTGGGACTATTAGAAAATAGTGAGAGTTAGCAAAATAACCCACCCCAAGACCCTGAAAAGTGAGTGCAAAGTGCACCAAAGTTCCCCTAAGGACAAAATAGTCGTGTTAGAGGGAGAATGCAAGGAAAACACAAATCAGCAATGCAACAACGATGGATTCCTGTCTGAAGGTACCTGTGGAACAAGGGGACCAAGTCCAAAAGTCACAAGCAGCTCGGAGATGGGCAGATGCCCAAGAAATGCCAGCGGTTGGTGCAAAGAAGCTCTTACTAGGCTGAAGAACTGTGAATACTGCAGGAACGACAAGGGCTAGAGACTTCCCCTTTGGAGGATAGATCCCCCACGCCTTGTAGAGTCGTGCAGAAGTGTTTTCCCGCCGGATGGACGCCAACAAGCCTTGCTACACGCAAATCGTGCGTTTGGCGTTTTTGGACGCTGCTGGGGCCCAGGAGGGACCAGGAGGTCGCAAATTGGACCTGCAGAGAGAGGGGACGTCGAGCAAGACAAGGAGCCCTCACTGAAGCAGGTAGCACCCGGAGAAGTGCCAGAAACAGGCACTACGAGGATGCGTGAAACGGTGCTCGCCGAAGTTGCACAAAGGAGTCCCACGTCGCCGGAGACCAACTTAGAAAGTCGTGCAATGCAGGTTAGAGTGCCGTGGACCCAGGCTTGGCTGTGCACACAGGATTTCCGCCGGAAGTGCACAGGGGCCGGAGAAGCTTGCAAAGTCGCGGTTCCCAGCAATGCAGCCCAGCGAGGTGAGGCAAGGACTTACCTCCACCAAACTTGGGCTGAAGAGTCACTGGACTGTGGGGGTCACTTGGACGGTGTCGCTGGATTCGAGGGACCTCGCTCGTCGTGCTGAGAGGAGACCCAAGGGACCGGAGATGCAGCTTTTTGGTGCCTGCGGTTGCAGGGGGAAGATTCCGTCGACCCACGGGAGATTTCTTCGGAGCTTCTGGTGCAGAGAGGAGGCAGGCTACCCCCACAGCATGCACAAGCAGGAAAACAGTCGAGAAGGCGGCAGGATCAGCGTTACAGAGTTGCAGTAGTCGTCTTTGCTACTATGTTGCAGGTTTGCAGGCTTCCAGCGCGGTCAGCGGTCGATTCCTTATCAGAAGGTGAAGAGGGAGATGCAGAGGAACTCGGCTGAGCTCATGCATTCGTTATCTAAAGTTTCCCCAGAGACAGAGACCCTAAATAGCCAGAAAAGAGGGTTTGGCTACCTAGGAGAGAGGAAAGGCTACTAACACCTGAAGGAGCCTATCACAAGGAGTCTCTGACGTCACCTGGTGGCACTGGCCACTCAGAGCAGTCCAGTGTGCCAGCAGCACCTCTGTTTCCAAGATGGCAGAGGTCTGGAGCACACTGGAGGAGCTCTGGACACCTCCCAGGGGAGGTGCAGGTCAGGGGAGTGGTCACTCCCCTTTCCTTTGTCCAGTTTCGCGCCAGAGCAGGGGCTAAGGGGTCCCTGAACCGGTGTAGACTGGCTTATGCAGAATTGGGCACACCTGTGCCCAACAAAGCATTTCCAGAGGCTGGGGGAGGCTACTCCTCCCCTGCCTTCACACCATTTTCCAAAGGGAGAGGGTGTCACACCCTCTCTCAGAGGAAGTTCTTTGTTCTGCCATCCTGGGCCAGGCCTGGCTGGACCCCAGGAGGGCAGCTGCCTGTCTGAGGGGTTGGCAGCAGCAGCAGCTGCAGAGAAACCCCAGGAAGGGCAGTCTGGCAGTACCAGGGTCTGTGCTACAGACCACTGGGATCATGGAATTGTACCAACAATGCCAGGATGGCATAGAGGGGGCAATTCCATGATCATAGACATGTTACATGGCCATATTCGGAGTTACCATGGTGAAGCTACATATAGGTAGTGACCTATATGTAGTGCACGCGTGTAATGGTGTCCCCGCACTCACAAAGTTCAGTGAATTGGCTCTGAACAATGTGGGGGCACCTTGGCTAGTGCCAGGGTGCCCTCACACTAAGTAACTTTGCACCTAACCTTTACCAGGTAAAGGTTAGACATATAGGTGACTTATAAGTTACTTAAGTGCAGTGTAAAATGGCTGTGAAATAACGTGGACGTTATTTCACTCAGGCTGCAGTGGCAGGCCTGTGTAAGAATTGTCAGAGCTCCCTATGGGTGGCAAAAGAAATGCTGCAGCCCATAGGGATCTCCTGGAACCCCAATACCCTGGGTACCTCAGTACCATATACTAGGGAATTATAAGGGTGTTCCAGTAAGCCAATGTAAATTGGTAAAAATGGTCACTAGCCTGTCAGTGACAATTTGGAAAGAAATGAGAGAGCATAACCACTGAGGTTCTGGTTAGCAGAGCCTCAGTGAGACAGTTAGGCACCACACAGGGAACATACACATGCACACCTATGAGCACTGGGGCCCTGTGTGACAGGGTCCCAGTGACACATACATATAGGCCACAAACCTATGAGCACTGGGGTCCTGACCAGCAGGATCCCAGTGACACATAACAACCATACTGAAAACATGGTGTTTTCACTATGAGCACTGAGGCCTGGCTATCAGGATCCCAGTGAGACAGTGAAAACAGTGACAAACACCCTGACATACACTCACAAACAGGCCAAAAGTGGGGGTAACAAGGCTAGAAAGAGGCTACCTTCTCACACAACCCCCCCCCAAACGAAGGACAATAAGGCTAACCTTGGCCAGTTGAGACTTTATTGTCTAAGTGGTGATAAGTAGAGAGTAGCTCTGCAATAGACTGGTTACTCCCTTTATCATCCACTATATGGTTACTTCCCTGTGGGGATGTAAACCACCCTGTTTGAAGTTTTTTAGCTAAGCAACAATGGGAAGATGTATTTTCAGAGTTTCTATCAGTAAGTTTTAGTTTAGAGCAGTGGGAATTGTCCACTGAACCTATTTGTAGTGATGGAAATGCCAGACAGGGATGCTGTCTCAGAAAAGCCATAGCTGGGCAAAAACTTTGTCCATCTGGCTGGAAGAGAGAACAGGGATGCTGTTTCTCTTGAGTTGGAGCAGGGCAGGGATGCTGTCCTATGAGCTCCACACTAGGGCAGGGATGCTGTCCTAAGTGTTGTGAGGTAGTGCAGGGTTTCTGCACTAAAGTTTCTCTGGAAGGGTTGGAGGGATGCTCCATGTTAACTAAAATGGTGCTGTTTTTCTCACCAATGTTAGTTATCCCACAGAGAGGTACTTCCACCTCAGGGAGTCCAGCTTTGCCAGCTGATGATTCCCTTAGAACAGGTGCCACCCCAGGAGAGGTTTCTCCCACCACAGGAATAGTATCCTGAATGGTAGGGTGGTTAGGGGATACTGTGATACCCTTTTTACCTGTTGATGGAGAGGGATCCTGAGTTTTCAGGCCTTCTCTCCTTTGCTTTTTCATTTCACTTGAAATGAGAGGGAACAATTCCTCAGGGATGCCCAGCATGGCTGCATGGGCATAAAACTCTACATCAGCCCAACCTGAGGCCTCTAGGTCATTACCTAAGAGACAGTCTACAGGTAAGCTAGGTGATACCACCACCTGCTTAGGGCCAGTAACTCCACCCCAACTAAACTGAATTATAGCTAAGGGAAGAAACTTAGTGGAGTTATGGACATCAATAATCTTATACTGTTGTCCAATGATGTGTTGTTCAGGAGGCACTAGGTTTTCAGTCACCAAAGTGAAACTGGCACCTGTGTCCCTGTAGGCCAAGGCCTCAACACCATTTATTGAAACTGTCTGCCTGTACTTATCCATTGTAAGGGGACAAGCAGCCAGTGTGGCAAGGCCAATGCCACTAGGTGTGACAGAAACTGTCTTGGGACTGATTACATCAGTTTCCACTATGGACCCATAAGTGAACCCAACTACACCCTTTGCTTGACTGTTGCCAGCAGTCCCACCACTAGTACCACTACTGCTAGGGGCACTAGAGCTTGATGTATTAGTGGTGGTAGGCTCAGGGGGTTTACCTGGACAGGACTTATCCCCTGGCCTATGGCCTCTGTTTTTACACACAAAGCACCAAGGCTTTTTAATGTGTGCAGGTTGGGAAGAAGAGGAAGAATTTGTTTTATCCCCACCCTCTGAAGAGTGTTTAAGATTTGAAGTGGGATCTTTGGTTTTACCCTTATCCCCATGCTTATCTTGAGATTTTTCACCATCTTTCTTCTTATTGCCATCTTTGTCACCCCCTGTATGAACTTTTCTGTTCACCCTTGTTCTGACCCATTTGTCTGCCTTCTTTCCCAATTCTTGGGGAGAGGTCAGATCAGAGTCTACCAGGTACTGGTGCAACAAATCAGACACACAATTATTAAGTATATGCTCTCTCAGGATTGTGTTATACAGGCTTTCATAATCAGTAACTTTACTGCCATGTAACCACCCCTCCAAGGCCTTCACTGAATGGTCAATGAAATCAACCCAGTCTTGTGAAGACTCCTTTTTGGTATCTCTGAACTTTATCCTGTACTGTTCAGTGGTTAAGCCATAACCATCCAGGAGTGCATTCTTAAGAACTTGGAAATTGTTAGCATCATTTTCTTTTACAGTAAGGAGCCTATCCCTACCTTTTCCAGTAAATGATAGCCATAGGATAGCAGCCCACTGCTTTTGAGGGACATCCTGTACAGCACAGGCCCTCTCAAGTGCAGCAAACCACTTGTTAATGTCATCCCCCTCCTTGTAAGGGGGAACTATCTTATGCAGATTCCTGGAATCATGCTCTTTTGCAGGATGACTATGGGGAATACTGCTGCTGCCACCATGGGTATCTAAACCCATTTTCTGTCTTTCCCTCTCTATTTCTAAAGACTGTCTATCCAAATCCAGCTGTTGCTTCTTGAGCTTCAGTCTGGTTTGCTCCACTCTCAATCTATTGAGCTCCCTTTCCAACAATCTGTCATCAGGGTGGGTGGGAGGGACATTTCTAGATACAGAGGTATGATGGGAATGCACAGAAGGAGACCTGTCCCTTACAGAGGGCACCCTAACAGCTTGGCTACCAGTATAATGTGAGAGCACATCATCAGTATGATGTGATTCAACCTCTGTACCAACTATGCTAGACTGTCTAGTAATGGGCAGGCTGAGAAGTTTCTTTCCTGAACCTTTTCCTGGGGGAGTCCCTGGATCAGATTGAGAACCATTAGCTACTTTTTCTACAGATTGGGCACTTATGGCCTTATCCTGTACTCTAAGCATATTAATTAACAGTTCTAAAGAAGGATTCTTCCCTACACTCAAACCTCTCTCTATGCAGAGACTCCTTGCTCCTTTCCAGCTAAGGTGATCATATGCAAGTTTGGACAGTTCAATTTTTTGGCCTGTGCCAGACATTTTTAGAGAGAGTTAAAGTGATAGACAAAGAGAAAAAAGTTTTCAGAACTTTTTGGAAAGACAGAAAAAAACTTTTTAAACTTTTAAGAACTTTTTGAAAGTTTATAAGTACTTTTCAGCACTTAGAAAAGAGTGAAAAGAGGAAATGCAAAACTTTTTGGCTATGTGTATATACACTGACCTTGTTTTGTATATTTTTCTCTCATGAAAAGTACAATGACAAGAGTGGTAAGTAGTCTCAAAGCACTTATCCCACCGCTGCACAACCAATGTAGGAGGCTGGACTGGCTTGTAGTGAGTACCAAGGGGTACTTGCACCTTGCACCAGGCCCAGTTGTCCCTTATTAGTGTATAGGGTGTCTAGCAGCTTAGGCTGATAGATAATGGTAGCTTAGCAAAGCAGCTCAGGCTGAACTAGGAGACGTGTGAAGCTACTACAGTACCACTTAGTGTCATATGCACAATATCATAAGAAAACACAATACACAGTTATACTAAAAATAAAGGTACTTTATTTTTATGACAATATGCCAAAGTATCTTAGAGTGTACCCTCAGTGAGAGGATAGGAAATATACACAAGATATATATACACAATAGCAAAAATATGCAGTATAGTCTTAGAAAACAGTGCAAACAATGTATAGTTACAATAGGATGCAATGGGGAAACATAGGGATAGGGGCAACACAAACCATATACTCCAGAAGTGGAATGCGAACCACGAATGGACCCCAAACCTATGTGACCTTGTAGAGGGTCGCTGGGACTATTAGAAAATAGTGAGAGTTAGCAAAATAACCCACCCCAAGACCCTGAAAAGTGAGTGCAAAGTGCACCAAAGTTCCCCTAAGGACAAAATAGTCGTGTTAGAGGGAGAATGCAAGGAAAACACAAATCAGCAATGCAACAACGATGGATTCCTGTCTGAAGGTACCTGTGGAACAAGGGGACCAAGTCCAAAAGTCACAAGCAGCTCGGAGATGGGCAGATGCCCAAGAAATGCCAGCGGTTGGTGCAAAGAAGCTCTTACTAGGCTGAAGAACTGTGAATACTGCAGGAACGACAAGGGCTAGAGACTTCCCCTTTGGAGGATAGATCCCCCACGCCTTGGAGAGTCGTGCAGAAGTGTTTTCCCGCCGGATGGACGCCAACAAGCCTTGCTACACGCAAATCGTGCGTTTGGCGTTTTTGGACGCTGCTGGGGCCCAGGAGGGACCAGGAGGTCGCAAATTGGACCTGCAGAGAGAGGGGACGTCGAGCAAGACAAGGAGCCCTCACTGAAGCAGGTAGCACCCGTAGAAGTGCCAGAAACAGGCACTACGAGGATGTGTGAAACGGTGCTCGCCGAAGTTGCACAAAGGAGTCCCACGTCGCCGGAGACCAACTTAGAAAGTCGTGCAATGCAGGTTAGAGTGCCGTGGACCCAGGCTTGGCTGTGCACACAGGATTTCCGCCGGAAGTGCACAGGGGCCGGAGAAGCTTGCAAAGTCGCGGTTCCCAGCAATGCAGCCCAGCGAGGTGAGGCAAGGACTTACCTCCACCAAACTTGGGCTGAAGAGTCACTGGACTGTGGGGGTCACTTGGACGGTGTCGCTGGATTCGAGGGACCTCGCTCGTCGTGCTGAGAGGAGACCCAAGGGACCGGAGATGCAGCTTTTTGGTGCCTGCGGTTGCAGGGGGAAGATTCCGTCGACCCACGGGAGATTTCTTCGGAGCTTCTGGTGCAGAGAGGAGGCAGGCTACCCCCACAGCATGCACAAGCAGGAAAACAGTCGAGAAGGCGGCAGGATCAGCGTTACAGAGTTGCAGTAGTCGTCTTTGCTACTATGTTGCAGGTTTGCAGGCTTCCAGCGCGGTCAGCGGTCGATTCCTTATCAGAAGGTGAAGAGGGAGATGCAGAGGAACTCGGCTGAGCTCATGCATTCGTTATCTAAAGTTTCCCCAGAGACAGAGACCCTAAATAGCCAGAAAAGAGGGTTTGGCTACCTAGGAGAGAGGAAAGGCTACTAACACCTGAAGGAGCCTATCACAAGGAGTCTCTGACGTCACCTGGTGGCACTGGCCACTCAGAGCAGTCCAGTGTGCCAGCAGCACCTCTGTTTCCAAGATGGCAGAGGTCTGGAGCACACTGGAGGAGCTCTGGACACCTCCCAGGGGAGGTGCAGGTCAGGGGAGTGGTCACTCCCCTTTCCTTTGTCCAGTTTCGCGCCAGAGCAGGGGCTAAGGGGTCCCTGAACCGGTGTAGACTGGCTTATGCAGAATTGGGCACACCTGTGCCCAACAAAGCATTTCCAGAGGCTGGGGGAGGCTACTCCTCCCCTGCCTTCACACCATTTTCCAAAGGGAGAGGGTGTCACACCCTCTCTCAGAGGAAGTTCTTTGTTCTGCCATCCTGGGCCAGGCCTGGCTGGACCCCAGGAGGGCAGCTGCCTGTCTGAGGGGTTGGCAGCAGCAGCAGCTGCAGAGAAACCCCAGGAAGGGCAGTCTGGCAGTACCAGGGTCTGTGCTACAGACCACTGGGATCATGGAATTGTACCAACAATGCCAGGATGGCATAGAGGGGGCAATTCCATGATCATAGACATGTTACATGGCCATATTCGGAGTTACCATGGTGAAGCTACATATAGGTAGTGACCTATATGTAGTGCACGCGTGTAATGGTGTCCCCGCACTCACAAAGTTCAGTGAATTGGCTCTGAACAATGTGGGGGCACCTTGGCTAGTGCCAGGGTGCCCTCACACTAAGTAACTTTGCACCTAACCTTTACCAGGTAAAGGTTAGACATATAGGTGACTTATAAGTTACTTAAGTGCAGTGTAAAATGGCTGTGAAATAACGTGGACGTTATTTCACTCAGGCTGCAGTGGCAGGCCTGTGTAAGAATTGTCAGAGCTCCCTATGGGTGGCAAAAGAAATGCTGCAGCCCATAGGGATCTCCTGGAACCCCAATACCCTGGGTACCTCAGTACCATATACTAGGGAATTATAAGGGTGTTCCAGTAAGCCAATGTAAATTGGTAAAAATGGTCACTAGCCTGTCAGTGACAATTTGGAAAGAAATGAGAGAGCATAACCACTGAGGTTCTGGTTAGCAGAGCCTCAGTGAGACAGTTAGGCACCACACAGGGAACATACACATGCACACCTATGAGCACTGGGGCCCTGTGTGACAGGGTCCCAGTGACACATACATATAGGCCACAAACCTATGAGCACTGGGGTCCTGACCAGCAGGATCCCAGTGACACATAACAACCATACTGAAAACATGGTGTTTTCACTATGAGCACTGAGGCCTGGCTATCAGGATCCCAGTGAGACAGTGAAAACAGTGACAAACACCCTGACATACACTCACAAACAGGCCAAAAGTGGGGGTAACAAGGCTAGAAAGAGGCTACCTTCTCACAGCGTAGATTTCTGCTTCAGAGCAAATGGAACGAACTGGGAATACGCTGCTGTTGACATGCTATCATCCAGTCTCTGGATACAGCCAAATCAATGCTAAATGTGTTATTGATTACATTCATTAAAATTGCACAATCTAAATTCAGTGGCACTGTGAGCAATGGATAAGCATAATTGGATTTTTTTCCTCGCTCTTGCCATACTGCCCGTTATTGGTTAGGTTGTGGAGTTCCAACGGTATATGTTGGTATTTAGTGTAATTAGTATTTAATGCACCACGCACTTTAGGGCTTGTTTCTTCTGTATGTTGGCTTTTTATGTATTATGTGGAAGTTCTTGGCTTGGGGGTTTGTTTTATATTTATATCTCAGGATTGTTTTACATTTCCAGGCAGGATTGTCTTCTTTTAATATGTCATGCATGTTTAAATCAAGGTGTGTTTTTAGCATGAATTCATTTTTTGATTGTATTTGCATTTTTGATAGTTTTTTTGCCTTTTTGTTTATTTGTATTGGATTTTATTATCTGTACAATAAATTATTCATCATCACAGGCATAAGCTAATAGGAAATAGTGGAACGACTCAGTATCTATGGGAAACATTGAATTTGATGGAGGCATGTGCATATTACCACTACATATATATAAATAAAATGAGGTAGCTGTCAAGATGCCCCCTTCTTAAGGTCAGCTGAGAGGTTAAGCTTAGCAAGCAATGAAACAGTTTTATTAACTTGCACAGTTGTAATAATGAACAGACATTATTCTATTCTAATTTTAGCAAAATAATTAGCAAAATAACTAGCCTCCCCACTTATTCACAAGCTACACTGTACACCACAAAGTATAGACATCCATGTCTGATGACAAGGCATATACACATGCGCATGCACACACAAATACACACGAAAACCTGCACCTTTGAGAAAAAAAATGAAAATGTCACTGAAAAGGAGTAAGTGTTCTTCTGCCTCCTTCTTTCTGCACAAAGGAAAGTGTGTATACACATTCATATACATGTATATATTTATATATATATATACATATATATATATATATATTCACTTGAAAAGAAACAAAGGTTACAGGGACGTTATAGTTAAGTTCACATGTCACTCACAGAAAACCAAAGAAATTCAGCAGTTATAGTTATTGTTAGCTGAAGTATTAAATACACATAAATATATACACGTACACACATACATATATGAATACAGGCACACTGGTGGTCACTGGTAGGTAGGTATAGTTAGGACCTAGTTTCTATAAAAAAAGCATTTATTACTTGGCTACATCTTTGGCACAGTTTGATGAATCCTTACGGAATTTTCTAAAAAAAAGTGTCAAGTTAAGTCGTGTTATACATGGAAAGTTTTGTGGTGATCCATCAAGTGGGGGCTGAGAAAAAAGGGGGGAGGGGTAAAAAAAAAGTGTGCTTTCCATGATCTGTAGAGATTTTGAACACGACTACATCTCAGAACGATGAACGGTATTACACCAAATTTGGTAGAAAGGTAGCTCTTGGTCCAGAAAGTGCCCTTTTTGTTTTTTGGTGTAAATCCTTTCAGTAGTTTTCAAGCAAGTAAAGGAAATCAATATTTCTATACCTAGGTTCGCAAACACTTTGTGACTAATTTGCAAAGAATCATAAATACCGGCTACAATAGGAATGCTGTGATTGGCTGGCCACAACCTGAGCATAAAGTTGCAGCTGCCATTTTTAGTAGTGGGGCACGGTCCCCAGTGGGTTTAAATTAAACATCAACAGTGATATAAGGGTTGAGGGTTGAAGTACCCTGACCCCATGGGTGGCATAGAGGGGTGTTCATGGGACACCTTATGCATACAACACATTGAAAAATGTTTTTTTTACACATGAGATATTCTCAATTTCTTCACAACACTCAGTGCGGCTATTCCTTTGTAACATTGCCACTCATTTGTGAATATTGGCAAATAAAACATTAACACACTCACTCAGACAATAATGCACTCACTCACAGATGCAGTCATATTCTGTTACACCAACTAACAGACCTACTCACAGGATCATGCACTCACAGACCCTCTCAGAGTTTGACACACCCGCTCACAGGTCCACTTAGAGTCTCATGCACCCATTCAAAGACCTACTCAGACGTTTAGGCACCCACCGACAGACCAACTCATAGACTCACATACCCACTCACAGGTCCACTTGGACACTCACACTCCCACTCACAGATCCACTCAGTCACTCACACACCCTCTAACAGACCCTCTTGGACACTAACAGATCCACTCAGAGACTCACACATCCACTCACACACCCACTCACAAACCTACTCACTCACACATCCATTCACAGACCCACTTACACACCCACTCACAGACCCACTCACACACCCATTCATGCACCCACTCACAGACCTATTCAGATACTGTCATACCCAATCACAGACCCACTCAGACAGACACTTCCACTCACAGACCCACTCAGTCACTCATGCACCCACTCAAAGTCTGATGTACCCACTCACAGGCCCACTTAGAGTCTCATGTATCCACTCACAGAACCACTCAGACACTTATGTACCCACTGACAGACCAACTCATGCACTCACAGGCCTATTTGGACACTCATACACCCAGACACAGATCCACTTAGTTACTCACACCCCCACTTGGACACTCACACACCCACTAACAGATCCACTCAGAGACTCACACTCATTCACAGACCCATGCAGACACTTACACACACACTCACAGATCCACTCACACACCCACTCACAAACCCATTCAGACTACTCCCACACCAACTCAAAGACCCACTTACACACCCACTCACACACCCACGCAGACACCTAATCACAGACCTACTCAGGCACTCATGCACCCAATCGCAGACCCATTCGGACACTGTCATACCCAGTCACAGGCCCACTCAGATACTCACTCCCAGTCACTGAGCCACCCAGTCACTCATGCACCTAATCACAGAGCCACCCAGACACTCATGCACCTACTCACAGACCTACTTAGACACTCACTCCTACTCACAGGCCCACTTAGACACTCATACATCCACTGACAGACCTACTCACACACTCATGCACTGACGCACATACTCACCCAGCACTCGTGCACCCACTCACACACCCATTCAGATACTGTTATACCCAGTCACAGAGCCAATCAGGTACTCACTTGTACTCACAGAGCCACTCAGTCACTCATGCACCCACTCACAGACCCACTCAGACGCTCATGCCCCTACTCACAAACCTACTCAGACACTCACTCCTACTCACACCCTCACTCTGATGCTTATACAGCCACTGACAGCCCACTCAGAAATTCTCACCCACTCACAGACCCACTCAGACAATCATGCACCCACTCATAGATCCACTCAGACACTGTCATACCTAGTCACAGATCCCCTCAGACACACTCCCACACAAAGACCTACTCAGACACTTACACACTCACTCACAGAAGCATACAGACACTTACACCCCCTTCAGAGACCCATGCAGCCACTTACACACCAAGACACAGACCCACTCAGACACTCACACGCCCTATCACAGGCCCACTTGGACACTCACACACCCAATAACAGATCCACTGGGAGACTCACACACCCACTCAAAGGCCTTTGCAGACACTTACATACCCACTCATAGACCTTCTTGCACACTCCCTCACAACCCCACTCACACACCCACTCACAGAGCCACTCAGGCACATATGCATCCACTCACAGGTCTATTCAGACACTGTCATACCCAGTCACAGATCCACTAAGAAACTCATTCCCACTCACAGACCTACTTGGACACTCACACATGATCTCACACACTCACATAAAAACTCACACACCCACTCAAAGACCCACTTAGTCACCCATACACACAATGAGAGACCTGCTCAGACACTCATGCACTCATGCAACCACTCAGTGACTAATTCATCCACTTACAGAGCTTTCCAGGTACTCATGCCGCCACTTATAGACCCACACATACAGTTAGACACCCAGGTACAGAGCTACCTGCACTCTGACACTCACTCAGAGATGCACTCAGACATTCATGCACCCCCTCTCAGACCCACTCAGAGGCTCATACAATCAGTCACAGACGCATTCAGACAGTGAAAATCCCAGTGTGATGCACAGAATTACTCACTTAGTTGTGAATTTAAAATGTGCTGGTGCCTATTAAATGTCTGCTTTTGTTTTGCATATTTGTGACAAATTCACAAAAGTCTCAAAAAAAGAGTTTTTTATGTGCAAATGATAACTAAACAGAAAGCAGAATGCAGTGTTTCAGGTTGTGAAACACCCTGTTGCTTTTCTCTCCATCACTTTTATAGATTCTATCCATTTCAAACCGCAAGCTGTTTTTGTAGATAGACCCATGTTATGGTCATTGAGGAATGCAGAAACTTTGCATGTTTCCTGGCTTTGTCAATCCATGGAAAGAATTCACTTGTCCACTTCCATTTCTGCCTTTGGCATACGTTGGAGAACACTAAGACAGTCTAAGGGAAAAGTACCAATAATTGAGCAATAATTGAGCAATGGTATCCTTCATTAGGATTTCCAGTCCTACCCAAGTAAGTGTGCCCAGGTCATTGCCACCATAGTGCACAACCATGAGGTCAGGGTGTTGGCAATCTGCAATGCTTGCAACCAAAGTCAGCAATTGATGCCTCTTCTACCCCTTCTGGCCAATCCAAGTAATGTCCACATTAGGAAAACTTAAATTCATGTAATTGCCACTCTTTCTAACAGTCTCTCTTGCCCCAAACACAAAACTATGACCCACAATCGACACTCTAACCATTTTGAAGATAAGAAGGAGTAGCGCACAGGAGAAGACTAGAGCAGAATGAGGTCGTTTTCAAAATGGAAGGCAGTTAAAATGGAGGACAAGACTTGTTTAAAAAATGATAAGTTTGATTGGATGGTGTAAATATGGAGGTAGTTAAAACTAGGCAGTGATTTCCATGAAAAAGTAAATACATCTGTAACTGGCTGATGTTAAAATCAAACAAAGTAATTGGATATTCTCATATTTGGAAACAGTCAACCCCACCTGCTGCAGTTGAGTTCTGGAGTAATGTGCTGTTTCTAGAATGTCCAGTAAACTTGTGACCTACTGGTTGAAGTGAGTGTTCTCACATGGGTTGCTATGGAAACTCTGCAAAGAGAGTGTGGATGGAAGAGTTTTAAACAGAGTGTAGTCTGTTTCTCTGTTTCTCCACATTAGAGTTGTTTAGACTCATTATTTATAAATAGGGCTCCTGTTTTATGATATTTATTTTTTAACATTTCTGTCTGTATTTATCCATATTGCCATGTTCATTTTTTGGCCATCTTCTTTGTGTTTATCTATATTTATTTTGTTATTTGCGAATAAGTGGAGTGAAAAATTGTACATTTCCACATTTATTTAACTGAAAAACATGCACTCATACTTTGATACAATACACCCACAGGTTTTCGTAGGACTCTTACATTGGGGTAAGACTGCTTGGTTTTAACACTGTGCATGAGTGACTGAGTGAGTCCCACACCGACTGGAAACTGTGGGCCTAACCTTCTCGGCTAGCTAGCAGCAGCTCACACAACCTGGAAAGTAAAGGTGATTTGTGGTAGCCTGATGCATGACACTTAGGGCCTCATTACGACCCTGGCAGCCGGCAGTAAGCTGGCGGTAACACCACCAACAGACTGGCGGTGTACCATCAGTGGATTATGACTGTGGCACATAAGCCACGGCCATACCACCGGCCCCTCCAACATATAGCCAGGCTTCTGCCTGGCAGTCATAATCCCTAGCGCAGTGGTGCAAGCACCACTGCGCTGGGGATTATAAGTCCCCAACCGCCAGCCTGTCCATGGCAATAAACACGGCCATGGAAAGGCTAGCGGTAAGTGGTACTGGGGGTGCCCCTGGGGAGCCCTGCACTGACCATGCACTTGGCATGGGCAGTGCAGGGCCCCCCAAGCACAGCCCCATTGTGCATTTCACTGCCAGAATTTTGTGAAGCGAAATGTGCGACGGGTGCTGCTGCTCCAGCTGCACATCAACATTGCCACCGGCTCTATTATGAGCCGCCTGCAATGTTGATGTGACTTTTCTTCTGGGCCAGCAGATGGAAACACTGTTCCCATTTGCTGGCCCAGCGGAAAAGTCATAATAGGGAGCCACCAATACAAATACCACTAGCACTGGCGGTATAGTGGAGCCCGCGGCTTCGGGGCTCTTCTAGTAATACCGCCAAAGTCGTAATGAGGGCCTTAGACTCCCCCTGGGAAGTCATGGTGAAACAGACATCACCACTTTCTATCATTTGCACAAGTCTCCTACATGGGAAGATAGACAAAGAATGCAGGATAGGTTTGAAGACTTTTCAATACATTCATTAGAAGGACTGCATTCTATGATAAAAGGCATGAGCCGCAATTATTAGGGAGATAAAACATAACACAACAATGATTTTGACTGTTATAGTGAAACATATAAATAGTCCCAACATTCTGGAATAATCATTGGTCTAGAATTCCTATCTATACTTCTAGCATCTAACATGAAAGGATAGCTTTGTTAGGCCTTCTGCCCATGCTAGTCCATGGAAGGAGCCCCCCGCCCTCATACCTGAAAACAGGGGTCTGCCTGTTGGTCTGCTGGCAGTCTCCCGTTTGGCTGGACAGAAAGGGTCAAGATCAGCAAAGCTGCAATGAAGTGGCACACAGCATAAGATGGCTGGCTGGAATTTCCCCTCTAACCAATTTCGGTCTGTGTAGTGATTTTAGAAAAAAACGTGTTGGGTTCTGAGAAGAGGCTTGATGTGATAATATATTTAGGTTCTGAAAGTTGGCTCCATCGTACTCTTGGGCCACCAATACTAAGTAACTTATCATGTACAGCCTTGAGAAGAGGCACAGAATGGAATGTCATGCAAAGGAAGTAATAACACATCTTTTTCTGAAAAGCAGCTTGTTAGAAAATAAAACATCACTGCTAGAAGCAAGCCATGCTAAAATATAATAAAATTAATACAGGAAATGACATACATATATATGTAAAAGAGCATATGCCGCATGCCTGAAGCTAAAATAGATGTGCCCAAGCAAGGTGCTAAAATGAACCCACGACAAGGTAAATATTACCAATTTACTACAAATGTATTTTAACATATGCCTGTATTTAAAGATATCTCAATCTGTGATTTAATTCCCCATGCTGGCTATCTGCTCATATATTGTCTTAGAATTCAAAACAGACAGCATAGAAAGTCACTCATTTAAAGCACAATTTTAAATATTTTTCTGCTTTTAAAAGTAAATACAGACAGCACATACATTTTCTGGCTGTATTTTTCTGTAGAAATTAGTAAAATCAGAAAACTCATTGTCAGGAGTTTCTAATAGTGTCTGGTTTAGTTGTAAAGTATTAAAACTATTAAGCTCAATGTGTTTGTGGACTCCCTTACTTATTCACAAATTCATTGTGAAGTTACACTGGGCCGCACTGAGGGTCACAACAAATTTACAAATAAGTTCAAATACCCTACATTATTGAGCTTCTTGACACAAGTGCAAGAAAGGGTTAACAGACACTAACCATCTAGAAAGAAGTGGAATAATAAAAGTAAATAAATTATGAAAGGGGCATTTTGATTTGCTACCTTCAACAGTATCACTGAGTGCAAAGTTGAAAAGGCTGCCATTAATGGTTACATTCTAAGAGAGTGATGTGGCATTCATATGCTGAGCTATCACATTTTCTTAATAATTCAATATAATAAATACCATGAAAAGAAATCTGACCAACCAATTCAATTTACAGGTATGTGAATTAGAGAGCACTTAAAAATGTGACTGAAAAAGTAAATGTATATGTGAGGTTGATAAAACTGTGAGTGATCTACACAAACACTTTGCAACTGTATAATGGTTCCTTCGAGTGGGTGTGTGAGTGTTTGTTGTAGGTTCATGGATGGGTAAGGCACTCTGGCCCTCATTACAACCCTGGCGGTTGGCGGAGAAGTGGCAGTCTTACGACCAATAGGCTGGCAGTAAAAAAAATGTAATCATGACCATGGCGGTTACCGCCACGGTCATCTGCCACTTCTCTGAACCGATCGCCAGGGCGGGGACAACCGCTGGGCTGGAGGCTTGGGTCTCCAGCCCGGCGGCTGTCACAAGACCACCGGCGGTGTCATGACCCAGCTGACCGCCATGGATTTCATGGGGTTGGGAACCGCCATGAAATCCATGGCGGTAAGCACTATCAGTGCCAGGGAATTCCTTGCCTGGCACCGATAAGGGTCTCCCCCACCCCCCACCCCCATCCCCGAGTCCTTCCCCGACACCCTCCACCCCCCTGCCACCCTCCAAAGGTGGCAGAACCCCCCCCACCCCCACCCCCACCATCACCATACAGACTCACACCCGACACGCACGCAGACACCACCAACACACATATCTGCACACATACGAACAAACATGCCAACAGCCACCCACACAGTCATACACACACCCACATTAAGACATACATGCACACATCCATACAGACATACATACAGACAGACACGCACACATTTCCAAACACACAACACCCCCTGCATGCATACACGCACTCACAAATCCCCTCTACATACTCACACGCACAGCCCCATGCACGCACACAACACACAACACCCCCTCCCCTAACGGACAATCAACTTACCTGGTCCGTTGATACTCCGGGAGGGGATGGGATCCATGGGGGCTGTTCCGCTGCCAGCACCCCGTCAACAGAACACTGCCACGCCGAATCACGTAACATGATTCGGTGGGCGGTGTTCTGTTGATGGGCGGTGGAGGTGGAGAAATCTCCACTTCCCCGCCAACCGCCAGTATGGCTGCTGGCGGCTCTCTGTCCAGAAAAGGATGGAGGGCTGCCAGCAGTAATAATTTGCAGAGCAGAAAACCTCCAGGACTGGCGGTCTTCAGCACGGTTGTCCCTCGGCAGTCTTGTGAAAAGACCGCTGAGGTTGAAATTACCCCCTCTGTTTGTTTTTGTGTGAGTACAAAAGTATGTGTCTGAAACTGGGTATGTGAGAAGCTCCTTGTTCACATGTTGCACAGGAACTGTAGAGTGTGCATGCTTGTTTTTCTACGGCATGGTCAATTGGATTTAACAAATCTTTGCTAAGCTGTGAAATCCATTCAGTATGTACTAGTTACTGCTTTTGTAGAGTGTAAGTAAATCAGAGGGCAGGGTGGTATTTCCTTAGAAGTGAAACATGCAGTTTGAAATGTCACTCAATCACATGTGTACTTTAGCATCCCTAGACACAGTTAATTATGCAGCCTTTCACCCACATGTCAGCCATTTTGGAATGGCAATATTAAACAGTAGTGTTAACAACTATTATAAATACTTGTTGTCTGAATCTTTATACATCTGTGTAATAAATTCCATCATAGCTGCCAATTGTAAATCACATTACAAACTGTTGATTATCTACCAACCCATTTGATGTTAATAAATATAATATAAACATGTTCACTCAAACTCAAAATGCAATATTGATACTTAGCGTTTTTATCCCTGGATTATTCCTTCCAAAATCGAAGGATTAAGATATAATAGCTCTCCTGCTCCCCTCCAATAAGGCCTGATCAGTTCTTCTCCTTCTAAAAATAAAATACGAAAATGAAGATCAATAACATTGTAATAGCAATATTATAAATATAACATTAATGCCAATCATACACCTTGTGCGAAATGGACATGGAACTTAAGATAGAAAATCAAATTGATTATTATTTGCTTAACAATTAAACTACTTTCACTATATATTGATATATCAACCCAAATGTACTGAAAGTTCTTTGTCCATATTCAATCCTTTCGGTTATAGAGTCCTATATTTTATAATCAATTTAGATTCTAACTTGTTCTCTATTGCCCCCTCCTATGTTCATAGGGATGCTGTCCAATACACAGAATTTCAACAAATTTGTATTCTTTTGGTGATGAATTACAAAATTTCTTGCTACCGGATATCGTTTGTCCTCATTTTTGACTGCTCTAAAATGTTCTAATATCAATTATTTTGCTTTATGGATTGTACTACCGATGTAAAATTTATTGCATGGACATACAATGCATATACTGAAAATTCTGTGTTGCAGGTTAGATGTTTCATTATTGTAAAAGGTTGAATTTCTTTGGACAACAATACCTCCCGACAACTGATGCTAAATTTACAACCTTTACATGTGCCACAGGTAAAGAAACCCTGCATAGATGTTTGTGGATTCCTTGCTGGAGACTGCACCAAATTAACACATAATTGACCTTTCAATGAAAAACTCCTTCTAAAGGTAATTTGCATTTTTTCTTGAACAAAATTCCTGACTTGTTCATCTATTCTTAATACATTTCAATATTTATTCAGACATCGTCTTACTTCCCATGATTGATTATGAAAATTAGTAATAAATCTAATAGGTTGTTGAGTATCGGTACTCTTTCTCCGATGGGCACTTAACGCTTCCTCTCAGTTAATTCATAACACCTTTTTACAAGCACTATCAAAAGTTTTACCAGAATAACCTCTTTCCAAAAACCTGCTTCTCATGGTTTCCATTTCCCGAAGGAAGTCTTCATCCTCACTGCAGTTTCTTCTTGCTCTAAGTAGCTCACCATATGGAATACTTTCTATGAGCTTTTTTGGATGACTCCGTTTTGCATGTAATAACCTGTTGCCTGCTGTTTTTTTATGAAACAATGAACTCACCAAGTTGGAACCCGAACTTCCAGTTTTAGATCTAAAAATTCTATCTGAGAAGCATGAATATGCGGTGTAAATCTTAAATTTAAATGATTCTCATTCAACACTTTAATGAATGCCAAGGCTTGCGCCTCACTGCCATTCCATAAGCAAAAGATATCATCAATAAAGCGTACCCAAAGGACAACATGTTCATCAAATTGACAGATGTTATACACCACCTGTTCCTCCCACCAGCCTAGGTACAAACCCACATAGCTGGGAGTGAAACAGGTTCCCATTCGTGTCCCTTGGGTCTGTCTATAGATCTTCCTGTCAAAAATTAAGAAATTATTAGTCAAGCAAATGTTCATCATACTCAGTAGCATTTCAGTGTGTTGTAAATAAGATAATGATCTGGCTCTCAAAAAAAGTTGGCCGGCTTTAATGAGAAACTCATGTGGAATATAAGTATATAGGCTCTCTACAGCCAAACACACTAATAAATATTGCTTTTTTCATGTTATACTATCAATTCTGGTCAAAAAAGCACTTGTATCCCGGATATATGATGGTAAAGACTGTACAAATGGGCGAAGAAAGTAATCTACATTTCTAGAAGTATTCTCTAGAGCACTGACTCTTGATGAGACAATTGATCTCCTTGGTGGATTAATGGGATCTTTATGTAATTTTGGCAGTAAATATAGTACAGGTAATTTTGGTGAATCACATTTTAGAAAGGAATATTCATCATTATCACTCAATGCCTCCTCTTTCCAAGCATATAGTTTTTCTAAATATTCCTTATGAGCTTGCACACATTTCTAGTTGTTACCTCATATTGACTAATGCAATTTAATTGCCTTAAACCTTCCTGTAAATACTTATCTAGGGGTCATATTACCACATTGCCTCCTTTATCTGATTGTTTTAGGACAATATTCTGCTTGTTCTTTAACTCCTTAATAGCTTGTATTTGATCCTTTTTTAAATTCATATGTGTGAATTCCTTCTTCTTGTCAATTCTATGAAATTCTTGTATCATACATTTTTTAAAAGTATCAATAGATCCTTGTATCACCAGAGGACAAAAAGTCAATTTCAGTCTAAAATTGCCTGCTGTTACACACCGTAAGTCTGTCCTCAGGCCTTCACTGTAAAGGTTCTTAACAGGGTCCTCAGCCCACCCACAGTCACCCACCAACTCTCTCATTGTTTGTAAAACATCTAAATCACCTATTAATAAATTTGAAGGCGAACCATTGCAGTTTACCAACTCTCTTGGTGCCTTAGTGGCATGCCAACATCTTAACTTCAATTTCCTCACAAAGTGAAATAAATCAATTCTACTTTGAGTATAGTAAAAAAATGCTGTTGGACAAAGCAAAAGGCCTAGAGACAAAATTTCTTCTTGGTTTTTAGTCAGGACTATATCTGATAAATTAACTACTGTCCTTGACTGGATGCAGTCTGCCCCCTTGTGCGAATTCCCATAGAACTCTCGATATCCCCTTGTTTCTTTCCATCTCCTTTGCTGCCTCCTCTTACTCGACCTTTGTAACCTTGCTCTCCTTGACCTCTTTGGGTTTTCATTCTCCCTTGCGCCATAAGGTTGAATTCCTTTAAAATGTTGCATTTTACCGATTCCACATCAGATTGATTGGAAACATCACTTTTACCTGTATCACTCCCAGTAGGTCCTGCTTGTATTTCTGTTCCACTGATTGCTACCTGCGAGGCATCAGTTGTTATAATGTGCTTTTGAGTTATTGGTTGCCTCACATCTTGTAACATACTGCTACTCCTTAAATGGTCAAATTTCCGCTCAAAGGTCAAAATTCGACCCATCTCATAATCAACTTCATCTCTATGAAATTTGTGTTGTTTTTTAGCCATGATTTCCCCTTCCAATTTATTTAAGCGTTCATTCATTCTTGTTGTTTCCTTCTCAAATTCGTCAGGAGTGCACTGGTCTTTTAACATCTCCATACATTTGTCTATTTGTTATGCTAATTTCGCCACTTCTTTCCGAGCGTGCGTTATTAATATTTTTAACATCCCCACAGGACAGTTATGATTATTAGTCATCCATTCTTCAATCATGTCAGGATCAGGATTAGCTTTTATTGGGTAAAGTAAAAATCCTTAGTCCTCTGGGAATTCTATTGCACTCTACATACTTCTGAAGTGTGGTGGCTTCCCACCATTTGGCTTGTTCCCGTTTAGATATCTTCCATAAATTGTCCCATAATTGTATTTTAGCCAATTGCTCCTTTTGACCATTTCCCACATTAGATAAATGTATATTAATTGAGCCTGCAAACAATTTTTCCACTGTTGAGTACTTTTATTTTCTCTCAAAGCTGCCATTTGATCTCTAATGTAATCTCTATTAGTTAACTTGTAATGCAAAATGCTGTAGCTGTAGCCAAAACACAGAAGTCATTGCTGAATTAATAAATGCATTCTGAGAAATATGAGCTGTGGTTTGTGGTCTACTATTCAAGACACGTGGAGTGAGTAGGCACTGAGTTTGCTGGAAAATACATATATATATATATATATATATATATATATATATATATATATACTGCATCCTGAGGGCCTCCCAGGAGTACAAGGAGTACTGGACTCTGGTAAGGCAAATCTTTACTACTATATCCCCCCACCCTACCTGCATACCATCACATACTCCCACCCTTACCCTCACACCCATCACCCCAACTACCCACAGATACCCCACTAACACAACCCACACATCCCACACATCCCAAAACCAAGCCCTGCATGTAACATCAACGCATGGACAACGATCACCCAAGCATGTCCATTACAGAGACTCACTCATGCCCCAAAATCACCAATCACACAAGGACCAAGCCAACAATGCAAGCACTGGACTAAAGTGTCAACCACCCATTGCAAACGATGACACACATACAATAATTATGCATTTACACCCCTGCAGGACCCCTACCCAACGTCACCGGACAGGAGGTGCCAGAAATATCCAGTCCCCCCACAGAAGAGGCCCACAGTGATGACAGCAGCTCTGCACAACTGGATCAAGATGACCATCCCGGCCCATCTGGGACCTCGGCAAAGTCGGTTCCCCTGACACAGTCACAAGCCACCACAGAGCCTCCACCCTCAGGAAACACCACCACAGCACCCACCCAGCGGGCCTATCCCTCTGTCCCCAGGACACGTCAATCAGCAGTGTGTCCACCACTACAGGGAACCCAGGCAAACCCACCAACCCAAGAAAATCAGGGACCTGGGGGCAGTGGCAGTGGGCACACGGTTCAGGGGACAGAGGCACAGGATAACAGGGAAACTGTGAGGACTGCTTTGCGACAGGGGGAGGACAGGCCCCGGGAACCCACTCTCCACGAGGCATTCTTCAACATCATGGGAGCTTACCATCATTCCCAGGAGACGATGGCAACGGTACTGGCCAAGTTTCAGGAGACCCAGTGGCTGCAGCAGGAACACTACCTTGGGATCAGGGAGGACTTGAAATCCATTAACACCTCCCTTGTCACCATTGCAGGGGTGCTGGCAGACCTCGCCAACACCAGGAGGGACACAGTGGCACAATAAGGGACCCCTGACACTAGCCTGGATGATGAACAGCCTTCCATCTCCTGTGGCGCTAGTGGACAGGAGGCACTGCCACAGGAACAACAAGACACCAGCACCCCACCTCCTGCAGATGGAGAACCACCCTGCAAATGGTCCCTGCGATCCAGGAACAAGGCAGAGAACAATGCCAAGACCCCCGCCAGGAAATAAGACCCCCCTGAATGTCACCCTTCTGTCCCACTATGTCACCCTGTCCATCCTTGAACTACCGTTGCTCCACTTCCTATGCCCCTTTGGACAATGCACCTGTGAAACAAATAGACTGGACTCTGCAATGGACATTCCTCAACCATCCCCCCAGGCCATTTTACAACCCCCTCCACTTCTTTGTACAGGAATAAACACACTTCAATCACAAAACAATCTGGAGTCAGTCTGTGCTTTCACAAATGTGTAATTGCAATAACTATGGAATATAGCAATGCCAATTTACTTGTTCACATACCAATGTAACACAGCTGTAGGCCAGCAGTAAACATAGCAGAGGGCACAAAGTGGGACCCAAATCTGTGAAATGGAAAGTCAAAGTGACAAGTCAGGGTCCTTTCACTAAATGAAAATGACACACTTATGGTAGTTCCAACAATAGAATGGGATGTGGGAAGCAGTGGCATCCTCTTACCTGTGTCTCACTGGAAGTATTGCCTGATGATGTTGTTTCTGTTGTCGATATCCTCTTCTTCTCCCTCCCCTCCTCACTGTCCACAGGCTCCACAGCTGCCACAAGACCACCATCTGGCCCATCCTCCTGCAGAAAACGCACCTGGCGTCGCAAAGCACGGTTGTGTAGCATACAGCAGGCCATGATTATCTGGCACACCTTCTTCGGTGAGTAGTAGAGGGATCCACCTGTCAGATGGAGGCACCGCAATCTGGCCTTCAGGAGGCCGAAGGTGTACTCAATCACCCTCCTAGTTCGCCCATGTACCTCATTGTAGCGTTCCTCTGCCCTTGTCCGGGAATTCCTCACTCGGGTCAGTAGCCATGACAGGTTGGGGTAACCAGAGTCACTTGCAAATGTCGAGGGACAACTGTTAGACACACACTAACCCTTAGGAACAACCCCATACCCAGACACCTATGTCAACTGTAGTGGGACCTTGACCTCACCTATTAGAAACACACAGTGCCTCTGGAGTTGGCCCATCACATAAGGGATGCTGCTATTCCTCAAAAGCTAAGCGTCACTCACAGAGCCAGGATACTTGGCATTGACATGGGAGATGTACTGGTCAGCCAAACGCACAATCTGCACATTCATCGAATGGCACCAATGATGTTGGGGATATGTCCCAAGGCATAGAAGTCACCTTTCACTGTGCGCAAATCCTCCACCTGAGGGAAAACGATGTAGCTGCGCATGTGTTTCAGCAGGGCAGATAACACTCTGGACAACACGTTAGAGAACAATGGCTGGAACATCCCTGATGCAATGGCCACTGTTGTTTGAAAAGACCCACTGGCCAGGAAATGGAGTACTGACAGGACCTGCACTAGAGGGGGGATTCCTGTGGGATGGCCGATAGCTGACATCAGACCCGGCTCCAACTGGGCACACAGTTCCTGGATTGTTGCACGATCAAGTCTGTATGTGACCAGGATGTGTCTCTCTTCCATTGTCGACAGGTTCACCAGGGGTCTGTACACTGGAGGATGCCGCCATCGCATCACCTGCCCCAGCGGACGTGCCCTATGGAGGAGAATAGCGAGCAGAGAGTCATCCAACATTGAGGTATCAGAATGTTTTATTTTCAGAAATGTAATTAATCCGCAATGTGCCAGTAGCTGTCTATATTCCCGGCCTAGAGAGGTGTGACGCAGTTGACATCCATCCCATGTGGCCTCCTGAAATGGCAGCTGCCTGACCTGTAAGGT
The DNA here is from genome assembly GCF_031143425.1 of Pleurodeles waltl. NCBI lineage: Eukaryota > Metazoa > Chordata > Amphibia > Caudata > Salamandridae > Pleurodeles > Pleurodeles waltl. Next base: position 1,176,923,677 of record NC_090446.1, on the reverse strand, counting down.
GAGACAAGAGGATATGAGGAAACTGCACTGGCGTTCTACACCGTCGCGGTGTGCGGTCGAAGACCGCATGCAATTAAGCATCGGTTAACAATTGGCCCTATGTGTCCCAGGAGCCAATAACGATGTACATCGGCGGTGACGGTATGCACCACTGTGGACATGACCGCCATTTTCTGTCTGTTCACTCACTTGATACCTGATCTTCGACAGGAGAGGACCTACACTGCAAGTGCTGCTGTGACCTCAGTCTGGAAGCGACAATGGCTCATGTGTCTGGGGAAAGGGCCCCTGCCTTCACATTGGAGGAGTTGGATAAACTAGTGGATGGGGTCCTCCCCCAGTACACGCTACTCTACGGTCCTTCAGACAAACAGGTGAGTACACTGTGAGCATGCTGCATGGGCAAAGCCTGTTTTGAGTGGTGTGGATGGAAGATACATGGGGGGGCTGAGTCCGCCATGTGCGGATGGGGAGTGTATGTGCGTCAGGGCAAGGGTGGGATCTGGGGGGCAATGAGTATGATGGTCCAGACAAGTAAGTAATTTCATTTCCACCTGTACCATTCCTCTAGGTCAGCGCCCACCAGAAGAAGGGTAGTAGGCATTCTATCGCTAAGGACGTCCGGACCCTGGCGGTCTACCACAGACGGAGCACCCACTGCCGTAAAAGATGGGAGGACCTGCGCCACTGGAGCAAGAAGGCGGCGGAGGCCCAGCCTGGGATGGCCTTCCAATGTGGGAGGGGTGCCCGTCGCACCATGACCCCCCTGATGTTCCGGATCCTGGCGGTAGTGTCTCCGGAGTTGGATGGGCGCTTGAGGGCATCACAGCAGCCACAAGGGGGTGAGTACACTTTCATTCAGCTGACTCTGCACGCATTGTGAGGTGTCTAGGTAGGGGAGGAGGGCAGTGGGTTCCCCTAGGCCAGGGTGAAGTTTGTGGGCAAGGTCCCTTGCGTTGCAGGCTATGTGGCACCCCAACCCCAACAGTGGTAAGAGCCATCTACATCTAGTCGGGCTCCTGTGACTTCCAGGTGTGCAGCAATTGGTGTTAGGCCTTCTAGGAACTGCGTAGTGCAAGGGCTGCTCAATGTGTGTTGTGTCCGCCAATGGTAGTGTTGTTGCATGCACTGAACATGTCTTTCTTCTGTCTCCCCCCCCTTTTTTGTGGTCTCCCTGTTCCTGAGTGCAATAGCATCATCAGGCGGAGGAGCATTGGCACCGGAGCAGGAGGGAGCCCTGGAGGGCGAAACAACGGGGTCTGAAGCCACCAGTGGGATGGAGGGTGACGGGAGCGCCACAGCGGGGACAGGAGCAGACAGCTATGACAGTGAGTCCTCCTCTGATGGGAGCTCTCTTACGGTGGCGGGCACCTCTGTGCCCACCGCATCAACAGCTACAGCCGCCACCCCCCCACCAGAACCGCCCTCCCAGCAGCCCCTCAGCGTGTGTCTCCCAGGAGGGTGGGCATCTCCTTTGCCCCAGGCACCTCAGGCCCTGCCCAAGTCAGCCCTGCTGCCCTCAGTGAGGAGGCTATTGACCTCCTGAGATCCCTCACTGTTGGGAAATCTGCCATTGTGAATGCCATCCAGGGTGTTGAGAGGCATTTGCAACAAACAAATGCTTACCTAGAGGGCATTCATTCTGGGCAGGCAGCCCAAAAGAGAGCATTTCAGGCTCAGGCCTAAGCACTGATCACAGCCATTGTCCCTGTGTCCAGCCTCCCCCCTCCAACTTCCTCCACGCAGACCCAATCCCCTGTACCTCAGCCTATCCCAAGTACACCCTCAGACCAGCATGCACACTCATTAACACACGAGTGGCTCAGGCAAACATAAGCTCCACACATCCCACAAGCACTCACACAAGCACCACCCCCATGCAGACACAGCAACATCCACAGCCTCCACTCTGTCCCCCTCCTCCACGTCATCCTCCTCCCTCCCAGTCTCGTCTTCACTCACACCTGCATGCACTATATCCTCAGCCACTGCCTCCATCACCAGTACGCCCATCACCACACACCGCTCACGTGCACTCACCACCCCCACTACCATGCACACATCCCCAGTGTCCTTTCCTAGTGTGTCTGTGTGAGCCCTCCTCCCAAAGTATACAAACGCAGTCACAAACCCACCCAACAGCCATCCACCTCACAGCAGCCTCCGGCCCATGCACCTTCACCCAAATTCAGCAGATGTACACCTCCTACAACCACTACCTGTACCTCCACTCCCAAACCCCCTCCATCTTCCCGTCCCATTGAGTCTAAGAAACTCTTCCTGGCTAACATTGACCTCTTCCCTACACCTCCCCCCGTCCTTCCCCCAGGGCCTGGCTTTAAAGGTCCTAGCCCAGCACCTCAGCCACCAAATCCCCAGGCACAGTGGTGCCAACAACTGCTGGGTCATCGGGTGCCCACATCCCGGTGAGAGAAGCCTAAAGTACCAGCCACCAACGGCTCAGCAAAAACCAAAGGGGATAGTGGCTAGACAAATGTGGCACCATCAAAGCTGGGAAAGGGCCAAAAGCTGAAGAGCAGGTCAGGAGAGGGAATGGTGGCACCGACTGAGAGACCAGTGTCACACTTTCTGTCCACGACTACGCCAACCTTTACGGTGGCGCACACCGCTAGCAGCCCCACCACCACAACCGCCACCTGCACCGTCACCTGCACCGCCCCCGGCACGTCTACAGCCTCAGCAACAGTCCCCAGCATCTTCCCCAATGGGCAGCCATCCAAAGCTGCAGGAAATGTCCTGCTGAATCCCTCTGCAGGTGCTGACCCATGCACCGCCACAAGCACCGCCGTGACAGACACCGCCGCAAGCACTGCCACTGGCCCCGCGGCATCCCCGGACACAGGCACCACCACTGCCATGGCCACCATCCCCAGTGGTTAGTCGTCTGAGGCTGGAGGAGAGTTCCTGGACCCTGTTCAGCTTCCATGAGGCATTTCTTCCATCACTGTTTGCACCTACAGGTGGAAGGCGCAGCCGCAGCAGAGTGGGGCATGTCGCTGCCTCCATGGTGTATCATGCTACCTGAACCTCGCCAATCTCATGGCACGCACACCCAGTTGAGGGAATTGTACCGGCCACACTGCACATGGAGCACTCTGGGCACAAAACCCCCTCCAGAACCAGTGGAGAGATAGATCCACTACCTCTGTACTTGGCATGATGAAGCACTCTGGGCACCAGGCCCCCTCCAGAACCAGTAGAGAATGACATCCATTTGAGAGAATGTGGCTTTGCACTCCCCAGGATGCAGCAGTGGGTAAACTACCCACTGGAGAGACTTGAGAGACTGTGGCTTTGCACTCCCCAGGATGCAGCAGTAGGCAATCCACCCACTGGCGAGACTTGAGAGAAAGTGGCTTTGCACTCCCCAGGATGCATCTGTAGGCAACACACCCACTGGAGAGACTTGAGAGACAGTGGCTTTGCACTCCCCAAGATGCAGCAGTGGGCAGACCACCCACTGGAGAGAATTGAGAGACTATGGCTTTGTACTCCCCAGGATGCAGCAGTGGGCAAACCACCTACTGGAGAGACTTGAGAGACTGTGGCTTTGCACTCCCCAGGATACATCAATGGGCATGGAGCCCCCCTCCTGCAGCAGTGGCGTTGTGCGTTCATCAAGCTGAGGTGCCCCCTCCCCCTGAGGTGCTGGTATATTTTCAATCTGATGCCCCAGCAGTGTTCTCTCCGTTTCGAGTCAGGTATCATGTGTGGGCCTCACGCATGCATTTTGGGCCCAGTGGTCCACGGTCAATGATTAGTACACTATCCGGACTTGTGTAATTGGTGTACATATTTGTATATACTGAATTTTGACTTTTGAATACTGGATTTTTCTTGATTACAATGGTTAAAATCATTTCCTTTTGTCCTTGTGTTCTAGGGGGTGGGGGGGGTGTATATGTGATGTTGCTGCATGTATTTGTGTGTCTGTTGTTGTGTGTGGTGGTAGGGTGGGGGTGTTGCATGTGTGTGTCACTCTGCTTCCTCCCACCCTCCCCTGTGTTGTAGGCGCAGTACTCACTGTGGTCGCCGCCACCGCCGTTCATACTCATCATAGAAGAGGAGGTAAACCAGCATGGGCAGTACTTGGAGTTCGCGCTCCATGGCGTCCTAGTTCCTCGTTGGGTGTCGAGAGGTGAGTGTTTTCCCTTCTGTGTACTGTTTCTGCCATGCTTTTGATAGCGTTGGTTCTGCACCAGAAAAGGTGGCGGATAGGCCTCTTGTAATAGGGTGGCCGGTACTTTGTCTACCGCCTGTCTGTTGGCAGAGACCGCCGCGCTGTTTATTTCTACCGCCGTGGCGGTCGGAGTGTTAAAGTGGCTGTCTATGCTGGTGGTTTCCGCCACGGTTGCAGTCCCATTTTTTTCCGCCAGCCTGTTTGCAGTATTACCCAACCGCCAGGGTTGTAATGAGGCACATAGGGGGTCATTCTGACCTCAGCGGTAAAAGGCGCTTACCGCCGGTCAGAAGACCGCCATAACACTGCTGCGGTCACGGTAAACCGCCACGGTAATTCTGACCCGCAACTGGCAAACCGCCAAAAACGCGACATCCACAAAAGTTCGCCACTCCAAAGGTCAGCGGGAAACTGGCGATGACCAAACCTCCACCGTCACGCCAACAGAAATACGCCCATACCATTCCGACCCACAAATCCCCGCAGCAGTCTTTCAACCGCGGTATTCCATTGGAGGTACACACCGCCGCGCTCAAAATACACACACCTTTACAAAACACATCCACATTGGATAATTCAAAATACACACACCTGAGACACATACACACACCACTCCCACACACCCAATTAAATATAAAACACACACCCACATCACCCACAAACCCCTACGACCACAATTGCGACTTAAGGACAGAGAGAGACAGCACAGAATAGAGTACACCATCACACAGAGGCAAATCACAACATCACCTACACAATATCCACGCACAAAACACCATACACCACCACACTCACCACACTCTACAACACATACACCACCCCTCACCTCATCCACACCACCCCATGGCACCCCAAAGACACCCCAGGTTCACTGACGCAGAACTCAGGGTCATGGTGGAGGAAATAGTTCGGGTAGAGCCCCAGCTCTTCGGGGCACAGGTGCAGCACACCAGCAATGCCAGGAAGATGGAGCTATGGCAAAGAATACTGGACAGAGTCAACGGTGTGGGACAGCATCCACGAAATGGGGACGACATCAGGAAGTGGTGGAACGACCTGCGGGGGAAGGTGCGTTCCATGGTGTCAAGGCACAACATTGCGGTGCAGAAGACTGGCAGCGGACCCCCACCTACTCCCCCAGAATTCACAGCATGGGAGGAGGAAGTCTTGCACATCCTGCATCCTGAGGGCCTCGCAGGAGTAGGCGGAGGAATGGACTCTGGTAAGTCAAATCTTCACTACTTCATTCCCCCCACCCCACCTGCATGCCAAATCATACCCCCACCCTCACCCCCACCCCCATCACACCAACTCCTTGCAAATGGCTCACCATCACAACCCACCCATCCCAAAACCTAGCCCTGCATGCGTCCCCAAAGCATGGACACCCATCACCAAAGCATGCCCACTGCACACACCCATCACCCCCACGAGCCACTATCACAAAAGCCCCCACAAGGGAATGCCAGCACTGGGGTACACGGCCACCCACCCATTACACGAAATGGCACACACAGAAGCAATAACCATACTCTTATACCCCTGCAGGACCCGAACACCACCACACCGCCACGGAGGGTCCAGAGATGTCCATCCCACCCCCAGAAGAGGCCCCCAGTGATGACAGCAGCTCTGTCTCCCTGGACCCAGATGACCAGCCCAGCCCATCGGGGACCTCGGGACAGTCGGTTCCCCACAGACAGCCACAGGCTACACCAGACCTAACCCCCTCTAGGAACACCAGCACAGCTCCCACCCAGCGGGCCCATGCCTCTGTCTCCAGGACACGTCAATCAGCGGTGTGTCCACCACTACAGGGCACCCAGGTTGACACACCACCCCAACAACAACAGGGACCTGGGGACAGTGGTAGTGGGCACACGGTCCAGGGGACAGAGGCCCAGGGAAACAGGGGAACTGGGAGGGCTGCTGTGCGACAGGGGGGGGACAGGCCCAGGGAACCGACTCTCCAAGAGGCCCTCTCCTCCATCATGGGAGCATACCACCGCTCCCAGGAGCCGATGGCTACGGTACTGGCCAGGTTCCAGGAGATCCAGGTACTGCAGGAGGAACAGTACATGGGGTTCAGAGAGGAACTGAGAAACATTAGTTCCGCAATGGGGACCATCGTCGTGGCCCTTAACCAGATAGTCACCACATTGCGGGACCATGTGGCACCACAAAGGGCCCCTGTCACTAGCATCGACCAGGAACAGGCTACCACCTCCGCCGGCGCTAGTGGACAGGAGGCCCCCACACAACGACAGGCCACCAGAACCCCACCTCCTGCAGAAGAAGAACCACCCCGCAAGCGGTCCCTGAGATCTCAGAAGAAGACAGAGTAGGATGCCAAGACCCCCGCCAGCAAAGGATACCCCCTGATGTCATCCCACTGTCCCACATTGTCACCCTGTCCAACCTTGAACTGCCCCTGCTCCATCCTTCCACAGGCATATGGACAATGCACCTGTGAGACTGAAAGCTGGACTCTGCCATGGACATTACTCCACCATCACCCATCACCGTTTTACAATCATGTTCCTAAATTTAGCACGTTAATGAAATCACTTATTGCACTTAAAAAATCTGGAGTCTGCTTGTATTTTGAACAAATGTATTAGACATAACGGTGCCAAAATGTTCAGGTACAATGTGATGACAACATACCACTGTCACACAGCTGTAGTCCATGGGCAAACAAAGCAGAGGTCACGCAGTGGGGCCCACAGCTCTGAAAACGGAAGGGAAAGTCACAACTCAGTTAACAGGAACTGGGGGGAAACTCAGACAGTAGAGAGGCAGGAGACTTTAAGTAAATGTAAAATGGCGTGGTTGATTCGTACCTGTGTGCTACTGAAAATACTGTTGTATCACTGTGTCCCTGTTGTCTGTGTCGTCCCCGTCGTCTTCCTCCTCTTCACTCTCCACAGGCTCCACAGCTGCTACAACACCACCATCTGGACCATCCTCCTGCAGGAAAGGCACCTGGCGTCGCAAAGCCAGGTTGTGAAGCATACAGCAGGCCACGATGATATGGCACACCTTCTTTGGTGAGTACATTAGGGATCCACCTGTCATATGCAGGCACTTAAATCTGGCCTTCAGGAGGCCGAAGGTTCTTTCTATAATCCTCCTAGTTCGCCCATGGGCCTCATTGTAGCGTTCCTCTGCCCTTGTCCTGGGATTCCTCACTGGGGTAAGTAGCCACGACAGGTTGGGGTAACCAGAGTCACCTATTAGCCACACACGGTGTCTCTGTAGCTGTTCCATCACATAAGGGATGCTGCTCTTTCGTATGATGTACGCGTCATGCACTGACCCAGGGAACTTGGCATTTACATGGGAGATGTACTGGTCAGCCAAACAGACCACCTGGACATTCATCGAATGATAACTTTTTCTGTTCCTGTACACCTGCTCACTTCCACTGGGGGGAACCAAAGCCACATGAGTCCCATCAATGGCACCAATGATGTTGGGGATATGTCCAAGGACATAGAAATCACCCTTCACTGTAGCCAAATCGCCCACCTCAGGGAAAACAATGTAGCTCTGCATGTATTTCATCAGGGCAGACAACACTCTGGACAAAACCTTAGAAAACATAGGCTGAGACATCCCTGATGATATGGCCACTGTTGTTTGGAATGATCCACTTGCCAAAAAATGGAGTACTGACAGAACCTGCACCAGAGGGGGAATCCCTGTGGGTTGGCGAATGGGGGACATCAGGTCTGGCTCCAGCTGGCACACAGTTCCTGTATAGTGGCTCGGTCAAGTCTGTATGTAGGTATGACATGTCTTTCTTCCATTGTCGACAGGTCCACCAGCGGTCTGTACACAGAAGGATTCCTCCATCTCCTCGCAAGTCCCAGCGGGCGGTGCCTAGGAAGGACAACATGGAGCACAGAGTCAAGCAACCCACAGGTACGTAACCACAGCTTGCACAGCACACGATTCGCTATGCATTGAATGGCTTGTATGATTGGCAATGCAAGGCCTAGGCCTGTGTGACGCAGTAGAAATTAAGCCATGTGGGCCCTTGAAATGGCGGCTGCCTGACCTGTGAAGTGTGACTATGGGATGTGAGGTCAATGCGCTGGCGTGGCACACCGTGGCGGTAGCCGGTCGAAGACCGCGGCGCAAAGCAGCATTGGTTAACATTGAACCCTATGGGTCTCATGAGCCAATGACGATGTGTGCCGGCGGTCGCGGTACGCACCGCCGCGGTACGCACCGCCACGGGCGTGACCGCCATTTTCTATCTGCTTAATCACTCGAGACCTGATCATCCACAGGAGAGGACCTATACTGCAAGTGCTGCTGTGACCTCAGTCTGGAAGAGACAATGGTTGCTGCGACTGGGGAAAGGTCCCCTGCCTTCAAATCTGAGGAATTGGAGAAACTTGTTGATGGGGTCCTCCCCCAGTATGCGCTACTCTACGGTCCTCAAGACCAACAGGTAAGTACACAGGGAGCACTGCTGGGGGTGGCCTCCCAACCTAGGAGGGGTGCCACACGGCAATTGACCCCCCTGATGTCCCGGATCCTGGCGGTGGCCTACCCTGATTTGGATGGGCGCGTAAGGACATCACAGCAGACACAAGGGGGTGAGTATCAGCACATTCTGCTATATTAGCGCACAGTGGAGGTGTCTGGGTGGGGGAGGAGGGCTGTGGCTATCTCTAGGCCAGGGCGGTTTCTGTAGGCTAGGCCCCTCCGTAAGGCATGGCCCTGTGCCCCCGCCCCCCACCTCTGTAGGGTGCTAAGTACAGCTATCCATGGCCCGGGCTCACCTATGTGTGCAGTTGTCATCCATAGACTTGTAGGCCAAGTCACAATAATTGAGTAGTGTACCCCGAGTGCGCGGTGTAGTGCAGGGGGCTTCTGTGTCTGTACTCTCCGCCAACGGTGCCGCCAATGCATGCACTCAACATGTCTTTCTTTCTTCTCCCCCCCCTTTTTTTGGGTTTTCCTGTTCATGTGTGCATTAGCATCATCAGCCGGAGGAGAAGTGGCATCGGCGCACGAGGGAGCTGAATCTCACATGGCCCCGGAGGGCCATGCAACCGACTCCGAGTTCACCAGTGAGACGGAGGGCGAGGGGAGCTCCACAACGAGGACCCGTGGAGACGTCAGCGACACCGACACGTCCTCGGAAGGGAGCTCCCTTGTGGTGGCGGCAACACCCTCAGCGTTCGCCCCGTGCCCGCTCGGCCAGGAAGCCGGGCATCTCCTTCGCCCAAGGCACCTCAGTCCCTGCCCCAGTTACCCCTGCTGCCCTCAGTGCGGAGATCATTGACCTCCTCCAGATGCTCATTGTTGGGCAGTCTACCCTTTTGAATGCCATCCAGGGGGTAGAAAGGGAGGTGCATCGGAGCAATGCATACCTGGAGGGCATTCATTCGGGTTAGGCTGCCCATCAGCGATCGTTCAACGCTCTGGCCTCAGCACTGACGGCAGCCATTGTCCCTGTCTCCAGCCTCCCTCCTCCAACTCCCTCCACCCAGTCCCACTCCCCTGTTCCTCTGCCTATCCCAGACACACCTACAGACCAGCCTGCACACACATCAACACCCAAGGGCAGCTATCCAGACATAAGCACCACAGATCACACAAGCATTCACACAAGCAACATCCATATGCAGACATGCCAACAGCCACTGCCTCCTCTGTGTCCCCCTCCTCCTCGTCTCCCTCTTCCCTCCCTGTGACATCTCCACTCACACCTGCATGCACACCACCATCAGCCAGTACGTCCATCACCAGCACACCCACCAGAATACTCCGCACACGTGCAGTCACCACCCCCACTGCCATTTACACGTCCTCTGTGTCCTCTCCCAGTGTGTCTGTCACCCCCTCTTCCAAACCACACAAACGCAGGCAGCCACCCACCCAACAGCCATCCACCTCACGACAGCCTCTGTCACAAGCACGTGCACCCAAAGACAGCACACTTGACTCTCCTACAACCACATCCTCTTCCTCCACTCCCACACCCACTGCACCTACCCTTCCCATTTCTCCTAAAAAGTTTTTCCTCTCCAAAATTAACCTCTTTGCATCACCTGACCCACCCCCTCCATCTCATAAGAGTCCAAACAGCACCTCAGCCACCACAAGCCCTGCACCTACTAGGACCATAGTTCAGGGCTATTGGAGTCCACCAGCTCCTAGGGCAGGAACATCGGCCAGCAGCAAGGGGACAGCCAGCCCACCCCCTGGGAAAAGAACCAAAAAAGGGAAGGGCCGGCGCGACAGGCCTGAGACGGCTGCCCCCAAGGACACTACAATTGCACAGTCACCTGGCACATCCACAAAGGGAGGCAAGGGCCCCAGAGATTCGGTGAAGGAGGGCAAGGGCAGCAGGGCGGACAAGTCCGGCAGCAGGCGAGCTGCCCAGGAGGGCCCCACCAGCCCCATTTCGGGTTTGACGGAGGACACCCACGGGCCCAGGACTCCAGCACAGGAGGGCCCCGCAAGCGAAAGGTCGGATGGCGACTGAGCGGGAATTATTGGCCAGATCTGGTTCCCTAGGAACACAAGACAAGCACCGCTGAACAGGGCCCCACCAAGACAAGCACCGCTGAACAGGGCCCCGCCGTGACAAGCACCGCTGAACAGGGCCCCGCCAAGACAAGCACCGCTGAACAGGGCACCGTCGTGACAAGCCCCGCTGAACAGGGCCCCGCCGTGACAAGCACCGCTGAACAGGGCCCCGCCAAGACAAGCACCGCTGAACAGGGCTCCGCCGTGACAAGCACCGCTGAACAGGGCCCCGCCGTGACAAGCACCGCTGAACAGGGCCCCGCCGTGACAAGCACTGCTGAACAGGGCCCCGCCAAGACAAGCACCGCTGAACAGGGCCCCGCCGTGACAAGCACCGCTGAACAGGGCCCCGCCAAGACAAGCACCGCTGAACAGGGCCCGCCAAGACAAGCACCGCTGAACAGGGCCCTTCATCTCAAGCACCGCTCCGCCCTTCCTGTCAAGCACCGCTCCGCTGGGCCCTTCATCTCAAGCACCGCTCCGCTGGGCCCTTCATCTCAAGCACGGCTCCGCTGGGCCCTTCCTGTCAAGCACCGCTCCGCTGGGCCCTTCCTGTCAAGCACCGCTCCGCTGGGCCCTTCATCTCAAGCACCGCTCCGCTGGGCCCTTCCTGTCAAGCACCGCTCCGCTGGGCCCTTCATCTCAAGCACCGCTCCGCTGGGCACCACCGTCTCTGAACTGCTCCGCTGGGCCCTTCCTGTCAAGCACCGCTCCGCTGGGCCCTTCCTGTCAAGCACTGCTCCGCTGGGCCCTTCATCTCAAGCACCGCTCCGCTGGGCACCGCCGTCTCTGAACTGCTCCACTGGGCCCTTCCTATCAAGCACCACTCCGCTGGGCCCTTCATCTCAAGCACCACTCCGCTGGGCACCGCCATCTCTGAACTGCTCCGCTGGGCACTTCCTGTCAAGCACTGCTCCGCTGGGCCCTTCCTGTCAAGCACCGCTCCGCTGGGCCCTTCCTGTCAAGCACCGCTCCGCTGGGCCCTTCATCTCAAGCACCGCTGGCCCATTGGCAGGGCCGGATCTGTGTCGGGCAGGGCTTCACGAAGCACTCTGGCCAACATGCCTCCTCCATAACCAGTGGAGTCTGTAATCCACCTGATGGACTGTGGCTTTGCACTTCCCAGGATGGTACAGTGGGCAATCCACCCACTGTAGAGACTTGAGAGACTGTGGCTTTGCACTCCCCAGGATGGTACAGTGGGCATGGAGGCCCCTCGTGGATCTGGCGTCGTGGACTCATGTGGCTGAGGTGCCCCCCCTTCCCTTCCCCCTGAAGTGCCTGTAGTTTTATTATCTTATGCCCCAGCAGTGTTCTCTCCAATGAAATCGGGTCTCGTGTGTGGGCTTTGCCCATGTGTTTATGCACATTGGCCCACGAACAATGGAAGGTAGCCAATATGTGCCGGACTTTTGGGCTATGTATATATTGTTCATGTTGTAATATATTTTATTTATATATTTCATATTTCACTTAACTTCAAATATGCTATAATATACTTCAATTTTAATGATCATTTTATTTTGTCTTTGCATTATTCCGGGGGGTTTGGGGGGTGTCACTCTGACTTGTTGCTCTGCATTAGTGTGTAGGGATTTGGGGGGGGGTGGGTGTGTCGCGTATGTGTGTGCCCGTAACCTTTTCTCCTCCCCCCTCCCCTGTGTCGTAGGTGCAGTACTCACCGTTGTCGTCTGCGCCGGCATTCGTGCTCCTGGTAGAGGAGCAGGTAGACAATAGCTGGTAGGATGTTTAATTCGGGTTCCATGCTGTCCAGATTCCTCGTGGAGTTTATAGAGGTGAGCGTTTTCCCGTTCGTAGTCTGTTTCCGCTGTGTTTTTATCGGTGGGGTTCCCGCCCCGGAAAAGGTGGCGGATTGGTGGGTCGTGATAGTGTGGGCGGTACATTGTCTGCTGCCTGTCTGTTGGTGGTGACCGCCGCGCTGTTTGTTTGTCCCGCCGTGGCGGTCGGAGTGTTAAAGTGGCGGGCTGTGTTGGCGGTTCCCGCCAGGGTCAGAATTCCATTTTTTTAACCGCCTGCCTGTTGGCGGGTTGGCCGCCGCTTTAACACCGACCGCCAGGGTTGGAATGACCACCATAATGTTTTTAGCCACTATCTTTGGCACAGTTGGACAAATCTTCACAAAATGTTCAAAACTAATACAACAGTTGGTTAAGCAGCTGGGTTGAACATTTCAGGGCGATCCGTCAAGAGGTTGCATTGGTGTCATCACAAGAAATTCAGAATACAAAGAAAAGAAAAAACATATTTTGTCCTAGTATTATCTTAAAATCAGGGGCGTAGCTTCTGAGAGGATGTTTGGGGTGTTAAACCCACTAATATATTTATTCTGTAATAAATATTTGGGTACAGGTTCTTTACATTGGGTATGGTGAAGTAAACGTTGGATTTCACATGAGAGATTTATATACACATAGAGACATATTTCAGCTACTGTCTTGAAAGTTTCAGAATGACCAGACAAGTGGGGGTTGAGAAAAAGGTAGGGTCCTAACATGCATTTTACCCATGTATTTTCTCATATGGAATTTGAAGACGACTACAGCTCCTACCGCTGTATGGAATTACACCAGATTTGATGTAAAATTGGCTTTTGGTCCAGAATGCATGCTTTTTGTGATTTGGTATACATCCACTCAGTATTTTTAGAGCTAGTGAAGGAAAGAGAAATATAGATAATTTTGAAGCCCAGTAGATCTAGGAAATCTTATGCTGAGATCTGATTGTCTGCCAACAGTTCAACAAAGAAGTGTTGGTTACCATTTTGGGGGCCAAGCTAGAGTTATCCTGACACCTTAGTCTTGGTCCTGGGGTCCCACTGAAACCACGCCAGAGAAAAAAAGTATATATTTTTTACATTGTCAGAAGAAAATCCATGGGTGGGTTTGCCAAACTTTTTTTTTTTAAATGAGAGTGGTCTCCAGCACTTGTTTTTTTAATAGCTCCTGGGTGGGCCAGGTCCAGGGGCATTGAAGCAACTAAATAAAATGGAGGGAGTGCACAGGGCACCCCTCCTAAGGCATATTAAAGCACAGGGACCTCCACCTCCCTGGTGCTAAACATGACAATTAGCAGGGGCTTAGTCCCGGGCCACAGGGACACAACCTCCCTGGGACAAGTAAAACAATTAGTGTTGGGGGGCCACGCTGCCCCCCCACAACATAAGGACCACCACTTCCCTGGGGTCTTTCACATTTTTTATATGTGTTATAAAAGATGTCATGAGTGCCCTAATATCTTGGGTAATTAGCAGTGCATGGAGAAGGTGCGAGTTATAGTTACCTTAGTGTGTGAGTTGTAGTTACTTGAGATAACCAAAACTATAACTGCTGAATTTTTGTGGTTTCGTTCGAGTGAACTCAGATACTAACTATAACATCCCTGTAACCTTTAGCTTTATACATGAAAAACATGCATATATATGTATATGAAATTTATCTGAGATTTTCTTTCATTTCCAGGGGCAACGCAATATTATTCCCAGTTTTTTCTGGATTGGTGTATTTATCCAAATTATTTTTCAGTCAATCCATGAATAATTAATCATCTTTACAGGAAAAGGAAAGCACGCCATTAAGTTATAAGTTAAATGCTTCTAATGAAATATGTAATGTAAGAAAATCATTGGTGAGTGAAAATAAAATGTCTAGGTAAAAACACTCTAATGTAAAGGAGCATTACAAATAATCAGGGCAATGAAAGTAGAGTATAAATACTAGAAATATTCAATTCATAAAACATGAATATGATACATATCAAAATGGCAGATAATCAATTCTCTTAAAGCATAAAGCACTCTGGTTTCATGGAAAGCAATACCAAAAGGCTTATAATGTGCAAAATTGTATTTTTAAAGTGCAGGAGCTTATTTCTCAAACTGTAAAGTGCAAATGTTAATGCACAAGGTGCAAATCCACAATTCCTCAAGTGCAAAAATTGTTCTCAGTGTGAAAAATCACAGTATATACATGATATAAATGTAATTCTTCAAATTAAGCACACAAATGAATAGTTTTAAAACAAAATGTACAATGATATTATCGATTATGTTATAAAAGATATCATGATTGCTGTAGTATCTGGGGTAATTAGCAGTGCATGGTGAGAGTTATAGTTACCTTAGTGTACGAGTTATAGTTACTTTAGATAACTTTAACTATAACAGATGAATTCCTACGGTTTGGTACATTTAAAATGTGAGCCTAACGATAACGTCCCTGTAACCTTTTTTTTTTCAGTGAATTTCCATGTTTTAAAAAAATTATATTTTTAAACTATAATATCCCTGTAAACTTCGTTTTTTTAAGTGAATTTCTATGGGTTTTTTTAAAGTAAAGTAATTTTCATTACTATATCTTAATCACTTAATTGCTTAATGGCTTTCAACCGTGAGCAGTGGCAGTTGGCCACAGGGCCTGGCCTGCAGCCAGACCCTGCTGCCAACCCCTCTAACCACGCAACCACACGCTGTGCATGGCCCTTAGAGCATGGGTGGCAGGTGTTGGCCATGGCCTGTCTCTCTGGGTGTGAGAATAGGTGTGAGAGGGTTTATCTGGGGGTGGGAGTGGGTGTATCAGTGTCTTAGTGGGTTTGTCAGTTTCTGTGTGAGTCGATGAGTGGGTGCGTGAGGGTTTTTTATTGGGTTGTGAGTGGGTGCATAAGGTTCTGAGTGTGTCTGTTAGTGGGAGAATGAGTGTTTGAGTGTCTCTGTGAGTGGTTGCATGAGGGTCTCAGTGGGGCTGTGAGTGGGTACACAAGGGTCTGAATGGGTCTGTGAGTAGTTGCATGAGTGTGAGTGGGTCTGTGAGTAGGTATATGAGTGTGAATGGATCTGTGAGTGGGTGCACAAGGGTCTTACTGGGTGTATGAGTGGGTAAAAGATATACTTAGAATGAAATATTTCTGGACAAATTGAAAAGAAAGCTCTATTTATCAACTAAAGAGAGTGTTATCACCATTTAGTATGAACCTTAAACTTCTAAAGTAGAGAAATCACCTCAGACACACATGGGGTAGAGCCCTGAACTTTCAGTGTGAGGATCTGCGACCTTAACCATTATGCCACAGTTGACTACTTCTTCCAATAGTTGCACAGAGAGACAATTACAATTACTAGTTCTCTCTCTCTCTTCTATCATATTATGGGATGGAAGAGCGAGAGAGAGAGAAAGAGAGAGAGAGAGAGTGACAGGGCCTCAGAGGGACCCCCAAGGACCCTGCAGTCTGTGCTGGCTCCCCACCTCCTGTGAGAGCCAACATTACTCTCACAAGTAGGGAGCTGCTTCAAGTAGTGCACATGGAAGCAATGTTTCTATCTGTCTTCCCTGCACACATATTTGTGTGTGGAGATGACAGATGAAAATTCCACTTCTGCAAGGGAGAGCTGTTTGACAGCTCTCGCTTGCAGAAAGCAGACTTTGTTTGCTTTTCCTTGGTGGGGTTGGTGTTTCCCAGGGCCATCAGTGGCTCCACAAGGGGGCCGCACGGCCACCCTCAATCAAACATAGCCCAAGGGAGTAGCGGGACCTCGAGGCTGAGTGGGTCCAAAACAGACCCCTATAAAAAAATTTATTAGAGCCCAGTGGAGATGGTGATCTGCTTCAGCAGATGGTGAAACAGGATGGGGGAGAGCAGCCAAACTGGTCTTCAAAGGCAGGTAAAGACATTTGGAGCAGCTCAGGACCTCCCTCACTTCCTGCAACCCAAGACAATTAGGGACCCTCTTGATTAGACTAGGAGAGGGCAGGAGAGTTGTGTGTTTAGGATTTTTAGCCACACCAGTGAGTGGGCTCAGTCAGATCTAACCTCCATAAATCACTTTCAGACATGTATGATTTTTTAAGAATGGTTGTCCCTGATATTGATTTTTGCCCCACTTCCCAGGAAGTGATCATCAAGTGATCATCAAAGGGGGAAGAAGCCTGCCTCTGATTGGATATTCAGGGCCCCCCTGTTTTTTACCCAGGAACAAGACTAAATATGGCAGAGCTGCACCCACACCTCAGATCCATTCAAGGAAGAACATCAAAAGAAGAAGAAGGACTGCCCTGCAGGACCCCTGACCTGCACCTGGACACCTCACTCTGAAGGACTGCACCAGTTGCCCACTTGGGCTTCACCCCAAGAAAGACTTGCTTGACTCCAACTGGTTCAAGGAGGGACACCCTGCTTGCTACAGGTGAAAAATAGCTAACCAGAGTCCCCTGCCTCAGATCCTGAAGAAACTGACCAGCTGACCACTGTCCAGTGGCCATTTTTAAGTGTGAGCGAGGTGCATTCTGGGATTTGGGTCGACACCCTCAAGGAGCAAACTCAGAGCTTCTGGAATTTTGGGGTGAGCTGTGGACTCCTAAAGGAATTCAGAGACCTTCTGGAAGAAGATCCAGAAGTTTGGAGAAGATTTTAGAACTTTTGGTAAGAAGCGCTCCATAAAGAGACTGATCCGCACTGGTGAGTCTAGCCAGCTTGCCTCAACTGTGACCTGGTCTGACTTGCAGATTCGTCCCACTAAAAAGCTCCATAGCCCAGGACTTCCATGATTTCAGCGGGGGCTCTGAGAAAAGTGATCTGACGACCTCTCATTGAAATTGGCTTGCTTAGGAGGGTCAAACCACACCGGAAGGAAAAAACTCCCAAAAAGTGATTACGTCCGAACGCAGACAGTTGACGGGGACTTCCCCCGCAGTGTATTCTTAGAGGGCTCCAGGGACGTCTGATCAAGATTCAGGTTTGGCCCAGACGAGGATTTTCATCTCACAAAAGTCATCTAAGACCAAACGTAGAAATCTTTACGAGGTCACCTGCAATGCATATC
This sequence comes from Pleurodeles waltl, assembly GCF_031143425.1. Lineage (NCBI taxonomy): Eukaryota > Metazoa > Chordata > Amphibia > Caudata > Salamandridae > Pleurodeles > Pleurodeles waltl. The sequence goes on along the minus strand of NC_090446.1, from coordinate 1,176,906,092 downwards.
CAAGGAGGTTGGATCAGACTGGCGACTTCATCACGCAGAAGAAAATCTTCAAGAAAATGTCCAAGTCTGAGGTAAACTTTTGACCAAGCTCTCCCACTTGCTGAAGCCAGGCAGGCCTCCATCGTGGTCAGCCTTAAACTTTGACTTTGACCCGGTCGAGGTGCAACCAGATGACCAGATTAGCGCTTTTTGTTTCTATGCGCCACAAAACATTAAGGTGGTCATTACAACCCTGGCGGATGGTGTTGAAGCGGCGGTAAGACCGCCAACAGGCCGGCGGTAATACAATTGGAATTATGACCGTGGCGGAAACCGCCAACAAAGACAGCCACTTTAACACTCCGACCGCCATGGCTGTACAGACAAACAGCTTGGCGGTCACCGCCAACAGACAGGCTGAAGACAAAGTACCGCCCACAGTATCACAACCTACCAATCTGCCACCTTTTCCGGGGTGGATTCACTGTGGACAAAAACACGGCAGAAACAGGACTTCGAAGGGAAAACGCTCACCTCTACACACCCCACGAGGAATCCGGACGCCATGGAAAGCGAGCTGCACATCCTGCCAGCCCTCATCTTCTTGCTCCTCTACCAGGATCACGAACGCCGGCGGCAAAGACAACGGTGAATATTGCACCTACGACACAGGGGAGGGGGGAGGGAAAAAACAGGGACAAACACACGCAACACCCCCACCCCCACCCTCACCCACTACAACACACATGAATAAATATTGATACATCACAGTTCAACCCCCCCCCCAAAAGAATGCAAAGACAAAAGGAAATGAGTGCAACCATTGTAATATGTTAAAATCTAGTACGCACAAATATATATATATATACACCATAAACAAAATAGACACCAAGCTTAGTAGTCCAGGTAGTGCTCCAATGAAGTCCGTGGAACACTGCGCCCACACGGTATGGCTGAGGCCCACACAAGATCCCCGACCATGATGGAGAAAACACTGCAGGGGCATCAGAGAGCAAGAAAACAGGCAACTCAGGGGGAGGGAAAGGGGGGGCACCTCAGCCAGTTGAGTGCACAATGCCAAATCCACGAGGGGGCCACATGCCCACTGTTCCATCCTGGGGAGTGCAAAGCCACAGTCTCTCAAGTCTCTACAGTGGGTGGGTTTCCCACTGTTCCATCCTGGGGAGTGCAAAGCCACAGTCTCTCAAGTCTCTACAGTGGGTGGGTTGCCCCCTGTTACATCCTGGGGACTGCAAAGCCACAGTCTCTCAAGTCTCTACAGTGGGTGGGTTGCCCACTGTACCATCCTGGGGACTGCAAAGCCACAGTCTCTCAAGTCTCTCCAGTGGGTGGGTTGCCCATTGTTCCATCCTGGGGAGTGCAAAGGCACAGTCTCTCAAGTCTCTCCAGTGGGTGGGTTGCCCACTGTTTCATCCTGGGGAGTGCAAAGTCACAGTCTCTCAAGTCTCTCCAGTGGGTGGGTTGCCCACTGTACCATCCTGGGGACTGCAAAGCCACAGTCTCTCAAGTCTCTCCAGTCAGTGGGTTGCCCACTGTTCCATCCTGGGGAGTGCAAAGCCACAGTCTCTCCAGTCCCTCAAGTGGATGCCTTTCTCCACTGGTTCTGGAGGGGGCCTTGTGCCCAGAGTGCTTCATTCTGCTAAGGACACAGGTAGTGGATGTATCTCTCCACTGGTTCTGGAAGGGGCATGGTGCCCAGAGTGCTTCGTCCTGCTAAGGATAGAGGTAGTGGATGTATATCTTAACTGGTTCTGGAGGGGGCCTTGTGCCCAGAGTGCTTTATCCTGCTAAGGACAGAGGTAGTGGATGTATCCCTCCACAGGTTCTGGAGGGTGCCTTGTGCCCAGAGTGTTTCATCCTGCTAAGGACATAGGTAGTGGATGTATCTCTCCACTGGTTCTGGAGGGGGCATGGTGCCCAGAGTGCTTCGTCCTGCTAAGGACAGAGGTAGTGGATGTATCACTCCACTGGTTCTGGAGGGGGCTCTGTGCCCAGAGTGCTTCATCCTGCTTGTGACGGACACAGTAGCGTCAGTGCCCTTGGCGCTCATGGGCCAGCGGTGCTTGTGGTGGCAGTGCCCTGTTCAAAGGTGATTGGAGCGGCGGTGCCCTGTTCAGTGGTGCTTGAGGCGGCGGTGCCCTGTTCAGCGGTGCTTGGAGCGGCGGTGCCCTTTTCAGCGGTGCTTGGAGCGGCGGTGCCCTGTTCAGCGGTGCATGAGGCGGCGGTGCCCTGTTCAGTGGTGCTTGGAGCGGCGGTGCCCTGTTCAGCGGTGCTTGAGGCGGCGGGCTCCTTTGCAGTGACCCAGCTGGGCTTGTGCTGGCGGTCCTCTCTGTCCCAGCGGGGCTTGTGCTGGCGGTCCTCTCTGTCCCAGCAGGGCTTGTGCTAGCGGTCCTCCCTGTCCCAGTCCCAGCGGGGTTGATGGCGGTGGCCTCCTGGGCAGCAGGGATGATGGCGGTGGCCTCCTGGGCAGCAGGGATGATGGCGGTGGCCTCCTGGGCAGCGGGGATGATGGCGGTGGCCTCCTGGGCTGCGGGGATGATTGCGGTCTCCTCCGCCGTGCTGCTCTTCCCAGACTTTTCTGGTTTCTTGTGGCCCTTCCCCACCTTGGAAGGTGTCACAGCTGACTCCACACTCCCACCGGGACCCCTGGGAGCAGCTTTGGTGGCTGGATTCTTCCCCCCTCCCGCCGGGCACTCGCCAACTTCTGATGCTTGACAGGTGGGGGACTGTCGGTGCTGTGGCTCTGTGCCACACTGGCTGCCCTGGTGGCCGGTGCACTCCAGATTCCGGTGACTACAGGCACCACTGGTCTTTGAGATGTTGTGGCTGAAGTGCTAGGTTGGGAACTGGAGAGTCAGGCCCTAGGAGACGGACGGGGTGGGGGAGGTGTGGGAAAGAGGTCAAGGTTGGACAGGAAAAGTTTTTGGGAAACACTGGGACGGGTAGCTGGAGGGGGTTTGGAGTGGAGGAAGAGGTTGTGGTTGTAGGAGGTGTTCGTTTGGTGACTTTTGGTGAAGGTGCATGCGCTGGAGGCTGTCGTGAAGTGCATGATTGTTGGCTGGGTGTGTGCCTGCGTTTGTGTATCTTGGGAGGTGGCGTCACAGACACACTGGGAGAGGACACTGGGGATGTGTGAATGGTAATGGGGGTGGTGACTGCACGTGAGCGGGGTGTGGTGGTGGATGTGCTGGTGATGGCAGTAGTGGCTGTAGATGTAGTGCATGCAGGTGTGAGTGTAGACGAGACTGGGAGGGAGGAGGGAGACGACGAGGAGGGGGACACAGTGGAGGCAGTTGATTTTGGTGTGTCTGCATGTGTTTGATGCTTGCGTGAGTGCCTGTGGGATGTGTGGTGCTTATTTTTGCCAGAGCTTCCCTTGTGTGTTGAGGTGTGTGCATGCTGGTCTGAAGGTGTGCTTGGGATAGGCTGGGGTACAGGGGATTGGGTCTGGGTGGAGGAAGTTTGAGGGGGGAGGCTAGAAACAGGGACAATGGCTGCCATCAGAGCTGAGGCCAGAGTCTGAAAAGCTCGCTGAAGGGCCGCCTGACCAGAATGAATGCCGTCCAGGAATGCATTGGTTTGTTGCAACTGCCTTTTGACACCCTGGATGGCATTCAAAATGATAGACTGCCCAACAGTGAGGGACCTGAGGAGGTCAATGGCCTCCTCACTGAGGGCAGCAGGGGTGACAGGGGAAGGGCTGAGGTGCCTGGGGCGATGGTGATGCCCACCTTCCTGGATGAGCGGGCACAAGGCAAAGGCGGAGGGGCTGCTGGGAGGGCGGTGCTGGTAGGGGGGGTGGCGGCTGTACCTGTAGATGCGGGGGCACAGATGTTGCCGCCACCACAAGGGAGCTCCCATCAAAGGACGAGTCCGTGTTGCTGGTGTCAGCTCCTGTCCCCGCCGTGGAGCTCCCCTCGCCCTCCGTCCCACTGGTGAACTCCGAGTCCATAGTCTTGCCCTCCATGGACATGTGGGATGCAGCTCCCTCGTGCTCCGGTGCCACTGCTCCTCCGCCTGATGATGCTACTGCACACAAGAACAGGGAGACCAAAAAAAGTTGGGGGACGACAGAAGAAAGACATGTTGAGTGCATGCATTACCGCTACTGTTGGCGGACACGACAGACACAGAAGCCCCCTGCACTACGCAGAGCTCTTGGGCTCCACTGTTCAATTCCTGGGAAATGGCCTACAAGGCTATGGACGACATCTGCACACATAGATGACACAGGGGCATGACTAGGTGTACGTGGCACTCTGCAGAGGTGGGGTGGGGTGCCACATGGCCTGCCTTATGGAGGGACCTTGCCTACTAAACTCGCCATGGCTTAGGCAAACCCACAGCCCACCTCCCCCACCCAGAACCCTCCACTGCGTGCAAAATCAGCAGGATGAGAGTGTACTCACCCCCTTGTGGCTGCTATGATGACCTCAAGCACCCATCCAACTCTGGCTACACCACCTCCAGGATCCTGAACATCAGGGGGGTCATGGTGCGACGGGCACCCCTCCCACGATGGGAGGCCATCCCCAGCTGAGCCTCCGCCATCTTCTTGCTCCAGCGGCGAATGTCCTCCCATCTTTTCCGGCAGTGGGTGCTCCTTCTGTGGTAGACCCCCAGGGTCCGGACATCCTTGGCGATGGCACGCCAAATATCTTTTTTCTGGTGGGCACTGACCTACATGAATTGTACAAGGGGAAGAGAAACTTATTACCAACTGCACCGTCACAGTCATTGGCCCACATCCCTACCCTTGCCATGTGGCACATGCACTCACCGTCGTTTCATGCACACCGCGCTCTCCCTCCCCCTTCTTACATCCACCCCACTCCACACAGGCATAGCCCATAAAGCATGCTCCCAGTGTACTTACCTGTTTGTCTGGAGGACCGTAGAGGAGAGTGTACTGGGGGAGGACCCTGTCCACGAGTTTCTCCAACTCCTCCGATGTGAAGGCAGGGGCCCTTTCCGAAGACACTCGAGCCATAGTCTCTTCCAGACCAAGGTCACAGCAGCACTTGTAGTGTAGGTCCTCTCCTGTCGAAGATCAGGTATTGAGTGATTGAACAGATAGAAAATGGCGGTCACGTCCGCGGTGGTGTGTACCATCACCTCCGGCGTACATCGTCATTGGCTCCTGGGACCCATAGGGTCCAATATTAACCAATGCAGCATTGCGCCGCGGTCTTCGACCGCCTACCGCGACGGTGGACAACCCAGCGCAGTTACCTCACGTCCCATTGTCCCACTTTAGAGGTCAGGCAGCCGCCATTTCAGGGGCCCACATAGCTTCATTTTTAACTGCGTCACACATACCTAGGCCTAGACTCAACACACATACAGGCCACTTTTCGGATTATGATTCGTGTTCTGTGTAAGCTGTGGTTACGTACCTCTGAGTTGGTTGACTCTGTGCTTGCTGTTATCCTTCATAGGCACCGTCCACTGGGACATGTGAGGAGATGGCGGCATCCTCCGGTGTACAGACCGCTGGTGGACCTGTCAACAATGGAGGAAAGACATGTGATCATCACAAACAGGCTTGACCGTGCCACAATCCATGAACTGTGTACCCAGCTGGAGCCAGACCTGATGTCAGCTATCCGCCATCCCACAAGAATCCCCCCTCAAGTGCAGGTGCTGGCAGTACTCCATTTCCTAGCAAGTGGGCCATTTCAAACAACAGTGGCCATAGCATCAGGGATGTCCCAGCCTATGTTTTGCAATGTGTTGTCCAGACTGTTGTCTGCCCTGCTGAAACACATGCGGAGCTACATCGTTTTCCCTCAGGTGGAGGATTTGCCTACAGTGAAAGGTGATTTCTATGCCCTGGGACATATCCCCAACATCATAGGTGCCATTTATGGGACACATGTGGCTTTGATCCCTCCGCGCGAGTGAACAGGTGTACAGAAACTGGAAGAGTTATCATTCGATGAATGTGCAGATGGTATGTTTGGCAGACCAGTACATCTCCCACGTAATGCCAAGTTCCCTGGCTCAGTGCATGACGCCTACATCCTGCGGAATAGCAGCATCCCTTATGTGATGGGTCAACTCCAGAGGCACCGTGTGTGGCTATTAGGTGAGCACCTGGAAGCAAGATAGTGGGAATGGTTGTCTGGGTCTGGGGTTATCCCTACAGGTTAGTGTTTGTCTAACAGTTGTCCCTCGCCATTTGGAGGTGACTCTGGTTGCCCCAACCTGTCATGGCTACTGACCGCAGCAAGCAATCCCAGGACAAGAGCAGAGGAACGCTACAATGAGGCCCATGGGCTAACACAGCGGATAATTGAGCGGACCTTTGGCCCCCTGAAGGCCAGGTTCAGGTGCCTCCATATGACAGGCGGTTCCCTATTCTACTCACCAAAGAAGGTATGCCAGATCATTGTTGCCTGGTGTATGCTTCACAACTTAGCTTTGTGACGACAGGTGCCTTTTCTGCAGGAGGATGATCCAGATGGCGGTGTTGTTGCAGCTGTGGAGGCTGTGGACAGTGAAGATGAGGAAGCAGAAGAATAGGACATCGACAACAGGGACTGGGTGATCCTGCAATATTTCCAGTGAGACACAGGTAAGAATACAAACCTGCCTACTACATGTACTTTAACACTACTACCTCTCTACTGTCTGTCCTTTTCACCCAGTGTATGGTCACTGAGTTGTCACTTTCGCTTACGATTTCACAGATGTGGGTCCCACTGTGTGACATCTGTTTTGATTCTTCATGGACTAGAGCTGTGTGACATAGGTATGTTGACATTACAATTGAAAGAGCTTTTTGCCACAGTAATTGCTAATATACTATTTCGAAATCACAGACTGACTCCAGATTGTTTTGTGCTTCAAGGGTGTTTATTTAAGTGCTCAATATTGGAGGGGGTTGCAAAATGGTGAGGGGTGATGGTGGAGGTATGTCTATGGCAGAGTCCAGTCTATTAGTCTCACAGGAGCATTGCCCAAATGGGCATAGGAAGTGGAGCTGGGGCAGTTTAAGGATGGACAGGGTGACAAAGTGGGACAGGAGGATGACATTCAGGGTGGTCTCATTTCTTGGCAGGGATCTTGGCATCGTTCTCTGTCTTTGTCCTGGATTTCAGGGACCGTTTGCGGGGTGGTTCTCCCTCTGCAGGGGGTGGGGTGCTGGTGTGGTGGTCCTGTGGCGGTGCCACCTGTCCACTAGCGCCGGCGGAGGTGGTGGGCAGTTCATCGTCCAGGCTAGTGTCAGGGGCCCCTTGTTGTGCCACAGTGTCCCTCCTGGTGTTGAGTACTTCCTTCAGCACCCCTACGATGGTGCCCAGGGTGGAATTGATGGCTCTGAGTTCCTCCCTGAAGCCCAAATACTGTTACTCCTGAAGGCACTGGGTCTCCTGAAACTTGACCAGTACCGTTGGCATCGTCTCCTGGGAGTGGTGGTAGGCTCCCATGATGTTGGAGAGGGCCTCGTGGAGAGTGGGTTCCCTTGGCCTGTCCTCCCCTTGTCGCACAGTAGCCCTCCCAGTTCCCCTGTGTTCCTGGGCCTCCGTCCCCTGGACCGTGTGCCCACTGCCACTTCCCCCAGGTCCCTGTTGTTGGGGTGATGGGTTAGTCTGGGTTCCCTGTAGTGGTGGACACACTGCTGCTTGACGTGTCCTGGGGACAGAGGTCTGGGCCCGCTGGGTGGGTGCTGTGCTGGTATTTCCAGAGGGGGGAAGCTCTGTAGTGGCCTATGACTGTGTGATGGGAACCGACTGTCCCGAGGTCCCAGATGGGCTGGTCATCTAGATCCAGTTGGACAGAGCTGCTGTCATCACTGTGGGCCTCTTCTGTAGTGTAGTGTAGTGTGGACATGTGTGGACCCTCCTATCCGGTGACTTTGGGTAGGGGTCCTGCAGGGGTATAAAAGGATGTTTATTACATCTGTGTGTGCCGTGGTGTGCAATGGGTGGGTGACCGTGTACCCCAGTGCTTGCATTCCTGTGTGGGACCTTGTTTGATGATGGTTTAGGGGGGTGTATGGGTTTGTGCAGTGGGCATGCTTTGGTGATGGGTGTCCATGCTTTGGTGTTGCATGCAGGGCTTTGTGTTGGGATGTGTGGTTTGTGATGTTGGGACATTTGTGATTAGTTGGAGTGATGGGGGTGAGGGTGAGGGTGGGGGTATGTGATGGCATGCAGGTAGGGTGGGGGATGTAATAGTTAAGATTTGACTTACCAGAGTCCATTCCGCTATCTACTCCTGCGAGGCCCTCAGGATGCAGAATCGCCAAGACCTGCTCCTCCCATGTTGTTATTTGTGGTGGAGGAGGTGGGGGTCCGCTGCCAGTCCGCTGAACCGCAAGATGGTGTATTGAGACCACGGAACGTACCTTCCCCCATGTCATCCCGATTTCTTGGGTGCTGTCCCCCTGCGTTGACCCTGTCCAGTATTCTTCGCCATAGCTCCATCTTCCTTGCAATGGAGGTGTGCTGCACCTGTGATCCGAGTAGCTGTGGCTCTACCCGGGCGATTTCCTCCACCATGACCCTGAGCTCATCCTCCGAGAACCTGGGGTGTCTTTGCTGTGCCATGGGGTGGTGTGGGTGATGTGTGGGGTGGTGTGTGTGGTGATAAGTGTGCTGATATGTAGTGGGGTGTTGTGTGAGGTGCGTAGAAGTTATGTGGGTGATGGTCTGGTGTACCTGTGGATGCCAGTATTGCTGACGGTGGTGTCTCTCTCTGTGCTTCTTTCTCAATTGTGGTCGTAGGGGGTTGTGGGTGATGTAGGTGTATGTTTTATATTGTATTGGGTGTGTGGGAGTGGTGTGTGTATGTGTATCAGGTATGTGTATTTTGAATTGTCCAGTGTGGTAGTGTTTTGTAAGAGTGTGTGTACTTTGAGCGTGGCGGTGTACCGCCAATGGAATACTGCAGTTGAAAGACCGCCACGTGGATTCGTGTGTCGTGATAGTGTGGGCATATTTCTGTTGCCGTGACGGTGGAGGTTTTGTTTTCCCCAGTTTATCACTGGCCTTTGGTGTGGCAGACTGTGTGGGTGTCTGAATTTTGGCGGATTCCGTGCTGTGGGTCATAATAGCTGTGGCGGATTTCCGCAGGTGCGGCGGTGTGTTGGCGGTCTTCTGCACGGCGGTAAGCGGCTTTTACCGCCAATGTTGTAATGACCCCCCTAATTCTTTAAAAAATCATATCTCGGGTTCCCCTTATCTGATTTTATTCGTTTGGGTGTCAAATTAAAGATACAAATATCTCCTATGTTTATAAATTGGTATTGAACTTTTAAACTGTTTCCTGTGTTTTATTGAATTACCATTTAGTGATACTTGAATGCTTTACACACTTTGGCCCTCATTATGACATTGGCGGTGACTGTTAAAGTACCAGTAATACTGCCAACAGGCTGGCGGTAATTACCACCAAATTATGACCATGGCTGTGAGATCTCCCATTGTCAACCAATGTACCACACCAACCAAAATCATTACACAGGAAACCGCCACAATTTCCAGGGTGATACCAATGCCATCAAAAGCCTGGCAGAAACAGAACACAGAAGTCGAAAGACTCACCATCGAAGACACAGAGAAGGACAAAGCCACCATCGAACTAGAACTGCAAGTCTACCCCATGCTCTTCTACGGCATGCTCCACATGGAACACCAATGCCGACGAAGACGACGATGGTGAGTATAGCCGCCTAGCACTGAAGGGAGAGAGGGAGGAAAAGGAGAGTGACACACACACACACGACACACACCTGACACACACACACAATACACACAACCAGCTGTAACTGAAAAACATTGGCACACAGCATAATAATGCAAGGACAACAAGAATACAGTATGAGAATGTATTGAATGTGAACAGCCACCAAATGAACCAGTGGATGAAAAACAGATATGTACAAATGTACACAAAGAGCCAATGCACAGTCCAAGATACTAAGGGCCCACATGGCCACAGGGCACAGTCCAAGGCCCAACTCGACTCTGATAGCGGTGAGCGCTGCACTGCGCCATCCTAAGGTGAGAGCTGCACTTTCTCAGCAGGTGAAGGTGCCTCCTGGGCAGCCACTGCTGGCAGTGTGAGCTCCACTGCTGGTGGTGGTGTCACCATGACAGCCTCTGCTGGGGGTGAGTGCTGCACTGTGTCAGCAGGTAAAGGTGCCTTCTGGGCAGCCTCTGATGGAAGGGAGGGTTGCACTGTCTCAGCAGGTGAAGGTGTCTCCTGGGCAGCCTCTGCAGGAGGAATGGGCTGCACTGCCTCAGCTGGCAGGGAGGGCTCTGTGACCACTGGTGGTGGTAGTGTCACCCTGACAGCCTCTGCTGTAGTCAAGGGATTCTTCCCCTTCATGGCAGGAGGTGTGGGATCCTTACTCTTCCTGGCGGGGGTTGAGGACTTCATCCCCTTCATGGCAGGAGATGCAGGCTCCTCACCCTTCCTGGCAGGAGTTGAGGGCTCCTTCTCCTTTATGGGAGGAGGTGCAGGCTCATTCCCCTTCATGGCAGGAGTTGAGGGCTCCTAGCCCTTCATGGCAGGAGTAGAGGGCTTCTTTCCCTTCATGGCAGGAGGTGTGGGATCCTTACCCTTCCTGGCCGGTCGAGTGGGATCCTTTACTGTCTTGCCTCCACGACTAGGAGGTGCCTCCACTGTCAGCGTGGACTGTTTGGCTGAGGTGCTGGGCTGAATTGTTGGGACCCTGTTCTTACAGGCAGGACGGGGGAGGGGGAGGGAAGTGGTCAAGTTGGGCAAGGAAAAGCTTCTTAGGGACGGTGGGGTGGGATGAGGGAGGAGGGATGGAAATGGAGATTGATGGGAGTGGAGGTTGAAGGGTTGTTGGAGTTGTATGTCTGCTGGATTTGGATGCAGGTGCCTGGGCAGTGTGCTGATGTGAGGTGTATGGCTGTTGGGTGTCTGAGTACTTGTGTTTGTGTCCTTTAGGAGGGGGGACAGACAGGGTGGGAGAGGACACAGGGGACATGTGGATGGATGTAGTGGAGGTGTCTGCTAGTGAGGTATGTGTGCTGCTTGGTGTGGTGATGCCGGTGGTGGATGTTGATGCAGTGCATGCAGGTGTGAGGGTGGATGTGACTGTGAGGGAGGTAGAGGAGGAGAAGGAAGGGGGGACAGTGGAGGCAGTGTTTGTGGTTGTGTCTGCAACTGTCTGGTGTTTGCGTGAGTGCTTGTGGGATGAAGTGTGGTGACTGTGTTTGACTGTGCCACTCATGTGTGTGGTCTTGTGTGCATGCTCGTCTGTACCTGTGCATGGGATGGGTTGTGGTTGAGGAGACCAGGACTGGAAAGGGGTAGTTAGAAGTAGGACGGTAGGAAAAGGGACAATGGCTGCCATCAGAGAGGAAGCCAGAGCCTGAATCGATCTCTGTTGGGCCACCATTCCCACTGTCTCATCACATGAATGCATTAGGTACTCTGAGGTGGTGGTTCTATTGTTCAAATTGTGACAGCCTACTCGCTCTTGTGTCCCTTAGATACCTACCGCTATGGATGAATAGGAGGATACAACCCCCCGAGTACAGACCCCTTGTGGACTTGGCTATACTGGAGGACAGGCATATTATACTCACTGATCGCCTGGACAGGGCACAATCACAGAGTTGTGTGCCCAATTGGGGCCTGACCTGATCTCAGCTATCCGTCATCTGACTGGGATCCCTCTCTTGTGCAAGTGCTATCAGTGCTCCCTTTCCTGGCAACTGGTTCTTTCCAAGTGACAGTGGGCTTGGCAGAAGGAATGTCACAGCCAATGTTTTCAATCGTGCTGGGTAGAGTTGTGTCAGGCCTTGCGAACACATGGGCAGCTACATAGCTTTCTCCCAGGAGGAAGACTTGGCCACTGTGAATGCCAGATTCTACCTAATGGGACATATCCCCAATATTGTTGGGCGATTGCTGGGAAACATATAGCATTTGTCCCCCCCCTCCTGGCAGAATGAACAAATGTGGAGGAATTGCAAGAGTTTCCACTCAGTGAATGTGCAAATGGTGAGACTGGCAGACCAGTACATCTCCCACGTCACTGCCAAGTATCCTGGGTCGGTCCATGAAGCCTTTATCCTGAGGAATAGCAGCATCCCAAATGTGATGGCCCAACTACAGAGGCACAGGGTGTGACTAACAGGTGAGCCAGGGTCCCCACCCACTGTATGTTGATGTATGCCTTCAGATGTCATCTCCATAGCATTGTGTGAGGCTAAATGTTGTCCCTCAATACTTGCAGGTGAATCTGGCTACCCAAACCTATTGTGGCTCCTGAACTCTGTGAGGAATGCCAGGGCAGGGGCTGAGGAACATTATAGTGAGGGACATGGGCAAACCAGAAGGATCATCGAGAGGACCTTTGGGCTCCTGAAGGCCAGGTTCAGGTGCTTCCATCTGACAAGTGGATCCCTGTGCTTCTTACTCGGGAAGGTCTGCCAGATAGTAGTGGCATGCTGCATGTTGCACAACCTGACCCTCAGACAGCATGTACCTTTTCTGCAGAGGAGGAGACTGGAGATGCCCCTGTGGCAGCAGCGGACCCTGAGGACAGTGAGGATGAGGAGGCAGAGGATGAGGATGAGGACAACAGTACAGCAGTTATGAGTCAATACTTCCAAAAGACACACAGGTGAGACAGTGCAACTGACCATTCCTCTGACTATTGATGTTTTCTGTGTGGCTGTAGCAGGATGGCATTAACTTCCATTGCATCTTAACTTTCCTATGGCTTGTCATTTTGCAGATGTTGGTGATATGACCACAGTGTCCTGTTGTGATGACAACAGACATCTTCAGGTCATTATTTCTATGCTCTCACAGTGCTCAGATCATTTGCACTAGATGTGACTGTTTCCATAAGTGCACATTTTCAACACATGAAATACTAGTAGTCAAGTTGTGTTCAAGGGTGTTTATTGTAGTATTTAAAATTGAAGGAAAAGTGCAATGTGATGGTGTGATGGTAGAGGTAAGTCCAGGGTATTGTTCCAGTCTGTTTGTAGCACAGGACCAGTGTCCAAGGAGCCATAGGAAGGGGAGCAAAGACAGTTCAAAGTAGAGAAGTTGACAGGGTGGGACACACGGGGGACAATCAGGAGAGTCTAATTTCCTGGCTGTGGTCTTGGCAAGTGTCTCTGGCTTCTGTATGGGTTGCAGGGAACGTTTGCAGGGTGGTTCACCTTCTGCAGGGGGAGAGGTGTTGGTAACCTGTAGGTCCAGTGGCAGGGCCTCCTGTCCACTATCTGCAGCGGAAGTGGAGGGCTGGTCAATGTAATGGCTAGTGGTAGGGGTCCGCTGCTGTGCTGTTTGCCAGCACCCCTGCTATGGAGATCAAGTTGAAGTTGATGGCCTGCAAGTCCTCCCTGATCCCCTGATACTGTTCCTCCTGCAGCCACCTGTTCTCCTGCACATTGTCAAGGATCTGGCCCATCGTGTCCTGGGAATGTTGGTAGGCTCCCAGGATCTCTGTGAGTGTTCCTGGAGAGTCAGTTCCCCTGCCGCACAGCGGTCCTCCCAGTGTCCCCATTGTCCTGTGCCTCTGCCCACTGCCCCTTAGCCCAGGTCCCTGATTGTCTTGGGTGTGAGGTGCTGACTGGGGTCCATGTACAGGTGGGCACACTGCTGATTGACGTGTCCTTGGGACATAATTGTGGGGACACTGGGTGGGTGCTGTGGTGTTTCATACTGAGGGAGGAAGCTCTCTGGTGGACTGGGAGTGGGCTGGAGTGACCAACGGTGCACTGGTCACTGATGGGCCAGGTTGTTGATCCAGATTCTGAAGTCCAGAGTTACAGTCATCACTAGGGTCATCTTCTGTTGGTGGACTAGATAGTCGTGGCACCTCCTCTCCGCTGACATTGGCTGTGGCAAATGTGGGGATGTAAGTGATGTATTATGTTTTATGTCTGTGACATATTGCACATCCCTGGCTTCCCCTCTATAGTTGCTGTTGCCCTGCCACCTTTGTTTGTGTATTGTGATGTATTGTGGGATTGTTGGTTTCCCTATGCTGTGCATGCTTTAGTGATGGATGTCCATGCAGGGCTGGGAGGGCTGTCCATGCATTGGTATGGCATTTGGGTTAGTCAGATGTGTAGGTGCAGTGTGTGGGATGGAGTGGAGTGAGGGGGTGTGATGGCATGCAGGTATGGGGTGATAAGTGGTAAATGTTGACTTACCAGTGTCCAGTCCTCCGGCTACTCCAGAGAGTTCCTCAGGATGTAATAATGCCAAGACTTGCTCCTCCCATGCTGTGAGCTGTGGGGGGGGAGCTGGGGGTCCAGCACCAGTCCTCTGTATGGCGAGCTTGTACCTTGCTACCACGGAACACACCTTCCCCCGTAGGTCGTTCCACCTCTTCCTGATGTCGTCTCTTGTTCTTGGGTGCAGTCCCAAGGCATTCACCCTGTCCACGATTCTCCGCCATAGCTCCATCTTCCTGGCAATGGATATTTGCTATACCTGTGCTCCATACTGCTGTGGCTCTACCCTGACTATTTCCTCCACCATGACCCTTAACTCCTCATCATTGAAATGGGGGTGCTCTAGTGAGGACATGAGTGTTTTGTGGTGTGTGTTAGTGAGAGTGTGTTGAGTAATGTGGTGGGGTGTGTGATGTGGGGTGCGTGAGGGATGTATGGGTGTATGTGATTGTAGGAAAGTACCATCTTGCCTGGCATGTTACCCCCAATTTTACTGTATGTATGTTTGTTTTGCCTGTGTCACTGGGATCCTGCTAGCCAGGACCACAGTGCTTATAAAGTGTGCCCTGTATGTGTTCCCTGTGTAGTGCCTAACTGGATCACTGAGGCTCTGCTAACCAGAACCTCAGTGTTTATGCTCTCTCTGCTTTTTAAATTGTCACTGTAGGCTAGTGACAAATTTTACTAATTCTGATTGGCACATTGGGTCCCTGGTATGTGGTACCTAGGGTCCCAGGATATTAGGGTTCCAGGAGATCCCTATGGGCTGCAGCATTTCTTTTGCCACCCAGAGGGAGCTCAGACAAATCTTACACAGGACTGCCACTGCAGCCTGAGTGAAATAACGTCCACGTTATTTCACAGCCATTTTACAATGCACTTAAGTACCTTATAAGCCACCTATATGTCTAACCCTCACTTGGTGAAGGTTAGGTGCAAAGTTACTTAGTGTGAGAGCACCCTGGCACTAGCCAAGGTGCCCCCACATAGTTCAGGGCAATTTCCCCCGGACTTTGTGAGTGCGGGGACACCATTACACGTGTGCACTACATATAGGTCAATACCTATAGGTCAATACCTATATGTAGCGTCACAATGATGACTCCGAACATGGCCATGTAACATATCTAGGATCATGGAATTGTCACCCCAATACCATTCTGGTATTGGTGGGGCAATTCCATGCATCCCCGGGGCTACAGCACAGAGCCCGGGTACTGCCAAACTAACTTCCCGGTATTTTCTCTGCAGCTACCGCTGCTGCCACCCCCTCAGACAGGTTTCTGCCCCCATGGGGCCTGGGAAGCCAAGTCCCAGGAAGGCAGAACAAAGGATTTCCTCTGAGAGAGGGTGTTACACCCTCTCCCTTTGGAAATAGGTGTGAAGGGCCTGAGAGGAGTAGCCTCTCCTGGCCTCTGGAAATACTTTGAAAGGCACTTGAATAAGCCAGTCTACACCGGTTCAGGGATCCCCCCAGCCCTGCTCTGGCGCGAAACTGGACAAAGGAAAGGGGAGTGACCACTTCCCTGACCCGCACCTCCCAAGGGGAGGTGCCCAGAGCTCCTCCAGTGTGTCTCAGACCTCTGCCATCTTGGATGCAGAGGTGTGAGGGCACAATGGACACCTCTGAGGGGCCAGTGCCAGCAGGTGATGTCAGAGACCACTCCTGATAGGTGCTTACCTTTCTCTATAACCAATCCTCCTCTGAGGGCTATTTAGGGTCTCTCCAGTGGGTATCTCACCAGATAACGAATGCAAGAGCTCACCAGAGTTCCTCTGCAATTCTCTTTTCGACTTTTGCCAAGGATCGAACGCTGACTGCTCCAGGATGCCTGAAAAACCGCAACAAAGTAGCAAGAAGACTACCAGCAACATTGATGGCCGTCTCAACTGTTTCCTGGTGGTGCATGCTCTGAGGGCTGTCTACCTTCACCCTGCACTGGAAGCCAAGAAGAAAACTCCTGTGGGTTGATGGAATCTTCCCCCTGCCAACGCAGGCACCAAACCTCTGCATCACCGGTCCTCTGGGTCCCCTCTCATCTTGACAAGCATGGTCCCTGGAAGACAGGAGGTGGATCCAAGTGTCCCCGACAGTCCAGTGGCCCTTCTGTCCAAATTTGGTGGACGTACGTCCTTGCCTCCCCACGCCAGACAGTAATCCTGTGTACTGTGTAAACTGCAGCTGCGAGAGCTTCTGTGCATTTTTGCAAGATTCCTTTGTGCACAGCCTAGCCCATGTCCCCAGCACTTTGTCCTGCATTGCCCAATTCGCTGAGTTGGACTCTGACTTCGTGGGACCCTCTTTTGTTGTGCTGAGTCGACCGTCATGCTCAGATGTTCTGAATGCCTGTTCAGGTGCTTCTGCGGGTGCTTCCTGCTTCTGCGGGGGCTCTCTGTGTCGTGGAGTGCCCCCTCTGTCTCCTTCTCCAAGGCGCAACCTCCAGGTCCTTCCTGGGCTCTGCCAGCATCCAAACCTTCAACCGCTACTCTTGCAGCTAGCAAGGCTTGTTTGCGGTCTTTCTACATGGAAAGAACTCTGCATCCTCCAGCACACCGTGGGACATTTTCTGACCAAAGGAGAAGTTCCTGGCACCTTCCGTTGTTGCAGAATCTTCAGCTTCTTCCAACCAGAGGCAGCCCTTTTGCACCTTTATCTGGGGTTTAGTGGGCTCCTGGACACTTGCGTGACTCATGGACTTGGTCCCCTTCATTTGCAGGTCCTCAGGTCCAGGAATCCGTCTTCAGTGCTTTGCAGTCAGTTGTTTTCTTTGCAGAATCCCCTATCTCGACATTACTGTCTTTCTGGGGTAGTAGGGTAACTTTACTCCTACTTTTCAGGTTCTTGGGGTGGGGTATCTTGGACACCCCTATTGTTTTCTTACACTCCCAGTGACCCTCTACACACTACACTAGGCCTGGGGTCCATTCTTGGTTCGCATTCCACTTTTGGAGTATACGGGTTGTGTTGCCCCTAGCCATAATGGGGGTCATTACAACATTAGCGGTAAAAGCCGCTTACCGCCATGCAGAAGACCGCCAACATACCGCCGCGGCCACAGAATTACGCCACAACTATTATGACACACATCTTGGAATCCACCGAAATTCAGACACCCACACAAGTCCGCCACACCAAAGGTCAGTGATAAACTGGTGAAAACAAATCCTCCACCGTCACGCCAACAGAAACACGCCCATGCTATTATGACCCACAAATCCACACGGCGGTCTTTCAACTGCGGTATTCCATTGGCGGTACACACCGCCACGCTCAAAATACACACACATCTCCAAAACACCGCCACATTGGACAATTCCAAATACACACACCTGATACACATACAAACAGCACTCCCACACACCCAACACAATATAAAACACACACCCACATCACCCACAAACCCCTACGACAAAAAATATGAGACGAAGGCCAGAGAGAGAGCACAGCAATTGACAACCTCACCACACAGAGGCACACGACACCATCACCCACACAACATCCACGCACAAAACACCACACACCTCTACATATCACCAAACTCATCACCACATACACCACCCCACCCATCACCTACACCACCCAATGGCACGCCAAAGACACCCCAGGTTTTCGGAGGAGGAGCTCAGGGTCATGGTGGAGGAAATTGTATGGGTAGAGCCACAGCTATTTGGATCACAGGTGCAGCACACCTCTATAGCTAGGAAGATGGAGCTATGGCGAAGAATCAAGGACAGGGTCAACGCAGTGGGACAGCACCCAAGAAATCGGGAGGACATCAGGAAGAGGTGAAACGATCTACGGGGGAAAGTGCTTTCCGTGGTCTCCAGGCACAACATCGCGGTTCAGCGGACTGGCGGCAGACCCCCACCTCCTCCCCCACAACTAACAACATGGGAGGAGCAGGTCTTGACCATCATGAATCCTGAGGGCCTCGGAGGAGTCGGTGGAGGAATGGACACTGGTAAGTCAAATCTTAACTATCATATCCCCCACCCTACCTGCAAGCTATCACACACCCCCACCCTCGCCCCCACCCCTATCACTCCAACTCCTCACTAATGTACTAATAACACAAACCACCCATCCCAACACCAAGCCCTGTATGACACAACAAAGCATGGACACCCATCACTAAAGCATGCCCACTGCACATACCCATAACAACCCCTAACCATCATCACACAAGCCCCCACACAGGAATGCAAGCACTGGGGTACACACTCACCCACCCATTGCACACCATGACACACACAGATGCAATAATCATGCTTTTATACCCCTGCAGGACCACTACCTAACGTCACCAGACAGGAGGGTCCAGACATATCTACCCCACCCACAGAAGAGGCCCACAGTGATGACAGCATCTCTGGCCAACTGGATCCAGATGACCAGCCCGGACCATCGGGGGCCTCGGGACAGTCGGTTCCCCTCGCACAGGCACAGCCCAACACTGACCTTCCACCCTCTGGAAACACCAGTACTGCACCCACCCAGCGGGCCCATACCTCCGTACCCAGGATGCGTCAATCAGCTGTGTGTCCACCACTACAGGGAACCCAGGATAACCCACCACCCCAACAACACCAGAGACCTGGGGGCAGTGACAGTGGGCACACGGTCCAGGGGACGGAGGCACATGAACATAGGGGAACTGGGAGAGCTGCTGTGCGACAGGGGGCAGACAGGCCAAGGAATCCCACTCTCCACGAGGCCCTCTCCTCCATCATGGGAGCATACCACCACTCCCTGGAGACGATGGCTACGGTCCTGGCCAATTTTCAGGAGACCCAGTGCCTGCAGGAGGAACAGTATTTGGGGTTCAGGGAGGAACTCAGAACCATCAGCTCCACTCTGGGCACCATCGTAGGGGTGCTGAAGGACATACAGAACACCATGAGGGACACCGTGGCACTCCAAGGGGCCCCTGACACTAGCCTCGACGATGAACTGCCCACCACCTCCACCGGCGCTTGTGGACAGGACGCCCCGCCACAGGACCACCACACCAGCACCCCACCCCCTGCAGATGGAGAACCACCCGCAAGCAGTCCCTGAGATCCAGGAACAGGACAGAGCACGATGGCAAGACCCCCGCCAAGAAATGAGACCACCCTGATTGTCATCCCACTGTCCCACTTTGTAACCGTGTCCAGATTGGAACTGTCCCAGCTCCACTTCCTATGCCCAAATGGGCAGTGCACCTGTGAGACTAATAGACTGGACTCTGCCATGGACATTCCTCCACCATCACCCATCACCATTTTACCACCCCCTCCAATAATTAGCACTTCAATAAACACCCTTAAACCACAAAACAATCTGGAGTCAGTCTGTGATTTTGAAAATGTGTATTAGCTATAAGAATGAAAAAATCTGTACACAATAGTAATGTCAACATACCTATGTCACACATCACAAGTCCATGATGGATGCAAGCAGATGACACACATTGGTAACCACACCTGTGAAACCATAATGGAAATGTACAACTCAGTTACCAAATACTTCTTGAAATTGACAGACAGGATAGAGGTAGAAGTGTGAAAGTAAAAGTATTAGTAAAGAAAGTGTTCTCACCTGTGTGTCACTGAAAATATTGCTGTATGACTGAGTCTCTGTTGTCAATGTCTTCTTCCTCTGCTTCCTCCTCATCACTGTCCACAGGCTCCACAGCTGCCACAACACCGTCATCTGGACCATCCTCCTGCAGAAAAGGCACCTGGCGTCGCAAAGCAAGATTGTGAAGCATTGAGCAGGCGATGATGATCTGGCACACCTTCCTTGGTGAGTAGAATAGGGAACCACCTGTCATATGGAGGCACCTGAACCTTGCATTCAGGAGGCCGAAGGTGCGTTCGATCACCCTCCTAGTCCGCCCATGGGCCTCACTGTAGCGTTCCTCTGCCCTGGTCCTGGGATTCCTCACTGGGGTCAATAGCCATGACAGGTTGGGGTAACCAGAGTCCCCTAATAGCCACACCCGGTGCCTCTGGAGTTGACCCATCACATAAGGGATGCTGCTATTCCGCAGGATGTAGGCGTCATGCACAGAGCCAGGGAATATATTGCGAGATGTACTTGTCTGCCAAATATACCATCTGTACATTCATTGATTGATAACTCTTCCGGTACCTGTACACCTGTTCACTCCTGTGGGGGGGGGGACCAGAGCTACATGGGTCCCATCAATGGCACCTATGATTTTAGGGATATGTCCCAGGGCATAGAAGTCGCCTTTCACTGTAGCCAAATCCTCCACCTGAGGGAAAACGATGTAGCTCCTCATGTGTTTCAGCAGGGCATACAACACTCTGGACAACATGTTGGAAAACATAGGCTGGGACATCCCTGATGCCATGGCCACTGTTGTTTGAAATGACCCACTTGCTAGGAAATGGAGCACTGATAGCACCTGCACTTGAGGGGGGATTCCTGTGGGATGGCGGATTGCTGACATCAGGTCTGGCTCCAACTGGGTACACAGTTCCTGGATTGTGGCACAGTCAAACCTGTAGGTGATGATTAAATGTCGCTCCTCCATTGTCAACAGGTCCACCAGCGGTCGGAACACCAGAGGATTCCGCCATCTCCTCACATGTCCCAGGTGACGGTGCCCATGAAGGATAAAAGCGACCAAAGAGTCAAGCAATTCAGAGGTATGTACCCACAGCTACACAGAATACGAAACAAATTCAAAAAAGTTGTATGTATGTGTGTTGAGTCCAGGCCTCGGTATGTGTGACACAGTTGAAAATGAAGCCATGTGGGCCCCTGAAATGGCAGATGCCTGGCCCCTAAAGTGGGACAATGGGATGTGAGGTAATTGCGCTGGTGTTGTACACCGTTGCGGTAGGCGGTCGTAGACCACGGCGCAATGCTGCATTGGTTAACATTGGACCCTATGGGTCCCAGGAGCCAATGACAAAGTGCGCCGGCGGTGATGATACGCACCGCCGTGGACGTCACCGCCGCGGACATCACCGCCATTTTCTATCTGTTCAATCACTCGATACCTGATCTTCGACAGGAGATGACCTACACTGCAAGTGCGGCTGTGACCTCGGTCTGGAAGAGACAATGGCACGTGCGTCTGGGGAAAGGACCCCTGCCTTCACTGCACAGGAGTTGGAGAAGCTCGTGGACCGGGTCCTCCCCCAGTACACGCTACTCTACGGTCCTCCAGACCAACAGGTGAGTACATAGGGTGCAAGTTGTATGGGCTATGCCTGGGTGGAGAGGGCTGGATGTAAGAAGGAAGGGGGCAGAGTTCTGCGACCATGAATGAGTGTGAATGCATGTGCCACATGGCAAGGGCAGGGATGTGGGCCACTCACTTCGACGGTGCAGTAGGTAATAACTTCTCTTCTTCCCCTGTAAATGTCATGTAGGTCAGCGCCCACCACAAGAAGGATATTTGGCGTGCCATCGCCAAGGATGTCCGGACCCTGGGGGTCCACCAGAGACGGAGCACCCACTGCCGTAAAAGATGGGAGGACATTCGCCGCTGGAGCAAGAAGACGGCGGAGGCTCAGCTGGGGATGGCCTCCCAACGTGGGAGGGGTGCCCGTCGCACCATGACCCCCCTGAAGTTCCGGATCCTGGCGGTGGCCTACCCTGAGTTGGATGGGTGCATGAGGGCATCACAGCAGACACAAGGGGGTGAGTACACTCTCATTCTGCTGACTTTGCACGCAGTGGAGGGGTTTGGGTGGGGGAGGAGGGCTGTGGGTTTCCCTAGGCCAGAGCGAGTTCCATAGGCTACGCCCCTCCGTAATGCTGGCCATGTGCCACTCCACCCCACCTCTGTAGAGTGCCAAGTACAGGTATACATGCCCCTGTGTCATCTATGTGTGCAGATGTCCACCATAGCCATGTAGGCCATATCCCAGGAACTGCATCTGTAGAGGCCAAGAGAGCGGCGTAGTGCAGGGGGCTGCTGTGTCTGTATTGTCCGCCAACGGTAGCGGCAAGCCATGCACTCAACCTGTCTTTCTTCTGTTTCCCACCCCCTTTTTGTGCCCTCCCTGTTCTTTTGTGCATCAGCATCATCAGGCGGAGGTACAGTGGCACCGGAGCATGAGGGGGCTGCATCCCACATGGACATGGAGGGCCTCACCACGGACTCTGAGTACACCAGTGGGATGGAGGGCGAGGGGAGCTTCACGGCGGTCACCGGATCAGCAAACAGCGACACAAACTCGTCCTCCGAAGGGAGCTCCCTTGTGGTGGCGGCACCATCTGTGCCCCCCACTTCAACAGGTACAGCCACCACCCCCCCTACCAGCACCGCCCTCCCAGCAGCCCCTCAGCCTTCGCCCCGTGCTCGCTCACCCAGGTAGGTGGGCATCACCTTCGCCCCAGGCACCTCAGCCCCTGCCCCTGTCACCTCTGCTGCCCTCAGTGAGGAGGCCATTGACCTCCTCAGGTCACTCACTGTTGGGCAGTCTACCATTGTGAATGCCACCCAGGGTGTAGAAAGGGAGTTGCAACACACTAATGCATTCCTGGAGGGCATTCATTCTGGTCAGGCTGCCCATCATCGAACCCTGCAATCTCTGGCCTCAGCACTGATGGCAGCCATTGTCCCTGTGTCTAGCCTCACCCCTCCAACTTCCTCCACCCAGACCCAATCCCCTGTACCTCAGCCTATCCCAAGCACACCATCAGACCAACCTGCACACACCTTAACACACAATGGAAGCTCAGGCAAACATAGGCACCACACATCCCACAGGCACTCACACAAGCATCACCCAACTACAGACACAGCTACATCCACTGCCTCCACTGTGTCCCCCTCCTCGTCGTCTCCCTCCTCCCTCCCAGTCTCGCCTACACTCTCACCTGCATGCACTACCACTACAGCCACTAGGACTCGCACCAGAACATCCAGCACCACACCCCGCTCACCTGCACTCACCACCCCCACTACCATTTACACGTCCCCTGTGTCCTCTCCCAGTGTGTCTGTGACGCCCCCTCTCAAAGTACACAAACGCAGGCACACACACACCCAACATCCATCCACCTCACGACAGCCTCCAGAACATGCACCTGCACCCAAATCATCCAAAATTACACCTCCTACAACCACCACCTCTTCCTCCACTCTCAGACCCCCTCCAGCTACCCGTCCCAGTGTTCGTCAGAAACTTTTCCTGAGCAACGTTGACCTCTTTTCCACCACCCCCCCCCTCCAATTCATAGGTCCCGTAGTAGCACCTCAGTCAAAAAAAGTCTGGTACCAGTGGTGCCTGTTAGAGGTATGTGGAGTGCACCGGGCACCAGGGCAGCCAGTGTGACACGGAGCCAAAGCACAGCCAGTCCCCCCCCCTGTGAAGCACCAGAAGTTGGACAGTGCCTGACGGGAGAGGGTGAAGACTTCTGCCGGCAAAGCCGCTCACCAGGGTCCCGGGGGGAGTGTCGAGTCAGCTGTGACTCCTCCCAAGGTGGGGAAGGGGCAGAAGAAAGCGCCACAGTCTGGTAAGATCAGCACGGCGGAGAAGGCCGCCATCATCCCCGCTGCCCAGGATGCCACCGCCAGCCCCGTTGTCACTGGTCAGGAGACCACCGCCAGAGTCAGTGCCCAGGAGGGCAGCACAATCGTCACTGGTTAGGAGACCACTGCCAGAGTCAGTGCCCAGGAGGGCAGCACAATCGTCACCGGTCAGGAGACCACCGCCAGAGTCAGTGCCCAGGAGGGCAGCACAATCGTCACCGGTCAGGAGACCACCGCCAGAGGCAGTGCCCAGGAGGGCATCACAATCGTCAGTGCCCAGGAGGGCAGCACAATTGTCACTGGTCAGGAGACCACCGCCAGAGTCATTGCCCAGGAGGGCCCCGGCAGCCACAGCCCCGCTGGGCAATGAGGGACCGGCATGGCACACACCTCTGAAAAGGTCAGAGACAGCAAAGTCAAGCACCGCTGATCAAGGCAAAGACCGCCATGGCAAGCACCGCTGAACAGGGCAAGCACCGCTGAACAGGTCAGAGACAGCAAAGTCAAGCACCGCTGAACAGGGCAAAGACCGCCATGGCAAGCACCGCTGAACAGGGCAAGCACCGCTGAACAGGTCAGAGACAGCAAAGTCAAGCACCGCTGAACAGGGCAAAGACCGCCATGGCAAGCACCGCTGAACAGGGCAAGCACCGCTGAACAGGGCAAAGACCGCCATGGCAAGCACCGCTGAACAGGGCAAGCACCGCCAACTCAAGCATCGCTAGCCCATGTGCGGCAGGGGCAGTGACGGAACTGGGACCGTCACGGGGAGAGTGATGCACTCTGGGCATCAGTCCCCCTCCAGAACCAGTGGAGAACAGCATCCACTACCTCAGTCCTTAATAGGATAAAGCACTCTGGGCACCAGTCCCCCTCCAGAACCAGTGGAGAACAGCATCCACTACCTCAGTCCTTAACAGGATGAAGCACTCTGGGCACCAGTCCCCCTCCAGAACCAGTGGAGAACAGCATCCACTACTTCAGTCCTTAACAGGATGAAGCACTCTGGGCACCATGCCCCCTCCAGAACCAGTGGAGACTGTTATCCACTTGTGAGACTGTGGCCAGGATGGAACACTGGGCAAACCACCCACTGTCGAGACTTGTGAGACTGTGGCTTTACACTCCCCAGGATGGAACAGTGGGCAAACCACCCACTGTAGAGACTTGGGAGGCTGTGGCTTTGCACTCCCCAGGATGGAACAGTTGGCAAACCACCCACTGTAGAGACTTGTGAGACTGGGGCTTTGCACTCCCCAGGATGGAACAGTGGGAAAACCACCCACTGTAGAGACTTGAGAGACTGTGGCTATGCACTCCCCAGGTTGGAACAGTGGGCAACCCACCCACTGTAGAGACTTGAGAGACTGTGGCTTTGCACTCCCCAGGATGGAACAGTGGCCAACCCACCCAGTGTAGAGACTTGTGAGACTGTGGCTTTGCACTCCCCTGGATGGAACAGTGGGCAAACCACCCACTGTAGAGACTTGAGAGACTGTGGCTTTGCACTCCCAAGTATACATCAATGGGCATGGAGCCCCGTCATGGATCTGGCGTGGTGCTGTCATCCGGATGAGGTGCCCCCCCTTCCCTTCCCCCTGAGGTGCCTGTTGTATTTCTATCTGATGCCCCTGCAGTGTTCTCTCCGTTTCAGGACAGGTATCGTGTGTGGGCCTCGCCCATGCATTTTGGGCCCAGTGGCCCACGGACATTGGATGGTGCATACCTGCACTACTAATCCTGATGTATATTTTTGACATTTGTATATATTTCTGTACATATTAGCTTACTGTCTTGTGCTACATTACAATGGTTGTACTCATTTCCTTTTGTCTTTGCATTCTTCCGGGGGATTGGGGGTTGTTAGTGAGTTGTTTGGAAATGCATTGGTGTGTGTGTTGTAGTGTGCGAGGGTCGGGGTGGGGGTGGGGGTGTTGCATGTGTGTGTCCCTGATTTTTGCCTCCCCTATGTCGTAGGTGCAGTACTCACCGTTGTCTTCGGCGCCGCCGTTGCTGATGTTCGTAGAGGAGCAGGAACACTATCGCAGTATTTGGAGTTCTGGCTCCATGGTGCCCTCCTTCCTCGTGGAGTGTGTTAAGGTGAGCGTTTTCCCATTGAAATGGTTGTTTCCGCCGAGTTTTTATCCACGGTGAATCCGCCCCAGAAAAGGTGGCGGATTGGCTTGTTGTAATACTGTGGGTGGTACTTTGTCTTCCACCTGTCTGCTGGCGGTGACCGCCGTGCTGTTTGTCTGTCCCGCCATGGCAGTCGGAGTGTTAAAGTGGCTGTCTATGGTGGCGGTTTCTGCCACGGTCATAATTCCCTTTTTTTTTCAGTAGGCCTGTTTGCGGTCTTACTGCCGCTTTAACACCGTCAGCCAGGGTTGTAATGACCCCCATTGTCTCCTATTGCATTCTATTGTGTTCTACAGTGTTTGCACTACTTTGCTAACTGTTTATTTACCTGATTTTGGTTTGTGTGTATATGTTGTGTATATTACTTACCTCTGAAGGGAGTATATCCTCTGAGATACTTCTGGCATATTGTCACTAAAATAAAGTACCTTTATTTTTAGTAACTCTGAGTATTGTGTTTTCTTATGATATAGTGTTACATGATATAAGTGGTATAGTAGGAGCTTTGCATGTCTCCTAGTTCAGCCTAAGCTGCTCTGCTATAGCTACCTCTAACAGCCTAAGCTGCTAGAACACCTCTAATCTACTAATAAGGGATAACTGGACCTGGCACAAGGTATAAGTACCAAAATGTACCCACTATAAGCCAGGCCAGCCTCCTACAGTGATGTGTGTGTCTAGTTGTCTCCGTGCTCTTCGTGTCAATCTCCTGACAGTAATTGTTGTTCGTAAAGGGTTGTGGGTAATGTGGGTGTGTGTTTTATGGTGCTGTGCGTGGGTGAGTGTGGTGGGTGTATGAGTGTCAGGTGTGTGTTTTTGGTATTGGCAATGTAGTGTTGTTTTGTATTTGGGTGTCCATTCTGAGCGCAGCAGTATGTACTGCCAATGGTTTATCACCATTGAATGTCCACCGTGGTCATTCGTGGGTCATGATGTGGTGGATGTTGTTTTGCTGGCCTAACGGTATGGGTGTTGGTACTGACAGTTTAACACTGTCCTTTGGGCTGGTGGATTTTTGTGTGTGGCAGTATTATGTCGGATTGGTGTGTGTGTGTGTCATAATATGAGGAATGGATATTCGGCACCGCAGCAGTATTTTGACAGCCGTCACTGTGACGGTAAGTGGGATTTACAGCCAATGTTAAAATGAGGGCCTTTGTCTCCTACGTTATGCCTCTTTACTCATTGCTAAGCTACCAAGGGATGAGCTGGGGTTAATTATTGAGACCTAACTGAATCTAGTGGGGGTTAGTTGCCTATTTCTAAGTCTAGGTAGTTACCGGCCCTTACCAATAATCCAATTTCCAACATTATTGGTGCGCAGTGGTGGGATCTAGTACTTGTGTTTAGTATATTACTACAGTTTTAAGTAAAGCAAATTCAAAATCATTTAAATTGTCCTAGTGCAAAAAAGTTTTGATTTTTAATTTGGATTAATATCAATTATTGCATTTTTATGATTTTTCTAAATTCTTCATTCCAATTTTTGCAAAAGGTTTTTGTTGACACAAAACTAGGGAACCATGGAGCTTGATCTGGATAGCCTACCCACAATGACAGTAGTCCAGCTTAGGGGGTTGTGTAGTGAAAGAGGGTCGCCTGCAGCCACCAACCTCAGGAAGAATGTTTTCAATAAATCCCTGACAGCCTGGGTTGAGGCCCAAGAAGTAGGCACAGAGGAAGCTCCAGGGAAGGAAGACATAGGGGAGGATGCCAGCTCCAACTACTCAAGGAAGGGAGGGCATCTGAGCCTTAGTGAGGATGAGGAAGACCGGTACTCTCTATACACGTTACCAGGGCCTTACACAAAGTTAGCTGTTAGAAGGGGGTCCCTCAGAAGGAGAGAACATGACTCTTAGAGAAAGAGAACTGGAGGCCCAGCTATCATATATCACTTCGGAGGCAGAGAAGCTGGCCCTGGAAAAGAAAAAGTGAGCAAGGGAAGAGAAAAAAGATGGTGGTAGTGACAAAGAGGCTGAGATGTCCATGGGTCGAGGGTTTTGTCCTAGACTACCAAAGGGGCATGACTATGTAGTGGGGGATGATATAGATAAGTGGTTGTGGGCCTTTGAGAAGGCCCTCCAGATGAGGAGTGTTAAGCCTCAATACTGGAGTTCACTTCTATGGGAGTTGGTCCCCAACTATGGGAGGGATAGTCTTCTGACCTTAAGTGGGGAGGAGGCAGATTCATACCCTAGTAGGAAGAGGTGTTTAACTAAAAAGTTTGGTCTGACCACAGAACAATATAGGCTTAGGTTTAGGGATACCCAGAAGACAGCTACCCAGTCCTGCATTGATTTTGTGGACACCTTAGTTAAGGCACTAGAGGGTTGGATACAGAGTAACACCTTTGAGGGGCTTTGCAATTTGATTATGAGAGAGCACTTTCTAACTAATTGTGCCCAGGAGAAGCTCCAACAATATCTAATTGACTTTAAGTTAACCAACCCCAGAGAGCTGGGAGAGGCAGCAGATGACTGGTTAAAAACTAGGGTTAACCAGAAACCCCTAAGGGTGACCAGAGAAAGGGAGGACATGGTTATTCTCAGGGGAAGGACGAGGGTAATGAAGATAAAAAATCCAAGGAGACCTCACAAGAGTCCCCAAAACCTTCTCAGGGTGGGGAGCCCTGAGACATGCTACTACTAAGGGAAGGGGTACCAGGGGAAGTATTATGATCCTGTTAAGGCAGGAAAGTTTCAGGAGCTAGCTAAGGCCGGCAAGTGTTTTGAGTGTCATCAACCTGGACAGAAAAGAGGGGATGCTATCTGCTCCAAGAAGCCCCCCACTGGTGGCAGTCCCATGGGATTGCTAGTGCAGGTGTGGAGGTGGAAGTTGGTCCAGGGCCGGAATCACGATACACAGAGGTCACCTTAGTGTCCGTGGGTGGGTAGACATTGCAACTATGGGCACCTTACCTCCCAGCATGCAGAGTTATAGGCAAAGGCATAAAGTCAATGGGACTGAAGTGGAAGCTCTGAGAGGTACAGAAGCCAGTATGACAATGGTCACAGAAAAGCTGGTTTATCCAGAACAAGTCTTTCCTGGTGTATTTCACCAAGTGACTTATGCACATAGCAGAGCCAAACTCTATCCCACGGCCATGATAAGCCTGGAATGGGGAGGTGTGACTGGCCCTAAGAAGGTAGCAGTAGCTTCTGCCCCCACACAGTAGAAAGTCTGCTGGAAAATGATCTGGAAGCATCTGAGTGGTCAGAGGTAGAAAGAAGGGTCCAAGCACAGATGCTGGACCTCCTTGAGTGGGTGTGTGCTGTGACCAGATCACAGGCAGCACAACATGGAAGTGCTGGACACTTATACCCTGGAACAAGAAGAGAAAGGGCACTGGGTCTGGCTTGCCACCCCCACCAAGTACAGAGAGTCAGGAGGAATCCAAACATGAATCCAAATCTGACCTCAGAGGCCCCTTGCCCTGCAAGCTCTGCCTGACTTGGCAGAACTGCAAGGGGCAGCTGAGCCCACCAGAGAGGAATTGTGCCAGGGACAAAAAGAATGTCCCACTCTGGAGGGCCTCAGGCAGACTGCTGCCAGGCAAGAACAAGGGGAACCACTACAAGGTTTTGAGGATGGAGTTCTCTGCACAGAGGAAAGGGACCCAAAACCAGGGGCATCCAGGAGAGTGGTGGTCCTCAAGAAGTAAAGAGAGTTCCTCCTAACATTAAGCCTTGCTATCCCTTTAGCTGGACATTTGGGACAGACCAAGACCTGGAACAGGCTTGTCAACCATTTCTAATGGCCCCACATGTCAGAGAAAGTCAAGGAGTTTTGCAGCTCCTGTGCCACTTGTCAGGCCAGTGGCAAGGCAGGGGCCAAGCCAAAGGCTCCCTTGATACCACTGCCAGTCGTTGGGACTCCCTTTGAGATGGTGGGGTTTGACATTGTTGGTCCCCTAGACCCACCAACTTCCTCAGGCAACAGGTACATTTTGGTGGTGGTGCACCATGCCACCAGGTACCATGAGGCCATACCCCTCAGAACAGTCACTGCTCCCACAGTGGCTAGGGCCCTACGTGGTGTGTTCACCATAGTAGGATTCCCAACGGAGGTGGTCTCAGATAGGGGTACACATTTTATGTCATTCTGTCTGAAAACGATGTGGGATTAGTGTGGTGTTACATATAAGTTCACCATCCCCTATCATCCCCAGACCAATGGTCTGGTGGAAAGATTTAATAAGACCCTGAAGGGAATGATCATAGGTTTGTCTGACAAATTCAGGAGGAGATGGAATGTTCTCCTCCAATGCCTGTTGTTTGCATACAGAGAGCTGCCACAAAAAGGGGTTGGATTCAGCCCCTTTGAGTTACTGTTTGGGCACCCTGTAAGAGGCCCATTGTGCTTGGAGAGAGAGTCTTGGGAGAAGCCTCTCAAAGTCTCAAAGAGTCCAAGCAGAACGTGCTAGACTATGTGCTGGGCCTGCGGTCACGCATGGCTCAGTACATGAAGAAGGCAAACAACAACCTGGAGGCCATCCAAGAGCTCATGAAGCTCTGGCATGAAAAGAAGGCTACCATTCCTGAGTATCACCCAGGTCAGCTGGTGTGGGTTTTGGAGCCTTTGGCTCCCCGGGCACTGCAGGCCAAAACCCTATCCAATTTCAGAAAAGAAGTGTGAGGTCACCTACCTGGTAGACTTTGGCAGTCCCAGGAATCCTCATAGGATCTTGCATGTCAACAGACTGAAACCCCACCAGGACAGGGCAGACATGAACATGCTGATGGTCACTGATGAAGGAAAGGAGGAGTAGCGTGAACCCCTGCCAGACCTTCTTAGCACAAATGCACAGGATGGGTCAGTGGAGGGAGTGGTACTCTCTCCCAAGTTGACAGCCCAGCAGCACAAAGGTTTCAGACCAGTTTTGGAACAGTTTGCTGGCATGTTCTCTTTGACTCCTGGACTGACCAATTGGTGTGTCCATGATTTTCACACTGGTGACAGCTTACCTGTCAAGAACAAGCTGTACAGGCTGTCTGACCAGGTCAAGGCTAACATCAAGGATGAGGTGGCTACGATGTTCGTTCTCAAGGTAATTGAGCCTTTTGATAGTCCTTGGGCCAGTCCAGTGGTACTGATACCCAAACCCATCCCCAATTTGGGAAAAAGAAATTAAGATTCTGTGTAGACTACAGATGTCTAAATGCAGTCTTGAAGACGGATGCTCACCCCATACCTAGAGCTGATGAGCTCATTGCAGGTTGGGGGCTGCCAAGTTCTTGAGTACATTTGATCTGATCTCAGAATACTGGAAGATTTCCCTAAGTCCAGAAGCTAAGTAGAGGTCAGCATTTTTCACTCCAGAGAGCCACTTTCAGTTCAAAGTGATACCCTTTGGCCTGAAAAATGTTCCTGCCACCTTCCAACAGTTGCTGAACAGAGTCCTGTTCGGGTTGGAGTCTTTCAGGGCAGCTTATCTAGATGATATAGCTGTATTCAGTTTCACCTGAGAGGACCACCTGGTCAACCTGAAGAAGTGCTTCAGGCCCTGCTTCATGCAGGCCTGACTATCAAGGCATGCAAGTGTCAGATAGGGCACAGATCAATGGTGTACCTGGGCCACCTTGTTGGTGGAGGCCATGTACAGCCTCTCCAGCCCAAGATCCAGACTATCCTGGACTGGGAGGCTCCTACCACTCAGGGCCTCATTTTAACAGTGGAAGTAAAAGCCACGGCCACGGCTACCATTTGTCTGCCAGATTATGACCGCAGCCGGACTTCCACCACAAGAAGGACGAAAATCTGGCTGCAACCAATCTGACAGATGGTGGTAAGGTGGCGCTGCTACCACCAGCAGCGCCACGCCAGTAGACTGCCGCCAGCCATATCATGACACATGATATGGCCTGGGGGTGTTCTAATGGCGGGCGCTGCTGGTGGGCACTGCTGGCGGTAGAAGCACCCTGTCTCGTTCCCTGCCTGAGGACCCCCCCAGGATGCAGGTAAGTTGGACTTCCGACAGGGAAGGAGGGCGGGGGGGCATTGTGCTTGTGTAGAAGAGTTGTGTGCATGAATGTGTGAGGGTGTGCGTGTATGCGACTGTGTGTGTAATGTTGTTTGCGTGGGAGTATGCATGTGTGAGAATGCATGTACAAATGGAAATGTGAATGCGTGTCTGCATGTCAGTGTGAATGTGTGTACGAATATGTGCGAGAATGAATGGATGCATGCGTGAATAAATGCATGTATGCCAGTGTGAGTGTGTGTGTGTATGCGTGGTGCGTGTCTGCGAGTGTGCGTGAATGTGGGGGCGGGAGATCAGAAGGGGGGAGCATGGAATGAGGGGGTTGGGGCATCTGGGCATTGTTTTAGGGGGTGGGGAAGGAATTCCCTGTCACTGGTAGGGCTTACCGTCATTGTTTTCATGGCATTACGAACGCCACAAAAACAATGGCGGTAAGCAGACTCAAAATGCCGCCGATGGTACAATAGCGGTCGCCAGGCTGGAGATTGTTATCTCAGGCCTGGCGGCTGCTACCGTCAGAGCGGTAGGAACGGTAAATTGGCAGGTTGGCTGCAGCCAACCCACCAATATCATAATGTGGCAGTAAGTGCATACAGAGAGCTGCCACAAAAAGGGGTTGGATTCAGCCCCTTTGAGTTACTGTTTGGGCACCCTGTAAGAGGCCCATTGTGCTTGGAGAGAGAGTCTTGGGAGAAGCCTCTCAAAGTCTCAAAGAGTCCAAGCAGAATGTGCTAGACTACGTGCTGGGCCTGCGGTCACGCATGGCTCAGAACATGAAGAAGGCAAACAACAACCTGGAGGCCATCCAAGAGCTCATGAACCTCTGGCATGAAAAGAAGGCTACCATTCCTGAGTATCACCCAGGTCAGCTGGTGTGGGTTTTGGAGCCTTTGGCTCCCTCGGACACTGCAGGCCAAATGGACTAAACCCTATCCAATTTCAAAAGAGAAGTGTGAGGTCACATACCTGGTAGACTTTGGCAGTCCCAGGAATCCTCATAGGATCTTGCATGTCAACAGACTGAAACCCCACCAGGACAGGGCAGACATGAACATGCTGATGGTCACTGATGAAGGAAAGGAGGAGTAGCGTGAACCTCTGCCAGACCTTCTTAGCACAAATGCACAGGATGGGTCAGTGGAGGGAGTGGTACTCTCTCCCAAGTTGACAGCCCAGCAGCACAAAGGTTTCAGACCAGTTTTGGAACAGTTTGCTGGCATGTTCTCTTTGACTCCTGGACTGACCAATTGGTGTGTCCATGATATTCACACTGGTGACAGCTTACCTGTCAAGACCAAGCTGTACAGGCTGTCTGACCAGGTCAAGGCTAACATCAAAGCTGAGGTGGCTATGATGTTCATTTTCAAGGTAATTGAGCCCTCTGATAGTGCTTCAAGCAGGCCTGACTATCAAGGCAAGCAAGTGTCAGATAGGGCACAGATTAATGGTGTACATGGGCCACCTTGTTGGTGGAGGCCATGTACAGCCTCTCTAGCCCAAGATCAAGACTATCCTGGACTGGGAGGCTCTTAAAACTCAGGGCCTCATTTTAACATTTGAAGTAAAATCCACGGCCATGGCTACCATCTGTCCGCCAGATTATGACCACAGCCGGACGTCTACCACAAGAAGGACGAAAATCTGTCTGCAACCAATCTGACAGATGGTGGTAAGGTAGCGCTGCTACCACCAGCAGCGCCACACCAGTAGACTGCCGCCAGCTATATCATGACACATGATATGGCCTGGGGGTGTTCTAATGGCGGGCGCTGCTGGTGGGCACTGCTGGCGGTAGAAGCACCCCGTCTCATTCCCTGCCTGAGGACCCCCCCAGGATGCAGGTAAGTTGGACTTTCGACAGGGAAGAAGGGCGGGGGGGCATTGTGTGTGTGTAGAAGAGTTGTGTGCATGAATGTGTGAGTGTGTGCGTGTATGCGACTGTGTGTGTAATGTTGTTTGCGTGGGAGTATGCATGTGTGAGAATGCATGTACAAATGGAAATGTGAATGCGTGTCTGCATGTCAATGTGAATGTGTGTACGGATGTGTGCGAAAATGAATGGATGCATGCGTGAATGAATGCATGTATGCCAGTGTTAGTGAGTGTGTGTATGCGTGGTGCGTGTCTGCGAGTGTGCGTGAATGTGGGGGTGGGGGATTGGAAGGGAGGAGCATGGAATGGGGGTTGGGGCATCAGGGGATTGTTTTAGGGGGTGGGGAAGGAATTCCCTGTCACTGGTAGGGCTTACCGCCATTGTTTTCGTGGCATTACGAACGCCACAAAAACAATGGCGGTAAGCAGACTCAAAATGCCGCCGATGGTACAATAGCGGTCGCCATGCTGGAGATTATTATCTCAGGCCTGGCGGCTGCTACCATCAGAACAGTAGGAACGGTAAATTGGCATGTTGGCTGCAGCCAACCCGCCAATATCATAATGGGGCAGTATGTACCGCCAGCCTGTTGGCGGTACTGCCACCACATTAGCACCTTCTGCCGGGTCATAATGACCCCCTATTCTCAGGTCAGGGCCATTCTTGGCCTGACTGGGTAATACAGGAGGTTTATTCAAAATCGTGGGACCATGGTGGCCTGTCTGACAGAACTCACCTCAAAGAAACAGCCCAAAAAAATTATTTGGACCCTAGAGTGACAAAAATCCTTTGACACTCTGAAACAGGCTATGTGTTAAGCACCAGTGTTATTGGCCCCTTACTATAGTAAAGAGTTTATAGTGCAAACAGATGCTTCTGAGGAAGGGATTGGGGCTGTGTTAGCATAAGTTAATGAAGAGGGCCAAGAACAGCCAGTTGCCTTCACCAGCAGGTGATTACTCCTCTGAGAGAAAAGAGAAGGCCTTTGCTGTGGTCTGGTCCTTGAAGAAGTTGAGGCCATATTTGTTTGGCTCTCTCCTCCTTGTTCAAACTGACCAAAGACCTCTCAGATGGTGAATGAAAATGAGGTGAGAGAACCCAAAACTGTTAAGATGGTCCATTTCCCTACAGGGGATGGACTTCACAGTGGAACATAGACCTGGGAGTGTCCATGCCAATGCAGATGGCCTTTCCAGCTTTTTCCACTTAGCTG
Source organism: Pleurodeles waltl (assembly GCF_031143425.1). Lineage (NCBI taxonomy): Eukaryota > Metazoa > Chordata > Amphibia > Caudata > Salamandridae > Pleurodeles > Pleurodeles waltl. The sequence continues at coordinate 1,176,871,204 of NC_090446.1, read as the reverse complement.
ATGTGGGCTACCAGGGTGTAGGTTAATACCTCCATCACCTTTCATGTGGTGGGGGCAGTACAGGAAAGTACGACTTTTTCCCCTGGTCACCCCCAAACATTTTGGACAGATGCTGGTGGTTACTGACTCTTGGTTGTGCCTGGGGTACTGCTTACCAGTCCCAGGGCCAGTGCTCTGTGTAAAGTGAATATGCAAATTAGGCTAATTATAATTAGCAGTATCAACCTACCTATAAGTCCCTAGTATACAGTAGGGCATGACGGTTTAAGGACCCCAGCATAGGTAGTGCACCCATAGGTGCACTGCTGAGGTGCCCAGTGTCTTTTTAAAGTCAGGCCTGCCTTGCTGGCTGCTTTTAAACAAAGGTTATATGCAAATTCAACATTGGAATTAAAAGTACTTCCAAAGTCCTCAACTACCTTTTTATTATATATACGTCACCCCTAAGGTGTGCCCTATGTGCCCCCAGGGTTCTGGTGCCATGTAACTGTAAGCGGGGACCTTATAAAAATTGTTTTATATGCCCTGGTGAGGTAAAATAGCCAACTTTGTTTTTACCTCACTGTAGTGAATGGGCTCCATAGGCAAAAATGGGGAGACTTTATTTTAATTAACGAAGTCCCCTTAAGTGCCAGATACCCTGAGTTTGGTGTCAAATGGATTTTTTAAATAAATCCCACAACTTACAATTTTTGGATTTAATATAACCAGTTCAGATAACGAGTTTTAAAACTCTACCTGTAAGTTGCTAACTTCAGCTCTGTAGTGCCCTGCTCTGATTGGCCAGCCTCTGGCAGCCTGGTCAGGCTGCCTTGATGATGTGTGAAGTGGTCTGGGTTGAATACAATTGATGTGCCTGGGAGAGGAGATCTGCCTCAGCAAATAGTCAAACAGGATGGGGAAGAGCAGCCAAACTGGTCTTCAAAGGCAGCATTTGGAGCAGCTCAGGACTGCCCTCACTTCCTGCAACCCCAGACAATTAGGGGCCCTCTTGATTAGATTAGGAGATGGCAGGAGAGGGGTGTGTTTAGGATTTTTAGCCACACCAGTTTATAAATTGTTTTTCTATTTTAAACTGTTTCCTGTGTTTTATTCAATTACTGTTTTTTGACACTTGAATGCTTACACACTTTAGGCCAGATTTATATTTTTTCGCGCAAAACGGATGCAAGGTAGATTTTCACTTCCAGAAAATGATGTTAACTCCATAACTTTGGTGCTAGACGTGTCTAGCGCTAAAGTATAAATATGGAGTTAGGTTTGTGCTGAATTAGCGTCAAGAAAAATGAGACTAGTTCACCACAAACTGAGTATAAATATGGGCCTCTGTCTCCTAAATTAAGCCTTGTTGCTCATTGCCAAGCTACCAAGGGTTAAGCTGGGGTTAATGTATTGAGACCTAACTGAACCTAGTGGGGGATAGTAACCTATTGCTGCACTTACCAATAATCCATTTTCTAACAAAGGAAATCTAAGAGATTTCCTTGCGTCATTTTTTTGTGTGACACTTTTGATATCTGGTTAGAGCAGCTGTTCAAAGGGGGCATGCCATTAAATACAATGGGTCACTATGTACTCTGCAGGGGTAGCTCTAACATTTTGGCACTACTCCTGCAGAGTACAACAATAGCATCAGGAATTTTGACACTGTTGCCCTTCTCCCTGCACCATGTTGCGCTGTATTTTAAATATGGTGCACACATGGTGGTGGTAGGACGGCAAGTGATGCAAGCAAAGTGGTGCTGCGCTGGGTGGGGGAATATTTCTTAAATCAACCCGTTATTTGCTAAACTCCAGACAGAAGATAATTTTTTTATTTGATGCTTCTACAACTGCTCGGGCCTTTGCATGCTGAATCAGAATTACTTGGAAATTATGACTGCTGCAAAGTTTCTGTCTTTTCGGAAGACCGCAGTGGTTACTGCCACCAAAAGACCACCAGTGATGGCAGTATCCCAACCGCCATATTATAAGTCAGATACTGAAAACCACCCAAAAACAGTGACAAATCTAAGACCAGCAGGCCGACCAAGGGCCAAAGAGAGGTGGTCCCACCCCAACACCGACACGCCGACAACATCCTGTCCTCCATTTTACGACCTACAAAGCAGCACAATGGTCATTGTATGGCAGAAAACTATTGGCGGTGCGAACCGCCATTCTCAAATTACCACCATCAGCAGAACCCAACACCACATTGGACAGGATAAATACCCCACACCTGACACACATTGCCACACTACACACACCCACATCTACAACTATAAAACACACTCACACATAACCAACAATCCTTTACAAGTACAACCACAGACAGACAGCGAGGAGCCACAAACCCATCACCTACCACTTATTCTCCATAGGCACATATACAATACACTAGCAGCACACATCACACATTATACAACTGCACCATCAATAACATACACATATCACAACTGCACACAAAACTAACCACTTTCCACGCCCCACCCTTGCACACGACACCCCCTCCCTGAAACCACATCACAACCACCATGTTCCCTCAAAAGCACCCATGAATCACGGATGAAGAGTTGAGGGTCATGGTAGATGAAATATTCAGGGTAGAGCCACAACTGTTGGGAGCACACTCCCAGCACATATCCATAGCCAAGAAAATGGAGTTATGGCGGAGGATAGTTGACCGGGGCAACTCAGTGGGGACCCATCCACGCACTAGTGAGGACATCAGGAAGAGGTGGAACAGCCTTAGGGGGGAAGGTAAGTTCCATGGCCTCATGACACCAAACTGCCATCAACAAGACTGGCAATTGACCCCCGCCTCCTCTCCCAGAGTTCACATCATGGGAGGGGAAGGTCTTGGACATCATGCTTCCAAAAGGCCTGACTGGAATACCCAGAGGAATGGACTCATGGACTGCATGCATCCCCACCACCCTATCACCCCCGAATTCACCCCATCCCAGACTTCTGCCCCCCAATCACCTAATGCCCCGTCCCCTTCATGCCACACCACCACACTGCCACTATGCCCCCACAGACCCTTCCATATGTACAGTTCAAGGGACGCTGCCCAGCCCTCATTGTGCGTGAGCCACAGGGCCACAGGCCAAAGTCCAAGGCCCCACTTGTCACCTGCACCAACATGGAGAGAACACTGCAGGTTCATCAGTTGGAAAATAGGCAGGCACCTCAGGGGGATGGGGAATGGGGGGGCACCTCAGCCAGCAGATGGAAAAAGACCACTGGTTCCCGAGGGGGCAACATGCCCTTTGCTTGTTCCTGGGGAGTGCAAGGCCACAGTCTCTCAACTGGGTGACTTGCCCACATGCTCTGGAGGGGGCAACATGCCCTATGCTTGGTCCTGGGGAGTGCAAGGCCACCGTCTCTCAAGTGGGTGACTTGCCCACTGGCTCTGGAGGGTGCAACATGCCCCGTGCTTGTTTCTGGGGAGTGCAAAGCCACAGTCTCTCAGCTGAGGGTCATACCCACAAGATTTGCAGGTGGCAGGCCGCACAGCAGCCCATGGAGGCAGGGCTACATACCGTCCGCTGGCAGTGACGGCTGCTCAGTGGTGGTGGTGCTGCTGCTGGTGGTGGTGGTGGGAGGCTCCAGCCCATCCCCTGCAGCCTCGGAAGGCTTCTCACTGGTGGTAGTGCTACTGCTGCTGGTGGTGGGGGAAGCTCCAACCCATCCTCAGCAGCCTCAGAAGGCTGCACAGCCATGGTTGTGGGTGGGGGCTCTGTCTGAGTGCTTGCACCAGGCCCCTTGACCTTCCAGCCTGCTGGTGCAGGCCCCTTGCCCTTCCTGGCAGCACTTGGGTCAGGCTCCTTGCCCTTCCTGGCAGAACTTGGGGCAGGCTCCTTGCCCTTCCTGGCAGCAAGGGCAGCACTTGAGGCAGGCTCTTTCCCCTTCCTGCCAGCACTTGGGGCAGGCTCCTTGCCCTTCCTGGCAGATCTTGCAGCAGGCTCTTTGCCCTTCCGGGCAGAAGCTGGGGCAGGCTCCTTGCTCTTCCAGGCAGCAGCGGGGGGCAGGCACCCTTTCTTTGAGGCTGCCTTGTGCCCTGGATCCTTTTCCACCACGAGTTGCTGTGGACACTACTGGGCCTGTGGACTGGGTGGCTGAGGTGCTTGTCTGGGTTTTTGCCTCCTTGGCCAGATGTAAAGGATGGGGGGAGGGGTAGGGAAGAGGTCAATGGTGAATGGGAAATTGGGGTGGGAAGCGGGGGAAGGTTTGGGAGTGGAGGAAGAGGCAGTGGTTGTGGGAGGTGTCTGTCTTCTGTGTTTGGGCGCAGGTGCATGAGCTGGATGCTGTTGAGAGAGGGATGGCTGTTGGGTGCCTGAATGCTTGCATTTGTGTACCATGGGAGTGGGGTGACAGACACAGTGAGAGAGGACACAGGGGACGTGTGCATTGCTGTTGTGGAGGTGTCTGCCATTGAGGTGTTTGTTCTGCTAGGTGTGGTGGTGATGCTGGTAGTGGATGAGGATGTAGTGCCTGCAGGTGTGAGTGTAGACGGAACTGGGACTGAGGTAGAGGGGGAGGAGGGGGACACAGTGGAGGCAGTGGATGTTGGTATCTCTGCATCTGGATGGTGTTTGTGTGAGTGCCTGTGGGATGATGTGTGGTGCTTGTGTTTGCCTGTGCCACTCTTGTGTGTTGTCCTGTCTGCATGCTCATTTGCCTGTGTGCTTGGGATAGGTTGGGGTTGAGGGGAATGGGATTGGGAAGAGAAAGTTGGAGGGGGTAGAGTGGAAACAAGGACAATGGCTGCCATGATATAGGAGGCCAGAGCCTGGATTGATCTCTGTTGGGCTGCCAAGCCACAGTGAATGCCTTCCAGGAATGCATTTGTCTGTTGCATTTGGGCTGCCAGGCCCTGGATGGCATTGACAATGGTTGACTGCCCTACAGAGATGGATCTCAGGAGGTCAATAGCCTTCTCACTCAGGGCAGCAGAGCTCATTGGGGCAGGGCCTGACGTGCCTGGGGCGAAGGAGATGCCCCCCCTTCTGGGTGAGCGAGCACAGGCAACTCGATGAGGGGTTGCTGGGAGGACGGTGCTGGTATGGGGGTGGAGGCTGTACCTGTAGCTAGGGTGTTCACAGACCACCAAGGAGCTTCCATCGGAGGAGGTATCTGTGTCTGAACTGTCCCGACCAGTCTCCACTGTGGTGCTGCCTCGCCCTCCATCCCACTGGTGCCCTCACAGTCGGTGCCTCCTGGGTCATGTGGGATGCAGCTCTCTCCATCGCCGGTGCCTCTTCTCCTCCGCCAGATGATGCTAATGCACATATGGAAGGATGACAAATCAAAAAAGGTGTGGAAGAGACAAATGATACACTTGGTTAATGGCTGCATCAACATCACTGTTGGCAAACACACCTCCATCACACACAGGGAACAGCCCTATGCACTATGCAATGCACTACCAGTTATAATGCTAGCCACCAAGGCATGGGGAGGGGTACATGCCGACAAATGCAGCACACCTGGGACCCACACAGCCCTGACCAGTTGTGGATGCCTACAAGCTGGGTAGCAGGATTATCACTTCAGAACCCTGCCCAACAAGGGACCTACTCTGCAATGTCAGGCCTGGCCTAGGGGCACACACTGACACACATCCCCCTCCCAGGTACTCTCCTACCATGTATTAGTTGTGATGATGGTCACTGTATTCACCCCCTTGTGACTGCTGTGATGCCCTCAAGCGTCCCTCCAGCTCCGGATAGGAGACAGCCAGTATGCGGGCCATCAGGGGGGTCACGGTTCAACGGCATCCCTTCCTTGTTGGGAGGCCATCCCCAGCTGGACCTCAGCAGTCTTCCGTTTCCTACGTCTCAGGTCTTCCTACCGTTTGCGACAGTGGGTGCTCCACCTGCCATAGACCCCCAGGTCTGCATCTCCTTGGCAATGGCATGCCATATACCCTTCTTTTGATGGGTGCTGCCCTGCAGAGAAATACACACAGGAAATGGTATCAGCAAGACCGTTCTGCCTGTTATACTTATGGCCCACCATACACGTTCACATCGCCATTTGCACACAAAGGGCCCTGGACACAAGCTGCACACCACCCAGGGGACATATACCCACCCCCCTAAATGAGGCCTTCACACACTCTATTCCATGAATTCATGCCACATGCATCATGCTCAGAGTGTACTCACCTGTTGGTCTGGAGGCCCATACAGCAGTCCGTACTGGGGTAGGAACCCATCCACAAGTCGCTCCAACTCCGCTGAGCTGAAAGCAGGCGCCCTTTTCCGAGTCACACGAGCCATGGTTGGTTCCAGACACAGGTCACAGCAGCACATGCAGTGTAGGTCCTCTCCTGTTGAAGGTCAGTTAGCAAGTGAGGGATCAGATAAAAAATGGCGGTCACGTCCGCGGCGGTGCATACCGCCACTGCCGGTGTACATCACCACTGGCCACTGTACCCCATAGGGCCCAATAATGACCAATGAGGAGTTACACGGCCATTACCGACTGCCTCCCGCAACAGCACACAACATCAGCAGAATTACCTCACTTCCATCTTTCCCTCCACACAGGACATGCGGACGCCATTTCAGGGAGTGCGGGCAGGCCCTGGATAATAACTGCGTCACAGTTAAAAATACGACATACATGACAAATACCACTTAGACATTACAAATTAACATCATGCATTGTAATGTTGTGGCTACGATGTTCAGTTTCTGACCGGCTCCTCCCTCTTTTGTCCCTTAGACTGCAACCGCTGCAGATTAATAGGAGATGGAGACATATCCCCGTGTACAGACCCCTGGTGGACTTGGCAACAATGGAGGACAGTCACATTATCCTCACCTATAGACATAAAAGGGCCACAATCACAGAGCTGAGTGCCCAACTGGAGCCTGACCTGATATATGCTATTCGTCACCCCACTGGGATCCCCCTTCTTGTGCAAATCCTATCCGTACTCCATTTCTTGGCAACTGGTTCTTTCCAAGTGACAGTGGGCTTGGCAGCAGGAATGTCACAGCCAATGTTCTCAATAGTGCTGACAAGAGTGTTGTCTGCCCTGATTAAACACATATGCAGCTACATTGTTTTCCCCCAGATGGAGGATTTGGCCACCATGAAGGCTGACTTCTATGCAATGGGACATATCCCCAACTTCATTGGGGCAATTGATGTAACACATATTGCATTAGTCCCCCCCTGGCAAAATGAGCAGGTGTTCAGAAATCAAAAGACTTTTCACTCCATGAATGTACAGATGGTGTGCTTGGCGGACCAGTACATCTCCCATGTCAATGCTAAGTATCCAGGGTCTGTGAATGAAGCCTTTATCCCGAGGAATAGCAGCATCCCAAATGTGATGACCAACTACAGAGGTACCGGGTGTGGCTAATAGGTGAGCCCTGGTTCCCACCCAGTATATGTTTGTGTATGGGTATGGTGTGGGTCATGTAGGATACTGTGTGCCTAAATGTTGTCCTTCGATATTTGCAGATGACTCTGGTTACCCAAACCTATCATGGCTACTGACCCCAGTGAGGAATGCCAGGACAAGGGCAGAAGAACATTACAATGAGGCACATGGGCAAAAAAGAAGGATTATTGAACATACCTTTGGCCTCCTGAAGGCCAGGGTCAGGTGCCTCCATCTAAATGGGGGATCCCTTTGTTACTCATGCAATAAGGTCTGCCAAATAATAGTGGCATGCTGTATGTTGCACAAATTTGCCTTGAGACGACATGTGCCTTTTCTGCAGGAGGAGGAGGCTGGAGATGGCCGTGTGGCAGCAGTGGGTCCTGTGGACAGTGTGGATGGGAAGGCAGAGGATGAGGATGAGGACAACAGAACTGCAGTGATTCAACAATACTTCCAATGACACCCAGGTAAGACAGTGGTACTTCACATTTCATTGTCATTTTTTGGATTATCTTTGGCATTGGCATGCTGTTATGTCCCACTGCTATGCCCACTCATTGTACCCTTTGGCAACTCATTTTTGCAGATTTTGGTGCCCCGCTATCACTCCTGGTGTGAGCACAGCAGCCAGCCACAGGTCTTTCCTATGTGAACATTACTGTACAGTTGAATTGCATTGTTTGAACCTGGTCAAACGAATACTTACTTAAAACATGTGAAATATTCCATACTTGTATTTTTTCAAAGGGTGTTTATTTAAGTGCTAAGAAGAAGAGGGGCAAGTGGGATGGGGGTGATGATGGAGGAAAGTCCAGGGTATTGTTCCAGTCTATTTGGTGCACAGGTGCATTGTCTAAGGGGACATAGCAAGGGGAGCAATGGCAGTTCAAGGTGAACAGGGTGACTGAGTGCGACACAAGGGTGACAATCAGGAGAGTCTCATTTCCTGGCGGGGTCTTGGCAATAGTCTCTGGCACTAGTCTCTGGCTTCTGTCTGGATTGCAGGGAACATTTGCGGGTACTTAACCTTCTGCAGGGGAGGGGTGCTGGTGGCTTGTTGGTCCTGTGGTGGGGCCTCCTGTCCACTACGCGCAGCAGAGGTGGAAGGCAGTTCAGATGTCTGGCTAGTGGCAGGGGCCTGCTGTTGTGAGACTGCCTCCCTCATAATGTTGGCCATGTCTGCCAGCACCCCTGCTATGGAGACCAGGGTGGTGCTGATGGCCTGCAAGTCCTCCCTGACCCCCTGGTACTGTCCCTCCTGCAGCCGCCTATTCTCCTGCACATTGTCCAGGATCCAGCCCAGGTATACTGGGCATGTTGGTAGGCTCCCAGGATCTCTGTAAGTGCCTCCTAGAGAGTCCGTTCCCTGGCCTTGTCCTCCCCCTGGCTCTCAGCACTCCTCCCAGTTTCCCTGTTGTCCTGTGCCTCTGTCCCCTGAACTGTGTGCCCACTGCCACTGACCCCAGGTCCCTGATTGTCTTGGGTATGAGTTGTGCCCTGGGGTCCCCATAGTGGTGGACACAATGCTGATTGACGTGTCCTGGGGACAGAGGTATTGGTACGCTAGGTGGGTGTTATGGTAGTGTTTCCAGATGGGGGAGGCTCTGTGGTGGTGTGTGACTGGGTCTGGGTAACCGGCTGTCCAGAGGTCCCTGATGGGCCAGGTTGGTCATCCAGATCCAGGCGACCAGATTTGCTGTCATCCCTGTGGGCCTCTTAAGTTGGGGTACTGGATAGTGCTGGCACCTCTTCGCCGCTGACATTGGCTGGGGTACCTGTCGGGATGTAAATGCAATGTTAATGTTTCTGTGTGTGACATATTGTGCATCGGTGGGTTGCCCTCTTTGGTTGTATTTGCTATGGCAGCTTTCACTTGTGTACGTTGGTTTATGGTGGGATGATTAGTTCTCTCTAGTGTGCATGCTTTAGTAATAGGTGTCAATGCAGGTCTGTGAGTGTTGTCCATGCATTGGTATGGCATGCAGGGCTTGGCATTGGGATGAGTGATATGTGATGGTGGGGGTTTGAGAGGTGGTGGAGTGATGGGAGTGAGGGTGAGGGTGGGGGTATGTGACGGCATGCAGTTATCGGGGTGATAATAGTATAGAGTTGAATTACCAGAGTCCAGTCCTCCTGCTACTCTGGTCAGGCCCTCAGGACGCATGATTGCCAAGACTTGATCCTCCCATGTTGTTAGTTGTGAGGGAGGAGGTGGGGATCCACCACCAGTCCTCTGTACAGCGGGTTGGTGTCTTGCTGCAATGGAATGCACCTTCCCCCATAGGTCGTTCCACCTCTTCCTAATGTCTTCCCTTGTTCTGGAGTGCTGTCCCACGGTGTTGATCTGGTCCACAATTCTCCGCCATAGTCCCATCTTCCTTGCAATGGATATCTGCTGCACCTGTGCTCCAAATAGCTGAGGCTCTACCCTGATGATTTCCTCACCATGACCCTTAGCTCCTCCTCTGAGAATCTGGGGTGTCTTTGTGGTGCCAAGGGTGTTGTGTGATTTGTGTAGGTGAGGGTGTGTAGGGTGATGTATTGGGGTGTGTGATGTGGGGTGTGTGAGTGGTGTATAGGTGTAGGTGGTGTGTTGCTCTGGTGTTGTCTGTAGTGGTGGTGTCTGTCTTGTTCAAACGGTTTGTTTTCATAAGGGGTTGTGGGTAATGTGGGTGTGTGTTTTATAGTGGTATGGGTGTGGTGTGCGTGTATGGGTGTCACGTGTGTGTTATTCAAATTGACCAATTTTATGTGGGTGTGTATTTTGACCGCAGCGGTATGTACCGCCAATGGTTTACCCCCATTGAATATCCGCCGTGGTGATTCGTGTGTCATAATGTTATGGGTGTAGTTCGGTTGCCATGTGGGTTTTGATACCGCCAGTTCATCACTGACCTTTGGTGTGGCGGACTTGTGTCTGTGGCTGTATAGTGACGGATTGGTGTGTGTGTGTCATAATATGGTGAACAGATATCCGCAGCGGTATGTTGGCGGCAATCAGCATGGTAGTAAGTGGGTTTTACCGCCAATGTCATAATGAGGGTCAATGTCTGCAGTGCTGCATCTCTTATTGCCATCACTGGGAAGCAAGTCAAGCCACTGCAGACTATGAATCAAAGAAGTATACCTCCACAATGTAACTCTCTCCCTCTCCATCTACAGGCACCCCTGCCACTGCCACCCTGCAGAGGATGCCAGAGGAAGCCAGCCCTCCCCAGGATGAAGGTCCCAGTGGCTGTCTGGACAATGACGACTTATCTGGCCCATCTAGGACAACTGGTCATTCCACCACTACCAGCCTCACCCTGACCACATCTGAGTCCCCCACACAAGTGGCAACAACAGCACAGCCAACCCCTCGTCCCCAAACCCATACCCCAAGAACTGTGCCCCACAGTACAGAGACCAGAGTCAACCCCTCACACCCAAGACAATGAAGGACATGGTGTGACTGAAAGTGGGCACACTGTGCAAGGGGCACAGGCACAGGGAGCCAGGGGAAGTTGGAGGGCATCTGTGGGCCAAGGGAAGGGGCAGCTAAGAGAAACAACTGGCCACGAGCCCAACACCAAAGTCCTGGGATCATACCAGCAATCCAAGGACAAGATGGGCCAGATCCTCTCAACATTGTAGGAGAACCTGTGGCTGCAGGGGGAATACCACCAGGAGGCCATGCAGCAGTGGCAGGCCCACAATGCCACCATGGCCTCCATTGCAAGGATGCTCAAAGAACTCACTACCATACTGCGTGTGTCCTCTGCTTACCAGCAGGCCCCTTCCAGTAGTCACATACCAACAGAGCCATCCAATTCTGCCACACCTAGTAGAATGGAAGCCCTGCCAGAGGACCTACATGCCCCTATCAACCCTCCCTCTGTAGCTGAGGAACCCCCATACAAACCAGGTTATCCATCCAGACATCCTGCATGACCTGATGCCAAGACCAAAATCACTGCCAAGAAGTGAGCCTCTCCTGAACATTCTCTCTTGTATGCCACTGACACACCCTGTTGAATGTCTACTGTCATGTCTCAATTTTCCCATGGCCCTTTGACACTGGACCTATAATACCTGCAGCTGGGCTAACTGCTCTGATGATTTCAGCCACCACTACCCCACTCTTCACCCATTGCACTTGTGTATCACAAAAATGAGCACAGCTACTGCTTACCTGTCTTTATTGTACAAGTAAAATTAACTGTTGGACAAAATGTTATTATAGTTAACACATTGACCATTCAAACTCTGGAAGATGGACAGAAGGGGGTGCAATATGCAGGGAATATGACAGTAGAACAGACATACACTGACATCTTGTGTCAAGGGAGCCACCAGTCAAGGCAGGAACCAGAGTAGCACAACCCAAAAGACCTGCAAAAGCACCAAGACAGGAATAACTATCACGATAGGACTCAATGTTGCACAACTAGCACAAATGCAGTACATTGTCCAGCTCCCTAGTGGGAATAGGCAATTGGAAGGTTAACACTTATTACCATTGCAGAACCACATGTCCAGGACATGCATTCCCATTGGTACATCCCTCACAGTTGAAATTTTTCCACTGAAGGCAAGTCCCACTGTCAGTAAAAGTTATGTTCCATTAACGTCCAGTGAGGATAGGTAGCAATACTGTTACCCACAATATGTGTGGCAGTCCAATTGCAATTAACATAGCAGTACAGGGAACATACAACATGCTCAAGTCATTGCAGTTGTGATGCTAGACTACAGCATAGCAAATATAGCTCTGAAATCAGAACAGTAACTACTCTGCTGATGCCCAACATGTTGTCACCCAAACCCACACAGTGGGATAGCTGCATTTGCCACCTCCACTGATGACAAGTGTTAGAAATGGGGTTTCTGGTTGATTGGGGTATGTATCTAAGCCATGCAGAACCCACCCAGTCTAGTCAGGGCAAGGGAGTTACACGTACAAGATAACGCCTTCTCACACGAGCACTCAGGCCTATCCCAGAGGCAATGTGTAAAGCGTTTGCACAACACACACAAGACACGTGATGCACTATCCCCACCACAAAGGAAACACAACACCAAGTTATATGAAAATATACTGTATTTTACACAGCACCATTATTAAACCAAACACAACATATCAGTAATATCCTGCTACCTTAGCAGTTGTCAGAACATTACACATTAGTTACTCTGCAGACCCACCAGTAGTCACATATAACACTCAGGTTACTTATTATTCTACAACATAAGCAGTAGTCAGGAATCACGTTATTACACCAATGCACTTGTCATAGAAATATCATAAACGCCCATGTTAGCAACATTATAAAACTTACGGCAAGTCAAGAAAACATATTAGCAGGTCATGAACATAAAAGGAACATTAGCATACATTTATGTAATACATCATAAAATAACTAGGTTACCATAAGGATATATTATAGCACGCAGTACAACCATGGCGAGCGGTAATAAAGCAGTGGTAATACTGCCAACAGCCCGGTGGTAAAAAAAATGGAATTATGACTCCGGCAGAAACCGCCCAGACAGACAGCCACTTTAACACACCGACCACCATGGCGGTAGCAACATGCACCACAGCGGTAACTGCCAACAGCCAGGCAGAAGAAAATGTTCTGCCCACTGTATTAAGGCAGGCCTATCCGCCACCTTTTCCGGGGCAGTACCAATGACAACAAAAGCACAACGGAAACAGAGCACATAAGTCAAAGGACTCACCTCTGGACACTCAGAGAACAACCACAACACCATGGAGCCCGAGTTGCACATCTTCCCTATGCTTGTATACCTCTTCCTGCATTACAAACATCAACACCAGCAAAGACGACCACGGTGAGTACTGCTGCCTAGCACACAAGGTATGGGGGGAAGAGAGTGACACACACAAGGCAACACGCAGCACCCCCACCCCCAACACCATACACACAACCGGATGCAATAACATTACATATCCATCCCGTACCCCTCAGGAATAAAGCAAGGCTTTAATAAGATACAATATTATAAATGTGTGCTTCAAAACCAAAAAGTATATGCATATTTACAAATGGAGAGACACTGCCCAGTCCTCAATGTCTGTGGGCCACAAGACCACTACACATAGGCCAAGGCCCCACCTCACTCCTGCAACAACACGGATAGAAAACTGCATGGGGCATCAGGTAGAAAATACACAGGCACCTCAGGGGGGTAGGGTATGGGGGGCACTCAGCCAGAAGATGGTACAGCGCCACTGGTCCTGGAGGGGCTAACATGCCCACTGCTTGGTCCTGGGGGGGTGCAAGGCCACAGTATCTCTAGTGGGTGGGTTGCCCACTGCTTGGTCTTGGTGAGTGCAAGCCACAGTCTCTCTAGTGGGTGGGTTTCCCACTGCTTGGTCCTGGGGACTGCAAGGCCACAGTCTCTCTAGTGGGTGGGTTTACCAATACTTGGTCCTGGGGAGTGCAAGGCCACAGTCTCTCTAGTAGATGGCTTCTCCACTGGTTCTGCAAGGGGCCTTGTGCCCAGTGTGCTTCATCCTTGCAAGAATGGGGAGAGTGGATGGCTTCTTCCACTGGTTCTGGAGAGGACCTTATGCCCTGTGATGCAGCACTTGGGGAGTGCAAGGTCACAGTCTCTCACCTGGGTGTCACACCTACAGGATTTGCAGGGTCCAGGACGTACTATAGCCCATGGAGGCAGGACTACACACTGCCCGCCAGCGGTGACGGCTGCTCAGTGGTGGCAGTGGCGGGGCTGGTGTCGGGACTGGCAGCGGTGGCTCCAGCACATCCCCTGCAGCCTCGGACGGCTGCCCATTGGGGCTGGTGCTGCTGGCAGTAGTACTGGTGGTGGTGCTAGCAGTGGTGGGGGGAGGCTCCAGCCCATCCCCTGCAGCCTCAGATGGCTGCCCACTGGGGCTGCTGCTGCCGGTGGCAATGCTAGTGGCAGTGCTGGCAGTGGTTGGGGGAGGCTCCAGCCCTTCACCTGCAGCCTCAAACGGCTGCCCACTAGTGCTGCTGCTTGTGGTGGTGCTGGTGGCGGTTCAGGCAGTGGTGGGAGGAGGCTCCAGCCCTTCCCCTGCAGCCTCGGATGGCTGCCCACTGGGGCTGCTGCTGCTGGTGGCGGTGCAGGCAGTGGTGGGGGGAGGCTCCAGCCCTTCCCCTGCAGCCTCGGACAGTTGAACCAACATGGTTGGTGGTGGGGGCTCAGAATCACTCCCAGCACCAGGCCTCCTGTCCTTCCTGCCTGCGGGTACAAGCTGTAGGAAATTACCATCTTGCCTGGCATGTTACCCCCATTTTTACTGTATGTATGTTTTCTTTTGCCTGTGTCACTGGGATCCTAATTTTACCAATTCTGATTGGCACACTGGAACACCCTTATAATTCCCCAGTATATGGTACCTAGGTACCCAGGGTATTGGGGTTCCAGGAGATCCCTATGGGCTGCAGCATTTCTTTTGCCACCCATAGGGAGCTCAGACAATTCTTACACAGGACTGCCACTGCAGCCTGAGTGAAATAACGCCCACGTTATTTCACAGACATTGTACACTGCACTTAAGTAAATTATAAGTCACCTATATGCTTAACCCTCACTTAGTGAAGGTTAGGTGCAAAGTTACTTAATGTGAGAGCACCCTGGCACTAGCCAAAGTGCCCCCACATTGTTCAGGGCAAATTCCCCGGACTTTGTGAGTGCGGTGACACCATTACATGGCTGCACTACATATAGGTCAATACCTTTATGTAGCGTCACAATGGTAACTCCGAACATGGCCATGTAACATGTCTAGGATCATGGAATTGTCACCCCAAGTCCATTCTGGTATTGGAGGGACAATTCCATGCATCCCCGAGGCTCCAGCATAGAGCCCGAGTATTGTCAAACTAACTTTCCGGGGTTTTTTCTGCAGCTACCGCTGCTGCCAACCCTCAGACAGGTGTTGCCCCCCTGGGGCCTGGGCAGCCCAGTCTCAGGAAAGCACAACAAAGGATTTCCTCTGCGAGAGGGTGTTACACTCTCTCCCTTTGAAATAGGTGTTACAGGCTTGAGAGGGGTAGCCTCTCCTGGCCTCTGGAAATGCTTTGAAGGGCACAGATGGTGCCCTCCTTTCATAAGCCAGTCTACACCGGATCAGGGATCCCCCCAGCCCTGCTCTGGCGTGAAACTGGACAAAGGAAAGGAGAGTGACTACTCCCCTGACCAGCACCTCCCAGAGCTCCTCCAGTGTGCCCCAGACCTCTGCCATCTTGGATGCGTGAGGGCACAATGGACACCTCTGAGTGGCCAGTGCGAGCAGGTGACGTCAGAGACTCCTCCTGATAGGTGCTTACCTTTCTCTGTAGCCAATCCTCCTCTGAGGGCTATTTAGGGTCTCTCCTGTGGGTTTCTCACCAGAAAACGAATGCAAGAGCTCACCAGAGTTCCTCTGCACTTCCTTCTTTGACTTCTGCCAAGGATCGACCGTTGACTGCTCCAAAACGCCTGCAAAACCACAACAAAGTAGCAAGAACACTACCAGCAACATTGTAGTGCCTCATCCTGCCGGCTTACTCTACTGTTTCCTGGTGGTGCATGCTCTGAGGGCTGTCTGCCTTCAGTCTGCACTGGAAGCCAAGAAGAAATCTCCCATGGGTCGACGGAAGCTTCCCCCTGCCAACGCAGGCACCAAACGTCTGCATCACCGGTCCTCTGGGTCCCCTCTCGTCTTGATGAGCCTGGTCTCTGGAACACAGGAGCAGGATCCAAGTGTCCCCGACAGTCCAGTGGCCCTTCTGTCCAAATTTGGTGGAGGTAAGTCCTTGCCTCCCCATGCCAGACAGTAATCCTGTGTACTGTGTGAACTGCAGCTGCTCGGGCTTCTGTGCTCTTCCTTCATGCACCGCCTAGCTCAGGTCCCCAGTACTCTGTCCTGCATTGCCCAAGTCACTGATTTGGCTCCGACTTCGTGGGACACTATTTTGTTGTGCTGAGTCAACTGTCATGCTCAGATCTTCTGAATGCCTGTTCAGGTGCTTCTGCGGGTGCTGCCCGCTTCTGCGTGAGCTCTCTGTGTTGCTGAGCACCCCCTCTGTCTCCTCCTCCAAGGGGCAATCTCCTGATCCTTCCTGGGCCCTGGCAGCACCCAAAACCTTCAACCGTGACACATGCAGCTAGCAAGGCTTGTTTGTGGTCTTTCTGTGTGGAAACAACTCTGTATCCTCCAGCACGCCACAAGACATCTTCTGACCAAAGGAGAAGTTCCTGGCACCTTCCGTTGTTGCAGAATCTTCAGCTTCTTCCACCCAGAGGCATCCCTTTTGCACCTTCATCTGGGGTTTAGTTGGCTCCTGCCCCCCCCTGGACACTTGCGTTACTCTTGGACTTGGTCCCCTTCCTTTGCAGGTCCTCAGGTCCAGGAATCCATCTTCAGTGCTTTGCAGTCAGTTGTTGCCTTTGCAGAATCTCGACTTTACTGTCTTTCTGGGGTAATAGGGTAATTTTACTCCTACTTTTCAGGGTCTTGGGGTAGGGTATCTTAGACACCCCTATTGTTTTCTTACACTCCCAGCGACCCTCTACACACTACACTAGGCCTGGGGTCCATTCTTGGTTCGCATTCCACTTTTGGAGTATACGGATTGTGTTGCCCGTAGGCCTATTGTCTCCTATTGCATTCTATTGTGTTCTACGGTGTTTGCACTACTTTTCTAACTGTTTACTTACCTGATTTTGGTTTTTGTGTATATTTTGTGTAAATTACTTATGTCCTAAGGGAGTATATCCTCTGAGATACTTTTGGCATATTGTCACTAAAATAAAGTACCTTTATTTTTAGTAACTCTGAGTATTGTGTTTTCTTGTGATATAGTGCTAAGTGATATAAGTGGTATAGTAGGAGCTTTGCATGTCTCCTAGTTCAGCCTAAGCTGCTCTGCTATAGCTACCTCTATCAGCCTAAGCTGCTCGAACACTTCTAATCTACTAATAAGGGATAACTGGACCTGGCACAAGGTATAAGTACTCCTAGGTACCCACTATAAGCCAGGCCAGCCTCCTACACAAGCCCCTTGTCCTTCCCTTTTGCAGCTGGTGGTGCCTCCTTGCCCTTCCCTTTGGCACCTGGTGGTGCCTTCTTGCCCTTCCCTTTGGCAGCTGGTGGTGCCTTCTTGCTCCTCTCTTTGGCAGCTGGTGCAGGCACACTTTCAGTGCTGATGACTGGTTCCCTGGCGCCTCTCCCACTTGCAGTAGCTGCCGACACTACTGTGACCGTGGACTCGGTGGCTGTGGTGCTAGCCTGGGTTCTGATCACCCTGGCCTGAAGTGAAGGACGAGGGGGGGTAGGGAAGAGGTCAACGGTGGAGAGGAAAGGTTTCTTAGGGACATTGGGGCAGGAAGAGCCTGTCTGTTCGCTGATTTTGGGTGCAGGTGCATGGGATGGATGCTGTTGTGATGTGGATGGCTGTGGGAAGTCTGAGTGCTTGCGTTTGTGTAATTTGGGAGGAGGGGGCACAGACACAGAGGGAGAGGACACAGGGGACATGTGCATGGATGTGTGGGTGGTGACTGCCAGTGAGTGGTGTACTGATAGGTGTGCTATGATGGTGATAATGGATTAGGATGTAGTGCATGCATGTGTGAATGGAGGCGCTACTGGGAAGGAGGTGAACGACGATGAGGAGGGGGCCACAGTGGAGGCAGTGGATGTTGGTATGGCTGCATCTGGATGGTGTTTGTGTGAGTTCCTGTGGGATGATGTGTGGTGCTTGTGTTTGCCTGAGCCACTCCTGTGTGTTGTCTTGTGTGCATGCTGGTGTCCCTGTGTGCTTGGGATAGGTTGGGGTTGAGGGGAATGGGACTGGGTAGAGGAAGTTGGAGGCGGAGGCTAGAAACAGGGACAATGGCTGCCATCAGGGAGGAGGCCAGAGCCTAGATTAATTTCTCTTGGGCAGCCATGTCAGAGTGAATGCCCTCTAGGAATGCATTTGTATGTTGCAAATGGGCTGCCAGCCCCTTGATGGCATTCACTATGGCTGACTGCCCAACAGAGATGGATCGCAGGAGGTCAATAGCTTTCTCACTCAGGGCAACAAGGCTAACTGGGGCGGGGCCTGAGGTGCCTGGGGCAAGGAGATGCCCACCCTCCTGGGTGAGCGGGCACAGGAAACACACTGAGGGGCTGCTGGGAGGGTGGTGCTGGTACAGGAGTGGTGGTTGTACATTGAGTTGGGGTGGGCACAGAGGTGTCCACTACCACCAGGGAGCTTCCATCGGAGGAGGTATCCCTGTCAGAACTGTCCCCTCCTGTCTCTGCTGTGGTGCTCGCCTCGCCCACCATCCCACGGGTGCCATCACTGTCGGTGGATTCAGCCTCCTGGGCCCTGTGGGATGCAGCTCCCTCCGTCGCCAGTGCCTCTGCTCCTCCGCCAAATGATGCTAATGCACATAAGGACAGGGTGACAAAAGAAAAAGGGGAAGAGACAAAGGATATACTTGGTCAATGGTGGCAACAACACCACCGTTGGTGTACACAACACACACACACACAGGGAGCAGCCCTACGCACTAGGCAATACACAACCAATAACAATGCTTGTCACCAGGCCATGGAAAGGAATACCTAACGCCAATAGCAGCATACCTGACACCCACAGACCCCTGCCCTGTAGTGGATGCCTACTCGCTTGATAGGAGGTGGTGCTCATCAGCCCCTGCCCAACATGGGACCTACCCTGTAATGTCTGTCCTGGCCTAGAGGTACCCACAGGCCCACATCCCCCACCTGAAGACCACCCCACCACGCGCAAGTAGTATATTGGGAAACTGTACTCACCCCCTTGTGGCTGCTGTGATGCTATCAGGCACCTATCCAGCACCAGATAGGCCACCATCAGTATGCGGGCCAGCAGGGGGGTCAGGGTTTGACCGGCACCCCTTCCTCGTTGGGAGGCCATCCCCAGCTGAGCACATTTATTAATGTAAGGCACACATCCAACAAATGTCTGCTTCAAAGTCCATCTTTATTCGTTGTTTCTTGTGTTTCAGCCATGTATTCCAGCCATCACTTGCCAATTGCCGGCAACACGTGTTTCATCAGCGGTGTACCCCGTGACTTCGTCAGGGCTGCAGACTCCTTTCTTGTATCCTTCTGTTTATTTCCTCTTAGTCCTTAACATTTGTTGCTGTACTATTCTATTCTTTTCTTGTCTTCTATTATTTCTTGTTGTATTGGCTCCTTTAGTTAAATCAGTGGTAATACTCTGTAGTTTTTATATATAAATGTAGCGTGTAGCCATAATTTCTGATTCCAGCGTCTATTCTCTACCGGGAGTACGCTTCCTGTAATATCATCCACCTACATAATATATCCCCAGCTGGGCCTCCGCCGTCTTCCTTGCCCAGCGTCTCAGGTCCTCCCACCGTTTGCAACAGTGGGTGCTCCGCCTGTCATAGACCCCTGGGGTCCGCACGTCCTTGGCGATGGCATGCCATATACCCTTTTCCTGATGGGCCCTGACCAGCAGAAAAATACACATAGAAAAAGATATCAGTCAGACCGTCTGGCCTGTTACACTCATGTTCCACCATAGCCCTCCCATTTCCATACACACAGACATTGTCCACCATACATGCATCACAGTGCTAAGAAACCTTCCGCCAACCCCCCCATACGAGGCCCTCAGACACGGCACACATGCCCCATGCATCGTGCTCACAGAGTACTCACCTGTTGGCCTGGAGGCCCATACAACATTTGGTACTGGGATAGGACCCCCTCACCAGTCTCTCCAACTCTGCAGCAGTGAAGGCAGGGGCCCTTTCCCCAGTGACACGAGCCATGGTATGTTCCAGACACAGGTCACAGCAGCACTTGCAGTGTAGGTCCTCTCCTGTTGAAGGTCAGGTAGCAAGTGAGTGAACAGATAGAAAATGGCGGTCACGTCCGCGGCGGTGCGTAGCGTCACCGCCGGCGTACATCACCATTGGCCACTGTAACCCATATGGCCCAAAGACAACCAATGAGGAGATGCACAGCGGTTCTCAACCGCCTCCCGCAACGGCGCACAACGTCAGCGGCATTACCTCACTTCCACATGTCCATCCACACAGGACAGGTGAACGCCATTTCAAGGGGGGGGCATGGCACCTAACTGCGTCACAGTACACATATGCACCATTTGGGCCTATCCAACAATATACCGTTACAGTCACAACATGAAATGCAGTGTAGTGTTTGGAAATATGGAATACTGACCAGCTGCTCTCCGTTTTGCCCCTTAGATTGCAACTGCTGCGGATGAATAGGAGATGGAGACATCCCCCTCTGTACAAACCCATGGTGGACTTGGCAACAATTGAGGGCAGGCACATTATTCTCACTTATAGACTGGACAGGGCCACAATCACAGAGCTGTGTGCCCAACTGGAGCCTCACCTGATCTCTGCTATCCATCACCCCACTGGGATCCCTCCTCTTGTGCAAGTCCTCTCTGTGCTCCATTTCTTGGCAACTGGCTCCTTCCAAGTGACAGTGGGTTTGGCAGCAGTAATGTCACAGCCAAAGTTCTCAATAGTGCTGACCAGAGTGTTGTTTGCCCTGAATAAACACATTCACAGCTACATCGATTTCCCCCAGGTGCAGGATTTGGCCACAGTGAAAGCTGACTTCCATGCAATGGGACATATACCCATCATCATTGGGGCATTTGATGAAACACATATTGCATCACCCCCGTAGAAATGAACATGTGTTCAGAAATCAAAAAAGCTTTCACTCCATGAATGTGCAGATAATGTGCCTGGTGGACCAGTATATCTCCCATGTCAATGCTACGTATCCTGGGTCTGTGCATGATGAGTCTATCCTGAGGAACAGCAGCATCCCATATGTGATAGCTCAACTCCAGAGGCACCAGTTGTGGCTAATAGGAGAACCCTGGTTCCCTCCCAGTGGATGTTGGTGTATGGGTATGGTGTTGGCCATTAGAGTTAGTGTGTGTCTAACAGGTATCCCTCGATATTTGCAGGTGTCTCTGGTTACCCCAACCTCTCATGGCTACTGCCCCCTGTGAGGAATCCCAGGACAAGCGCAGAGGAGCTTTACAATGAGACACATGGACGAAGAATAATAATAATAAAAAGGACATTCTGCCTCCTGAAGGCCATGTTTCCTTGCCTCCATCTAACTGGTGTATCCCTGTACTACTCACCCAAGAAGGTCTGCCAGATAATCGTGGCATGCTGCATGTTGCATAACCTTAACTTGAGACGCAAGGTGCCTTTTCTGCAGGAGGATGAGGCTGGAGATGGGCGTGTGGCAGCAGTGGACCCTGTGGACAGTGACGATGAGGAGGCAGAGTATGAGGATGAGTACAACAGAACAGCAATCATACGACAGTACTTCCAGTGACACACAGGTAAGACACTGTAACTTCACTTTACATTGACAGTTTTGTGTTTGACATTGTACATGGCAAGCAGATTCTCCCAATTCTATGGCCACTTACTGTACCCTTTGGCATCTCTATTTTCAGATATCTGTGCCTCACTCTGGCACCCGGTGGGTTGACTGCAGCCTACTACAGGTCATTACTATGTATTTATTCCTGTAAAGTTGTATTGCAGTGTTTCAAGCTTGTTTAACAAATACATAGTTCAATCCTTAGACAGACTCCATAATTGTATTATTTTCAATGGTGTTTAATTAAGTGCTAAGAAGTAGAGGGGTAGTGGAATGGGCTGGGTTGATGGTCGAGGAAAGTCCTGGATAGAGTCCAGTCTATTTGTATCACATGTGCATTGTCCATGGGGGCATAGGAAGTGAATGAATGAATAACACACAAGTTTATTAGTTAATTAAAACCATAAAACTTTTGCTTACACATAAAAGTTTAACAGAGCAATATTAGTGCAATAAGGCAAGTACAGATCTTAATGAAAAAAGATATAAAATTTCAAATCCAAATACGTTTTTTTTTTTTTTTTAGTTTTTTTTAAAGAACTTACTAATGCTATATGACATTAATGTTGATAGGGCAACAAAACAAACTTAGTATAGATAAGGCAAATATAGCTTAAAAGATCCTGGGGGTGATTCTCACACTGGCGGGCGGCGGAGGCCGCCCGCCAGAGTTCCCCCCTCCAAAATACCGCTCCGCGGTCGAAAGACCGCTGAGGGTATTTTGGGTTTTGCACTGGGCTGGCGGGCGACCACCAAAAGGCCGCCCGCCAGCCCAGTGCAAAACAGCCTTCCCACTAGGACGCCGGCTCAGAATTGAGCCGGCGGAGTGGGAAGGTGCGACGGGTGCAGTGGCACCCGTCGCGTATTTCAGTGTCTGCAAAGCAGACACTGAAATACAAAGTGGGGCCCTCTTACGGGGGCCCCTGCAGTGCCCATGCCATTGGCATGGGCACTGCAGGGGCCCCCAGGGGCCCCACAACACCCCATACCGCCATCCTGTTCCTGGCGGCTCTGCCGCCAGGAACAGGATCGCGGTATGGGGTGTCAGAATCCCCATGGCGGCGCAGCGAGCTGCGCCGCCATGGAGGATTCTACAGGGCAGCGGAAAACCGGCGGGAGACCGCCAGTTTTCCCTTTCTGACCGCGGCTGAACCGCCGCGGTCAGAATGCCCTGCGGGGCACCGCCAGCTTGTTGGTGGTGCTCCCGCCAACCCTGGCCCCGGCGGTCCATGACCGCCGGGGTCAGAATGACCCCCCCTGTGTTTAAATGAAATTATATATGAAAATGTTCTTCCACAATGAAATGTAGAAGAGAATAGAAATAGACCAATGAGAATTTTTTTTTAAATTGGACACATTGGGGAGAGATCTTCTGTTTATTATGTGTGCCCCTATTTAAGTCTAATTGTTAGTACCAGACTTTGGCCCTCATTCTGACCCTGGCGGATTGAATCCGCCAGGGCCGAGGGCAGCGAATGCACCGCCAACAGGCTGGCGGTGCATTCATGGGCATTCTGACCGCGGCGGTAACGCCGCGGTCAGAAACGGGAAACCAGCGGTCTCCCGCCGGTTTCCCGCTGCCCATGGGAATCCTCCATGGCGGCGCAGCAAGCTGCGCCGCCATGGGGATTCCGACCCCCTTCCCGCCAGCCTGGTTCTGGCGGTTTACACCGCCAGAACCTGGCTGGCGGGAACGGGTGTCGTGGGGCCCCTGATGGCCCCTGCAGTGCCCATGCCAATGGCATGGGCACTGCAGGGGCCCCCTAACAGGGCCCCACATTGCTTTTCAGTGTCTGCTTAGCAGACACTGAAAAGCGCGACGGGTGCCACAGCACCCGTCGTACACCTTCCACTCCGCCGGCTCCATTCGGAGCCGGCATCCTCGTGGAAGGCGCTTTCCCGCTGGGCCGGCGGGCGATCTTTTGCAGATCGCCTGCCGGCCCAGCGGGAAAGTTGAAATGCCCCCCGCGGTCTTCTGACCGCGGGGCGGTGTTTGGGCGGTTTCCGCCCGGCGGGCGGCGTCCGCCGCCCGTCCGGGTCGGAATGCGGCCCTTTATTACCAACCTGCTCAGCAACCCGAATCAACTGCCTCAAAGCCTTCCCTTCTTTTATATATTCCGAGTGGGCTATAGGGATTTTGCTATCGTTTCAACCCTCCCTATGGCTTGGTTATTTCGAGAGGCTGTGATTTTGAGAGAGAAAATTTCCAAAAATTGAGCCAGCTTAATGTTCAATATTGTGTTTCGAGGGTTAAAAGCTGCAATTAATGCTTGTCTGCAGGATCTAATTCTTAAACTGTTTAATTCTTTTTTCAACAAGAGTCTACTTTCAACCGCCAACGTTGGACAAATGCAGACCACATGCACCAAGTTTTCTTCTGCTAGATGACAGAGACGGCACTCCTGGGGACCTACTTGCTGCTCCTTTTTCCATTTTGGCAAGAGGTCTAATGTTGGGACTTCACCCAGCCTAAGTCTGAGAAAGGAATGCTTTATTTTCCGTGAGTAGGAGCCAGCCATAAGTAGTGATTCTTTAAACATTTTGTTAAGGATCAACCAACTATGCTCCCTTTTGGTCAGCAAGTCCCTATCTTCTAGCCAGCTCTGTAGTTTGCTTGCTTTATTCACAGCTTGATTGAACGCGGGGATGGGTATAGACCGATCCATACCTCATCTAAGTTCAAAAGACTCTTACTTTTTTCTAGATGCCTTATGTAGTTGCAACTCCTTCTTTCTAGGATAATTTCCTGCCAGACTAGATAGGCTAAGGACCCTTATAATGCACAGCTCAGTTTGTAGCAGCATTTAATGTATGCCGTGGGTCGGGCTAATGACTGTTTGACCAGCATGAATTGCAGTCTGACCTGGGCTGGCAAGGCCCGCCCAGGGAGCCGAAAAACGCGCTTATATGTTTTTGTCAGAAGCTTATCTAGCAGCCCTACTTCCATCCCCCTCATTATTTCAGTCCAATAGGTGATAGTCGGAAGTAGTTTCACTCTCATTACAGCTGTTAATGTGTTCAGAGCCTGACCACAGGTTGAATTTGCGAGATTACAAAAGGCGTAAGTGAGGGCCTGCGTCTTACTTTTTATTGCTTCTTTTTGTGGCGAGTAATTACCTCTGCCGTCCACCACAAATCCTAGGTATCCATATGATGATACTTCCTCTAGGGTTCTCCCATTCATATGCCATTTACCTCGGCTGGTTGGCCTGCGGTTTAAGATAATAATTTTAGACTTTTTATGATTGATTTCTAAATCATTAGATCCTGCGTATTCTTCTAATGCCTTTAACAATTTCTGCATGCCTAATCTGGAATTGCTGATTAGTAGTAGGTCGTCTGCATATAGCAGATTGGATATTTGTTGACCGCCCAGTGAGGGAGAGTGGGAGGAATGACCATTTAACTTAGTGGGGAGATCTGCTATGTACAGGTTGAACAGTGTTGGGGCCAATACCCAGCCTTGCTTCACACCCACTGTTGTTTTGACTGCACTGGATAGGTGAGAGCCTTCCCCCAATTTCACTTTCACTCAAGTATCAGAGTATGTCATTTTGATGGTGCTTAAAATAGAATGTGGCAGCCCCCACAGTAGTAATTTAGCCCACAATTTGCCGCGGGAGACACAGTCAAAAGCAGCTTTAAAGTCCACAAAACATAAATAGGTTGGAGTCCCTTTTGCTTTTGCTCTATTTATGATCAGACCTAGCCCCATAAGGTTTGTTAATGTTCCTTGGTGCTTAGTGAAGCCGGTTTGGTTAAGGGGAAAAATGTCATTATCTTTGATCCAGGTTTCTAGGTGTGTTTGCACACAGCAGGAAAAGTACTTGAGGTCAACGTCTAAAAGGCTGATTAGTCTGTAGTTACTTGGGAGAGCGCGCTCCCATCCTTATATATGGGGTGGATTATTGAGCCTTTCTAAGATGCCGGGACGTTGCCTGTTGTGAGAACATCGTTGAACATTGCAGCCAGGAAATTGGCCCACCTTTCCGTTTCTTGTTTGAATAATGCTTGGGGTTAGCCATTAGGGCCAGGGACGCAGTCCGTTCGTGACTTTCCAATGATTTTTATAATTTCTGGTGCCGTAAATTTCAAAGGATCAGGGATGTTGGATTCCCAGCCAATCTTATGCCCCTGAATTTGAGGGCCTTCTTCGATGGGCAGTTCTTTTAGATGGGACTTTAAATGAGATACCCATACTTCCTCTGCTATATTTGCATTATTGCCTGCTTTTGCGCCATTATCTATTGTGTTGATGATTTTCCAAAATCTTTTGGAGTCAGATGTTTTGATCGCGAAATGTAGTTCGGCACACAGGTCATCCTGTTGGCCTTTTTTAAAGGTCCATAGATCCCTTTTGTATCATTTCCTTTGCTCTCTCAACGCGGTCAATATTGATCCATTATCTGGACTTTTACGCAGTGACCTTAACAGTTTACCTACCGCTGCTTTCCTTTTGCACACTGACAGCGATAAGAGTGAACTTTGGAGGTGTTTCAATGGTGCTCCCTTTCTCGTGTTTTTTAAGGAATCTTTTTTTTCAAGGTCGGTGGCAAAAGACTCCCAAACTGTTGTCAGCTTTGCCCCACTTGTGGCCATTGACCCTAGCTTTTGTAGGGCCTCATCTGCCTGGCTTTCAATGGTGTCAGAGGACCATTTGAGTCGCTTTAGGTTTTAGGTGCCCAATGCCCCGGTTAGAACTACCACTTTCTCTGGATTTTGTGGTGATGCACAGATCCCAAATACCTGTGGCTTATGATCACTTTCCGTGTGGTCCATGATGGTAAAGGTGTTTACTAACTTATATAGAGCAGGGGACACCAGGGTGTAATCTAGATAGGAGACCGATTTCCCAGAGAATCTTGTCCATGCTGGTGGAATATCAGAGCACTTCCGTCCGTTCAGCACGAAGAGGCCTACTGATTCACAGGTGAATATAAAACTCTCCCCTACTTTATCTTTCCTGCATTTGTTTGGGAGGTTTTGGCTGGGCATTCTTGCCACTGTTTGAATGTGGTCCTCACTGGGGTTGTGGAATAAGCCAAGATTGAAGTCGCCCGACATTAGCCAGAATGCCGATTTTACTGTGCTTTTTATCCTTAACAGTTGCGTTAGCAATTTGTTTGCTTCAATTTTTTTTTTTTTTGGATTGATGTATATGTTAACCTGAATCAATGGTTCCTGTGTAGTTTTCCCCCAATTGTCCAGCTGGAGTAATTGAAAGGGTTGGTCGTCCTCCTTATGCTCAGAGATTTTTACCAAAAGGCTCGTACTAATGTAGGTGGCTAGGCCTCCCTTCGGCCTCCCGGGCCTATTGTTTTTTGTTGCTGGGCTAAGATATTCCAAGAATCCAATTATCGGTATTGATTCCATTGCCCAGGATTCCTGTAGGAGTAAAATGTTGAAGGTACTGAAAAAATTGATTGCTGCAGGATCCTCCAGTTTTGCCCGTAGGCCACCGACGTTCCAAGAGCAAATGGATAATATGCTGTGTGCGGGTTGCTCCTTACCTATTCAATGTTTGCCCATCAGTCATGGTGGTAAGTTCGTCGCTGCCCATTCCCTTTCTGCATACATTTGTTGACCCAAAACCACTCTTTCCCTCCCTTCTTCTCTCCATATTTGGACTGTCAGCGGGTGCTTAGGTGAGCATTTCTCATTGGAGTTTTCTTCAATGGGCCTGCTGGCTTGATGTACTCCTTTCAAAACTGACCATGTACCTTTGGGATTTCCCAGGGATTGTGAGGCTAGCAGAGGAGTTGGATAGCGCTCTTCTTTGTAGATGGTCACCTCAATGCCCCAGGCTTTCAATAGGTCCTTTCTTTTCATGATCCACTTTGGGATATCTGGTGAAGAAAAGATGGTGAGTGTTGGGTCCGTGTGTTGGTTGCCTCTTGCTTGGATGAATTTTCTTGCTGTAAGATCCTCTGAGTCTACAGACTGAAGATCCGGTAGGGCTTTTATGATTCTTAGAATAGAAGAGCGATTGAGAATATCTGTGGGGGACCTGGAGGTGTATTCTGGAATCCACAATAACTGGTGAGTGAACTCCTGGGCATTCGTGTCTGTTATAAGTGGCTGGTGTTGCTCTATATGCTGGTTTTGTTCCCTATAACCGTCTTCCAACTGACCAGTAACAGGCTTGTGTCCTGTGCTGCCAACAGTGGCCCATGTTAGTTGGGGGTGCAGCGCAGGCATGATGGCTTTTAGTTTTATACTCTGGTGGCTCCTTGTGGGGCTTGGTCTTAAGTTCGTTGTTGAGCCAATTGCTGCCGGTGATCTCTTGGGGGACATTGTTGACTGGGTGTTGTCTGCTGAGCTGGGGATTGTTATCACATCTACTATTGTATTGGAGCTTGTACTTATGTGGGCAGTAATGTCTTTACTATACCCTCCATTTGACATTGCATAGTCCTTAGGTGATTCCTTTAGGCTGATATCAATGCTTTTTATGGCAATTGGATGATGTAATTGTGCGGACTTCCTTCCCTTCCTTGCCCGCTTTCGTTCTTTTTTTTAAAGGATCCGGGTTGTCAGAGGCTCAGGGTTCCCGGTCTTATTGATGGACTGTAGCGGAGGATGATTCTCCATGGGTTCCATACTAGCACTTGCTAATTGGTGACTGTCAGCCGATTTTCTCTCCTTGCTTGTGGTTAATGAAACAAGTGCTAGAGAGGAATCGGGCTGCTGCTCCTCTTGTTTCAGCTCCCTCGGAGTAGATTTTAGCTTGGTGGCGAGTGGTTTAGTGCAAGTATCTTCAACCTTCCGGGTGGAGCAGATTTCTTGGAGTATTCCCTCTAGGATTTGTGGTAGTTAGGATATCTTTTCTATTACCTCCTTACAGGAACAAATTGTAAAATCATTAGAGTGATTGACTTGCGCCCTTGTTATAAGTGCGTTTAATTTTTCCAATTTATTGTCAATCCCAGAGACAAATACTGCCAGGGTATTTAGCAAGTCGACTTGAATGTCCATTTTTATTTGTGTGAAATTGAAGCGCCAAGAACGTTGCTTGCATTGAATTTAGGATTGCGGCCCACATTTCTTCTGACCTGACTGCCACTTGGGCTGGTGTCTTTAAGTTGGGCTCTTGGTTACCACTTAATAATACTTTATTTGTTGTTATTTTGTGTGGGACTTTCTGTGTGGCTGTCCCTGTTTCTGCCTTTGCTGATCTGCTTGTGAGGACCTGTTCTTTATCCCAGAGGTCCTGTTCTTCTTTTTCACCTTCGTACGTTGGAAATGAGTGGAATTTCGGGCTTTGGCAGAATGGGTCACCTTCCTGAGATTCTTGTTCTAAATGTTCTGCAATTGCTACCAGTTCTAAGTCCAGGATGGGTAGCTTGGCTGGACTAGAAGTCCATTGGTACTTAGAGGCATCTAGTGATTTATTGCAGATGATTGAGTTTCACCTAAGATTG
This sequence comes from Pleurodeles waltl, assembly GCF_031143425.1. Lineage (NCBI taxonomy): Eukaryota > Metazoa > Chordata > Amphibia > Caudata > Salamandridae > Pleurodeles > Pleurodeles waltl. Next base: position 1,176,841,965 of record NC_090446.1, on the reverse strand, counting down.
TAGTGGGGTTCTGGTGTAGGAGTGGGTGGTATTGCGTCTTCCTGGTCAGTACTTGATGCGGCTATTTTCATGGGGTGATTTTCTCTAATCACTACTGTTGCAGATAGGGGAGGGGGAGGTGACTTCATTCTGAGTTTCTTTTCATTGCTTCCTTGCTGTTGCCGGTCTTGGCTGGATAAGGTTATTTCCCCAAAACTTGTTTGGGTTTCAGCCAGGGAGTCGATCCTTTTCTGGTGGCATAGGCTCCAGCTGTAGTGAAGTAATCGGTTATCTTGTGATACTTGGGGAGACTGTGGGCTCTGGAGCCCCCTCCAGCAGGGTCACTGATTTCCAAAAGCCGGGCTCTTCCCAGATCATTTCTTCCATACTGGTGTTATGGTCGCATCCCCTGCATGTGCCAATTGTTAGATTATGCCTCCTGCGTGGGAGGGGGAGATCCTGTTCACTGCTTGTTCTCCTTTTTGGGGTTGCTTCATCCAGAGTCAGGTCTCCTTTCCTTTTTCTTTTTCCTTGTTTTGCAGGATGGTTGATAGTACTGCCTCGTGTTTTGCCTGATCTCATTGTCAGTGGATTTTTGCTGCCTTAGAGCGGGGTGATTTGGGCGGGCTGTCGAAGCGGGGGAGATAGGCCTTATTGGGCCTTTTTGAGCCTTTTACTGTTTTTATTTTTCCAAGAAGAAACATTAACGTCTTAGGGTGCAGTGGAAGTACCCCTGGGGAACTTGGAGCTTTTGAGGGCCTGCGCAGAGCCCGGAATTACCAGTCCTTGTTGGTCCTTCCCTGCTCCTGCCTGTGGAAACCCTGGGCAGGATGCAAGGGCGAAAGGTGGAGCAGGGGCGGGGGAGGAGGGGTGCTCCACGGGCTGGCAACGGGACCGGGCAGCACCAGGACCTGGACTTCCTCCCTTCCCTTGCCTTGTTGCCCTTCCTGCTCCCCTTTGGCCCCTTGCCCCTTTGTCCTCTGCCGCTCACTTGCTCACCTGCTCACTTGCTGGTGCTGGTGCTGGTGCTGGTACTGGTACTGGTGCTGCTTGCTGGGGGTTTCTTCACGGCCACCTAGAAGGCCGATAGGTGATGCTCTAAGGCCAGACCTGACATCCCCGAGGAGTGTTTCTCCTTCCTTTAATCTGCCTCCTCGCCTCCGTGATTTGTGCCACCAAAAATTGCCAAAAATTGCCCCAAAGCCCCTAATACCCCAATGCCCCCCCGCAAGCCGCACCCGCGATCGGGCCGCTTCCGCAGAGTTCGCAGAGGGGGGGGGCGCGGCTGTTGCGTGCACACCGGGCTACTGCGTGCAAAAAACCTGCAAAACCTGTAAACCTGCCACCCGAATTGACCGCGGTATTGATGCTAGTGTTGGCGGTGAGTGGAGAGCGGTGAGCTACAGCGGGGCTGCTGCTGCCGCTGCCGCTACCGCTGCTGCTCCGGAACTGGAAACCAGAAACCGCGTCGTCAAACAGCTGAACGTAGATTGCAAATGTCCTTGAGGTTTTACTCTCATTGATTACCTAAGGTGGTAAAGGTGCAGTAACCACAAGTCCGCTACTTATAGGGACCGTCCGTGAATTTCGCCTAGGCGGACATAGGAAGTGGACAATGGCAGTTTAAGGTAGACAGGATGACAGAGTTGGACACAAGGGTAACAATCAGGAGAGTCCTATTTCCTGGCAGGGGTCTTGACAATGTTCTCTGGCTTCGGCCTGGATCGCAGGGACCGTTTCTGTGGTGGTTCTCCTTCTGCAGGGGGAGGGGTGCTGGTGGCCTGTTGTTCCTGTGGCGGGCCTCATGTCTACTAGCGTTGGCGGAGGTGGAGGGTTGTTCATCGGTGTGGCTAGTGTCAGGGGCCCGGTGGTGTGCCACTGCCTCTCTCATGGTGGTGGTCATGTCTGCCAGCACCCCTGCAATGGTGACCATGGTGGTGTGGATGTCCTTCAGGTCCTCCCTGATCCCCAAGTACTGTCCCTCCTGCAGTCGCTGGGTCTCCTGCAACTTGTCCAGTATCTGGCCCATCGTCCCCTGGGAATGGTGGTATGCTCCCAGGATGTTGGTGAGTGCCTTTGGGAGAGTTGGTTCCCTGGGCCTGTCCTCCCCCTGTCACACAGAAGTCCTCCCATCTTCCCTGTTGTCCTGTGTCTCTGTCCCCTGAACCATGTGCCCACTGCCACTGACCCCAGGTCCCTGATCGTCCTGTGTTTGTGGGGCGGCATGGGGTCCCTGTAGTGGTGGACACACTGCTGATTGATGTGCCCGGGGGACAGAGGTATGGTTCCGCTGAGTGGGTGTTGTGCTGGTGTTTCCTGATGGGGGAGGCTCTATGGTGGTGTGAGACTGTGCCTGGGTAACCGGCTGTCCAGAGATCCCTGATGGGCCAGGTTGGTCATCCAGATCCAGGTGTACAGAGCTGCTGTCATCACTGTGGGCCTCTTCTGTGAGGGGACTGGATGTTGCTGGCACCTCCTCTCCAGTGATGTTGTGTGGGGGACCTGTGGGGATGTAAATGCAGTGTTATTGTTTCTGCATGTGACATCTTGTGCATGGGTGTGTTGCCCTCTGTGGTTGTGATTGGCCTGTCAGCTTTGCCTTGTGTGAGTAGTGATTTTGGGGGCTAGGTGATTGTCTCTAATGTGCATGCTTTAGTGATGTGTGCCCATGCAGGTCTGTGATGGGGGTCCGTGCATTGGTGTTACGTATAGGGCTTGATTTTGGGATGGGTGGGGTGTTTGTGAGGTGGTGGAGTGATGGGTTGAGGGTAGGGATGGGGGTATGTGATGGCATGCAGGTAGGGGGGCCGAAAGTAGTAAAGAGTTGACTTATCAGAGTCCAGTCGTCCTGCTACTCCTGCCAGGCCCTCAGGATTTATGATTGCCAAGATTTGCTCCGCCCATGTTGTTAGTTGTGGGGGAGGAGGTGGGAGTCCATTGCCAGTCCTCTGTACTGCTATCTTACTACCATGGAACGCACCGTCCCCTGTAGGTCGTTTCACCTCTTCCTGATGTCATCCCTTGTTCTGCACTGCTGTCCCACGGCATTGACCCTGTCCACGATTCTCCGCCATAGCTCCATTTTCCTAGCAATGGATGTCTGCTGCACCTGTGATCCCAATAGCTGTGGCTCTACCTGGATGATTTCCTCCACCATGACCCTTAGATCCTCCTCAGAGAATCGGGGGTGTCTTTGTGGTGTCATGGGTGTAGTGTGTGTGGTGTGTGTGAGGGTGTGTGGGGTGATGTGTTGGGGTGTGTGCTGTAAGGTGTGTGGATGGTGTATGGGTGATGGTGTTCTGTGGCTCTGGTTCTGTGGGTGCTCTTGGTGTCTCTCTCTCTCTGTTGTCAATTTTGTTAGTTGTAAAGGGTTGTGGGTAGTGTGCGTGTGTTTTATATTGGTGTGGGTGTGGTGTGTATATGTGTGTCAGGTGTGTGTAGTTTGAATTATCCAGTGCAGTGTTGGTTTGTATGTGTGTGTTTATTTTGAGCGCGACGGTTTGTAACGCCAATGGTTTTGCGCTATTGAAAGTCCGTGGTGATTCGTGGGTCATAATGCTGTGGGCGTAGTTCTGTTGACGTGACAGTGTGGGTTTTGCTACCTACAGTTTATCACTGAGCTTTGGGCTGGCGGACTTGTGTGTGTGGCTGTATAGTGATGGATTGCTATGTGTGTGTCATAATATGGGTAGCGGTAAACCGCCGCACCAGCGGTACGTTGGTGGCAGTCAGCATGGGGTTAAGCAGGACTTACCGCCAATGTCATAATGAGGGCTTATGTCCATATCAGGAACATTATACACTGTATGTCTCTCCAAAGTACCTATTTGTGACGAAGGCACCTCCAGTACCAGGAAAAGATCAGAAGGGGCCCCCAGCACTCCACTGTGCAAAACGGGGGCCCTCTGGTGATTTTGGGGAGGAGGGGGGTGACAAGCACCCCCTCTGGATTTATGATGGGCCCTGTGATTGCTAGGGGCCCATCGGGCCTCAACCGGCCCTCACGAGGGAGGACCAAAGTCAGCCAAACAATATAGGGAAGGAAGGGGTGCCACACACCCCCTCTGGTTTGTAACAGGCCCCTTCTGGGGCCTGTGATCTCTGGAGGCCCCCCAGGCCTCCAGTGGCCCTTCCACAAAGGGGGGGACAGAACAATGCCCCTAAAGAACAATACTGGGGCCCAGCGGCATGGGGGAACCTCTGATGAGACTTCCACCCCACCCGGCCTTGAGCAGCAACACGATAAGGAGGGAGGGGGTCCCAGCGAGCCTCGGTTCTCCTCCCACTAGGCCATATAGGTCGTGCTCCTCTGGGAGTGAGTACTGAGCCCGCTGAGGGCTCTCAGCTGGCTCGGTCACTCCTTAGGCCAAAACGAGCACTCAGCCGCCGGGGACAACCTTGTCAGTTCCCCGCTGGTCAGAGGTGGCACGCCCTGGCTGTCCTGCCCGACCGGCAGGAGAATTTACATTTTCCCCGGGCTGCGACGGTGAAACACCCAAAAGAGGTGTCTGTTGGTGCGCCGGGGACTGGCCTTATTGCTCGTCACCCCCAGGGCACTATCAGGAACACGCTGGCTCCTATCTTTGCCGAGTTGTGCCCTGGGGGTCCGAGAATGCGCTTTCAAAAGCGCTAAAAATACACTAAAAGAGAAAAGCGCTCACACCACCTTTGCAAAAGTGCCTTCCAGGCGCTATAAGGTAAAATGAAGCACTCCTCATACTTTAAGTGGTGGCAGGGGTCAGGGGCCACAGAAAACTGCCCCTGGGGAACAAAGTTAAGGAAAAAGGAGCACAGGTGGTAGTGCTCAGCAGCAGGCCAGCGCAAGGGGGATGCAGGCAATTCCTATACAGTGACCAAGCAGGTCTCTCCTCTCTCTATATAGTTGTGCCATCATGTGTGGAACATTGCTGTTCCTCAGAATGTAGGAGCCATGCATAGAACCTGGAAACATGGTCATCACTTGTGAGATATACTGGTCAGCGAGACACACTACCTGGACATTTATGAAGTAAAAGTCTTTCCTGTTCCTGTACACTTGTTCATTGGCCCTGGGAGGTACCAAAGCAATGCAGGTGCCATCTATCACCCCTATCACATGAGGGATAATGTTTCTGAAAGGTTCTCTGAATTTCTCCGAATTACCTGCATCCCCTGCCATGGCTCCTAGCTGTCTGCACTGAAAAAACAGGGTTGTTAAGCTTATTGTGTGGTGGCAAAGCCCAACCTATTCAGTTTCAAGTGGGGCTGAGCTTAGCTCCGCCCCATCAAGTCAGTTCATTGTCAATTGAGGCTCTGCTAATCCCCTGATTGTGTGACTGTCTTGGGTTAATCCACAGTCCAACATGACTGTGAACTAAGGCAGGTTACAGGCACAGAGGGCCTAGGAGCAGGAAAATGCCAACTTTTTAAAAGTGGCATTTTCAAATTTGTGATGATAAATTTGACTTTACCATTAAAGAGTGTTTATCATTGCAAGTTCATAGGTACCAACCATGATATATCTACCACCTCTGGTTTAGGAATTAAAACATACTGATTTTAATGAGGAATCCCTTACTTTAAAGGAAGGGTAGGCCTCTCAGTAGTGAGAATACAAATTTGGAAGTTTTTCACTACTAGGATATGTAAGACTAACAAGCACCTGTCCTACCTTTTAATTACACAGCACCCTGCCCTGTTGGTTTCAGGGGGCCTACCTTAGGGGAGACTTGTATGTAATAAAAGGGGAGTTTAAGGCTTGGCAAAGGGTTTTAATCCCTTCGCTGCCAGGCCTTTGCCCCCTCAGGTTCCAGGCCTTTTTTTGGCAATTTGGGGCAGAGCGCGCTTAGGCCCTCATAACTTTTTGCCCCCTGAAGGTGACCAAGAAATCAGCCAAAATACAGTGAATGTTACATTTAAAAATAAAATGGGGAAAAAGGGCTGCAAAAGAAGGCTAGTGTTTTTTTTTCCCCCTGAAATTGGCATCAACAAAGGGTTTGCAGTGCTACAATTATCAGCTTCCCAGCTTTCAGGAACAGGCAGACCTGAATCAGAAAACCCAATTTTTCAATGCAATTTTGGCGTTTTACTGGGACATACCCCATTTTTACGTTTTTTTGTGCTTTCAGCCTCCTTCCAGTCATTGACAGAAATGGGTGTGAAACCAATGCTGGATCCCAGACACCTAAACATTTCTAAAAAGTAGACAAAATTCTGAATTCAGCAATGGGTAATTTGTGTAGATCATACAAGGGTTTCCTACAGAAAATAACAACTGAAATAAAAACATATTGAAATTGAAGTGAAAAAAACAGCCATTTCTCTCTACGTTTTACTCTGTAACTTTTTACTGCAATGTCAGATTTTTGAAAGCAATATAGCGTTACGTCTGCTGGACTCTTCTGGTTGCCAGGATATATAGGGTTTGTAGGATCATCAAGAATCCTAGGTACCCAGAGGCAATAAATGAGCTGCACCTTGCAGTGGGTTTTCATTTTATACAGTGTACACAGCAATTAATTTGCTGAAATATAAAGAGTGAAAAATAGGTATCAAGAAAACCTTTGTATTTCCAAAATGGGTACAGGATAAGGTGTTGAGGATAAGTGGTTATTTGCACATCTCTGAATTCTGGGGTGACCACACTAGCATGTGAATTACAGGGCATTTCTCAAATAGACGTCTTTTGTACACACTGTCTTACATTTGGAAGGAAAAAATGTAGAGAAAGACAAGGGGCAATAACACTTTATTCTATGTTCCACCAAGTCTCCCAATAAAAATGGTACCTCACTTTTCTGGGTGGGCCTAGCTCCCGCAACAGGTAATGCCCCAAAACACAACGTGGACACATCACATTTTTCCAAAGAAAACAGAGGTGTTTTTTGCAAGGTGCCTACCTGTGGATTTTGCCCTCAAGCTCAGCCGGCACCTAGGGAAATCTACCAAACATGTGAATTTATTAAAACTAGAGACCTAGGAGAATCCAAGACAGGGTGACTTGTGGGGCTCTCACCAGGTTCTGTTACCCAGAATCCTTCGCAAACCTCAAAAGTTGGCGAAAAAACACTTTTTCCTCACATTTCGGTGACAGAAAGCTCTGGAATCTGAGAGGAGCCACAAATTTACTTCCACCCAGCGTTCCTCCAAGTCTCCCAATAGAAATGGTACCTCACTTGTGTGGGTAGGCCTACTGCCTGTGACAGGAAATGCCACAAAACACAAAGTGGACACATCACATTTTCTCAAAGAAAACAGAGGTGTTTTTTGCAAAGTACCTACCTGTGGATTTTGGCCTCTAGCTCAGCCGGCACCTAGGAAAACCTACCAAACCTGTGCATTTTTTAAAACTAGAGACCTAGGGAAATCCAAGACGTTACCCAGAATCCTTTGCAAACCTCGCATGCTTTAGGTAAGTAAATACATTTGCTCCAAAGGAGTATTGTTGCCATGCATAAATGAGATGTTTGTAGGTGGTGTATTAAATGCAGAATTGTGCAAGAAATTTTCCTTAGGTTTATGCACAATGATTTTTGTGTTGTCTTATGTCTAATTTGCTTTTTTTCTCTTTTTAGTGGGATGTCATTGGTGATTGCTGTGGCTGTGCAGAGTAGTTGCTGGTGAGTCAAGCTTATTCAGGCAAGTGAGCGGTATAGTTTTTGAGTTTATAATTCTTAGTGATAAAGCTACACTTTGTTTGTTACTTATCTTACACAGTGCTGGTTGTTGGTGGTGCATTTGTCCAGTTGATTTCTGTCGGAAGGATCATGGCTAGCCGTAGGATGACTGCTCAGCAGGTTGTTGGTGTGCTTTTTGATTTGTCTTCTGACCATGATTATGAGACTGACTCTGCATCTGAGGCAGAGGAGAAAGGGCAAGATTCTGGAAGTAAATTTTCTGTTAGAGAGGAATTATCTGATGATGAAGCCACTCTCAGGGCTGATGAAGGGCCTGTTTTAGAGGAGGACACTGATGTGCCAATGGTGCAGCAGCCAGCAGCTGAAAGGCTTCCCATTGGAAGACCTGACACGTGTGTTGCACCAAACATGGAGCAGCCACAGTTGCCTGCTTTTACTGGTTTCCCAGGGTGTCGAGTTAATACGGAACACATTTTGCCTGTCAACTTTTTTGAGTTGTTTATGGGCAATATATTTTTAGAAGAGATTGTTGAGCAGACTAATTTGTATACACAGCAGTATTTGAGGGACAACGCTGCCAGACTTAGGCCACACTCTAGAGCTAGCCTGTGGATTCCCACAAATCTGGAAGAGCTGAAAAAGTTCTTGGGTTTACCTTTTTTAATGGGGCTGATAAGGAAGCCATCACTGTCTTCATATTGATCTACTAGTCCCTTGATGGCAACTGCTATATTTCCAGCAATCATGAGTCGTAACCGGTATGAGCTTCTTCTTCGGATGTTACATTTTGTAGATAATGCTTTAGCATTGCCACAAGATCACCCTGATTCTGACCGTCTTTTTAAGATTAGACCTGTCCTGGATAATTTGGTATATCGGTTTTCAGAGATCTATGTTCCAGGCAAAAAAATATCTGTAGATGAGTCTTTGGTCCTGTTCTAGGGTCATTTGGTTTTTAGGAAGTACATTCCTAGCAAGAGGGCACGATATGGAATTAAGATGTATATGCTGTCTGAAAGTAGTACAGGATTTGTTTATAATTTCCGGGTCTACACTGGTAGGGACTCCAATATTAACTCACCTGGTTGTCCACCCACTTTTGGAGTTAGTGAGAAAATTGTGTGGGAACTTGGTAGACGACTGTTTAACAAAGGTCACCATTTATATGTTGATAACTTCTACAGTGGAGTTCAGTTGTTCAAGGGGGTTGTTCAGAGTGGACACTGTTGCTTGTGGCACAATCCGCTCTAATCGGAAAGGCTATCCAAGAGAGCTTGTATGTAAAAACTTGAGAAGGGACAGTGCAGTACCCTGCAGAATGATAAGCTGCTACCTCTGAAATTTGTAGACAGGCGGGATGTGTACATGCTAACTACCATCCATGATGAGAATACTTCCCCTGTTGCTGTTTGGGGTCAAGTAGCTGAAGTGTGCAAACCTGTGTGCATTTTAGACTATAATAGGCACATGGGTGGTGTTGATAGAGTAGATCAGAGGTTGGAACCTTACACTGCTGCTCCTAGGTTTTATGTTTGGTATAAGAAATTAGCAGTTCACCTGTTCCACTTGGCAACTTTTAGTGCTTTTGTTGTGTTCAAAGATAGTTCTCCAGAGTCAAGGATGAAATGTGTGAAATTTCAAGAGTCAGTGAGAGAGGGCCTTATTGTTGTGGAACAGGCAAGGGTTCCTAGAGTAACAGTGATGGAGGACGTGGCTAGATTGAAAGAACACCACTTTCCTGATCACATTCCTCCCACTCCCAGAAAAGACTTACCCACTAAGAAATGTAGAGTCTGTGCCCAAAGAGGTATCCAGAGGGAGAGCCGGATGTACTGCACCGATTGCCCTTCAAAGCCTGGGCTGTGTGTGGTCGGCTGTTTCAGGAGTTACCACACCAAAAAACATTTCTGGGAAATACTGTGAGCGTAAACTGCTTGTTTTTATATTTTCAGATGTTCCGTTTCACATTTCTGACATGTTTTCAGTTAGTGCTTTTGTGTTTGTAGTTTTGTACTTATTTTATTATTAGTTTGTTGTTTCTTTGTTGTTTATAAACAAACAAAAAAGTGATGGTGGTGTCTGTGGAGTGGCGCTCAGTTGGCGTTGTGTGTGGAGTGACGCTTGGCTGGTGGTGTGTGTGGAGTGGCTCTTGGCTGGTGGTATGTGTGGAGTGGCGCTTGGCTTGCGGTGTGTGTGGGGTGGCACTTGGCTGGCGGTGTGCTTGGGGTGGTGCATGGCTGGTAGTGTGTGAGCAGTGCCAGACAAACGTCAGTCCACACACTCCCATCAGCTAGTGTGATTTGTGAAATTTCATGAGTCTATCACAGAGAGCCTTGTTGTGCTGGAACAGGCAAGCGTTCCTAAAGAAGCAGTGGTGGAGGATATGGCTAGATTGAAAGATCGTCACTTTGCTGAGCACATTCCTCACACAGCCCAAAAAAACCTTTCCGGATAAGAGATGTAGAGTCTGTGCTCGAAGAGGTATCAGGAAGGAGACTAGAATGTACTGCCCTGATTGTGCCTCAAAGCCTGGGCTGTGTGTGAGTGGCTGTTTCCGGAGCTAACACACACAGAAGAATTATTGGGAAATACCGTGAGCGTAAACTGCTGTTTTATATTTTCATATGTTTAGTTTCACGGTCGGCATTACTGTCATGTATTCAGTTAGAGCTTTTGTGTTTGTAGTTTTGTACTTATTTATAATTAGTGGTTTCTTTGTTGTTTAAAAACAAAAAAAGTGAAGGCGGAGTGCGTGGGGTGGTGCTTGGCTGGTGGTGTGCCTGGGGTGGTGCTTGGCTGTCGGTGTGAGTGGGGTAGCGCTTGGCTGGCGATGTGAGTTGGGTGGCGCTTGGCTGGTGGTGTGGGTGGGTTGGCGCTTGGCTGGCGGTGTGGAAGGGGTGGCGCTTGGCTGGCGGTGTGGGTGGAGTGGCGCTTGGCTGGCAGTGGGCGTGGAGTGGCGCTTGGCTGACGGTGCCAGCCATATGCCAGTCCACACACTCTCATCAGCTGTTGTGATTGCTGTATCAGGCATGTGGGTGTATGAAAGTGATGGGCCCTTGAGTGGCGCTGTCTGTTGATGCGAATGTTGTAATGTGCTGGGCCTGTGGATGGTGGCATGAATGGTCTTGTGCATGTCATATATGAAAGGAGTGTGAATGGACTGTAAACCGGTTGGTGCCTTGACACTGCTTTACAGTTCACGAGCTGTGAGTCGTTGGTTCAGTTTTTTGGCCTTTCAGTTATTAACAGTGAATTTCATTTTTGTAAAAACTCTTGTTAATAGAATTTGATCTACTGAACCATCACTCACCCTTGTGCCAAATCCAACCAGTATGTGTGGTAAAAATAACAAAACCTGCTCCGCTGTAATCAGGCATCGCAGCACACCCGTGACACGCTAGGTGTCTCGGTGGGACCCCAATGATGAAGTATACCACCAACTTGGTTGGTGGGTGAGGGGTCTTTTTAACATAACCTAAGTGCATTTCTTCTCACGATTTTAGTGTTTGGAACATCACATAAGAACGTGGCCACATCAAAATGATGTGTTGCAAAACTACCTGTGTTTGGGGGGGCACCTATGAGTTTGGTCCCTGATGCAGCCTTCATCTAGGGAAACCTACCAAACCCAGACATGTTTGAAATCTAGACACCCCAAGGAGTCCAGGGAGGTGTGGCTTGCCTGGATCCCCCAATATTTTCTTACCCAGACTCTTCTGCAAACCGCAAAATTTGCTTACAAAAGAATATTTTTCCCACTTTTCTTTGTAGGATCACAGCTCCAGCACAAATTTCCTACTACCCAGCATTCCCCTAAGTCTCACAAGTAAAGTGATGCTTCACTTGTGTGGGTCCCCAAAGCAGAGTCAGCCTAAAAGATGTATAAAAGAGAAATATGTACTTATCAACTCGGTGTGCTAACCCCTCAATTTGTACAGGTTATTGGCATTTTTCTGTTGCAGGCACATGGTCCACCCACACAAGTGAGGTATCATGTTTATCAGGAGACCTGGGGGAACGCTGGGTGGAAGTGTGTGGCTCTTCTCAGATTCCAGTTCTTTCTGTCACCGAAATGTGAGGAGAATTATTTTTTAGCCAAATTGTGAGGTTTGTAAAGGATTCTGGGTAACAAAACCTGGTGAGAGCCCCACAAGTCAGCCCATCTTGGATTCCCCTAGGTGTCTAGTTTAAAAAAATGCATGGATTGGGTAGGTTTCCCTAGATTCCGGCTGAGCTAGAGGCCAAAATCCACAGGTAGGCACTGTGCAAAAAACACGTCAGATTTCAATGTAAAAATGTGATGTGTCCATGGTGCGTTTCCTGTCACGAGCATTAGGCCTACCTACACAAGTGAGGTACCATTTTTATTGGGAGACTTAAGGGAACACAGAATAGTAAAACAAGTGTGATTGTCTCTTGTCTTTCTCTTCATTTTTTCCTTCCAAATGTAAGACAATGTGTGTAAAAAGACATCTAATTGAGAAATGCCCTGTAATTGACATGCAGTAAGGGCACCCCGGAATTCAGAGATGTGCAAATAACCACTGCTTCTCAACACCTTATCTTGTGCTTATTTTGGAAATGCAAAGGTTTTCTTGATACCTATTTTCACTCTTTATATTTCAGCAAATGAATTGCTCTATATATAATTCGGCATAGAATGAAAACCCATTGCAAGGTGCAGCTCATTTATTGGATCTGGGTACCTATGGTCTTTGATGAACCTACAAACCCTATATATCCCCGCAACAAAAAGAATCCAGAAGACGTAACAGTATATTGCTTTCGTAAAACACTGAGAAAAATTACTGTTTTTTTCACCTCAATTTCAATATTTTTTAATTTCAGCTGTTATTTTCTGTAGGAAACCTTTGTAGGATCTATACATATTACCCCTTCCTGAGTTCAGAATTTGGTCTACTTTTCAGAAATGTTTAGCTGTGTGGGATCCAGCCTTGGTTTCACATCCATTTCTGTCCCTAACTGGAAGGAGGCTGAAAGCACATAAAATAGTAAAAAGGGGTATGTTCCAGTAAAATGCCAAAATTGTGTTGAAACATGGGGTTTTCTGATTCAAGTCTGCCTCTTTGTGAAAGCTAGGAAGATGGTGATTTTAGCAACGCAAACCCTTTGTTGATGCCATTTTCAGGGGAAAAAACACAAGCCTTAATCTGCAGCCCTTTGTTTCCAACTTTTTAAAAAATATATTTTTTTTTTTCTGTATTGTGGCTCATTTCTTGGTCTCCTTCAGGGGAACCCACAAAGTCTGCATACCTCTAGAATCCCTAGCATGTTAGAAAAAAAGGACGCAAATTTGGTGTGGGTAGCTTATGCGGACAAAATGTTATGAGGTCCTAAGCGCAAACTGCCCTAAATAGCCAAAAAAAGGCTTGGCACCTGAGGGAGAAAAGGCCTGGTAGCAAAGGGGTTAAACCGCACCTAAAAAACATGAAGGGGGTCATTACGACCCCGGCAGTCAGCGTTAATATGGCAGTAAGTACCGCCAACAGGCTGGCGGTACTTACATTTATTTTTATTTTTTTTTCTCATTCACCGTGCCCGTTAAACTAACCCCTCTTACTTTACCAGCAATAGAGTAGTCCAGGCCAGGGGACACCCTTAACTCTCAAGCAATCCTCTGTCTACCTAGATTTCCGTGAGGATTTCAGAGCAGGGGGTAGAATCATTGGACCAATAACAGAGACAAATAGCTTATTATCACATAATGCTTTCGACAAATTACCATTACCTAAATCAATGTTTCCAAGCCAATAATGGGGCCCAAAAGTTCCCCCCAGTCCTATTACTCTTCCGTAACATTAAATCTAAATCTGCAGTACGAAAGACAGCGTTAAGCCACTCCGAATATACTGGAGGGGAAGCCAACATCCATTTTCTACATATTTCTCTTCTCCCCAACAAAATTACATAAAATAAAAATTTAAGTTTTAAAGTTGTACCTCTTCCACTCCTCCCCTCCTGATCCTGTGGTTGACCAAATATTACTAAAGGGAGAGATGCTGCAATTTCCCACTCCAATATACTCGAAACAGTCTCACATACCTTTTCCCAAAAAAAGACGAATATCCGGACATTCCCAGAACATATGAACGTCAGTTGCTTGTATTAAGCCACATTTTGGACATTTCACCTCCTGCCCTCCTTTCAATTTAGACAACTTCTCAGGAGAAATATAAGCTCTATGGATTGTGTAGTAGTGGTTCTTCCTCAAAGCGGCCGACTTAACTGTATCAAACAGAAAAGTTAATGACTTCTTAAACCACATATGAGCTAACTCTTTAGAGAACATATTACTCCACAAAGCCGTAGGAAGTTCAAACTCACCATCCACCCCTTCTAGAATACCCCAGTACCAAGCTGCCACTCTGTGGGGACCTACCAATGGGCTGGGAACAACATCTTCCAGAACGTTAGGCATACCGACTCCTCCCTTAACCCCCTGTGCCCAATCCCTTATCTGCAAAAACTTCCATCTAGTCAGGGAGCTGCCCGTTTGTTGCTTCAACTCCTCCCAAGAAAGGAGGACCCCCTCCTGAAAAAGATCCCCCCAGTACTCCATCCCTGCCCGTTTAATTGGTAAAGCCAAAACATCTTGAAAACACTCTGGTGTACCCGGAGAATCCCAGATAGGTGCATTGCAGTTGTAATATGTTACCTTTGCGGCTAATCTAAGCTGATACCAACATTCTGCCAATCCCTGCATAATTTTCAGTTTTACCTTTTTAAAGAACTTCGGATCACCAAATTTAAATATGAAATTACTTGATGCACCCTTAATGGTAGAGGCCATCACCTTGAGCATAAGACCCATTGTTGTAGAATCTGGAGAAAGAAATAGAATTCTAGTATTCTTCAAAAGGAAAGCCCAAGCATAATACTGTAATTCTGGTAGTGCCAAACCACCCTTTCCCTTACACCTACGCAGCTTTCTCCGAGAAAGTCTAACCCCTTTAGAACTCCATATAAAATTGTTTATAAGCTGCTGCATCTTATCTATACATTTTTTCTGCATTGGGAGTGGGGAAGCAGAAAACAGGAAATTCCACTTGGGAAGATTGGACATTTTTACCAAATTAACTCTTCCAATAATTGTTAAAGGAAGATGAACCCAACCCTGCAATAATCCCTTACACTCCAATAACAGCTTTTGCTGATTCCTCTCTGCTAACTGCTTGATATCCTGGGTCACCAGGACACCCAAATACCTTATTTCCTTCTTACTGTAAGCCGAACTGTACTCCATATTCATTGCCATAGTCTCCGTCTTTTCCACATTTACCTGATAGCCTGATATCTTACCAAATCCTTCGGCTAATCTAAAAATCTCGGGGATAGCAGATGATAGATTACCAGTATACACCAAAAGATCGTCCGCATACAAAGCAAGCTTTCTTTCCCAACCCTTACAACGAAAGGGAGTAATCACGGAATTCCACCTAATCTTCCTAGCAAATGGCTCGATATATAGGTTAAATAGAACGGGGGATAGTGGACATCCCTGTCTAGTACCTCTTGTTATTGTAATGATTCCAGTAAGATTTCCATCAACGAGTATTCTTGCTGTAGGGGCCCTATATATCTGATTCACAACCCCACAAAAGTTATCACCCAAATTAGCTCATTTTAAAACTGATTTTAGATATCCCCAGCTTACTTGATCGAAGGCTTTCGCTGCATCAATAGTAATGATCCCCAAAGGGAAATCAAAAGACGTTGCCATATCTATAGCCCCAATCAAATCATATGTCAATTCATACAAATATCTTCCCTTTGAGAAACCATTCTGATCCGAATGTATCAGATTGCTAACTACTCTATTCAACCCATCTGCCAATATCTTGGCAAACATTTTATAATCACTATTTAATAGTGAAATGGGCCTATAAGATGCGCATTTTGTCGCATTTTTTCCTGGTTTCAAAATTAGCGTGATAATCGTCTCATTCCATGTAGTTGGGATATCTATTTCGTTTAGAAGAATCTTCCCGAACAGCTCTGTCAAAATTGGGATAATTGTATCACCTAGTACTTTATACAGCTCCACTGGGATACCATCAGGACCCGGGGCTTTCCCGTCTTTGCCTCCAGGCAACACCGCCCGTACTTCGTCCATGGTTATAGGACCATTAAGGAACTCCTGCTGCTGCAAAGTGATTTCCGGTAACACATCAGGGACTAACCAGCCTTCCACCAATTCTTCTCGCCCCTCTGCACTTTCAGTATACAATGATGCAAAAAAATCCTGAAACACATACTCAATGTCCTCACATCGTGTCACTTTCGCCCCTGACTCATCCAATTTGATTTCCTTAATATGGTTCCTAACCTGGTCCGATATAAATCTTCCAAGCAAGCAACTTCCCAGAATTTTCACCATATTCGAAGTGCTTCAGTTTGCTTGCCTCCCATCTTTTAACAATTCTTGCTTGTAAAATATTTTCCATATGTTGTCTTAGCTCGGCCATTTCCACCCTCACTGCCTCTGACTGAGTCGTTTCCTCTTTTCCGACAAATTTCTCGTTTTTTTTTTAGCATTTCCTGTTCTAAGAAACTTATTTCATTTCTAAACATCTTACGCTTATAGCATGCAATGCTCGTGATCTTCCCTCTTATGACGGCCTTGAAAGTATCCCATACCACCGATGGTGATGCAGAGCCTATATTAGTACTAAAAAAAACGTATTTTTCTCTGCGTAATTGAGGTATCGCATCATCCTCCATTAATAATGCACGCTCAAGTGTCCATCTGTTATACATTCTCCTCCAAGACAAGGTTAAGTACAACAACACCGCTGCGTGGTCTGATAGATGAGAAGGTAAGTATCCTACCTCATCAACGCTCTCAAGCAACCTACTGTCAACCAAGAAATAGGCAATATGTGAAGCCTGACTATATTTCTTATTAATAAAGGAGAAAACCCTTGCATTCCCACCACTCTTCCGCCATATATCACACAGGCCTAGCTCTTTCATCTTTCCCCTTAGATATTGCTGAGATTTTGGCGTTCCTAAGGATCTACAAGTATCCGTCCTATCCAGTTTATTATCCAGCACCACATTAAAATCTCCCATCATAATAACCGGGTCTGAAAATTCAATTAACAGGGAGAACAACCGATTAAGAGGCTCAATATCATCACAATTTGGACCGTAGTACCCAACCAATACTAAAACACCTCCCCCAAGCTGGGCTCTTACCATGTCCCAACGCCCTGCTTGATCTGATCTTACTTCGAGTATTTCTACCCTAACTTGCAAGCCATGTTTAACCAAAATAGCCACCCCTCTCGTATGGAAATTATGATTAGTGTAGATACAACTTTCCACCCATTTTTGTGTCTCAAATATCCTCTTACACTCTTCTACCGCCAGGTGGGTCTCTTGTAAGACAAGAATTTGTGCTGGCGAGTCTCTTAAATATTGTAAAATTGTATTCCTTCTTGCGCTGGTCATCAGACCATTAATATTCCAGGAAAGCATGTGCATAGTAAGCCGTCCCTTCCCCTGACCTTTGCCTATGCTAGCCATTCCTAACTAGTGAACTGCCCCTATGCCTCAGTGAATAAGGAACATTTTTACTATTTCCCCCCAATTACCCCCCACCTTGTGACCCACCTTCCCTTCCCTCCCTCACCCCTCCCGTAGAGAACCCCCCTGTGATGGGTCTCTCCGATCCGACCCACACGCTCCCCAGACTTGTGCTGACACTGCCTCTTCCGCACCGGAAGTAACCCAGGATGGCGGCGCTAGCATTGGTTACCTGACAACAACGCGGGACTTGACGGGATTCAAAAGATGGCTTCCTCTCCTTTCCAAGGAGAGCGCCGGCAATAGGAGCTGGAAGAACCCGGAATATGAGGACACAGAAGAACGGACGGACCAAAAGGACGCCGATACCAAAGACGAAGACACCGCTCTTTGGAGGAGCGGAACACCGCCGGAGTCGGAGCCGACGGAAATCCTTAAAGAAGACCGCTGACCCTGGGGAGCTTTGTGAAAGAGCCGTCACGCTTCAGGAGAAGCATGGCCACTCCAGGTACGGGGTGCGGAACAAGGGGAAGCGGGCGGGAGGTAAAAGAGAGGGCAAGTAAGGGAAAACAAAGGGGCACTGCACGGGGAGAAAAGGGGGAGAGATTGTGGGGAGAGACCCAAGGCGTAAGAAGACATAGAAGAAAAGGGAGAGAGAGAAAGACAAAGACAGCGGAAAGACCTATATATGCATACTAATATATAACATTAATCAAAAGAGACGAAAGGGAAAAAACAGGAAAGGAAGGAAGACTGTAGTATACGAACAACAGGAAAAGAAGAAAAAAAACAGAGAGAAAGAAAAGACAGCGAGGAAAGAAATAGAACAGACCCCAGAAAGAACCAGGAAACAATAAGAAGAGTAAAGAAGAAAAGACAGGAGAAAGGTAAATAGAGAAGAGAAGAGAGAGAAGAAAGAAAAGTTAAACCACAACCCGCACTTACCAGATCTATTTTCTTCTCTTTCCGCACTCTTCCCGCGAGGTCCTGAGAGGGAGAAAAGAAGAAGAAGGCGCGAGTTCATATCCAGAAGGAGAAGACGCCACCACCTACCATAACATAACAACTATCTATGTCTGGTCACTATATACTGCCTATCAAACCAATAAATCAAACCTAATGAAACAAAAACCCGCGCAGTCTGGTGTTTAGAACAGCCATCCTCGTACACCCCCCACTTTGTCGGCCAACAAATAGGTCTTTCCGCTGTCTTTGCCTTATTTTAGAACACCCTGCCTACCTGGGAGACTTATTGCAGACGGGGGAAACTCCCCCTTCACATATGGTCAGCCTGCTCTCTCCTGATTACGGCCAGCAATTCATCTGCCTTACCCACGTCCCTTATATTATACATTTTATTATTGTACATAACTCGGAGAAATGCAGGTAATTTCAACTGCGGAGAAGCCCCTAACTTCTTAAACTCATCCAGACGCTTTCCCAACTCCCACTGCCTATCCATAGTGAGTTTAGACAAATCAGACCTAATCTCAAATGTCACATTTTCCACTTTTAACGACTTTTGCTTTAATGCACTAGTCAAAATCTTTTCTTTCAACTGATAAGTTAAAAAGTTAATCAGGATTCTTCGAGGTCTGCTACTATTCAATCCTCTCGTAAAAGGGTCATGATGTACTCTCTGAATGTCTTTTTCGATCTCTTCTTTACTCTCCTCCAACTCACATGCAGACTTAATTAAGGAGACCACATAAGACTTCAAATTCCCCCCTTCCGTTCCTTCCGGAACCTTCAAGAGTCTAATATTGTTCTTTCATGAATAGTTCTCCAACTGCTCCAGCCTGGATTGTAATCCTTGCTCCTTTTCCTTTAGCTCTCAAATCTCCTCTTTATGCTGCTTCAACTCCTCCTTCATTCCCCCCACCGTTTCCTCAAGAACTTGAATCCTCTCCATCAAGCTGTCGAACCTTCTTTCCAGTACCTCACAGGCCTCTCTGATTTCCCCTTGATTGCTCTCAGAACTAGCAAAGCCTTTTTTTATATCTTCCGAAATGGAGAGGATCACAGCCTCCATTGAGGGGCTATAAATTGGACCAAGGACCAGGGCTTAGGCGGGAGGGGGACTAAAATCCACCAAAACTGGGACTTCTTCCTCCTGCAGGGAGGTCATTGTCTTACTACTTCGTCTAACCGAGGAAGAAGACTCAGGTCCTACTTGTACCACCTCTTGACAAGCCCAGTCATCAACTGGAGGGAGATAATTATCTTCCACCCCCTTACCAGAGCCTGCACCATTCCCGCTTGCCTGTACAGTAGGTTCATCCATTCTCCCCTGTCCAGGAATGAGCACAATACCCTCCGGTCTCACCCTGAAATAGGATCTCAGTGAGGGTGTAAGTTTATTTTTAAATTTTTGCCTTCCCTCACCTCCTCACCTTACAGGATTTCTCACAGGTTCTAAAGCTTTTGCACTCCTCTTCCCCTGTGCTTCACAATCTTCGCTCCCCCTCTCACCCTCCTTTTGGCCTGGCCCCCCTACCTGAAACGGATTGGAAAAGAGGGGGGGGGGCTCCAGCCCCCTCCACTCTGCCTGATTGAGCCTTTACGGGCTTTGCTGCCTCTACAGCCTCCTTTCCGGCTGCCTGCTTTGTGCGTGTTACTGCACTACCAGGTTCCTGGGAGTTCCTCCCAGGAACCTTGCTTGAGCTGATTCAGCCTGGATTCCCCTGGAGAGGAATCCGTGCTGCTCCTCGGCGCACCCGACGGAGCTCCAGCGCAGCACGCTCCCAGTGCCGGGGTCTCCCGCCGGATGCCTCCCCCTCCTCCTCTAATGCAGTTAGCTGATTCCCTGTGCCTCCGATCGCCGGCAGGCACATCTGCAGCGCTGTCCCGTCCCGTGCCGTGCCTCCCAGGAAAATGGCAGGTGAGCGCTCTAACGGGCTACCGCCTCAGCGTAGCCCGCCATGTTCTCTCATGCTGGCGGTACTTACTGCCATATTATGACATTGGCATTTTGGCTTACCACTCCGACCGCCACAGCGGTAACAGCCGCCAGACCGGAGATATCCATCTCCAGCCCGGCTGCCGTCATTGTTCCTCCTGTGGGATTATGACCCCACCTACCATCATGGTTTCCGTGATGTTCGTAACCCTACACAAGCCAAGGCGGTAGGCCATATTAGTGACAGGAAATTCCTTCCCTGTCACTGATAGGGGTCTCCCCTCCCTCACTCTCCAGGTATCCCCACCCCCCTACCTCTCCAAGCCCTCCCACCCCCCTACATTCACACCCCTTCACACATACCCACACACAGACACACACCCATTCCCACATGCTTCCATGCATGCATATACCCATTCACGCACATCTGCACACACTTTCAAACATACACACAGACATGCATTCACAAACACAACATAGACACACTGACACCTCCATACATGCACACACACATTCAACATGCAGCACACAACCCCATCCACACACACACATTCACAACCACCTCCCCTGTCGGAGACCCGACATACCTGTGTTCAGGGGGTCCTCTGGCAGGAGACTGGACGGAGCGCTGCTGCCACCAGCAGCGCCCACCAGTGGAACACAGAAAAGCCGTATTATTGGTCATAATATGGCTGGCGGCTGTCTACTGGCTTTGCGCTGCTGGTGGCAGCAACACCATCTTACCGCCATCCGCCGACATGGCCACAGCTGAATTTCTGCTATTCTTGTGGCAGAAATCCAGCCGTGGTCTAATACGGCGGAGGGGTGGTAGCCGCGGTATTGATCTTTTGGTGGCGGTTGCCGCAGCTGTAGACGTTTTTTACGGCCAATGTCAAAATGAGGGCCGAAGTTCCATAACAAAATGCACTGCACTTGTGCATCAATTTTTTAATCTGGGAAGAAATGTAACCTTTTTGGCTTTTTGCAGCCTCCATCAATGCAGCAATGGACTGCTCACCAACGAGTAAAACGTTTTTGCAAACTGTGCAAAAAGTCCCAACATTTTGGAACATGGAGATGGTCAGTAACTGCAGGTGGCAATTGGTCAACAGAAGCTGCCTGCACTGCAGCAGGTGTTCATGCATGCAATGCATCATGTTCCAGCTGTGCTCTGGTTAGGTGGCCAGGATGTATAGTTTTCTGGTGCTTTAACATGCTGCTGGTTCCATGGCTGTAATTTATTTTAAATGCCCCTTTAAGGTTGGCTGACACCAAGGGTGCATTGTACCAGCTTGCCAATAACCTTCTTTTCTCTAGAAGGTATGGTGAAACTTCTACACAAAATGGATCCCTTTTTTGTGTAGCTTGTTCTCCTTCTGAGGAGAATTTCACTGCTAATCCAGATCCCATTTTCTAATCAAAGAGTGAAACACTACCCCAATCTATAGAGTCGCAGTCTATGACGCAGATATGATTTCTGACAGCCAAAGGAGAAAAAAATGGAAAGGAAGTTCCTTTAAAAAAGGTTGGCATATGTGCTTCAACCAATAAAGTCTATTTTTTTAGTGTGGCGTGATGTTCTTGAATCTGCCATGTGACCGTTAATCCAGAAATATGTACTAAAACAATGTTTTTACTAACAATCTTTATTGGAATATAAGTTTAAATGTACTGTTAGTAAACCACTTACCTCAACCATTAATTAACTAGTCTCTATATTTGTTTTTACAAATTTTTAAAAATCACACCGGAACCATGGATCCTCTGTGAGCCCCGATACAGGAAACAAGTATCAGGGTTGTCTGCGGATTCGGAACCGCACATCCCACAAAATATGAAAAACACAAATCCTTGATTTTAAAGATAACGACCGCTAAGACATGGGTAGCAGCTAAATGCTAAGTTTTATTGTTTTTCTCAGTGCACTGTTGAATAGCTTTTCTCACATGTGGCAAAAAAAGAATGACCGCTGTTAAGAGCTGGGTAATTCTCCAAATTGTGTGCCAAATGGCTCCAGTGCGGGAATTTTACTGACATATGTCAATTCTGCATGTGTTAATGATTATGGGGGTCATTACAACATTGGCGGTAAAAGCTGCTTACCGCCGTGTAGAAGACCGCCACTGCCATTATGACCCACAGCTCGGAATCTGCAAAAATGTAGACACCCACACAAGTAAGCCACACCAAAGGTCAGTGATAAACTGGCGATAACAAAACCTCCACCGTCACGCCAACAGGAATACTCCCACACTATCACGACCCACGAATCCATGTGGTGGTCTTTCAACCACGGTATTTCATTAGCGACACACACCGCTGTGCTCAAAATACACACACTCTTACAAAACACATCCACATTGGACAATTCCAAATACACACACCTGATATACATACACACACCACTCCCACACATCCAATACAATATAATACACACACCCACATCACCAACAAACCCTTACAACAACAATTGCGACTGAAGGCCAGAGAGAGACACAACCAGAAAGAACAATAGCATCCACTGGCACTCAACATCATCACTCACACAACATCCACGCACCTCACACAACACACCTCTAAATATCACTCCACACAACACAACACAACCCACCCCACACATCACCCACACCAACCCATGGCACCGCAAAGACACCACAGGTTTTCTGAGGAGGAGCTCAGGGTCATGGTGGAAGAAATCATCCAGGTCGAGCCACAGCTATTCGTATCACAGGTGCAGCACACTACCATAGCTAGGAAGATGGAGCTATGGCGGAGAATCGTAGACAGGGTCAGCGCAGTGGGACAGCAAACAAGAACTAGGGATGACATCAGGAAGAGGTGGAACAACCTACGGGGGAAGGTGTGTTCCGTGGTCTCAAGACAACAGATTGCGGTTCAGAGGACTGGCGGCGGACCCCCATCTTCTCCCCCAGAACTCACAACATGGGAGGAGCAGGTCTTGGCTATACTGCATCCTGAGGGCCTCGCAGGAGTAGCTGGAGGAATGGACTCTGGTAAGTCAAATCTTAACTATTAAATCCCCCACCCTACCTGCATGCCATCACATACCCCCACCCTTGTCCTCACCCCCATCACTCCAACTCCTCACATATGTCCCAATATCACAAACCACACATCTCAAACCCAAGCCCCGCATGTAACACCAAAGCATTGACACCCATCAGCAAAGCATGTCCACTGCACATACCCATACACCCCCCTAAACCATTATCACATGGTCCCACTCAAGAATGCAAGCACTGGGCTACAGGGTCACCCACCCATTGCACACCATGGCACACACAGATGCAATAATCATGATTTTACACCCCTGCAGGACCCCTACCCAACGTCACTGGACAGGAGGGTCCAGACATGTCCACTCCACCCACAGAAGAGGCCCACATTGATGACAGCAGCTCTGTCCAACTGGATCTAGATGACCAGCCCAGCCCATCTGAGACCTCAGGACAGTCGGTTCCCCTGACACAGTCACAGGCCACCACAGAGCTTCCCCCCTCTGGAAACACCAGCACAGCACCCACCCAGCGGGCCCATACCTCTGTCCCCAGGACACATCAAGCAGCAGTGTGTCCACCACTACAGGGAACCCAGGCTAACCCACCACCCCAACAACACCAGGGACCTGGGGGCAGTGGTAGTGGGCACAAGGTTCAGGGGACAGAGGCCTAGGGAAACAGGGGAACTGGGAGGGCTGCTGTGTGACAGAGGGAGGACAGGGCCAGGGAACCCACTGTCCACGAGGCCCTCTCCAACATCATGGGAGCATACCACCATTCCCAGGAGACAATGGCAATGGTACTGGCCAAGTTTCGGGAGACCCAGCGGCTGCAGGAGGAACAGTATTTTGGGTTCAGGGAGGAACTCAAATCCATCAATTCCACCCTGGGCACCATTGTAGGGGTGGTGAAGGAACTCGTCAACACCAGTAGGGACAATGTGGCACAACAAGGGGCCCCTGGCACTAGCCTGGACGATGAACTGCCCACCACCTCCGCTGGCGCTAGTGGACAGGAGGCACCGCCACAGGACCACAACACCAGCACCCCACCCCCTGCAGAAGGAGAACCACCCCGCAAATGGTCCCTGAGATCCAGGACAAAGACAGAGAACAATGGCAAGACGCCCGCCAAGAAATGAGACCACCCTGATTGTCATCCTTTTGTCCCACTTTGTCACCCTGTCCATACTTAATCTGCCCCAGCTCCACTTCCTATGCCCCTTTGAACAATACACCTGTGAGACTAATAGACTGGACTCTACCATGGACATTCCTCCACCATCACCCATGACCATTTCACAACCCCCTCCAATATGTAGCACTTAAATAAACACCCTTGAATCACAAAACAATCTGGAGTCAGTCTGTGCTTTCACAAATGTGTATTTGCAATAACTAAGGAAAATAGCAATATCCATTGTATTGTCAACATACCTGTGTCCCACAGCTCTAGTCCATGGGGTAACAAAGCAGAGGTCACACAGTGGTACCCACATCTGTGAAACTGAAAGGGAAAATTACAACTCAGAGTCCATACACTGGGTGAAAGTGACAGACAGATGAGAGTTAGAACAATTAGATCAGATGCAGCAGGCAGTGTTGTCTTCTTACCTGTGTCTCACTGGAAGTATTGCTGGATCATCATGTTCCTATTGTTTATGTCCTCTTCTTCTGCTTCCTCATCTTCACTGTCCACGGGCTCCACAGCTGCCACAACACCTCCATCTGGAACATCCTCCTGCAGAAAAGGCACCTGTTGTCGCAAAGCCAAGTTGTGAAGCATACAGCAGGCCACGATGATCTGGCACACCTTCTTTGGTGAGTAGAATAGGGAACCACTTATCATATGGAGGCACCTGAACCTGGCCTTTAGGAGGTGGAAGGTCCTCTCAATAACCCTCCTTGTTAGCCCATGGGCCTCATCGTAGCGTTCCTCTGCCCTTGTCCTGAGATTCCTCACTGGGGTCAGTAGCCATAACAGGTTGGGGTAACCAGAGTCACTTGCAAATGGCGAGGGACAACTGTTAGACAAGCACTAACTCTTAATGACATCCCCAGACCCAGACACCTAGTCACACTGTATTGGGTCCATGTCCTCACCTAATAGCCACACACGGTGCCTCTGGAGTTGCCCCATCCCATAAGGGATGCTGCTATTCCTGAGAATGTAAGCGTCATGTACTGAGCCAGGACATTTGGCATTCACATGGGAGATGTACTGGTCTGCCAAACACACCCTCTGCACATTCATAGAATGGTAACTCTTCCGGTTTCTGTACACCTGTTCACTCCTGCAGGGGGGACCAAGGCCACATGTGTCCCATCAATGGCACCTATGATGTTGGGGATATGTCCCAGGGCATAGAAGTCACCTTTCACTGTAGGCAAATCCTCCACCTGAGGGAAAACGATGTAGCTCCACATGTGTTTCAGCAGGGCAGACAACACTCTGGACAACATGTTGGAAAACAGAGGCTGGGACATCCCTGAAGCTATGGCCACTGTTGTTTGAAAAGACCCACTTGCTAGGAAATGGAGTACCGACAGCACCTGCACTTGAGGGGGGATTCCAGTGGGATGGCGGACATCAGGTCTGGCTCCAACTCGGCACATAGTTCCAGGATTGTGGTACGAACAAGTCTGGAGGTGATGATTACATGTCGTTCCTCCATTGTTGACAGGTCCACCAGCAGTCTGTACACTGGAGGATGCCGCCATCTCCTCACCTGCCCCAGCGGACGTGCTCTATGGAGGAGAACAGCGAGCAGAGAGTCAACCAACTCTGAGGTACGTAAACACAACGTAATCATAATTAATGCCATGTGGCCCCCTGAAATGGCGTCTGCCTGACCTGTAGTGTGGGACAAGGGGATATGAGGTAACTGCGCTGGCGTTGTACACCTTCGCGGTAAGCGGTCGAAGACCGCGGCACAATCCTGCATTGGTTAACATGGGCCCTATGGGTCCCAGGAGCCAATGACGATGTACACCGGCGGTGACGGTAGGCACCGCCGCTGAAGTCACCACCATTTTCTCTCTGTTCACTCACTTGATACCTGATCTTCGACAGGAGATGACCTACACTGCAAGTGCTGCTGTGACCTCAGTCTGGAAGAGACAATGGCTTGTGTGTCTGGGGAAAGGGCCCCTGCCTTCAGCATGCAGGAGTTGGAGAAACTAGTGGATGGGGCCCTCCCCCAGTACACGCTACTCTATGGTCCTCCAGACAAACAGGTGAGTACACTGTGAGCATGCTGTATGAGCAATGGCTGCTTGGAGTGGTGTGGATGACAGATGGGGGGGAGAATGAGGTGTGCATGAAACGACGGTGAGTGCATGTGCGTCATGGCAAGGGTAGGGATGCGGGCCAATGACTGTGATGGTGCAGACGGTTACATCTTCTCCTTTTCCCCTGTATTATTCCTGTAGGTCAGCGCCCACCAGAAGAAGGATATTTGGCGTGCCATCGCCAAGGAAGTCCGGACCCTGGGGGTCTACCACAGACGGAGCACCCACTGCCAGAAAAGATGGGAGGACATTCGCAGCTGGAGCAAGAAGACGGCAGAGGCCCAGCTGGGGGTGGCCTCCCAACGTGGGAGGGGTGCCCGTCGCACCATGACCCCCCTGATGTTCCGGATCCTGGCGGTGGCGTTCCCGGAGTTGGATGGGCGCTTGAGGGCATCACAGCAGCCATAAGCGGGTGAGTACACTCTCATTCAACTGATTCAGCACGCATTGTAGGTGTCTGGGTGGGGGACGTGGGTTGTGGGTTCCCCTAGGCCAGGGCGAGTTTAGTAGGCAAGGTCCCTTGTTAAGGCAGGCCCTGTGGCACCCCACCCCACCTGTGTACAGAGCCAACTACGCCTAGTCAGGCTCCTGTGACTTCCATGTGTGCAGCAATCGGCCATAGCCTTGTAACCCATGTCCCTGTGATTGATTAGGGAGCTCCAAGTGCATTGCATAGTGCAGGGGGCTTCTGTGTCTGTAGTGTCCGCCAACAGTAGCGGTATTGCATGCACTCAACATGTCTTTCTTCTATCTCCCCCCCCCCCTTTTTGTGGTCTCCCTGTGCTTGTGTGCATTAGCATCATCAGGCGGAGGAGCAGTGGCACCGGAGCACGAGGGAGCTGCATCCCACATGGCCCTGGAGGGCAACACAACGGAGTCTGAAGCCACCAGTGGGACTGAGGGCGAGGAGAGCTCCATGGCGGGGCCAGGAGCAGACACCAGCAAAACGGACTCCTCCTCTGATGGGAGCTCCCTTGCGGTGGTGGGCCCCTCTGTGCCCACCGTATCTACAGGTACAGCCGCCACCCTCCCTACCAGCACCACCCTCCCAGCAGCCCCTCAGCGTTTGCCCCGTGGCCATCTCACCCAGGAGGGTGGGCATCTCCTTTGCCCCAGGCACCTTAGCCCCTGCCCCTGTCACCCCTGCTGCCCTCAGTGAGGAGGCCAATGACCTCCTCAGGTTCCTCACTGTTGGGCAGTCTACCATTTTGAATGCCATCCAGGGTTTAGAGAGGCAGTTGCAACAGACCAATGCATACCTGGAGGGCATTCATTCTGGTCAGGCTGCCCATCAGCAAGCTTTTCAGACTCTGGCCTCAGCACTGATGGCAGCTATTGTCCCTGTATGTAGCCTCCCCTCTCCAACTTCCTCCACCCAGACCCAAACCCCTGTACCTCAGCCTATCCCAAGCACATCATCAGACCAGCATGCACACATGTCAACACACAAGGGAAGCTCATGCAAACATAAGCACCACATATCCCACAGGCACTCACTCACGCATCATACATATGCAGACATACCAACAGCCACTGCCTCCACTGTGTGCCCCTCCTCCTCATCTCCCTCCTCTCTCCCAGTCTCGTCTCCACTCACACCTGCATGCACTACATTGTCAGCAACTTCCTTCATCGCCAGCACACCCACCACCACACCCCGCTCACTTGCACTCACCAGCCCACTACCATTCACACATCCCCTGTGTCCTCTCCCAGTGTGTCTGTGAGCCACCTCCCAATCCACCCATCCCAGTGTGTCCAAAAAACGTTTCCTGTCCAACCTTGACCTCTTCCCCTCACCTCCCCCACCCGTTCAGTCTCCTAGGGCCCGCCTCGCCAGGTCCCAACCCACCACCTCAGCCACAACATCAGCGGGAACAGTGGTGCTAGTAGTAACCAGGTTCTGGAGTGCACCAGGCAGCAGGGCAGCCAGTGTGCCAAGGAGACAGAGCACGGACAGTCCCCCACCTCAAAAGCACAAAAAGATGGCCAGTGCCCAGCGGGAGAGAAGAAAAAAATCTTCCACCAAAGCCAATCCTAGGGGTACAGTTGGGAGTGTGGAGCCAGCCACCATCCAAGGTGGAGAAGGGGCACAGTAAAACAGGCAAGTCTGGGAAAACCTGCACAGCGGACCAGACCGCAACAAGCACCGCTGCCAAGGACACCGCCGCCACAAGCACCGCTGCCAAGGACACCGCCGCCACCAGCACCTCTGAACAGGACACCGCCACCACCAGCACCTCTGAACAGGACACCGCCGCCACCAGCACCGCTACCAAGGACACCGCCGCAACAAGCACCGCAGGCCAGTGAGCGCCAAAGATTCTGACGCTACTGAGGCCGCCACGAGCAGGATGAAGCACTCTGGGCACCAAGCCCCCTCCAGAACCAGTGGAGCATCACATCCATTACCTCAGTCCTTGGCAGGATGAAGCATTCTGGGCACAAAGCCCCCTCCCGAACCAGTTGAGCTTCACATCCACTACCTCAGTCGCTGGCAGGATGAAGCACTCTGGGCACAAAGCCCCCTCCAGAAATAGTGGAGACTGTTATCCCCTTGAGAGACTGTGGCTTTGCACTCCCCAGGATAATGCAGTGGGCAAACCACCCACTGGAGAGACTTGAGAGACTGTGGCGTTGCACTCCCCAGGATACATCAATGGGCATGGAGACCCCTCGTGGATCTGGCGTTGTGCAATTATCCGGCTGAGGTTCCCCCCATTCCCTTCCCCCTGAGGTGCCTGTTTTATTTCTATCTGATGCCCCAGCAGTGTTCTCTCTGTCTTGCTCGGGTGTTGAGTGTGGGCCTCGCCCATGCATTTTGGGGCCAGTGGTCCACGGATTATGATGGTGGAATACCTTGGACTTGTATTCTTGGTGTATATATTAGTTTAGAGTGTGAATATCTTTATATATGTATATACTTTTTATTAATGTATTTGAAAATATTACAATCGTTCGTCTCATTTCTGTTTGTCCTTGCATTCTTCCAGGGGGGGTTGGGGGTTGTTAATGTAATGTATCAAAATGTACTTGTGTGTGGGTTGTAGTGGGTGAGGGTGGGAGTGTTGCGTGTTGAGTGTTGCGTGTTGCATGTGTGTGTCACTGTTTTTTCCATCCCCCCTCCCCTGTGTCGTAGGTGCAGTACTCACCATGGTCTTCGCAGCTGTCTTCGTTGTTCCTGGTAGAGGAGCAGGAAGATAAATGCTGGAAGAATCTAGAGCTCGGGTTCCATGGCGTCCTGGTTCCTCGTGGGGTGTGCAGAGGTGAGCGTTTTCCCTTCCAAGTCCTGTTTCCGCCGTGTTTTTGTTTGCAGTGAATGCGCCCCGGAAAAGGTGGCAGATTGGTGGCTTGTAATAATGTGGGTGGTACATTGTCTTCCACCTGTCTGTTGGCGGTTACCACCGCGGTGTTTGTTTGTACCACATTGGCGGTCGGAGTGTTAAAGTGGCTGTCTATGTTGGCGATTTCCGCCACGGTCGTGATCATTTTTTTTTTACCGCCAGCCTTTTGGCAGTTTTACCGCCGCTTTAACACCCACTGCCAGGGTTGTAATGACCATCTATGTCTGTAAGGTTAACAGCAAATAAAAGGTTTTCAACGACACTGCACTGAGCCTCAGAATTAATTTATCTATTACATTTACATTGCAATATTGCACTATTCAACCATCACGATATAACAATGTTGCTGTAAGTAAATGAGTTCTCACTTCATGATTTACCTCTGCCCCATAACTCTGTACTCTATCACAATACCTTGTAAATTACAGCTATCCCTCCAACAGTATACACGATACACTACACCGCGATAACTACTGTTTATCGCAGTGCATCATATACACTGCATGTATCCAACTGCACCATCCATGCCACACTGTATGCAAAACAATATAGTAACTCTGGTAATACAAGTGAAACCGTTATCTGGAATAATGACAACTTAATGTACAACAGACCCATTTCTCATTAAGTAACTGCATACTCGTAAACAAAACTTTGTTATTTGAGCATTGATCTTGGGTTTTAAAGAATAAATACTGCAGGATCACTTACGGACAACATCTTTGCATATCTGCAGGACATCCTCTCCCTCACATCTGTGCTGATCTTTGAGAAAAACCATTACTCCGAAGTGCAGCAAGAAGTCTGGAGAGGGTATATTAGTAAACAAGCCACTGCTGATCAAATTTAAAGCCTTTCTACTCTTGAAGGCAAAAAACCCAAAGGCTACAGCGATGTTACAGTTAGGAAATTAATTTAAAAAAACCTTAAAAAGTCACCTAAAAAAACAAAGGTTACAGTAATGTTATAGTTAGCTTTACATATCAGACGCACAAGACCAGACATAGGTGCAGCACTTATGTTAAAATGAATAAGCTACATGCTCTCTAAAGTGCTAGAGCAAGCCCGCAGTGCGGGTGTGTTCCACTAGATGGTTCCCTGCCCGTAGCTGCTGCCACTTCACATCCTGGCTGGCTGGGATGGGACTTTGGCCCTCATTACAACCCTGGTGGTAAATCCCGATTCCCCACGAGTAGAAGACTGCCAACATACCGCTGCTGCCGTGGAATTCTGCTACAGGTATTACGACCCACAGCCTGGAATCCGCCACAATACAGACACCCACACAAGTACACCACACCAAAGGTCAGTGATAAACTGGCGATAACAAAACCGACACCGTCACGCCAACAGGAATATGCCCACACTATCACGACCCACGAATCAACGCGGCGGTCTTTCAACTGGGGTAATCCATTGGCGGTACACACAGCCGCGCTCAAAATAACCACACACTTACAAAACACAACCACATTGGACAATTCAAAATACACACAACTGATACACATACACACACCACACCCACACACCCAATCCAATATAAAGCACACACCCACATCACCCACAAACTCTTACTACCAGAATTTTGAAAGCACACCAGAGAGAGACACCACCTAAAACAACACTAGCATCCACAGACACTCAACACCATCACTCACACAACATCCATGCACCTCAAACAACACACACCAACACACACCCTCACACATCACAACAGACACCACCTCACACATCACCCACACCACATCATGGCACCTCAACGACACCCCAGGTTTTCTGAGGAGGAGCTCAGGGTCATGGTGGAGGAAATCATCAAGGTAGAGCCACAGCTATTCGGATCACAGGTGCAGCAGAACTCCATTGCAAGGAAGATGGAGCTATGTCGAGAATTGTTGACAGGGTCAAAGCAGTGGGACAGTATCCAAGAACTAGGGATGACATCAGGAAGAGGTGGAACGACCTACGGGGGAAGGTGCATTCCATTTTCTCAAGACACCAGATTGCTGTACAGAGAACTGGCAGAGTACCCCCACCTCCTCCCCCACAACTAACAACATGGGAGGAGCAAGTCTTGGCAATACTGCATCCTGAGGGCCTCGCAGGAGTAGCAGGAAGACTGGACTCTGGTAAGGCAAATCTTTCCTACCTTATCCCCCTCCCCCCACCTACATGCCATCACATACTCCCACCCTTACCCTCACACCCATCACCCCAACAACCCACAGATACCTCTCTAACACAACCCACACATCCCAAAACCAAGCCCTGCATGTTACACCAATGCATGGACACCCATCACCCTAGCATGTCCACTACAGAGACTCACTCAGGCCCCAAAATCACCAATCACACAAGGACCAAGCCATTAATGCAAGCACTGGAGTAGAGGGTCAACCACCCATTGAACACAATACCACAGACAGATACAATAATTATTCATTTACACCCCAACAGGACCCCTACCCAACATCACCGTACGGGAGGTGCCAGACATATCCAGTCCCCCTACAGAAGAGGCCCACAGTGATGACATCATTTCTGCACAACTGGATCAAAATGACCAGCCCGGCCCATCTGGGACCTCGGGACAGTCGGTTCCCCTGACACTGTCACAAGCCAACACAGAGCCTCCCCCATCAGGAAACACCAGCACAGCACCCACCCATCGGGCCCATTCCTTTGTCCCCAGGACACATCAATCAGTAGTGTGTCCACCACTACAGGGAACCCTGGTAAAACCACCAACCCAAGAAAATCAGGGACCTGGGGGCAGTGGCAGTGGTCTTGGCTATACTGCATCCTGAGGGCATCACAGGAGTAGCTGGTGGAATGGACTCTGCTAAGTCAAATCTTAACTATTACATCCTCCACCCTACCTGCATGCCAACACATACCCCCACCCTCGCCCTTAACCCATCACTCCAACTCCACACATATGTCCCAATATCACAAACCACACATCTCAAACCCAAGCCCTGCATGTAACACCAAAGCATGGACACCCATCTCCAAAGCATGTCCACTGCACATACCCATACACCCCCCTAAACCATTATCACACGGTCCCACTCAAGAATGCAAGCACTGGGCTACAGGGTCATCCACCCATTGCACACCATGGCACACACAGATGCAATAATCATGCTTTTACACCCCTGCAGGATCCCTACGCAACCTCACCGGACAGGAGGGTCCAGACATGTCCACTCCACCCACAGAAGAGTCCCACAGTGGTGACAGCAGCTCTGTCCAACTGGATCTAGATGACCAGCCCGACCCATCTGAGACCTTGGGACAGTCGGTTCCCCTGACACTGTCACAAGCCAACACAGAGCCTCCCCCTTCAGGCAACACCAGCACAGCACCCACCCATCGGGCCCATTCCTTTGTCCCCAGGACACATCAATCAGTAGTGTGTCCACCACTACAGGGAACCCTGGTAAAACCACCAACCCAAGAAAATCAGGGACCTGGGGGCAGTGGCAGTGGTCTTGGCTATACTGCATCCTGAGGGCATCACAGGAGTAGCTGGTGGAATGGACTCTGCTAAGTCAAATCTTAACTATTACATCCTCCACCCTACCTGCATGCCAACACATACCCCCACCCTCGCCCTTAACCCATCACTCCAACTCCACACATATGTCCCAATATCACAAACCACACATCTCAAACCCAAGCCCTGCATGTAACACCAAAGCATGGACACCCATCTCCAAAGCATGTCCACTGCACATACCCATACACCCCCCTAAACCATTATCACACGGTCCCACTCAAGAATGCAAGCACTGGGCTACAGGGTCATCCACCCATTGCACACCATGGCACACACAGATGCAATAATCATGCTTTTACACCCCTGCAGGATCCCTACGCAACCTCACCGGACAGGAGGGTCCAGACATGTCCACTCCACCCACAGAAGAGGCCCACAGTGGTGACAGCAGCTCTGTCCAACTGGATCTAGATGACCAGCCCGACCCATCTGAGACCTTGGGACAGTCGGTTCCCCTGACACTGTCACAAGCCAACACAGAGCCTCCCCCTTCAGGCAACACCAGCACAGCACCCACCCAGCGGGCCCATCCCTTTGTCCCCAGGACACGTCAATCAGCAGTGTGTCCATCACTACAGGGAACCCAGGCAAACCCACCAACCCAAGAAAATCAGGGACCTGGGGGCAGTGGCAGTGGGCACACGGTTCAGGGGACAGAGGCACAGGATAACAGGGAAACTGGGAGGACTGCTGTGCGACTGGGGGAGGACAGGCCCAGGGAACCCACTCTCCACGAGGCACTCCCAAACATCATGGGAGCTTACCATCATTCCCAGGAGACGATGGCAACGGTCCTGGCCAAGTTTCAGGAGACCCAGCGGCTGCAGGAGGAACACTACCTTGGGATCAAGGAGGACTTGAAGTCCAGTAACAACACCCTCGTCACCATTGCAGGGATGCTGGCAGACCTCGTCAACACCAGGAGGGACACAGTTGCACAACAAGGGGCCCCTGACACTAGCCTCGACAATGAACAGCCCTCCACCTTCTCCGACGCTAGTGGACAGGAGGCACCGCCACAGGAACAACTGTACACCAGCATCCCAACCCCTGCAGATGGAGAACCACCTCGCAAATGGTCCCTGAGATCCAGGAACAAGACAGAGAACATTGCAAAGATCCCCACCTGGAAATGAGACCACCCTGAATGTCACCCTTCTGTCCCACTATGTCACCCTGTCCATCCTTAAACTGCCATTGCTCCACTTGCTATGCCCCTTTGGACAAGGCACCTGTGAAACAAATAGACTGGACTTTGCCATGGATATTCCTCCACCATCATCCCAGCCCATTTTATAACCCCCTCCACTTATTAGTACAGGAATAAACACACTTCAATCACAAAATGTTCTGGAGTTAGTCTGTGCTTTCACAAATGTGTAATTGCAATAACTATGGAATATAGCAATGTCAATTTACTTGTTCACATACCAATGTAACACACCTGTAGGCCAGCAGTAAACAGCAGATGGCACAAAGTGGGACCCACATCTGTGAAATGGAAAGTCAAAGTAACAAGTCTGGGTCCATACACTAAATGATAATGACACGTTTATGCCAGTTCCAACAATAGAATGAGGTGTGGGAAGCAGTGACATCTTCTTACCTGTGTCTCACTGGAAGTATTGCATGATGATGTTGTTTCGGTTGTCGATATCCTCTTCTTCTGCCTCCTCTTCTTCACTGTCCACAGGCTCCACAGCTGCCACAAGACCACCATCTGGCCCATCCTCCTGCAGAAAAGGCACCTGGCTTCGCAAAGCCAGGTTGTGCAGCATACAGCAGGCCACGATTATCTGGCACACCTTCTTTGGTGAGTAGTATAGGGAACCACCTGTCAGATGGAGGCACCGGAATCTGGCCTTCAGGAGGCCGAAGGTGCGTTCGATCACCCTCCTAATTCACCCATGTGCCTCATTGTAGTGTTCCTCTTCCCTTGTCCTGGGATTCCTCACTGGGGTCAGTAGCCATGACAGGCTGGGGCAACCAGAGCCACCTGAAAATGTCAAAGGACAACTGTTAGACACACACTAACCCTTAGGGACAGCCCCATACCCAGACACCTATGTCAACTGTATTGGGACCTTGGCCTCACCTATTAGCCACACACATAGTGCCTCTGGAGTTGGCCCATCACATAAGGGATGCTGCTATTCCTCAAAATGCAAGCGTCACGCACAGAGCCAGGATACTTGCAATTCACATGGGAGATGTACTGGTCTGCTAAACACACCATCTGCACCTTCATAGAGTGGTAGCTCTTCCAGTTTCTGTACACCTGTCCATTTCTGTGGGGGGGTGCAAATGCCACATGTGTACCATCAGTGGCACCAATGATTTTGGGGACATGTCCCAGGGCATAGAATTCACCTTTCACTGTGGGCAAATCCTCCACCTGAGGGAAAACAATGTAGCTGCGCATGTGTTTCAGCAGGGCAGACAACACTCTGGACAACATTGGCTGGGACATCCCTGATGCTATGGCCATTGTTGATTGAAAAGACCCACCGGCCAGGAAATTTAGTATAGACAGGAGCTGCATTAGAGGGGGGATTCCTGTGGGATGGCGGATAGCTGACATCAGGTCTGGCTTCAACTGGGCACACGTTCCTGGAGTGTTGCACGATCAAGTCTGTATGTGACTTGGATGTGTCTCTCTTCCATTGTCGACAGGTCCACCAGGGGTCTGTACACCGGACGATGCCGCATCTCATCACCTGCCACAGCAGACGTGCCTTATGGAGTAGAACAGCAAGCAGGGAGTCATCCAACACTGAGGTATCACATTGTCTTATTTTCAGAAACTTTATTAATCCGCAATGTGCCGGTATCTGTCTATATTCCCGGCCTAGATAGGTGTGACACAGTTAACATCCATCCCATGTGGCCTCCTGAAATGGCGGCTGCCTGGCCTGTAAGGTGGAACAAGGGGATATGAGGTAACTGCGCTGGCGTTGTACACCGTCGCGGTGGGCGGTCGAAGACGGCGGCACAATTCTGCATTGGTTAACATTGGGCCCTATGGGTGCCAGGAGCCAATGACGATGTACGCCAGAGGTGACGGTACGCCCTGCCGCGGACATGACCGCCATTTTCTGTCTGTTCACTCACTTGATACCTGACCTTCAACAGGAGAGGACCAACACTGCAAGTGTTGCTGTGACCTCAGTCTGGAAGCGATGATGGCTCATGTGTCTGGGGCCAGGGCCCCTGCCTTCACTTCTGAGGAGTTGGAGAAACTAGTGGATGGGGTCCTTCCCTAGTACACACAACTGTACGGTCCTCCAGACAAACAGGTGAGTACACTGTGATCATCCTGCATGGGCAATGCCTGTTTTGAGTGGTGTGGATGGAAGATACATGGGGGGTGAGGCCTGCATGTATGGATGGGGAGTGTAGGTGCGTTAGGGCAAGGGTGGGAAATGGGGGGCAATGAGTATGACGGTCCGGACGGGTAAGTAATTTCCTTTCCCCCTTTACCATTGCTCTAGGTCAGCGCCCACCAGAAGAAGGTTATTTGGCGTGCCATTGCCAAGGACGTCCGGACTCTGGGGGTCTATCACAGACGGAACACCCACTGCCATAAAAGATGGGAGGACCTGTGCCGCTGGAGTAAGAAGATGGTGGATGCCCAGCTGGGGATGGCCTCCCAAAGTGGGAGGGGTGCCCGTCGCACCACGACACCCCTGATGTTCCGGATCCTTTTGGTGGCCTATCTAGAGTTGGATGGGTGCTTGAGGGCATCACACCAGCCACAAGGG
Organism: Pleurodeles waltl; assembly: GCF_031143425.1. NCBI lineage: Eukaryota > Metazoa > Chordata > Amphibia > Caudata > Salamandridae > Pleurodeles > Pleurodeles waltl. Next base: position 1,176,804,948 of record NC_090446.1, on the reverse strand, counting down.
GGTGAGTACACTCTCATTCAGCTGACTCTGTGCGCATAATGTGGTGTCTGGTTTGGAGAAGTGGGCAGTGGGTTCCCTAGGCCAGGGCAAAGTTGGTAGGCAAGGTCCCTTGTGAGGCAGGCCATGTGGCACCCCAACCCCACCAGTGGGAAGAGCCATCTACACCTAGTCAGGCTCCTGTGACTTCTAGCTGTCCAGCAATTGGTCTTAGGCCTCATACCCCATGGTCAGCTGAAATTTCTAGGAACTGTTAATGCATGGCGTAGTGGCGAGTGCTGCTCCCTGTGTGTTGTGTCCGCCAACGGTAGTGGTGTTTCATGCACTGAACATGTCTTTCTTCTGTCTTCCCCCCCCCCATTTTTGTGGTCTCCCTGTTCTTGTGTGCAATAGCATCATCAGGCAGAGAAGCATTGGCACGGAGCAGGTGGGAGCTGCAACACACTTGGCCCTGGAGGGCGAAACAATGGAGTCTGAAGCCACCAGTGGGACGGAGTGCGAGGGGAGCTCCACGACGGGGACAGGAGCAGACAGCAGTGACAGGGACACCTCCTCTGATGGGAGCTCCCTTGCGGTGGCGAGCACCTCTGTGCCCACCGCATCAACAGGCACAGCTGCCACCCCCCTACCAGCACCGCCCTCCCAGCAGCCCCCCAGCGTGTGTCTCGTGCCCGCTCACCCAGGTGGGTGGACATCTCCTTCGCCCCAGGCACCTCAGGCCCTGCCCCAGTCAGCCCTGCTGCCCTCAGTGGGGAGGCTATTGACCTGCTGAGATCACTCACTCTTGGGCAATCTACCATTCTGAATGCCATCCAGGGTGTTGAGAGGCATTTGCAACAAACAAATGCATACCTGTAGGGCATTCATTCTGGGCAGGCAGCCCAACAGAGACCATTTCAGGCTCTGGCCTCAGCACTGAATGCAGCCATTGTCCCTGTGTCCAGCCCCCCCCCACGTCCTCCACCCAGACCCAATCCCCTGTAGCTCAGCCTATCCCAAGCACACCATCAGACCAGCATGCACACTCATCATTACACTACAGTGGGTCAGGCAAACATAAGCACCACACATCCCACAGGCACTCACACAAGCATCATCCCCATGCAGACACAGCAACATCCACTGCTTCCACTGTGTCCACCCCTCCAGGTCCTCCTCCTCCCTCCCTGTCTCGTCTCCACTCACAACTGCATGTGATACATCCTCAGCCACTACCTCCAACACCAGCACACCCATCACCACATACGGCTCACGTGCACTCACCACCCCCACTACCATTCACACATCCCCAGTGTCCTCTCCCAGTGTGTCAGTGAGCCCTCCTCCCAAAGTACACAAACCGAGGCACACACCCACCCAACAGCAATCCACCTCACAACAGCCTCCGGCCCATGCACCTTCACCCAAATTCAGCAGATGTTCACCTCTTACAACCACTACCTCTACCTCCACTCCCCAACCCCTCCATCTTCCCATCCCAGTGTGTCTAAAAAAACTCTTCCTGCCTTACATTGACCTCTTCCCTACACCTCCCCCCCATCCTTCTGCTAGGGCCAGGCTTTCCAGGTCCCAGCCCAGCACCTCAGCCACAAAATCCCCATCCACAGTGGTGCCAGCAACTGCGGGGTCATCGAGTGCGCCACACATCAGGGCTCCTAGTGTGCCACTTAGTGAGGGCAAGGACATTCCGCCACCTGCCAAGGTGAAAAAGGTGCCCACATCCCAGAGGGAGAAGCTGAAAGTACCTGCCACCAAGGGCTCAGCAAAAACCAAAGGGGATAGTAGCAAGACAACTGCGGCACCATCAAAGCTGGCGAAGGGCCAAAAGCTGAAGAGCAGGTCAGGAGAGGGCCTGGTGTCACCGACTGAGGGACCAGTGTCATACTTTCTGTCCATGACCATGCCAACCTGTATGGTGGTGAACACGCTAGCTGCCCCGCCACCACAACCACCACCTGCATCGCCACCTGTACTGCCCCTGGCACGTCTACAGCCTTAGTGACAGTCTCCAGCCTCTTCCCCAGTGGGCAGCCATCCGAGGCTGCAAGAAACATCCTGCTGTGTCCCTCTGCAGGTGCTGACCCATGCACCGCCGCCAGAACCACCGCCAGCACCGCCGCAACAGAGACCACTGCAAGCACCGCAGCGACAGACACAGTCGCAAGCACCATCACCTGCACTGCCCCCGGAACGTCTACAGCCTCAGCGACAGTCCCCAGCCTCTTCCCCAGAGGGGAGCTGTCCTAGGCTGCAGGAAACATCCTGCTGTGTCACTCTGCAGGTGCTGACCCATGCACCGCCGCCAGCACCGCCGCAAGCACCGCTGCAAGCACCACCGCAAGCACTGCCGCAACAGACACTCCCACAAGCACCGCCCCCGCGACATCCTCGAACACTGGCACCACCGCTGACATGGCTACCATCCCCAGTGGTCAGTCGTCTGAGGCTGGAGGAGAGTTCCTGGACCCGGGGCAGCTTCCATGAGGCATTTCTTCCATCACTGTTTACACCTGCAGGTGGAAGGCGCAGCTGCAGCAGTGTGGGGTATGTCGCTGCCTCCATGGCGTATCATGCTACCTGAACCTCGCAAATCTCATGGCACGCACACCCAGGTGAGGGAATTGTACCGGTGACACTGCACTTGGAGCACTCTGGGCACCATGCCTCCTCCAGAACCAGTGGAGAGATACATCTACTACCTCAGTCCTTGGCAGGATGAAGCACTCTGGGCACCAGGCCCCCTCCAGAACCAGTGGAGTATCACATCCACTACCTCAGTCCTTGGCAGGATGAAGTACTATGTGCACCAGGCCCCCTCCAGAACCAGTGGAGTATCACATCCACTACCTCAGTCCTCAGCAGGATGAAGCACTCTGGGCACCAGGCCCCCTCCAGGCCCCCTCCAGAACCAGTATGGAGATACACCCACTACCACTACCTCAGTCCTAAGCAGGATGAAACACTCTGGGCACCAGGCCCTCTCCAGAACCAGTGGATACTGTTATCCACTTGAGAGACTGTGGCCTTGCACTCCCCAGGATAAAGCAGTGGGCAAACCAACCACTGGAGAGACTTGAGAGACTGTGGCTTTGCACTCCCCAGGAGAAAGGAGTGGGCAAACCACCCACTGGAGAGACTTGAGAGACTGTGACTTTGCACTCGCCAGGATAAAGACGTGGGAAAACCACCCACTGGAGAGACTTGAGAAACTGTGGCTTTGCACTCCCCAGGATAAAGCAGTGGGCAAACCACCCACTGGAGAGACTTGAGAGACTGTGGCTTTGCACTCCCCAGGATACATCAATGGGCATGGAGCCCCCTCATGCAGCAGTGGTGTTGTGCGTTCATCTGGCTGAGGTGCCCCCCCTTCCCCTCCCCCTGAGGTGCCTGTATATTTTTGATCTGATGCCCCTGCAGTGTTCTCTCCATTTCTAGTCAGGTATGATGTGTGGGCCTCGCCCATGCATTTTGGGCACAGTGGTCCATGGGCAATGACTGGAACACTATCTGGACTTGTGTAGTTGGTGTACATATTTGAATATACTGAATTTTGACTTTTGACTAATGGATTTTTCATGATTACAATGGTTACAATCATTTCCTTTTGTCCTGGTGTTCTAAAGTGCTGCCACCAGCCTGCAGCGTGGGACACGCCCAGGCATGCACCTGGGCAAACACTTGGCCAAGACAGGCCTATCATAGACCGAAATAGGTTGGGCTAGACGACCCCTCTTGACTTTATCACTAAGAGGTACTCAACTTTGTTAGAACGTTATTCAGCACCTAAGTAGGGTCAAGTAATACTTCCTCTGACCCATAGCACTCAGCTGTATAGATGGTGAGAAAAACATTACCAGGGGGCCCCCACACATACCCCCACGCAAAAGTAACCTCATTCGACCGTATGCTAGAGAGAACAATTGGGAACCACTTCCGATAATCAGAGGCCAATAGAGAAGGTTGTAATCACTATTTCCAATGTAGTCTTCACAAAGGAGACTTTCAGCCACCTCACAGATTAGTTCTCCTCCAAAATCCCAGAAACAGGTGCTACTGGAACTACGGTAAAATTGGGAGGTCAACAGGGTGAACAAGCTAATGCTGTAGTAGCTTTCACAAACTTGGTTTCCCCAATAGGGTCACATACCCCTGCCGCAGATCTGATTGCCCTAGTGGAATATTTTAGCTTTTATTGTGTTTGTTAGACTTTTCATCCTTGGCATGGTCTTCCTTAACTTTTTGCCTCTGTTTTCCAGGTTGTTGATGTGTGCTGGACTCTGTTTTTGCTGTTTTTGTTACTCTGGGCACTCAGCTAACCAGTGCTAAAGTGCAAGTGCTCATATACAAAATGTGAATGTAATTGGTACATCCATGATTGGCATATTTGATTTATTAGTAAGTCCCTAGTACAGTGCACTAGAGGTGCCCAGGGCCTGTAAATCACATGCTATTAGTGGGCTTGCAGCACTGGTTGTGCCGCTCACAAAAGTAGCTCTGTAAACATGGCTCAGTCCTGGCACTGCACTGTCTGTGTGTGCAGTTTTAAACTGCCAATTCGACTTGGCAAGTGTACCCACTTGCCAGGCCTAAACCTCCACTTTTCATACATGTAAGACACCCCTAAGGTAGGCCGTAGGTAGCCCCAAGGGCAGGGTGCAGTGCATGGTTAATATAGGACATATAGTAATGTGTTTTATATGTCCTGAGAGTGAAATACAGCTAAATTCATTTTTCTCTGCTGCAAGGCCTGTCCCTCTCACAGGTTAACATGGGGGCTTCATTTAAATATGATTAAAGTGTAGATTCCCTTTGGGAGCAGATAGACATCTGGAGTTTAGGGTCTCTGAACTCACAATTAAAAAATACATCTTTTAGTGAAGTTGATTTTAAGTTTGTGTGTTGGAAAATGCCACTTTTAGAAAGTGAGCATTTTCTTGCTTAAACTATTTCTGTGACTCTGCCTGTTTGTGGATTCCCTCTCTGGGTCAGTTTGACAGTTGCGCTGTTTGCACCTCTCACTATACAGTGACACAAAGGGAGCTGGGGTGTAGTCTGCATTTCCTGATGAGCCATCTGTGCGAGAAGGGAGGGGGGAAGTGGGCACTCACACCTGAAAGGGCTGTGCTTGCCCTCACACAATGCAGTCTCCAATCCCCTGGTGTGTGTCTTGGGCCTGGCCTGGAAAGGCAGGATTTCACAAACAGGACAGACTATTCTTTGAAGTAGGCCTACTTCAAAGGGCAAAATGGGTATAAGAAGGGCATCCAAAACCACAGACTTGAGATCACTTCTGGAAACCAAGAGGAACCTCTGCCTGGAGAAGAGCTGAAGAGCTGCTGAAGAAAAGCTGCCCTACCTGTGACTGTGCTTTGTGGAGCTATACTGCAGCTGCTGCTTCTTCCTGTACTAGAGGACAAATACTGGCCTTTTTGTGCCTTCTTTCTTGTGAAGAAGACTCCAAAGGCTTGAACTAGACCTTGCCTCCTGTTGTTGAAGTCTCATGGACAGCAAAGACTTCTCTCTGCCAGCACCTGGAGACTCTGCTGAGACTCCTGCCCTGCCAAGTGGTGCCCATCCAGTTCCTCTGACCCTGGAAGGAGAAGCTGGCAGAACAAGAGTGAGAATTCCACGCACAGACCGCTGTGCGGGGAAAACATTGACGGAACTCCGATCCGCCGCTGAAAAATCGACATGCCGCCGACTTCGCGGCTGAAAATCTATGCTTGCCTGCAGTGCAACTGGAAGATCGATGCACTCGACTGGAGAAATGATGCGCAGCTTCGCTGTTGGAGGCTGGTGAGGTCGCAACCCTCGCTGCATGGTTTTCAAATCATCGTGCGGCTGGATTTCCGATTCAAACATTGCTGGGCATGTAAAAATGACGCAAGGCCTTCCCGGACCCGAGAGTTCGGTTTGAATCGATGCATCTCTCTCCTGCAGATAGAAGAAACAACGCACGCTGACTCGACAGAAGGAGAAACGACACACGGTCTCGCTTGTGAGTGATATCAACGCATCGCAAGCCCTTTTTGATGCGCACTCACAAGTGAGGGGTTATTTTTGATGCACCTATGTACATTTCAATACTATCAGTGTTAGCGTTGTGTATAAAATTACATGAAAACACTTTTTGGTTTTTAATTGATAACTTGACTTGTGTACTGTGGATTTTTGTCATTTTGGTCTTTTTTTGTTTAGATAAATATTGTCGATTTTTCTAAACTTGTGTTGTGTCATTTTGTAGTGTTTTCATTAAGTTACTGTGGTGGTCATTCCGACCTAGGCGGGCGGCGGTTGCCGCCCGCCCGTCGGAAGCCGCCTGAATACCGCCCCGCGGTCAATAGACCGCGAGGGGTATTCTGACTTTCCCGCTGGGGCGGCGGGCGATCTGATTCAGATCGCCCGCCGGCCCAGCGGGAAAGCGCCTTCCACAAGGAAGCCGGCTCGGAATCAGCAGCAGCACCCGTCGCGCTTTTCAGTGTCTGAAAAGCCTAGTTGGGCCCTGTTAGGGGGCCCCTGCCGTGCCCATGCCATGGGCATGGGCACGGCAGGGGCCCCCAGGGGTCCCGCGACCCCCCCTACCGCCATCCTGTTCATGGCGGCTTTCCCGCCATGAACAGGATGGCGGTAGGGGGGGTCAGAATCCCCTCGGCGGCGCAGCGAGCTGCGCCGCCTTGGAGGATTCTAAGGGGCAGTGGAAAACCGGCGGGAGACCGCCGGTTTTCCCGTTCTGACCGCGGCCAAAGCGCCGCGGTCAGAATGACCAAGGGAGCACCGCTGGCCTGTCGGCGGTGCTCCCGCCCCCGTTGGCCCTGGCGGTAGAGAACCGCCAGGGTCAGAATGAGGGCCTGTGTGTGTTATTACAAATACTTTACACCTAGCACTCTGAAGTTAAGTCTGCTTGCTCTTGCCAAGCTACCAAGTGGGTGAGCTGGGGTTTGCTGAGAGTGATTCTCTTTTACCCTGACTAGAATGAGGGTCCTTGCTTGGACAGGGATAATTTGACTGCCAACCAACGACCCCATTTCTAACAGTGTCCTTCCCAAGATTGCAATCTACAGCCTGGAATAGACTTTCATGGAATGTTGTTTGTCTCAATTCTAAATTGGTTGGTCCAGACTGGGTGACCTTCAATGACTCATTTGATAAATGTATGCTGTAGGCAACTTAGGGGCCATATTTACTGAAAGTGGTGCATCAGCTATGATGCCCCACTTTTCTTGCACCCCGCTTCTAGTGGGTCTGGGCCCTGTGTTCATCAGGGTGGTATTTCTAAGGTTGGGACCAAACTGGCCTTGCTAACAACAAACTGTCTTTAAAACGGAGATTGTTTATAAGGATCAAAATGTGCAGGCCCAGATTTATGACCATGTGGCTAACACCTTTGAGGCTTTGTCCCATAGTGGTCCCCGAACCCTTGACCCCGTGTCTGTTCTTAAGTCCCATCAAAAACTTTTTACGTGTCTTGGAAGCTTGTTAAGTAAAGAGTGTTGTAAGGCTCCTAGGCCCCACACCCTATGTACATGGTTCGGTAGGCGATGTAGGAAGTCAAGGCATTAACTTAAAGACAGCCTAAAAGCTGAAAACCGACAAGGCATTCCCAGAACTAGGAAAGATTATAAAGAGGCACTCTCTCCGACTAAATGTGAATTGTAAAGCAAGATATGGGAGGACCTGGTTGTAGCTGCCAGGGCAGGGGACACTAAATCAATCTGTAGTATAGTGGCCCATGACAAACAAAATGCTGCCACTTGTGTTGATTACAATCTCCAACCTCAAACTTGAGTGGATAATTTCCAGAAGACTTATGCAGCGAAGTCTGATTGTGAGTACAGAGACACTGAAGATATCACTTCTTCCTTGACGGACTGTGAACAAGGCTATGGCTGAAACACGTTGGGAGGAGGTCTTTTTGTACTTCTGACAATAGATATATATTTTTTTTTGCAACTACTAAAGGTGTCTTGGTTTTTCCTTCAAAAAGACAAGGGAGCACATGAAACAATTTAATGGGGTTCCCAACCCCCTGCAAAGACCGCCACAGAGAGCCTCGACATTTTGGGAACATTGTATATCTATATATCCTAATGGTGGTTGACACTAGGTAGTTATAGTTACGATCTAGTTTCTATAGAAAAAGTTTTTTTAGTTTTACTTCCCTCTATCTTTGGTTCAAATCTTCACAAAATTCGGGATTCACGTCAGCTGCTGTCTGGAAAGTTTCAGAGTGATCCATCAAGTGGGGCTGAGAAAAAGGGGGATCCCAAAACACTTTTTCCCTATTTATTTTTTCATAGGGAGTTTAAACAACAATAGCCCAAGAACCACTGGACGGAATTACACCAAAGTTTGCAGAAAGGCAGCTCTTGGTCCAGAAAAAGACCTTCTTTTAATCTGGTGTAAATCCTTTCAGTAGTGTTTGAGAAATCAAAGAAAATGATTGTGTCCTAAGGTAACTATAACTCGCACCCACGCTATGCACTGATAATTACCCCACAAATTACAGAACTCATGACTTCTTTGAAAACATCATTGATAATGTCACCGTAACATCTGCAGTAAAATTATTGATCAGATAACTGTGCATGGGGGCGGCGCAAGTTGTAGTTACCTTAGGACATAGGTTATGGTTACTTGAGATCACTCTAACTATAACTGGTGAATTTCAATGATTTGGTACATTTAAAATGTGTGCCTAACTATAACGTTGCTGTAACATTTGGTTTTTGAAACTGAATATATATATAGCTGCTCAGGAACAAAAAAGACAGAAGCCAAAGAAGTAACTACTGCTACATAATCAGATTTGTTTTTATCAACATGTATACTAAATAAAGAATCTGAGAACCGTGCGATCACTCCTTTCTTTAATAATACATACATTATTTCATAACAATTGTTCTTTTTAAAATATCTACCATTTTAGTTTTGGGATGTCATTGAATCTAAGGTTTTTACGTCGGTAAACACATTTATATCTACGGCGTTTCTCTATACGAAACAAATCTGCTAAGATTAGCAGATGTTTTCTGAGTTATTCTGAATTTTGCCGTGAAACCAACCTCGGCTGGTCCCTAGGGCCTCTTCCAGATGTATTAGAAGTGAGAAGAATGAAAAATATATTGTTTTGCAACTGCTTTGTCAGCGCCTGATATTTAATCAAGAATTCCTCCAGGCTCCCTGGTACGCACCATTAATTAACTTATTTGGAATTAATGATTTTACCCCAGCAAAAAATACTAGGCTCAGGCCAGTGGGATTTCTTTTCATGAGGGAGCTCCAACGTGGTCGTATTATCTGAAAATTTACTGTAAACAATAATTGATTGAGCAAATTGGTTGCTTTCAGTTATCTCTGCTATAGAAGTACAAGTATTGGCAAAGCCAACATGTTTAGTTTCTTTTAATTTTATGTGTTATTTGTAATAAATCCTGTGGTTGTTGAGTGGCATGTTTGCCAGCAGAAACAGAAAACACACACCCAGGCTCCGCTGTAGGCATACACAGTACCCAGGCGAACATGCATATAAACACACACATTCACAATGACAGACGAAATACATGCACAATAGGAAGCTAACAACATATATGGGCAGAGATAAGCACAAGTGGATGTTGTTTGGGTACATGGACCAAATGATGAGTGTGTGGCTGCATGCATGAATAAGCTGATGGCTGTTTGGCTGTTTGGTCTTGTACTAGAATGTGTAGATGGTTGTTTGGTTTCGGATGCACACATTGCCAAGTGTGGATATGGATATATTGTAATTGTAATTTTATTTATATAGCACTAAATACCCCTGGTGAGGTGTCAAAGTTATTTTCGGCGAGTAGCACGCTACTCCAGAGCCCAAAAGGATTAATGGTAGATTAGTATAGGGAACTATGAGCACAGTATTCGTATTAGAATGAGTTAATTTGAGTGGTGGATATGTGAGTTGGTTAGCTGTACAACATAGAGTAATGGATAAATAGAGGAGGAAAGAATCCAGGATTGTTAATTGGGAGTTTATAGTAATAGGGTGAGGCTTGGGATACACAAAGGAGAGATGGAGGAGGAAGAGTCTGTAGAAAGGGGTTAGGGAGATCACAGTAATAGAAGGGGTTTTGGATGAATCAAAGGTGAAATAAATTAGGGAAAATTTAGTACAGTTGTTTGGGAGATCATAGTAGTAAAGCAAGGTTTGGGGTGAGCCAGGAGTTTTAGAGGAGAGAAGATCTTAGGTTTTGGGATGAGTCAGAGAGTGGGGATGGAAGATAGATTGAAAGAGGTATAGGTTGATGGGGAGACAGAGTAAAGCTTATGAGAGAGATTTTTTTTCTCTTGTGCACTAGAACTAAAGCAAAACATAAATAGATAAATAAGTGCATAGTAAGGGAATATATGTGGAAGGATCATAATAATGGACACAATATTTTGAGATTTAAAGTTGCATTGTAAAACACAGACTTTCAAGATTTGCAATATTTAAAGTGAATTTAATTGTGCACTTTTCTAACATTATTTTCTCTTTCCTCAATTTTTCAATAGCAAAATGCTTGCAGATAAATAGTTAAGATAACAACTGCTCAATTGAAGATTGAATGAAAACGGAGATCCATAAGTGTCTAATCTAATAACTTATTTAGGAACTATACAATGACCTATGAACATGGTAAGCATAGAATACTGCACATGTCTATGCATATACATACACACACATACATTATATACATACGTATATATACATGTATACATATATACACACATATATATACACACACACACAACCATGAACGCATACATGTATTTAACATTGAGTAAAATGTACATTTGTTAAACAGGCGTAGAGAGTATGTATATATTTTGTTATTATAAAATAGTAATTATACATATTTGTCAAAGAAATACACATATCTAGATATATACACATAATCAGATTATAAATGTTTACCAACACAGACATATGCAGTCCATTATTGTTTGGATATGGTGGTTATGAAGGAAAGAGGCAACTCTTGAGTAGTCTTCTGAAGATAAGATAGTTATCCATGGTTTTAATTTTTGGAGGTAATGAATTCCATAGTTTGGCCACGTGAACAGAGAAGGATGTACCACCTATTGTATTTTTCTTGTATTGTGGTGTTTTAAGGTGGGATGCCAATCTTTAGTGGAGGTTTCTTTGTTGAATGTATTTGGTGATTTGTTTCCTGATGAAAAGTGGTCCCGTTCTATGTATTGCTTTGTGGGTGAAGCATATGTGAGATGATTGAGCCTTGAGGGACCTCTGCTTTTGTGAAGTAGGATTTGGATGAGATGAGGAAGAATAGATTACATTAAATCTGTTTTGAAGGTAGGATGTGATCCAGTAGAGAGTAGTCAATCCTATGCCAGCTACGTGGAGTCTTTGAACTAGGGTGTCATGGTCAACAGTGTCAAAGGCAGCTAAGAGGTCCAAGAGAAGTAGTGCAGCAACTCTATTGAGGTCAACTGTGTTTTTAAGGTCATCCCAGATGGCGATGAGTGCAGATTCAGTGCCTCTTCCGGGGCAGAATCCAGTTTGGTAGTCTGAAAGTATGGAGTTATGCTCAATGAATTGTGACATCTTGGCGACTGCTGCTATTTCTATCAGTTTGGCCAGGGAAGGTCCATTAGTAATTGGTCTGTAGTTGTTGGGGTCATGTTGGTCCAGGTTTTCTTTTAAATAATTGGTGTATGTGTGCCTTTTTAAGGTCTTCAGGAAAGGTTCCCATAGTTAAGGAATAATTGATGTTTCTTCTAACTCGTGAGACAGCAGAGGTAGATAAAATAATGTTATTGAAAATGAGTGCTGGACAAGTGTCAGAAGGGCAGCCGGAAGGCCTGCTTGCTTTCACCAAATCCATAAATTCACTTTGTGACATTTGTTTGAAGGCGTGGAGAGGCAAAGTTGGTTACTCTTGGAGGGGATTTCAGGAAACATGTTGGTGCTAGTGATTTTTCCTTGTTTTTAATAGGAGTCCAATGTGTCTGCCCTGGTTGATTCTTGAGTAACACAATGAGTTTCTTCCATGCATATAGGTTTTAAAAAAAAATTCTAAATTTTATAAAATTCTTTATTTGCTGATTTAGCATTTTGAATTCTGTCTGAGTAGTAACTTTTTCAGCTTTTTTGATTGATAATTTGCATATTCTGTTAAATTTGCATAGGTGAAGTTTGTCTTCAATGTTGTTTGTTTTGAGCCCGGTTTGTTGCAGCCTTATGATTTGTTGTTTTATATTTTTTAGTTCTGTATTTCTCCAAGGTGTTGTTTTTTTTTGTCCTGTATAGTTTTTTTGAGTGTTATTAGGATATTGGAAGCTTCTAGCTGACATTTTTTAACTGAATGTATTGTGTCTAGATCTATGCTGGCTCTTAGTTGTGTTTCTAAGTCTTCAAAATTGAGTTTGTTCCATGGTCAATAGATAGATTTATGTAAGATGGTCTTGGGTTTGTTGATTTGTGGTGTTTTATGTTGGAAAGTTACCAAATGTTGGTCTGACCATATGACTGGTGTGATGCTTTGAACAGTAACTAGTTCTGGGTTTGCAAAAATGACATCTAAGATGTGTCCAGCGATGTGTGTGGGAATGTGTACAATCTGATGTAGGTTCAGTACAACTAGGTAATTGGTAATATTTTGTCAAACTAAGGCCCAGATTTAAGAGAGCGTAGCACCATCTAATGACACATTAGCATAATTTTTTATGTGGCGGTAGATGGCCTAAAACACCCCACTATGGCCCATATTTATACTTTTTTAGCACTGCATTTGCGTCATTTTTTGATGCAAAAACGGCACAAACTTGCAAAATACAATTGTATTTTGTAAGTTTGTGCCGTTTTTGCATCAAAAAGCGGCGCAAATGCGGTGCTAAAAAAGGATAAATATGGGCCTATAGTCACAAAGTGGCAAAATGCATGCAGTGAGCTACTGGGTAATCCTTTGTGTCACATTATGCCTACACAAGGCATAATGTATGCAAGGGGGAGGTTCCCCCATTAGGGGAGCCGAGAAAATGACCCAAAGAAATCTAGGAGATTTCCTTGCATCATTTTTCCCAGCATTTTTAACGCCTGTTCAGAGCCCCTATGTCCTGAACAGTACAACAATGGCAATAAAAATTCTGAAACTATTGCCCTCTCTACCCTGCGCCAAGGTGGTTTGTAATTTAAATATGGCCCACACATGGTGGAGGTAGGATGCTGCTAAGGGGAGCAAGGAAAGTGCTGGGTGCAGCGCCACATTTAATAAATATGCCCCTAAATGTTTAGGTCCGCAAGTATGCATAGGTTGGAGTATAACATTCTAAGGTTTGATACTGTCTAGAAATGTGTCTGGGAATGTTGAATGTTTAGGCAGTGGTCTGTAAATATAAGGCTGCATCTGGTGATGAGGGCCTCACAGCCTTGTATGGAAATGTTGTCTGTTTTGCTGAGATTTATTGCTTGTTTGAATATAACAGCTATTCCACCTTCTCCTTTGCCTATACAGTTTGGTGAGCTGGTTTGAGATCCTGGAGTAACGGCTTCATGCAACACTCCTGTAGGAGGGTCAGTAATGGAGGGGACACGCGCATCTTTGATATAGTAGTTTATTAAGGAAACTATGGGTTTTACAATCTCCAAGGGCCAGATGTAGCAAGATATGCTTTTGCGATTCTGAAATTGCGAGTCGGTGCGACTCGCAATTTCAGAATCGCAAAAGCATACGCAGAATAGTGTCTCAGACACCTTCTGCGACTCGCTATGGGGTCGCAAAGACCCACCTCATCAATATTCATGAGGTGGGTCACATTTTGCGACCCCATAGCGAGTCCCTGCACTCACAGGGATGGTGGCCTGCTGAAGTCAGCAGACCTCAATGTCTGTGACTGCTTTTTAAATAAAGCAGTTTTTTTTTTTCATTTTGCAGCCCGTTTTCCTTAAAGAAAAATGAGTTGCAAAATGAAAAAAATACCGAAACCATTTGTTTTTGTTTTTTTCAGAGTATGCAGTGGTCCATAAGACTCGCAATATGTGAATGTGCATCGCGGGAGGCCGTTTGCATGGCGCAAACTGCGATTTTCGCAGTTTGCGACATGCAAACGGCTTGCTACATCTGGCCCTAAATCTTTTATCCTTGATCTGTTTTGGCTCCTCCTCTTTTCCTTTCCATTTTATCTTCACATTTTCTCTCTTTTGTTCTTCTTTTATCTAGAGGGCAACTCAGGAGGAGCATGCAAAGAAAGAAGAATACAGAAGGTCGGTATGTATGTTCTCCTTTGTTTTACTTTCCTTCTTTCTCCTCACAGTTTTTTGTCACTCTTTCTTCCTATCTCTTTGCTTTTCTTTTTTTTCTTGTGCTGTTATTTTTGCTCTCATCACTGCTATAGTCCTTCTCGCTATCTTGTAGCCTTTCCTATTTTCCTGATATACTTCTTTCTCTTTATCTTCTCTTTGTACTTTCCCTTTTCTGTCTGTCTTAGTTTATTTCCTTTTCTTTGGCTGAATTTCATTCCGTCCTGTTCTATTTCCTGAGCTTGTTTTCCTACTTTTCTCAAAATATCGCAATAAAAAAAATTATGAATAAAAAAAAATCTCAAAGACTATAACCTGCTTATATCTCACTTTATGGTTGCAGCACTCCCTTTTCTGTATCTGTTTTTAATTACAGAAGGGAAAACAAAATTGAACAAACTAATGCAAACATCCCTTTTCCCTCATTCTGTACCTGTAGTGTGGCAGACTTCAGCGTCCTGCTGCCTCCTGATCACCACCTCCGAGGCCTGGCTCCTGTGTTTTCGTTTCCTTCACCAGCGACGTGGTCGGCTCTTCCGCGGTCATCTCATTACGCTGCAGCGGCGGTGGCATTCCTCCTTCCTCTTCTTCAGGGGATTTAAATGTCTCTGCAACGTCCACCTTCTCTGCGTTCCCCGGCGCCAGGAAAAACACTTCCGGGGTGGGGCAGAAAGTACCGGAAGTGCACTTGGTGCCTCAGGCATCTGCGGATGTACCCCTGGGGCACCTTAGGGTTGTGTCCACGGAGGACGCCCTGTTACAGTCACTTCCCCCGGACAGTGGCTGTTCGGGCCACAAGTCAGAAGGATAACGCGACAGGAAGTCAGCATTGAGAGGAGTGAGCCAGGCGAATGCCGAATCTGAAAGGAAAATGATTGAAGGGATAAAAAACAACAGAGCACCCAAGCATTAGAGTCCTTATGGTGCACCAGCCAGGTCAAGGGCACATGAGCAGTAAGTAACGTAAAGGTCCAACCCGCCAAATAATAACGCAAGGACTCTACAGCTCATTTGATCGCCAGACATTCTTTCTCAAGGGTAGGGTAATGCCTCTCCCGGGGTAAGAGCTTGAGGCTTAGGAAGACTATAGGATGATAGAGCCCATTCTCATCAGCCTGAGAAAGGACAGCCCCGAACCCTTGATCTGAGGCATCTGTTTGAACCTGAAAAGGCTTCTGAAAATCAGGGCAACGCAACACCGGCTTGATAGTCAGGAGATGTTTCAAGTGCTTGAAGTGGGCTTTCTCAATATCTGTGAGATAAGTAATTTGATTGGGTTTGCTTTTTTCCAACAGGGCAGTGAGAGGGGCTGCTAATTCTGAAAAATGCGGTATGAATTGCCAGTAGTATCCTACCATCCCTAAGAACGCTCTGATATCTTTTTTTTTTTTTTCCGGGGAAGGGGAATTTGTGTGATTGCCTGCACCTTCTCAAGTTGAGGTTTCACTACTCCATGTCCAATTACATATCCCAAGTAATTAATGGTCTCATATCCAATCTTACATTTATCTGGGTTCGCTGTAAGACCGGCATCTCTAAGGGCATGTAATATGTTGGTCAAGTGGGAGATGTGGTCCTCCCAAGAAGTACTATAAATGATGATGTAATCTAAGTAGGCTGCTGCATAATGTTGAAAGGGACGGAGTACCAAGTCTATTAATCGTTGGAAGGTGACAGGTGCACCAATAAGGTCAAAAGGAAGGAATTTAAATTGATAAAGACCGGAGGGGTAGGCAAATGCATTTTTTTCTTTATCTTCTTCTTTTAGGGGTATTTGCCAATAACCTTTGGTGAGGTCTAGTGTGGTCATATACCTGGCTTTCCCTAAGCGTTCCAATAGATCATCGATTCCAAGCAGTGGATAAGTATCAAAATGAGAAAGAGCGTTCAATTGTCGAAAATCAAAGCAAAAACGATCCCTCTGTCTGGCTTTGGAACCAGAACGATGGGAGAATACCAAGGACTGGAGGACCGTTCAATGATACCTGCCTATAACATCTCTTCTACTTCCTTTTCTACCAGCTTCCATCTAGCTTCGGGTATTCGATAAGGTCTCGGTCTGGCTACCTTGTCTCCTATTGTTCATATGTGCAGGGGTTTTTGAGAAAACATCTAAATTATTATTCACTAACGTAGACAGTTGTGAATTATGAAGGGGAGAGAGAGAAGCACCAAACTGAGGCCAACATTTTGTTGTTTTATTTTGTGCCTCTAAGGGGTATAGTGGTAGGTCGTTCATGGTTCCAGTACTAACATATAGAATACGGCGGGAATCATCTGTTTCATGCCATAGTTTTAGGAGATAGATGTGGTATATTTGTTCTCTCCCGGTACCTGTGGGTATTTCTGTCTTATAAGTAACAGGAGTGACTTGTTCTAAGATAGTATATGGGCCTTGCCAATGAGCCAGAAGCGTATTCTCTGTAGTAGGAAATAGATACTAATACCTTCTGTCCTACGTCTAGAGTTCTAGGTCTACTGCTTTTGTTCAAAATAGTTCTTTTGTTTTTCTTGTGCATCTCTTAGACACGTGTGGGCCACTTCCCACACCTTGTGTAAGATCTCTTTTAAGTCCTGCGCATAGGTTAGAGCATCTTTGCCTTCTTCACCTACCTCTTCCCATGGATCTACAAGCATATCTAATTAGGTGCGAGATTGACGACCAAAAAGGAGCTCAAATTGACTATGCCTGTGGATGATTGGATGTGTGTACGGAGAGCATAGAGAACCAGGGGCATTTTTTTCCCAGTTCCTTCCTGACTCATTAATGGTTTTCCGAAGGAGATTCTTAATCATTTTATTGTATCATTCAACTAATCCATCAGTTTGGGGGTGGTAAACTGAGATTTGTATCTGCTGGATTCCCAATATATGACAAACTTCTGACATTAAGCGGGACATGAAGGGGGTCCCCTGGTCCACAAGTATCTCTTTGGGAAATCCTACTCGAGAAAATAATTCTACCATAGCCTGGGCTATCGTTTTTGTGGTCATACTAGCAATGGGAATGGCCACATGATATCTGGTGGCATAATCTACCAAAACTAGTAAGTATTGGTGTCCTTTTACTGATGGAGTTAACAGGCCTACCAAATCCATACCAACTCATGTGAATGGCACTTCTATTATGGGAAGAGGTAGGAGTGGAACTTTATATTCATGAGGGATTAATGAGTTGACACCTGGGACAGGCCTGGCAATGCTTCCTAATATCCCCATATGCCCCAGGCCAAAAAAATCTTTCTGTTATGGACTCCTCTGTTTTTTCTCGACCGAGGTGTCCTTCGCCCTTATCACCATGCATTATGTGCAATACTTGGTCACGAAATACCTGTTCGTGAAACAATTGTTCTTAAGTTGAAAAGTTGGACCTACCGATTGATTCACAGGGGTTAGTGCTACCTGCCAGGCATTCTTCAGGGTTGGGTCATTTCTTTGGGATTGTCGAAACTGACTGGCAATAGATAGGACGGTCTTCGGAGGATCCGACGGAAAAGATTTAATCAAGTATAGTCTATTATTCTCCCTTTTTTGTGATTTTGTAAGTTTCTTCCTTGGATGGGTCTCCTCTATGTTAGAGGACACAAATGAAGCTTGCTTCCACCAGTTTTCCATAGAGTTCTGTAGCTTTAATCTATCTAAAAGATCTGGGAAGGCTTCATAGTCCGCCCGGTCATAAGATCTTCTCTTAAATTAGGTATTACCTCCACGGATATATACTCCCCTTGTCCTCTCCAATTAATTGCTATAGTAGCAACTGGATATAATTTCTGGTCTCCGTGTATGCAAGTAATAAATATTTGTATATCCCTTTCCCACTGCCGGCCTGTATATGTGCTTTGTTTACTATGCTTTGATGACATCCAGAGTCTATGAGTATGAACCTTTTTTCATTGTTGACTAACATGGGGGTGGTACATTTTGTTTTGACTGACCCTGCACATAAAATCCGTCCTCTTGCTAGACCTATTTCCATAGGTTCTTCTTGTTCTTTCTTAAGGGGACATTGCCTAGCTATGTGACCCCATTCAGCACAATGGAAGCATTGAGGCCCCGTATTAAAGTCTCTGGGTGGAGCCCGTAGACCACTGGGTTTTTCCAAGCTAGGGCCTGCAGTCGGTTTTACAAGAAGCGGTTTAGGGATAGATCCCCGACTGGAGGGGGGTATAGTCTTGGTGGTAGAGGTCCTAAACTCTGGGGCTCGATGGAAGGCACATGCTAAATCATTAGCAATAGTATTATTGAGGTTTGGATGTTGCCGGATCCAGTTTCTTGTGGAGGGAGGAAGAGCATCCAAATATTGTTCTAACACTACGGTATCAAACATGGTGTCCTTGGATATTTGTGTGGGATTTAATCATTTTCCCTCGGCATATTGTACTATATAATACAGTGTGATTTTGTAAGTTTCTTCCTTGGATGGGTCTCCTCTATGTTAGAGGACACAAATGGCGCTTCCTTCCATTAGTTTTCCGTAGGGTTCTGTAGCTTTAACCTATCTAAAAGATCTGGGAAGGCTTCATAGTCTGTCCCGATAATAAGATCTTCTCCTAAATTAGGTATTTCTCCTACGGATATATACTCCTCTTGCCCTCTCCAATTAATTGCTATAGTAGCAACTGGATATAATTTCTGGTCTCCGTGTACGCAAGGAATTAATACTTGTATATCCCTTTCCCACTGCTGGGCTGTACATATGCTTTGTTTACTATGCTTTGATTACATCCAGAGTCTATGAGAATGAACCTTTTTTCATTATTGACTAACATGGGGGTGGTATATTTTGTTTTGACTGACCCTGCCCATAAACCCGTCCTCTTGCTAGTCCTATTTCCATAGGTTCTTCTTGTTCATTCTTAAGGGGACAGTGCCTAGATATGTGGCCCCATTCAGCACAATGGAAGCATTGAGGCCCCATATTAAAGTCTCTGGGTGGAGCCCGTAGACCACTGGGTTTTTCCAAGCTAGGGCCTGCGGTCGGTTTTACAAGAAGCGGTTTAGGGATAGATCCCTGACTGGAGGGGGGTATAGTCTTGGTGGTAGAGGTCCTAAACTCTGGGGCTCGATGGAAGGCACATGCTAAATCAATAGCAATAGTATTATTGAGGTTTGGATGTTGCCGGATCCAGTTTCTTGTGGAGGGAGGAAGAGCATCCAAATATTGTTCTAACACTACGGTATCAAACATGGTGTCCTTGGATGTTGGTGTGGGATTTAATCATTTTCCCTCGGCATATTGTACTATATAATACAGTGTGATTTTGTAAGTTTCTTCCTTGGATGGGTCTCCTCTATGTTAGAGGACACAAATGGCGCTTCCTTCCACCAGTTTTCCGTAGGGTTCTGTAGCTTTAACCTATCTAAAAGATCTGGGAAGGCTTCATAGTCTGTCCCGATAATAAGATCTTCTCCGAAATTAGGTATTTCTCCTACGGATATATACTCCTCTTGCCCTCTCCAATTAATTGCTATAGTAGCAACTGGATATAATTTCTGGTCTCCGTGTACGCAAGGAATTAATACTTGTATATCCCTTTCCCACTGCTGGGCTGTACATATGCTTTGTTTACTATGCTTTGATTACATCCAGAGTCTATGAGAATGAACCTTTTTTCATTATTGAATAACATGGGGGTGGTATATTTTGTTTTGACTGACCCTGCCCATAAAACCCGTCCTCTTGCTAGTCCTATTTCCATAGGTTCTTCTTGTTCATTCTTAAGGGGACAGGGCCTAGATATGTGGCCCCATTCAGCACAATGGAAGCATTGAGGCCCTGTATTAAAGTCTCTGGGTGAAGCCGGTGGACCACTGGGTTTTTCCAAGTTAGGGCCTGCAGTCGGTTTTACAAGAAGCGGTTTAGGGATAGAACCCCGACTGGAGAGGGGGACAGTCTTGGTGGTAGAGCTCCTAAACTCTGGGGCTTGATGGAAGGCTCATGCTAACTCAATAGCAATAGTATTATTGAGGTTTGGATGTTGTTGGATCCAGTTTCTTGTGGAGGGAGGAAGAGCATCCAAATATTGCTCTAACACTAGGGTATCAAACATGGTGTCCTTGGATGTTTCTGTGGGATTTAACCATTTTCCCGCAGCATAATGTACTCTATAATACAGTGTGTGAGGATTCTCCTGTGGGGCCCACTTGGTTTGTCGGAACCTGACCCGATAGCTCTCTTGATCCAAACCAATTCTCTCCAGGATGGCTTTTTTAATTGTGGCATAGGGTGTCACACCTCCAGGATTTCCCGCCTGGTAGGCTGCTTGTAATGTTCCCATAAGGAGAGGTGCAATGTATTGTCCCCACTTCTCTGCCGGCCAGTTATCAGAGCTAGCAACCTATTCAAAATTGGTAAAGAAGGAGTCTGGATCTTCATTTTCTTGGTATTTTTGAAGCACACTACTGGGGACATTGGGATGTACTTTGTTGCTGGCTCTGGTGTCAGTAAATTTCCCCAGAGCCATCTCGTGAACCAGTTGGTTATTGGCGATGATCGTTGCCTGACTCTTCAGGGCCGTCTGTTGGGCGTCCCTCTCTACCTTAGCTTCTCGGAGTTGCTCTTCCCATACGAGCTGCAGATGTCTCTGCCCTTCTGCTAACTGGGCAATCATGTCGGCTAATGATGGTTTATCCCCTATTGCCTATCTCTCTTTCGGTCGAGGACACCGGGGAACAAATTATCCCACTTCTGACACCACTGTAGGAGGGTCAGTAATGGAGGGGACACACGTGTCTTTGATATAGCAGTTTATTAAGGAAAACACAGGTTTTACAATCTCTAAATCTTTGATCCTTGGTCTGTTTTGGCTCCTCTTCTATTCCTTCCCCTTTTATCTTCACATTTTCTCTCTTTTGTTCTTCTTTTATCCAGAGGGCGACTCAGGAGGAGCATGTAAAGAAAGAAGAATACAGAAGGTTGGTATGTATGTTCTCCTTTGTTTTACTTTCCTTCTGGCTCCTCACTGTTTTCTGACTCTTTCTTCCTACCTCTTTGCTTTTATTTTTCTTTCTTGTGCTATTATTTTTGCTTTCCTCTCTGCTATAGACTTTGTCGCTATCTTGTAGCCTTATTTTCCTGATATGCTTCTTTCTCTTTATCTTCTCTTTGTACTTTCCCTTTTCTTTCCGTTTTAGTTTATTTCTTTTCTTTGACTGAATTTCTTTCCATCCTGTTCTATTTCCTGAGCTTGTTTTTCTACTGTTCTCAAAATGTTGCAATAAAAATAAGACAAATAAAAAAAAAAAATCTCAAAGAGCATTCCCTGCTTTGTTCCTTTTCTCTTTTGTTTTGTTTTTTCTTTTATGTCTATCTACATATCATATGTATAATATAACAGAAATACATAAAGGAAAGGAAAAAAAACAAGCTTTGTTAATGTGAGAAGAATCTCACTTTATTGTTGCAGTACCCCCTTTTCTGTATCCGAACAGAAGGGAAAACAAAATGTAACAAAATAATACAAATGTCCCTTTTCCCTTGTTCCGTACCGGGTTAAGCTA
The DNA here is from genome assembly GCF_031143425.1 of Pleurodeles waltl. Taxonomy (NCBI): domain Eukaryota; kingdom Metazoa; phylum Chordata; class Amphibia; order Caudata; family Salamandridae; genus Pleurodeles; species Pleurodeles waltl. The sequence continues at coordinate 1,176,783,173 of NC_090446.1, read as the reverse complement.
CTCTCTTCCTAAAGTGTGGCAGTCTTCAGCGTCCTGCTGCCTCCTGATCGTCACCTTCGAGGCCTGGCTCCGGTGTTCTTGTTTCCTTCCCCAGCGTTGTGGTCGGCTTTTCCGCAGTTGTCTCGTTATGCTGCGGTGGCGGCGGCGTTCCTCCTTTCTCTTCTTCAGGGGATTTAAATGTCCCCGTACTGTCCACCTTCTCGGCATTTCCCGGTGCCGGAAAAAACACTTCCGGGCCAGGGCAGAGGGTACCAGAAGTACCCCGAGGCCTCGGGCATCCGCGGACATACCCCAGGGGCACCTTAGTGTTGTGTCCATGGAGGACGCTGTGTTTCAACTCCCAACCATGATTCTGTTTTAAATAGTAAGTCAGGTTGTGTTAGTGAGCCAGTCGTAGATGTGGTGCTTGTTTTTTCAGTGATCGAGCATTTATGAGTAGGCAGTTTAGAACTAGTGTTTTGGTGGGGTTGTCACTTTGTTTTGAAGAATGGTGAGCAGTATATTTTGAGCTTGTAGCATGTGTGTTATTAATTGTGATAATAACTGTATTAGGGTCATAATAGTGTTGTTTTTCTATATTGTGTTCCTCATCCAGCATGCTTAGGAGGCATTTTGTTGGGTGTGTGTTTTGGTGGTGGACTTGGTTGCTGACAGTGACAAGGTGAGTTTTATTCTTTTTGTAGAGTAGCCTTGCTGTGTAATAGACAGGGGGATTAAAAGTGTTGTTTATTTTGTTTGTGTCTGTTTAGGGTGGATGGAGTATGGGTTAGGGGTTGTGAAAGAGTATGTAGATCATTATCTAATGCTCTAAATTGTGCAATGGATGAGAGGCAGGTGAATGCATGTGTGTGTTTTGGGGTGTATGTGGTAGATGTTTGTGAAGAGTGAGAATTTCAGAGTAAACTTTGGTCAGGATATAAAAAAAATTGCGCAGTCATGAGGGTAGGAGTGTGTGTAATGGAAAGTATTATGAAGGCTTGTGTTATTTTGGTGTGCTGATGTGTGTGGTTTGTTTTTGTTGGTTATTGAGAGGAGATACTGATGCTGTGGTTTTCTGTGAAGGATTTGTATGTGAGTTACTGCTAGTGAGTGGTATTAGACTAGTACAGGAGGTGGTGAGTGTTTTGGAGAAGAGTGTATGAGGTGTGTAAGACAGGATGGGCAAGAGTTAAAAGTGTGTGTCAGATTTGATCGCTGGTAGAGGTAATATGTTTGATGGGGCGGAGTGTAGGGATTGTGTAATTGTGTGATTGTATGTAATTGACAAAAAGACGAGGAGGATGTTGGTGAATGGCATGATGGAAGGCTGAGTATAGGTTTTGTCATGATAAAAAAGGGTCTGTTAGGAGCAAGAAGAGGATAGTGCAGCTGTTTTGTATGAACAGGGAATGTGTGTCGGGATAGATTAAAGTTATGTATAATGTGGCTGTGTGTTGTGTGGACAGAGTTGTGTTTGGTGCGTGAAACAAAGTGCCATATTGTTTTAGTTGTGATGGATATGGGTGGGGTTTGGTGGTTGTTGTAGAGGTATGGAAATCTGTGTGAGGTTTGTTTGTGGTGCATGAGTTGGATGCCTTTGCTGATATTGTGTGTGGATGTCGGAGAATGTGGAGGGATTAAGGTCTTTTAAAAAAAAAGGAAAACTGTGCAGCATCTCTGGCTCTAGGCCTTACCTGGCGCAAACAGGCCCAAAGATGCAGCTGCCATTGTCCTCTCTACCTTTAGCATCGATCACTCGGACTGAGACGCCCTAAGCCCTATGCTGAAATAGCCCTTTGGCCAATGGAACCCTAGCCCTAACACTAACCAATCACATTCCTAACCCTAAACTCAAGAGCCAATGGGAGACCTGACCATATTAACTAATCAAACCCCAGCATTGACAACCTATCAAAACAGTAACCCTAAACCCTAAGTCCAGTAGAGACCCTGGCCCTTTACCAATTACAACCTTAGCCCTGACAGTCAATCAGAACAGTAATCTTAAACCCCTAGTCCAATAGGAACCCTAGCCCTAGTGCCAATTAGAACCCTAGCCCTGACAGCAATTCAGAACAGTAACCCTAAATCCTTAGTCCAATAGGAACCCTAGCCCTAGTACCAATGAGAATGCAAACCCTAGACCCCTGATACTCAAAGTATGGCCCGGGGGCCACATGTGGCCCTCTAGACCTTTGCAGGCAGCCCCCTGGTCAATAGCAGCACTGAGCTGCTTTTTATTAGACTCAGCACTAACTTAAAAAAACAATGTTATCTAAACATGCATTTATTTACAAAAAAAGGATATTACTAGGGTGTCCTGTACCCCATTACTTTGGGAACACTTTTATTTTTTTAAGACATCTTGCAGCAAAAGGGTAAAAATATGATAAGTCTCTTCATTTCAGTGGTTATGTAGCACTTTAAGTGGCCTGGTTTCGTGTTGTACATGAACAACAATGTTGTTTATTAAATCAGACACAGGAGAACGTTTTGTACACCACTCATCCTGAAGTCCTGTATTTCTAGTCCTTTTATACGTGAGAATGGAGGGAAAGTGGAATGAAAAATTGCATAGGATCACACAGTTTGGTAAAGTGGGGAAGCCGAGATGAATGATTGGCTTTCTGGTTTCACTCTGTGCACTTCAGCCACTAGATGTTATTGCTTTACTCCCATGAACCCACCTTACTTCCAACACAACCCCAACACCTCCCAACCAGGACTGCTGCCCTGGTCGCTTCAATGCGGCCCTTGGTTACATCAGAGACCAAAGTGTTGGTCCCTGGGGAAATATTTGCGAGTACCTATGCCCTAAACTATTACTCCAGTAGGAAACCCTAGCCCTTAAGCCAATCAGAAAACAAACCCTAACCCTTAAGCCAGTAGAATTACCAGCCCCAGCAACCAATCACAACAACAAATGCAACAACCAATAGAAACTTATATAAGGGGCAACTTGCCTTAAACCCAAGCCCCTGTGAAAGGGAGAAGGGAGGTGCTCCTCTATTCAGAATCCCCTCGGATATAGACAGGCCCAAAATTAGCAGATTCTACTTTTCAGGTAAGGGACAAAGTTGAAACCACTGAAATACTGCTTGTAGCGCATGTAAATATATGGCTTTTTCGAGGCAAAAACAAGTGGTACATACACTTTCCAAACACAGTTCAAATCACAGAGCAGATTAAGCATATGTGGTTACATAGGTGAATAGATGCAAATGTATGTGGATTGATAAAAGCTTGTTAGTGAGTTAATGGTTTCATTGTTGTGGATTCCTGAAACTGTGTTTGGATGAGGGTCAACAATGGATACATAGGAATAGGTGGATAAATGCATAGGTATAGATAGATGTGTTTGTGGTAGATGGATGTCTATGAATTGAAGGAGAAAAAGATGATGCATTGGTCGGTAAGTGTAAGTAGAACATGTTTGAAGCCATGACTGTGGATTTCCAATTGCAAGATCTGCTAGTAAACAGTAAGTATTTTTATGTACTAGAATTCTAAATCTGTTTTGATACTAATGGCCTCATTTATGAGGCCCTAGCACCCACCAGAGCATCACTTTTTGTGATGCTCCTGTGCTGCTGTGCAGTGCACAATAACTACCAGGTGGCATTAAGCTACTTTTCCTGGATTAACGCAGCCTTATAGTTATGGGCTGCCAACTTGGTTTTCCGCGGCTAAGGTGCGTGCAATAGATGTTGCTGTGGACGTGCCCATGCAATACCTATTGCTTTTTGATACTGTCTCAGATTTATGGAAAACCATAAACCTAAGGAAGCACCAAAAAATAACACTTCCCCAGGGGAAGCTCTAGAGTGGTGCAACATGGAGAAATACTTTTAGTTCTCCTTGTGATTTACTCTTTCTATGTGTTATGCATTGTGCAGCACACATAGAAGGAGAAAATTGCCATTAAAGATTGTTTTGTGCAGGAAAGTCTCCCTTACTGCACAAAAAACATCTTCCTTGCAACACAGCTATCCTTGCACCATGGCGCAAGAGTGGTTGCGTTGGCACTAGGCAGCAAGTTTAGCGCCAGTGCAGGGGGAAACACAAGGATGCGCTATATTCTTTTAAACACGGCTTATCCCCATGTTTTGGAAATGATACAGCTTGATGGAGCAGATTGCTTGCAGCACCATGCTGTGCCATTTCCTAGTAGATGAGGCCCTTAGTTTTTCAAGCACAACTTGTCACATGATTCGATGAGCCATGCCTGGGCAACGATGCAAGTCTGTTTGCCTATGGACTGACTAAGTGGACTGACAGTCATGTCCATGCACTTGCCACTGTCTGCAGACTGTACTAGCATATACAGGAAATAATACCCTCTGAGCTAACAAAACTCCTAGTTATAACTTTAGAAAAGAAGGTTTGTGTGGTTGTATTCTTTCTAGCTGTCTAATGACTCTTTGTAAAAATAAATCTATCATCACAAGGCCTTCTGTGGCAAATGGGCCAAGCCATCTAGCGAAGGTGGGTTCCAGCTTTCTCCCGGGCAGCAGGAGCCTTTGATTTTAAAAATCTGTCTTAATCTGTCAACATAAAACAAGTTTGTCAAAGCATGGTGTAAGAGCACAGTGAACCTATGGAAAGCAACTATGGAATAAACTGGACAAACACTCAACTCAAAATAAGCAGCCACAGATTTATGACATAGCTGAAGACTCTGCTTTTAGCAAAGTGTTCAACCTAGAAAGCTACTTGCAGATTACTCAGTTTATATCTAGAAAGGATAGACCACAGAGTTCGCATAGCACAGACAAGGAGGCCCAAAACATTAGAGCCAACCACGGTACATCACAATGGAAGGGCGATAAAATAAACAATGCAAAAGAGTAATTGGAGAGAAACAAGAGTACACATTTACAATGCATACATTTTCTTGTGCACCCAGGCATATTTTTGTGACTCAACTGAAAGCTGGAAGTCGATCACAAATGGTCAAATGGCCAAAGAAAATAAGTGGGAGAGATGAGCTCCAAGTGAAATATGTAGACTGCAAGGGTAACGTAAATAGCATGACCACTCATGGTCCTTTAAAGTGTCTATGGGACCGATTAGCGAACAACACATTTTGAAGCTAGTGATCTGATGTACGAAGTTGGCTCTGTATATACTATTTCAAAGTAAGAAATAGTGTGCCCAGAGTCCAAGGGTTCCCCTTAGAGGTAAGATAGTGGCAAAAATAGATAATACTAATGCTCTATTTTGTGGTAGTGTGGTCGAGCAGTAGGCTTATCAGAGGGTAGTGTTAAGCATTTGTTGTACACACACAGGCAATAAATGAGGAACACACAATCAAAGATTTACTCCAGGCCAATAGGTTTTTATATTGAAAAATATATTTTCTTAGTTTATTTTAAGAAACACAGGTTCAAGATTTACATTAAACACTTTAAATGTAAGGTACTTCACTTAGATACTTTAGGAACTTTGAATGAACACAATATCATGTACAGTCTTTGTAAAAATGGCAATAAGCTATTTCAGAAGTGGACACAGTGCAAAAATCAACAGTTCCTGGGGGAGGTAAGTAAAGGTTAGTTTTGAAGGTAAGTAAAAGACTTGCAAGTCTCAAAGTTGGGGCATAGGCAGCCCACCGTTGGGGGTTCAGGGCAACCCCAAAGTTACCACACCAGCAGCTCAGGGCCGGTCAGGGGCAGATGTCAAAGAGGTGCCCAAAACACATAGGCGCCTTCGGGGAACAGGGGCGCTCCGGTTCCAGTCTGCCAGCAGGTAAGCACTTGCGTCTTCGGGAAGCAGACCAGGGAGGTTTTGTAGAGCACCGGGGGGAACACGAGAAGGCACACAAAGTACACCCTCAGCGGCACATGGGCGGTTGAGTGCAGTAAGCAAAGCAGGCTAAGGTTTTTAGGTTGAAAACAATGGAGAGACCCGGGGGGCACTCTAGTGTGGCAAGCACAGGGGGGACTTCTCGGGAAAGCCACCACCTGGGATAGGCAGAGGGTCACCTGGGGGTCACTCTTGCACTGACGTTCGGTTCCTTCAGGTCCTAAGGGCTGCGGGTGCAGGTTTGGTTCCAGGTGTCAGGTCCCTGGTTACAGGCTGTCACGGTCAGGGAGAGCCTCTGGATTCTCTCTGCAGACGTCGCTGTGGGGTCTCATGGGGTTCATCTCTGGTTACTCACAGGCTCGCAGTCGCCGGGTAGTCCTCCCTGAGCTGTTTCTTCTCTGGATCTTGAGCCGGGGGCATCGGGTGCAGAGTGGGAAGTCTCACGCTTCTGGAGGGAAACATAAAGTCTTTGGAAGATGCTTCTTTGTTGCAAAGAAGTAGCTGGTTTTGAACAGAGCCGCTGTTCACTGGAGTTTCTTGGTCCTTTAGTCCAAGGAAGTCCTCTGAGGCTTCAGAGGTTACTGGTCCCTGTCAGATGCGTCGCTAGAGCAGGTTTTTGAAGTTGGAGACAGGCAACGCAGCTGTCGTCTTCCTCCTTCTCTGCAGGCTTGTAGGTCAGCAGTCCTTCTTGTTACTTCAGGTTGCAGGAATCTGATTTCCTGGGTTCTGGGTGCCCCTAAATACTAAATTTAGGGGTGAGATTAGGTCTGGGAGGGCAGTAGCCAATGGCTACTGTCCTTGAGGGTAGCTACACCCTCCTTATGCCTCCTCCCTGAGGGGAGGGGGGCACATCCCTATTCCTATTGGGGGAATCCTCCAAAACCCAGATGGAGGATTTCTAAAGGCAGGGATCACCTCAGCTCAGGGCACCTTAGGGGCTGTCCTGACTGGTGGGTGACTCCTCCTTGTTTTTCTCATTATCTCCCCTGGACTTGCCGCCAAAAGTGGGGGCTGTGTCCAGGGGGCGGGCATCTCCACTAACTAGAGTTCCCTGGGGCATTGTAACACGAAGCCTGAGCCTTTGAGGCTCACTGCTAGGTGTTACAGTTCCTGCAGGGGGGAGGTGTGAAGCACCTCCACCCAGAGCAGGCTTTGTTTCTGGCCTCATAGGGCACAAAGGCCCTCACTTCATGGGGTCAGAAACTCGCCTCTCAGCAGCAGGCTGGCACAGACCAGTCAGTCCTGCACTGAACAATTGGGTAAAATACAGGGAGCATCTCTAAGATGCCCGCTGTGTGCTTTTTCTAATAAATCCAACACTGGCATCAGTGTGGGTTTATTATTCTGAGAAGTTTGATACCAAACTTCCCAGTATTCAGTCTAGCCATTATGGAGCTGTTTAGTTCATTTTTGACAAATTCCCAGACCATACACTTAATATGGCCACAACTGTACTTACAATGCCCAAGAATAGACTTAGACACTGTAGGGGCATGTTGCTCATGCAGCTATGCCCCCACCTGTGGTACAGTGCACCCTGCCTCAGGGCTGTAAGGCCTGCTAGAGGGGTGACTTACCTATGCCACAGGCAGCATTTTGTGTGCATGGCATCCTGAGGGGGATGCCATGTCTACTTTGCCTTTTTCTCCCCACCAACACACACAATCTGCAATGGCAGTGTGCATATGTTAGGTGAGGGGTCCCTTAGGATGGCACAACATATGCTGCAGCCCTTGGTACCACTGGTACCTTTTACAAGGGACTTATCTGTGTGCCAGGGTTGTGACAACTGTTGAAACAATGGTACATTTTAGGTGAAAGGACACTGGTGCTGGGGCCTGGTTAGCAGGATCCCAGGACACTTCTCAGTCAAGTCAGTATCAGTATCAAGCAAAAAGTGGGGGGTAACTGCAACAGGGAGCCATTTCCTTACATCTGAGAATCAGTGTTTTCTGGAGATTCAGAACCCTCCCCCTTTCAAACACTATTTAATAGTCAAGCCCGAGCTATTTCTAAGAAAAAAACTTGCTTGAGTTGATTTGAAAATAAACCAACCTGTTTGTAATGTGATGTGGATTTGTAGAATGTGGCTAGTTACCTGTGGGGTTATCCAGGCGCTAAGTAGGGCAGGCCTGAGGAGAGAGGAAGAGATGATGCCTTAGTCAAGAGCCTGGGTGAATGATCCTCTGGAGTTCAGTGGGATCTACTTGAAAATCATGTGTAGCATTTGCAGCCTGTGGAAGCTTGATGAGGCAACAGTGTTGATCTGTACGCTCATGGAGAGGTTGGTGTCCAGGATAATATAGAGGTTCTTGGCATGCTCCACAGAAGTGAGTCGGCTACCAAGAGTTATCCTGGGGGGAGTGGTTGTTACCCCAGATAAGGACATTTTGTCTGTGTTGAGCTGGACACACTTTTTTCATCCAAGCAGTGCTGTTGCTCATGCAATTAGCAAAGTTTGGTTTGCCGGTGAAAATTGAGCCAGTAAAGGAGAGGATGAGCTGTGTATCATCAGTGTAGGATATTATGTTGATACCGTGGGCACTGATGATTTCCACAAGTGGTGTCATGTAGACGTTGAAGAGTGATGAGCTCCGCAGATGAGCTTCTTCCGTTCTGAGGTGTAGGGGATATATATAACTCATTGAGTTCTGTCTGTGAGGAAGGAAGCTATTCACTCAAGTGGTGAAGCTTTCTGATGAGTGAGATGTGGGAGATCATATTAAAAGATGTAGAGAGGTTGAGGAGGATGAGTGCAGCCATTTCTTCTTAGTCGAGTATGCTTCTGATATCAGCATTGGCCACAGTGATAGCTGTTTCTGTGCTGTGGTTAGTGTCAAGGCCAGATTGAGAGCTGTCTAGGAGTTCTAGGTGGTCTGCGAATTTGGTATTGATTGCTTTCTCCATGACTTTAGCTGGAAAAGGCAGGAGGTTTTGGGGTCCACTTTTGGTTTCTTCAATAGGCCATTGACTTCTGCATTTTTCCATCAAGACAGGAAGGTGGTGGTGGTTATAGAGTGTTGATGATAGCGATTAGCGTGGGGTAGATGATGGTTCTCCTAAGATTGCATATAAAGTGGGGGAATGGGACTGAGGGGACTCCTTATTGGATGGTATTCCTCAGGGCAGTGCTATCTTCATTTGAGAGGGGCTTCCAATTGCTTAGATGTTGTTTGGCAACAAGGGAGGTGTTCTGCTGGGCATTGAAATTAGCATGCTGTGGGATGAATGTGTTGAAGATCTTGGCAATCTGTTCGAAGAAGTTTGAGATATCGTTGCAAAGTGCGTGGGATGGGATACATTCACTGTTGGCAGCTGCGGGCTGGAGAATTCCATAATGATGGTGAAGAGTTATTTGTCATTGCTTGGGCTAACTTCAAATTTGGCAGTTAGGGCCTTTTCCTTTGCATCTCAAAGATTTTGGTGGTACAGGTTAAGGGTGACTTTGCATATGAATATTATGGTGGTGTTTTTGTCGAGTCTCCATTTTCTCTCTAGTTGTTTGCAGTGGTGCTAAAACTCCCCAAGGTCATCTGTGTACCGACTGGGTTGTTTGTTGTTTTTGGATTTCTTGATTTTGGTGGGAGTAGTGTGGTTGGCACAGTTGGTGTGCAATTTATTGAAGAGCTTGGTGTTGAAACTGAAGTTCCCGGTGTGTTTAGGTAGGCATCCCTGTAGGTCCTGGTCCAGTTTTCTTTGGATGGTTTGCCCCAGAGACTTGATGGTGCTTTGGTTTTTTTCTGTTCGGGTGACTTGGTGGGTGTTGATCTTGAAATATATAATTTAGTGGTTGGACAGTGAGCAGGGTCATGTGGGTGGATTGAGGGTGTGGCCTGCATTGTGGGTTGGTGCTTGGACGAGCTGAGTGAGCCACATATGTATTGTGAAAATTGCAGGGGCCCCCAGGGGCACCCCACGTCCCCATTATTGCCGGCCTTTCCATGGCGGTGTTTACCGCCATGGCCAGGCTGGTGGTGCGGGACTCATAACCCCCAGGGCAGCAGTGCGAAAGCCTGGCGGTATAGTGGAGGGGCCGGCCGCCAGGATCGTAATGAGGCCCTTATACTCCACACTGCCACCCTTTTAGAAATGGGGTCTTTGGTTGCCAGTCAGGTTACCCCCGTCCAAGCAAGGACCCTCACTCTGGTCAGGGTAAGTCACAGACACTCCAAATTATCCTGTGCCCACCCTCTGGTAGCTTGGCACTGAGCAGTCAGGCTTAACTTAGAAGGCAATGTGTAAAGTATTTGTGCAATAAATCATACAATAATACAGTAGAACACCACAAAAATACACCACAGTGTTTAGAAAAATAAGTAGGTTTTGAGATATCACTGTAAAAATGATATAAAGTGTCTTTAGTCTCTTAAAAGCAATAAATGTCTCTTGCATGCAAAGAACCACAGAGGAGGAGATGCATGGCAACCAGGGAGGTGTGTGTTGATTTCTCGGGCCGCACACAGTAATGCGTTGTGTATTTTTCACACAGGGAAGGCTTTGCGTTGATTTCCGGCGCTCAGCCTTGGATCCTCTTTGGGTTGCAGAGTTTTCGGTTGCCCCGGGGATGATACGTTGAAATCCGGCACTGACAGGATGAAGTCACAGGGGCAGCGTCGATCCAATGGGCGGTGCGTGGAAATTTCTACCACAGGGGAGGCGCTGCGTTGATTCCTCTCTGGAAGTCGGGCTGTGCCGTTCCGGCTTAGCTGTGTGTCCGTCCTGTGGGCTGTGCGTCAAATTTCTGGTCGCTACTCTAGTGCTGCGTCGATCTTCTCGTTGCAAAGTCGGGCTGTGTCATTCCAGTTCGGCATGTGGTGAATTTTTCATCATGATGCAAGCTGTGCGTCATTTCTGGCAGGCTGTGCATCGATTTTCGCTGCACAAGGAGTTCTTCTTACAGCGATGAAGTCTTTTGTTTTTGAGACTTCAAGGAACAGGAGGCAAGCTCTATCCAAGCCCTTGGAGAGCACTTCTCAGCACAGCCATGGAGCAGCAAGGCAGCAGGACAACAGCACGGCAGCAGTCCTTCACAGAAAGCAGTCAGGTATTCCTTTGGGCAGCCAGGCAGTTCTTCTTGGCAGGTTGCAGGTTCTAGTTCAGGTTCTCTTCTCCAGGAAGTGTCTAAGTTGGTGGGGCACAGTCCTTCTTTAAATACCCAAATGTGCCTTTGAAGTGGGAAAGACTTCAAAGAGTGGCTTAGAAGTGCAGAAGGTCCCCTTTCAGTTCAATCCTGTCTGACAGGGTCCCAGTAGGGGGGGTGGCAGTCCTTTGTGTGAGGGCAGGCTACTGTCCATTGACATGTAAGTGTCAGGCCCTATACCCTCCCAACCCAGGAAGACCCATTCAAAATGCAGATATATGCAAGTGAGGCTGAGCATCTTGTGTTTGGGGTTTGTCTGAGTGAATGCACAAGGGAGCTGTCAACTGAACCTTGCCAGACGTGGATTGTAAGGCACAGAAGGATTTAAGTGCAGAGAACTGCACACTTTCTAAAAGTGCCATTTCTAAAATAGTAATATTAGATCCAACGTCACCAGTCAGCAGAATTTTGTATTACCATTCTGGCCATACTAAATATGACCTTCCTACTCCTTTCAGATCAGCAGATACCACTGAAACAGTATATGAGGTTAGCCCTAATGTTAGCCAATGAAAGGAACAGGCCTCACAGCAGTGTAAGAACAAATTTAGGAGTTTTACACCACCAGGACATGTAAACTACATAGGTACATGTCCTGCCTTTTGTCTACAGAGCACCCTGCCCTATGGGTTACCTAGGGCCTACCTTATGGGTGACTTATATGTAGAAAAACGGGAATTGTAGGATTGGCAGGTACTTTTAAATGCAGAGTCAAACTGGAAGTGAAACTGCACACACAGGCCTTGCAATGGCAAGCCTGAGACATGGTTAAGGGACAATTTAAGTGGGTGGCATAATCAGTACTGCAGGCCAACTAGTAGTATTTGATCTACAGGCCCTGGGCATATATAGTGCACTTTACTAGGGATGTATAAGTAAATTGAAAAATCTAATTGGGTATGATCCAAAATCATCATGTTTAAAGGGAGAGAGCATATGCACTTTGGCACTGGTTACAGTGATAAGGTTTGCAGAGTCCTAAAACCAGCACAAACAGTATCCAAAAAGTGGAGGGAGACAGGCAAAATGTTAAGGGTGACCACCCTAAGGCTGTCAGATCCAACACCCCCAAACGGGCATCCTCCTTTCAGCGACACAGCTTATGAAGGACCTGAACAATTATCAATGCCACCCCCACCATAATGGAACATCACTGGATACCCTTGCCATCCCCACCCTCTTCAAACCCAGTTGTACCCCCTCCTAAGCCATCACCATTGGCGTCCCTGACTATCTAGCTGACAAGCTCATCAGCTGTGATAACTTTTGGAACCCCAGCAGCCAGGACACCTTCAGACTGAAGATGAAGAAACGCAAAAAAGGTAATCCATCAACACAGCCCCAACCGCACACAAATGTAAGATAGAACTGAAGACACAGCGTGATGCAATAACAGCCATTGTGTGCTCTTAGAAATCAGCTACCAGTCAAATCATACATTGACTGTGTTTGCCTTGGATTCAGCTCAGTGCTTCTCTGCCTTTCACATAGGTTTGCACTATATAAATACCACATACATAGAGGCAAGTGTGCTAAATAAATGTAGCAGTCTGATGCATCAGAATAGGAATTCAACTTTTTACATATAGAGAAAAACAGACTCTCCATTTGATCACTGTTGAAAATGTGCCCTTTCTTCAGGGTCATCTCATTTTTTTTTGCTTTATTGAAGCCTGTTCTTTGCTGAAACTATAACTGTGCACTTTACCCCTGCCAACAAGGGGTAAAGTACTTGTGTTCCTCCTTTTAACATGATAAAAATGTTATAAACCTGATTAGTTTATGTAATTTAGTTGAGGGCATACTTGGTGTAATTCTCTCTAGTGTAATTATTCGTTATTACTGCAAAATTACTCTTGTTTATGCGTAATTATGTGAGAACCGTAAACAAGCACATAGTGCTCTAGTCTGCCACAGGATACTAACAGCAGTAGCAAGCTGCCATACGCTCTTTGTTTGTTCATTGTTCTTGTGCTCCTTCAGTAGGATTTGTATGCCAAATTATTCTTAATTACTCAAGCAGGCTTCATTGCGTAATTCTGGTAATTTCACATTATTAGAGTAATGCGTAATTACTGAAAATACTCTGATTACTCCAATGTAATTCAAATTTTGTTCAGGCCTAATTTAATATACCTCTATGCCCGTAGTGGTTTGTGCACAGAGTACATCCAGGGCTGTAGCAGTTATTGTGTTACCCACTGCATTGAAACTGTAAATATGACTACAGACCTGCCACCAGCAGCCTGGCTGTGCAGGTTCAAACATACATTTTACCAGCCAAAGTAAACGCTATTGACAGGCTTAAACCTCCCTTTAAATATTTATAAGTCACCCCTAAGTTAGCCTTACTGCCTATTAAGTCACCTTTGATTGCCTGATATCCCTGTAAGCAAACCTCCATTTTGCTCTTTCTCTTCTGCCAGCCAGTATTTAGCATTTGCAAAGGGCATGAATGAATCGTGAAGTTGTGCCCAGAACAGGGACAGAAAGCCTTGACATCAAAGTGTCACATCCTGCTAGAGTGTTAAGATCTAATGGACAGTTCTGCTGGAGTTTCTTTTATAACATCTGCAGCACACATCAAAGGAGGAAACATACTACCAAAAGAATTTCTGTGTGTTCACTGTCAAGTTGCTGAGAGCTCAGATTTGTCTTTTGAATATCTGTCTCTAAGGTTGTTGGTAGCATAGGGACTGCCTAACATTGGATTCTAGTGTTAAAGTGCCACAACAGTCCCCACATACCCCCATTCTTGAAAACCCAAGTTTAGTGTGGCTGAAGACCTCCACCATCTTGAAAAACTGCCCAAAATGCCCAGCGTGGGTAAGGGTAGCCCCCAGGAGCTTTACTCCAATGATCAGTGCATCAGCGCATCTCCAAGGGTCATTTCCATTCACTATCTCTAAGTAGACATACATGTGGCATCTCCAGAACCCACTTCAGAACATCCGTAGGTGAGGAAGATCAGAAGATGACTCTGCAAACCTAAGAAGTGCTGCTCTCTCATGTACCCATGACAAAGAAATGGTCTCCAAGGGCCATACGCCTGACCTCCTGTTAAAGCTATACTGACCAACAAGAGGCCTTTTCCTGCAAATATCCAGCTGACATTAGACCTGGACTGAACCTTCCTGATTGCCTCTGTCGGACATCCTGTCAGTCTTTTGGTGCCTTCCCTGAGGTCAAGGGGGGTTTAGAAATGTACTCTTTTGGCGGATCATGGCTTAAAGGACTAAAGTCAGAAGATAAAATCTTTGACCAGGATGAACTTGGTTATTGCATCCAACCCATGATCTATAGCGGTCAGTGACAGATTGCGCCTAGATACTGTTCTGCAGTCACAAATGACTATCATTGACCCTTGGTGCTTCTGGGTGCTATTTCTACTTTAAAAGTTTTTAAAAAACACACGTCTCCAGTTCCCTTTATTGGGTTTTAATAATTTTGGCCTTTAAGTTAAGTATGTCTACTTTCTGCTATAGCTACTACAGGTTTGGGCTCAGGTTTATTTAGTGACTTTACTGGTTCACCCTAACAAGGATTGTGACTATTACTTGAGGTAGGTAGTTACACTCCTTCAACTAATAACACATTTCCTTACATTCACTCAGTTTAGAAGAACAGACTATTCACATGCACAACAACATGCAGATTGTAGACCCTCCACTCAGACAACACAGTGCAAATCATTTAACAACACAAGAGCAGTGTTAGACTTACATCATTGGCATGGTCTCCCCTAACTTTTTGCCTCTACTTGCCAGGTTGTTGATGTGTTGTGGACTCTGTTTTTGTTTGCTCTGGACACTTTACCACTGCTGACCAGTGCTAAAGTATAAGTATTCCCTGTATAATTTATATGTGTACATCGGCTTATTCAAGTTTGGCATATCTGATTTACTAGTGAGTCCCTAGTAAAGTATCCTAGAGGGACCCAGGGCCTGTAAATCAAATGCTATTAGTGGACCTGTAGCACTGGTTGTGCCACCCACATTAGTAAGTAGCCTTGTAAACATGGCTCAGACCTGCCACTACAGTGTCTGTGGGTGCAGTTTTAAACTGCCAATTCGACTAGGCAATTGTACCCACTTGCCAGGCCTAAACCTTACCTTTTTTGACATGTAAGGCATCCCTACGGTAGGCTCTAGGTAGCCCCATGGGTAGAATGCAGTATATGTTGAAGGTGAGACATACTGCCAAATTCGGTTTTCACTACTGCAAGGCCTATCTTTCTCAAAGGTTAACATGGGGGCTGCCTTTAAATATCCTTAAAGTGCAGATTCCCCTTGGGAGCAGATAAACATGTGGAGTTTTGGGTCTCTGAACTCACAATTGAAAAATACATCTTTTAGTGAAGTTGGTTTTTAGATTGTGTGCTTGAAAATGCCACTTTTAGAAAGTAGTCATTTTCTTTCGTAAACCATATTGTGACTCTGCTTGTTTTTGGCTTCCCTTTCTGGGTCAGACTGACAGTTGGGCTGTTTACACCTTTCCTCTAGACAGTGACACAAAGGGAGCTGGGGTGTAGCCTGCATATCCTGATGGGCCATCTAGGCTGAGGGGAGGGGAGGAGTGGTCACTTACACCTGAAAGGGCTGTGCCTGCCCTCACACAATACAGTCTCAAACCCCCTTGTGTGTGTCTGGAGCCTAGCCTGGGCAAGGCAGGGTCTTGAAAATAACAGTGACTTCTCTTTGAAGTAGGCCTATGTAAAAGGCAGAAAGAGGTATAAGAAGAGCATCCAAAGCTCCTGAAATACAGATTACTTCTAGAACGAAGAGGAACCGCTGCCCGGGAGAAGAGCTGGAGAATTTGGAGGAGGAGTTCTGCCCCTTTGCTTGTGACTGTGCTTTGATGGGTTGGCCTTCAGTAGTAGATTTCAACGCAACAATGCTGGATGTGAAAAATCAATTTAAAGCCTGTCTGGACCCAAGGTGCCCATCCGGATTGACGCATCACTCTATTGCAGGAGAGAAGAATCGATGCACACTTACCCGACGGAAGGAGGAGCGATGCACATTCTCTCTTGCGGGTGAGAAATCGACGCACCGCTGGCCTCTTCCAACACACACTCACCCATGCAGCTTTATTTTGACGTTACCCAGGCACTTTTTTGCAATAACAGCATTCTCACTGTTTTCTAAGGATTAAGGGGGTCATTATGACCCCTGCGGTCGCCGTTAATATGGAGGAAAGTACTGCCAACAGGCTGGCGGTACTTTTTACCTTCTACCACACCGACTGCCACGGCGGTAATGTCCGCCGGGCTGGAGACTTCACTCTCCAGCCCGGCGGCCGTCACTTGCCTGCTTGTGGGATTGTGACCCCCTCCGACCACTATGGTTTTTGTGGGATCCTTACTGCCAGGAAAACCATGGCAGTAGGCACTATCAGTGACAGGGAATTCCTTCCCTGTCAGTCACTGATAGGGGTCTTCCCATCACCAGGTTCCCCCCCACTCCCCTTCCTTTCCAGACCCCCTTCATACACACCCCTCCCTTCACACATGCACACACACACACATTCCAACATTCATCCATGCATGCATACATCCATTCACACACACACTTGCAGACAGACATGCAGACACGCATTCACACACCTCAACATACATGCACTCACACATCCATATATGCACACACACAACACGCAACACACATCCTCATACATGCACGCACAGACACACACACACACACCCTCACCCACACAACACCCCCACCTCCCTCCCCTGTCAAAGCACCCAACTTACCTGTAGTCAGGGGGTCCTCCAGCAGGAGACGGGACGGGTCACTGCTGCCAGCAGCAGTGTCCGCCATCAGAACACCGCCAGGTCGGATTATTCTCATAATACGGCTGGCGGTCTACTGGCGTGACACTGCTGCTGGCAGCAGCGCCACCTTACCGCCATTCGCCGGCATGGCCACACATGGATTTCTGCCATCCTTCTGGTGGAAATCCGCCCGTGGTCATATTCCGGCGGACGGCTGGTAGCCGCGGCAATGGTCTTTTGCCAGCTGTTGCCGCAGCGGTAGGCAGTTTTCACCTCTGGGGTCATAATGACCCCCTAAGACTCTTATTAATTTTAAAATTCATAACTTGACTTGTGTATGTTGGATTGTTATTATTTTGGTCTTGTTTTGTTGAGATAAATATTATCTATTTTTCTAAACCTGTGTTTTGTCATTTTGTAATGTTTTCAATGTGTTACTGTGTGTGTTGGTACAAATACATTACACATTGCTTCTGAAGTTAAGCCTGCCTGCTCGTGCTAAGCTACCAAGGGGTGAGCGGGGGTTAACTGAGGGGGAGTCTCCTTTACCCTAACTAGAATGAGTGTCCTTGCTTGAACAGGGGGTAACCTGACTGCCAACCATAGACCCCATTTCTCACAAGCAGGCATTGTAGAAGAACATAATTTACATGCACAGCAGACTCTGGGCATGTAGAAGGTCACAAATTACCAAACACAGGGCCTCATTATGAGTCTAATGGTCAGAGGACAACCAGACTTGAGATGAAGGTCAGACTACCGTACTCCAGGCAGTCCAACCGCCACATTACAACCCTGTTGGTTGGACCGCCATCCCACCAGGAGTTGTGCTCAGCCATGGCAGCACTGCTGTGCTGATCACAACTCAGCTTTTCCCCAGCCTTCCCATGGCGGTCACCCCGCCATGGAAAGGCTGGCCGAAAGCCAGTGCTGGTGGCCCCCATGCCCAGCACCTTTGGAATGAACACTGTCTGATTTGTAGACACTGCACTTTCCAAGAGTGCTGTAGTGCTACGGTATTTGCCTTGGCTCCCTTAAGGGAGCCAAGAATGATACCATAGAACTGATCCTGCTGGGCTGACCAGCAGAAACATTGTAATACCATTTTTCTGCTGTTCAGCCCTGCAGGAACATTTTAATACAACTGAAGGAGACACCACCGGCATGATGGTGGAGTCCTCCCCATGACATTGGCAATCCAGTGGTATGAATGCCAATGTGGTAATGAATCCTGCAGTGTCTTTCCTATGTAAGCCCATGGCGACTGACTAGTGTAGAATATAACATGTAAAAAATGTGAATGTTGAATGTATGCAACAAGACCCTATTTTCTGAATTATGTGGTACTTTTACACATATAAAATGTCCTTTCAGGTAATCTACAGTACTATTTGATGTGCATAAACAATAAGTGAATGAAAAGAATGCAATAAAATGCAAATGAAATAAGATGAAGTCTTAATCTGAAGTAGCAGCTCCACAGACTAACAATTATGTTGGAACCTCAATATAGCACACCAACCATGTTCTGGTGGCTGTTAGAAATGGGGTCTTTGGTTGACAGTCAGGTTACCCCCTGTTCAAGCAAGGACCCTCACTCTAGTTAGGATAAAAGAGAATCACCCTCAGCTAACCCCTGCTTACCCCCTTGGTAGCTTGGCAGAGCAGTAGGCTTAACCTCAGAGTGCTGGGCGTAAAGTATTTGTACCAACACACACAGTAACTTAATGAAAACACTACAAAATGACACAACACCAGTTTAGAAAAATAGGAAATATTTATCTAGACAAAACAAGACCAAAACGACAAAAATCCAACATACACAAGTCAAGTTATGATTTTTTTAAAGGTTTAAAATAAAAAGAGTCTTTAGGTAGTTGTAACACCACACTAGCGCTGCTAGCGTGAAAATGTACCTGATTTGCGTCAAAAATAACCCCGCACGGGCGGTGTGCGTCGAAAGTAACCCTGCACGGCTGTGTGCGTCGAAAACAACTCGGCACGGCGGTGCGCGTTGAAAAAGCCAGCCACACGACGATCCGAAAGTCCCGCGGCGCAGGGTGCGATCTCTCAGCCTCCGTCAGCGATGCTGCGCGTCGTTTCTCCTGCTCCGGGCGTCGGTTTTTCGGTCGCGTTTCCTGCGGCGTCGTTTCTCAGCTGCGGAACCGGCGTCGCGTCGTTTTCTCAGCCGCGATCGGATTCGCGTCGATCTTTTCTCCGCACGGTGCTCGGTGCGTGTATTTTTGTCCTTAGGCTGCCAGCCTCTCCTTTCAGGGTCCCAGGAACTGGAAGGGCACCACAGAGCAGAGTAGGGGTCTCTCCAGAGACTCCAGGTGCTGGCAGGAAGAAGTCTTTGCTATCCCTGAGACTTCAATAACAGGAGGCAAGCTCTACATCAAGCCCTTGGAGATTTCTTCTTCAAGATGGAAGGCACACAAAGTCCAGTCTTTGCCCTCTTACTCTGGCAGAAGCAGCACTGCAGGAAAGCTCCACAAAGCACAGTCACAGGCAGGGCAGCACTTGTTCCTCAGCGATCAGCTCTTCTCCAGGCAGAGGTTCCCCTTGATTCCAGAAGTGTTTCTAAAGTTTGTAAGTTTGGGTGCCCTTCTTATACCCATTTTAGTCTTTGAAGTCACCTTTCTTCAAAGGGGACTCACACCTTCGTGTGAAATCCTGCCTTGCCCAGGCAAGGCCTCAGACACACACCAGGGGGCTGGAGACAGCATTGTCAGAGGCAGGCACAGCCCTTTCAGATGAGAGTGACCACTCCACCCCTCCCTCCTAGCAGAGATGGCTAATCAGGAAATGCAGATCACACCCCAGCTCCCTTTGTGTCACTGTCTGGTGTGAGGTGAAAAACAACCCAACTGTCAAACTGACCCAGACAGGGAATCCACAAACAAGGCAGAGTCACAGAATGGTTTAAGCAAGAAAATGCTCACTTTCTAAAAGTGGCATTTTCAAACGCACAATCTCAAAATCAACTTTAATAAAAGATGTATTTTTAAATTGTGAGTTCAGGGGTCCCAAACTCCACATGTCCATCTACTCTCTAGGGGAATCTACACTTTAATCATATTTAAAGGTAGCCCCCATATTATCCTATGAGAGAGAGACAGACCTTGCAACAGTGAAAACGAAATTGGCAGTATTTCACTGTCAGGAGATATAAACCACATTACTATATGTCCTACCTTATCCATACACTGCACCCTGCCCTTGGGGCTACCTAGGGCCTACCTTAGGGGTACCTTACATGTAAGGAAAGGGAAGGTTTAGGCCTGGCAAGTGGGTACACTTGCCAAGTCGAATTTACAGTGTAAAAATACACATACAGACACTGCAGTGGCAGGTCTGAGACATGATTACAGAGCTACTTATGTGGGTGGCACAACCAGTGCTGCAGGCCCACTAGTAGCATTTGATTTACAGGCCCTGGCACCTCTAGTGCACCTTACTAGGGACTTACTAGTAAATCAAATATGCCAATCATGGATAAACCACTTACATACAATTTAAACAGGAGAGCATATGCACTTTAGCACTGGTTAGCAGTGGTAAAGTGCTCAGAGTTGAAAAGCCAACAGCAACATGTCAGAAAAATATAGGAGGCAGGAGGCAAAAAAGTCTGGGGATGACCCTGCATAAGCAAAAGTCCAACACGACCCCCTACCAGCCTAAAGCCAGGGGAGAACAATCAATACCTTGATGTACTTCCCTGATTGGGGCGATAGAACAGGGACCCAGGCCCACAACAGCAGGGGCATGTTCCAGTTCTACGCTTTCCTGACTCCAGTTGGATCCCTCTGTCCATACTCTCAGGGCCCACTAAGCTAACCCATGGGGAACCCTTCTCCACATCTACAGACACCATCTGTGCAACACCTAACTTTACTTTGCTCACAGATGTATTGCAATGGGCAGATAGTACCACCAGGGCCAACACAGTGGTGTTGCCCACTCCACCCCCGGGGTGTGACTCTCGTCCTCCCCCCCCCAGGGGCAACTCTGTCCACCAGGACAGCAAGCCACAGTGGCCCCAGACAACTGTCAGGGATGAGAGCCCGACCTCAGGCCTCTCTAACCACTGTGACTGTGGAGAGTGGGGGGTGGTAGCCCCAGGTGCCTGGCACCCTTTGACCACTCTCTCTTCCACCAGGTCAGGGATGACAACCTGACCCTGGCCCTCCCCTCTGGGGCTCTGTACCCTCCCTGCAGAAGCGGCACTCCCAGAGTCAAAAACTGTCAGGGTGCTTGTAGAAGCAGTCCTGCACAATTCTTCCCTCAGTGCAGGGATGTTAACCTGCAACTGAGCCTCCAACCTGGGGTCTGTACCTTCAGGTTGGACCAGGGCCAGGGGTGAGGCTTCCCTCCCCCTGCCCTCTCTTCTGGGGTCCTGAACCACCCAACTAGGAGTGACCCCCCCAGAAGACAACATGGTAGGGGCACTGTTAGCAGTAGCCCCTTCCTCCAGGTCAGGGGGGACACCCTTAACCTGGCCTCCCAATCCAGGGTCTGTACCCACAGACTGGATCACTGCCTGGCAAACCAGGACTTCCTGGGGGGCATACCTACCCCCTACCAGGTCAGAGTTTACCCCCTGAACCTGGTCATCCAACCCAGGGTCACCACCCTGCGGTTGAACCACTGCCTGGCACACCAGGACTTCCTTGGGAGCACACTTACCCCCCATCAGGTCAGAGTTTACCCCCTGAACCTGATCATTCAACCCAGAATCACCACCCTGCGGTTGAACCATTGCCTGGCACACCAGGACTTCCAGGGGGGCACACTTACCCCCCTCAAGGGACACACTGTCCCGAAGGGCCACACAAGAGTCTGGCTGGCGCAGGTCTCCTGACCTCTGCCCATCTGACAGAGTCTGGATTCCCCCCAACCCAGAAATGGTCTCACCAAGGTCATTCATGGGGGGCTCTGCTCTCAGAGCTGACCCCTGACCCTCCAGGTTCTCCACTGGGGTCCGCAACCCCCTCTCAACCCTCTGTCTGGACTTCTGCACCCCCTCACTAGGAGTGGTACTGCCAGACACCAGAACTGGTGGGACGCTGGCTACAGCGGCCCCCCCAAGTTCTCCTGACACTGTGGGGTCTCCCTCAACAGATGGCCCTATGGTACAGGCTAGGCTCCCCTCCTGGTGTTCCCGCAGGGAACCCTCCAGGACCTGGGACCGGATCTCGGGCACCTTGGGCCTCAACCCATCCCCATTCCCTCTCCTCTGAGACTGGACATGGGGTCCCTCACCCATCCCACTACACTGGGACCTACCTGGGACACTACAATCCTTCCCTACCTCACCTGGTTGGGAACTACCTAGACCACTCCTCTCAGGAGCACCCCCAAATGCCTCTTCAGACTCTCTGGTACTCACCCAGAAGTCTGCCTCCATTGTAAGCTCCCTGGGGTCAGAGAACTCACACTCCGCCTGGTGTTGGCATAGCTCTGGAAAATAAGGACTAGACATATGCTCTCCAGCAATTACATCACTCAGCCCCTCACATGAATTAACCAAAGTACCCTTCACCCAACCATCCAGTGACTCTGCTTTGAAAAAGCACCCCACATCACCCTCCTGAGACTGGTGAGACAGTACCTGACTGTCCCTGATACTCAACCCATACTCTTCTGGGATGTTTTCACACTCCATAACCAGGACTTCTACCTGGGGGGAACCCCTCTCCCTGTCACTCTCACCTAGAGTCAGTAGAGTGTCCCTCCCACCAGTAGGAATATGACTCCCCATGCCAGTTCCCCAATCCACCTCAGAGACCCTGTGCATCACTGGAGCTACCTCATACCCCTGAACCTCCTGGCGTGTGTTAACTCCCTCCTTCAAGTAGGGCACCACCTCTCTGGGCATGTGCACTTCTGCAGCATCACTGGATATACAATTGTTGCTGCCACCATTCCAGCTGGACTCAGCCCTCATGACTTCCAGCTCTTTCAATTTAAGCTCGTAAGCATAAATCATTTTTTTAATCTCTAAGTTCCTCCTCCTTTCTTCCAGGACTAAGGCTCTCTTCTCCTCAGCCCTCTTAAGCTCTGCATCTAGCTCTTCCAGACTCCGGATTCGAGCTAGGAGCCAATCATCTCTTTCTGTTCCCTCCTCAGGGCCACTGCCCTCCTCTTTGGAGTAGTCCTCCTCCTCAGAGTAGTTATCCTCCTCAGACTCATTTGGTGGTGTTGCCTGACAACGTTTCAATTCATACTGAAACAGGGCTGACTCAAGATCCTCCCTTCTGGATTTCTTGTTCACAGCCAGTCCCCTTTCCATGCAGAATGCTTTAAGCTGCCACTTTTTATACATAAATAGGTGCCAGAAATTGACTTCCATTCTGCAAAGGCTTCACAACCAAAAACCAAAGTCCAAAAATATTAGCAATACTTCCAGGAGGACATCAGAGAACAAAAAGCAGAATCACAAGACAAGTAGTATGTGGTCACGTAGTGGTCTGAGATCAAAACAGTAGTGTACACTTAATTACTGTATGTCAAGTACAAATACAAGTCCAAATCCCGACCGCTGGTCACCAATGTTAGAAATGGGGTCTTTGGTTGACAGTCAGGTTACCCCCTGTTCAAGCAAGGACCCTCACTCTAGTTAGGATAAAAGAGAATCACCCTCAGCTAACCCCTGCTTACCCCCTTGGTAGCTTGGCAGAGCAGTAGGCTTAACCTCAGAGTGCTGGGCGTAAAGTATTTGTACCAACACACACAGTAACTTAATGAAAACACTACAAAATGACACAACACCAGTTTAGAAAAATAGGAAATATTTATCTAGACAAAACAAGACCAAAACGACAAAAATCCAACATACACAAGTCAAGTTATGATTTTTTTAAAGGTTTAAAATAAAAAGAGTCTTTAGGTAGTTGTAACACCACACTAGCGCTGCTAGCGTGAAAATGTACCTGATTTGCGTCAAAAATAACCCCGCACGGGCGGTGTGCGTCGAAAGTAACCCTGCACGGCTGTGTGCGTCGAAAACAACTCGGCACGGCGGTGCGCGTTGAAAAAGCCAGCCACACGACGATCCGAAAGTCCCGCGGCGCAGGGTGCGATCTCTCAGCCTCCGTCAGCGATGCTGCGCGTCGTTTCTCCTGCTCCGGGCGTCGGTTTTTCGGTCGCGTTTCCTGCGGCGTCGTTTCTCAGCTGCGGAACCGGCGTCGCGTCGTTTTCTCAGCCGCGATCGGATTCGCGTCGATCTTTTCTCCGCACGGTGCTCGGTGCGTGTATTTTTGTCCTTAGGCTGCCAGCCTCTCCTTTCAGGGTCCCAGGAACTGGAAGGGCACCACAGAGCAGAGTAGGGGTCTCTCCAGAGACTCCAGGTGCTGGCAGGAAGAAGTCTTTGCTATCCCTGAGACTTCAATAACAGGAGGCAAGCTCTACATCAAGCCCTTGGAGATTTCTTCTTCAAGATGGAAGGCACACAAAGTCCAGTCTTTGCCCTCTTACTCTGGCAGAAGCAGCACTGCAGGAAAGCTCCACAAAGCACAGTCACAGGCAGGGCAGCACTTGTTCCTCAGCGATCAGCTCTTCTCCAGGCAGAGGTTCCCCTTGATTCCAGAAGTGTTTCTAAAGTTTGTAAGTTTGGGTGCCCTTCTTATACCCATTTTAGTCTTTGAAGTCACCTTTCTTCAAAGGGGACTCACACCTTCGTGTGAAATCCTGCCTTGCCCAGGCAAGGCCTCAGACACACACCAGGGGGCTGGAGACAGCATTGTCAGAGGCAGGCACAGCCCTTTCAGATGAGAGTGACCACTCCACCCCTCCCTCCTAGCAGAGATGGCTAATCAGGAAATGCAGATCACACCCCAGCTCCCTTTGTGTCACTGTCTGGTGTGAGGTGAAAAACAACCCAACTGTCAAACTGACCCAGACAGGGAATCCACAAACAAGGCAGAGTCACAGAATGGTTTAAGCAAGAAAATGCTCACTTTCTAAAAGTGGCATTTTCAAACGCACAATCTCAAAATCAACTTTACTAAAAGATGTATTTTTAAATTGTGAGTTCAGGGATCCCAAACTCCACATGTCCATCTACTCTCTAGGGGAATCTACACTTTAATCATATTTAAAGGTAGCCCCCATATTATCCTATGAGAGAGAGACAGACCTTGCAACAGTGAAAACGAAATTGGCAGTATTTCACTGTCAGGACATATAAACCACATTACTATATGTCCTACCTTATCCATACACTGCACCCTGCCCTTGGGGCTACCTAGGGCCTACCTTAGGGGTGCCTTACATGTAAGGAAAGGGAAGGTTTAGGCCTGGCAAGTGGGTACACTTGCCAAGTCGAATTTACAGTGTAAAAATACACATACAGACACTGCAGTGGCAGGTCTGAGACATGATTACAGAGCTACTTATGTGGGTGGCACAACCAGTGCTGCAGGCCCACTAGTAGCATTTGATTTACAGGCCCTGGCACCTCTAGTGCACCTTACTAGGGACTTACTAGTAAATCAAATATGCCAATCATGGATAAACCACTTACATACAATTTAAACAGGAGAGCATATGCACTTTAGCACTGGTTAGCAGTGGTAAAGTGCTCAGAGTTGAAAAGCCAACAGCAACATGTCAGAAAAATATAGGAGGCAGGAGGCAAAAAAGTCTGGGGATGACCCTGCATAAGCAAAAGTCCAACAGTGGCCTAGAACAAACTTCCTCTCTAGATCATGAGCTGTGGAGCCCTGTTTAATATGACGACATTCTCCATGTTTCTCTACATACTTTAGAAGGGATTTTCTTTCAATCTGACTCCAGGTGTAACCCAGCTTCTTGTAGTCAGCCTCGAGGACTGGGCCCCAGGTTTTCTTAGCCTTAGCCTTTTCCTTTTCCCTTGAAGGTTCTAGGTCAAGACGTGCCTAGTGGTGTTTGATGTAGGCTTGCCAAGGGGGTGAACTATCCATCCCCTGAGTCATTGCATGATTTCTTTATGAGTAAGGAGTTTGAATGTCTGATGCCATCGGTTGTTGTTGTTGATCATGTGTGGCAGGTAGATTTGGATGATTTTCCTCAGACAGGTGTTGATGAAGGTCTGGACTTTATTGGTAGCGGTCACTGTTTTCCTCAAGTGTTTGCATATAATAAATGGTTGGCTATTTCGGGATCCTACTGACCCATGCATCAAATGGAAAGGGACTCCATGCAGACCTGGACACTAGAGGTAATCTTGTGTGGCCCCCCAGTCAAGAGGGGGCTTCCCAATCTGTCTTGAATACCACCGACCTGCTGGTACAGAGCCCTCAGACACATCCATTTATTCAGAAGATCACAGGGGACACCCCTCTGTAGCAAGGTACATGGCTGCCATACATTTTCATCCTCAGCGACTTTGAGCGCTGGGACCTCATCGGCATCTCTAAAGTGACAGGCATTTGGAAAACAGAGCATCCCAGAACATTTGCTCAACTAGCCACAGAAAATGATGTGCTCCCTTCCCAATTGTTTGTGACTTTCAACTCTGGAATGCCATTTACCCCCCCAATACCCTCCTGCAGGCTCTCCCAGAATTTAACCAGCTGAAGCCCAAAATTGTCCTCTCACGAAGAAAGGTGTCTCAGTAATATATTAATTTTTACTCATAAATTTGCCCAACCCTTTCTCATACTACTAAAGGATAAGTGGCAGTCTGATATTGGTTGCCTAGAGGACTGAGTGTGTGGATGCAAAAATGGCAGCTAGGTCAGTGGTTATATCAGTCAAACAGACTGATACAATTTAAATAATTTAAATAATTCCACCGCACTTACTTTGACACCACCAAACTTTGGCACATGGGCAGGTGAAGAGACTCCTCATGCCCACTCTGTAACGAGAAGCAAGTACATTCAATCCAATTAATTTGAAATGCTCTAAGTACTTATTACTGGTCAGAGATATATTCTCGAGTGGTGGGCTACCCACTGGCCTTGGTCCTACACATGCTCTCTTAGGGATCGAATGAGAAGGAGCAGATACTACTGGCACTAGATGGCTGGTAGAAATGGGTTTTCTGGTTACCAAACGAGACACAGCCCATCATTTGATTCCACTCACGACCACTGGCCTAATTGATTAGGCACAGGAAACGAACATCTTTCCAGCAGCAGAGTAACCACTACACAATGTAAGATATGGGATAGGTAGCGTGAACAGATAGACTGAGGTGAAAGGAGGCAGGGTTGTATCAAGAAATTGTAGTAAGCAATTTTGTGTTCTGTTATGGATCTGACACCATACCTCTGAAGTTGTTGGTGCTGCTGTGTTCTGGTTTAATAAAACAATGATACCAAATTTCATTAAACATATTTGACGTAGCATGTCTTTCGAGCTTAAAATTGTGACCTTTAATCAGTAACACATGCATGCATAATATTTAATAGATTTGAGCTGTTATAATGTAGCACTGCTCTTTCACTGAGTACAAAAATCAGGACTGTACAGCACATGCATCCTATAGGCTTTCCTGGGAATTAAGGTAATTTCCTCACACTGTAGAGTCTCAGCCACAGGTTTCCCACATACTGTTTCCTCTTTGTAGTTGAACTCAAAAAGCTGAACTCAACACGCTGAAACTTGTGACAGGCTAAACGAAGCACAGACCATGTCTGAAAGCAATTTTCACTTTCCATTTCATGATCTGGTGAGCATTGGACATGAGCCAAGGGAAATGGCAATGTCTTAATGACAGAATAGTGAATACACAAAGAAGGAGGAGCAACACTGTATACCATTGATATAGAACCTCTATTCTGTGCCTCAAACCACCTGAATTACCCAGATGGTGAGAGTCAACATTAGAGCATTAGGCAAAATATCAGAGGAAGCAGAAGCAAGACACACGTATTAGCACTCTGACAGTGGTTGTTGTTTGGCCCCTCTAAAGTTCTCCTTATAGTAAGTCTGTCCTCATACGACAATCAGAGAAAGACAAATCTAATTTGCACCTTAATGGCCAACCATCCCCAGTTGCTAATGATACAAAAAGACTCAAATGGCATGCACACGCACCTATCTTCATATGTTTTTTAAAATATGATATTGTCTGGGGAGCTGTCAAGCCTTTACAAAAAAATGAGATTCATAACGCAAAGCAACGTTTAAAGAAAAATTAAATAAAACATTGACTAATGAGGGGACTATTTTTATGTGGATGTGCACATTGTGCACAAGGGATAAATGAGATCACTAACAGTGAGGGATCTCAATGTCTGAAGTGTTTTGACCCACTGTCACAGGCAATATACTGTTGTACGTGGATGCAAAAAGTAAATGGCAGTTAAACAGACCAGTAGATGAAGATCTGCAGAAGCAAAGCCTCTCTATGTATGTATGTTTGCATATTTTTATTAAAATATTTGTGAAAAAATGTGAGTATGGTGAGACAGCTAAATTGATCTCAAACTTATTCGGTTATCTACTTTTGGATGGCTACCCCATGTACTTTTTGCTTTGACTTACAAATCCTGGAAACACAGCATGAGTGTGACAAGTTGTATAGTTGGTTGACTGGGGTGTGAGCCCCGATCACGCAGCAGCCATAATCCCTTTGAGGGTGAACCAAAAAAGTCACCAAATTAACATGTGCTTATCCCTGGGTAATTTGGCACAACAGAACATTCAGGCTTAACTTAGAGGCAATATGTAAAATATGTATGCAGTACACAAACAATAATAAAGTGAAAACCCAACACAAGAAAAATCCCATACCATTTTATTTGACACCAAAAAAACAAAAATCCAATCAGTAGAACCAGAGTTAGATCAAAGTGGCAACTGAAGCCATGTAGTCGTGCGAGACCTGGTCAAAGTTAAACAATATGGCCAACCAAGATGGAGCATTGTTCAGGTAAAATAAGAGGATTGGGCCCCCGCCATCCCTTATCTTTTGACTCAGTAGAATTTTCAAGAAAATCATTCTGAGAAGGCACTGTTCAGATGGGCAAGGCTGCAGATGGTACCTGAGTAGGGACTGTCTTTGCTGGGGAGCCTCTGGATGAAGTTGAGGTGGCGATTTCTATGTTCGAAATTGGCCACCCAGTGGTGTGAGGGGGGAGGCTCTTGCTGAAGACAATTTCAAGAGCTCAGATATCCCTTTGGTGAAGGGACACTGAACAAGATTTGGTACTGCAGAGAAAAATGTAACCAAAGCAACTGAGAAATCAAGCCGACCGATGACATACCTTTGATGGATCGAGGAGCAGGCTGGTCGCAGTCGTCCGTCTGGACGCAGAGCAGTTTTTAGCAAAAAAATTCTAGGTCCCAAGTTTTGGATTTTAATTATGTGGGCACCTTTAGCACCACATGCAAGGGTCAATGGCTAATGGGGCACCACATGGGGTTCAGAACTCACTCAGGCTGCGTATAGGTGCAGGTACAAGATGCTGGGAGCCTTATATGTCCCTGCAACTCTGAACAGGAGGCCAGAAAACTAGCCCTTGGAGTCACTCTAATAGTCCTGGATTCAGGTGAGGAATCAGGGCTCGAACAGCAAGGCTGGCCTCTGAGGTTTCAAGGATGGTTCCAGGCAGCAGCACTGTCCTTCCATGCACAGTAAAGCAGTCTTGAAGAATGCTGAGCAGTAGGCAAACCTCTATGAGTCCTCCCGCAGGTCAAGAAAGTGAACTGAACAATGGGCCCTATTTTTATACCTGGTGCTGTCTTTGAAGTTGGGAGAAGTTTCTAGAGGTTTGTTTTTGAAGTACTTGGAATTTCCTGACTCCCCTTTTCCTGACTCCAAGCTGGGTGCAGTGACAATGTGGCAGTGATAAACCCTTCTTGGGTAGGCAGAAACACAGAGCACAGACTATTTATTTGAAAGTAGGGCTGCGCCCAGCTCTGTACCCCCATCCTCCCAGCAGATAGCCCATTCAGCACACCTAATTTGTATGGTGTTTGACCGTCTAGGAGGAATTCACAAAGATTAACTTTCAGTTACAGATAGTCATGTGAGCTAAGACAGGCGGCAAGCACCAAAAGGCTAAGGGAAGGAAAATGGGCACCTTGTAAAAGTGGCATTTTCAAAATTGTAATGTCAAATCCAACTTTACCTTTAAAGAACATTTTACATTACAATTTCTTAGATCGTAAACACAAAATGCCTATCTGTATTCAATGAAAAGTTAGCCTTATTAAGTGTAATAAGTCAAACCAATCTTAGCTTATAGGACCGATACTTGTCTGAGAGGAGCAGAGGTCAGTTAAATTGTCTGTTGAGCATTGCCTAGAAGCGAAATAACTGCCTCCGCTGGCATAATTGAAAACAATGTGCCTCCAATAAATGCTGCTGCATACAAAAATTGAATCAAGGTATTTCATTAAATTTTATATAACACCTTTTAGGGTACTTTGCATGTAAAGGAACTGATCACATAAAGTTGGCGAAGGACAAGTTAAACAATAAAGGTCCTCATTACACCCTGGCGGTCAGTGATAGAGTGGCGGTAATACCGCCAACAGGCTGGGGGTAACTACTGCCAAATTATTACCATGGCGGTGAGAACTCAAGACAGCCACTTTACCACACCGACCGCCGGGGCGGAAACAACTGGCACCACAGTGGTAGCCGACTACAGCCAGGCGGAAGCCAATGTTCTGCCCACCATATTAAGACACACGAATCTGACACCTTTGCCGAGGCGGTACCAACAAAATCAAAAGCCTGGCGGAAACTGAGCTCAGAAGTGAAAGGACTCACCATTGGAGACACAGGGAACAACCATGCCGCCATGGAGCCCGAACTTCAGATATTGTCGATGATTTTCTATATCCTGCTCCACCACGAACACCAAAGACGGTAAAGATGACCACGGTGAGTACAGCCGCCTAGCACACAGGGGAGGGAGGAAAAAGAGAGTGACAAACACACGCAGCATGCAACACCCCCATCCCCAACACCATACACACAATCAGATGCAGTAATAAAACATATTTACCCCGTAACCCTCATGAATAATGCAAGGACTACAAGAATGTGATAAAGTGATTGTAATAATATAAATACAGTAGAAATACAAAAATTAAATCAAATGGTATCTACATATGTACAGTTCAATGGACACTGCCCAGTCCTCATTGTGTGTGGGCCACAGGCCCACAGGCCAAAGTCCAAGGCCCCATTTGTCACCTGCAGCAACACAGAGAGAACACTGCAGGGGCATCAGTTTGAAAATAGGCAGGTACTTCAGGGGAATGGGGAAAAGGGGGGCACCTCAGCCGGTAGATGGAACAAGACCACTGGTCCTGGAGGGGGCAACATGCCCTGTGCTTGGTCCTGGGGAGTGCAAGGACAAAGTCTCTCAAGTGGATGACTTGCCCACATGCTCTGGAGGGGCAACATGTCCATTGCTTTGCCCTGGGGAGTGCAAGGCCACACTCTATCAAGTGGGTGACTTGGCCACTGGTTCTGGAGGGGGCATCTTGCCCTGTGCTCTTGATCCTGGGGAGGCTGGGGTTGGTGGGTTTCTTACCCACTAGTTCTGGAGGGGGCATCGTGCCATGTGCTCTTGATCTTGGGGAGGCTGGGGTTGGTGGGTGTCTTACCCACTGGTTCTGGAGGGGGCATTGTGCCACATGCTCTTGATCCTGGTGAGGCTGGAGTTGGTCGATGTTTTTCCCACTGGCTCTGGAGGGGGCATTGTGCCCTATGCTTTTGATCCTGGGGAGGCTGGGGTTGGTGGGTGTTGCAAAGTCAACTTTTTGCCCTGTTCATCCCCATTTTTTTTGTTGCTGACTGGTGCTGATGATAACTGACTGTGCCCTGGACTCTGTTAGCCAGACCCAGGCCAGTGCTATGTTAAAACACACACTTGTAGTAGAGTACACTAGGTATTAGGATACCCTTTCGATTGTCCTGACAGACCCTGTGAGTCCCTAGTATATAATGGGGCAAGGGTGTACAATCTGCCAATAAGCTCCTATATAATAGGACATGGAGATTAGAGGCCCAGCAGGATTTCTGCACTTGCATGTGTGCACTGCTGTGTGCTGCCTGTCCTTTTAAATGCAGACCTGCCTTGCAGCCTGTCTTTAAATGTTACATTCCTACCATTTGCATGACAGCTCCTGTAGGTCCCTAGTAAACAATGTGGCAAGGGGGGTGCCAACTACCTATAAGACCCTTATACATAATAGGGCATGGAAGTAGAGACCCAGCAGAACCGCTGCCCTTTGCATGTGGGCACTGCTGACGGTTTTCTTCATTTTAAAATGCAGCCTGACTCTGCAGACTGCATTTACATGGAAATGGTGTCCCAATTTGACTTTGGTGCTGTGGACACTTTAAATGTGATGATCTACCTTATTTTCACATATTAGGTATACCCTCAGGATCTCCCCTAGGTATCCCAGGGGCGGGGGATCATGTAACCATAAGCAGGGGTCTTATAAAAGATGTTTTATAAACCCAGATAAGGGAAAAACTGATCATGTCATTTCCCCCCACTATAGATACTGGCCTTTATAGGCTATCATTGCTATATGGTATTTTCATGTTAATATTAGTAAGGAAAAGGGCAGAAAAGTAATTCAAGGACTTAAAAGATTTGTTTTGATAAATCCATCAATTTGACATTGGTGAATTTATCACAACTTGTACAGAAAATAAGTTATAAGGCTTTTTCTTTCTGTAAGCCAAAATCCAGCCTTCTGACTTTCCCCTCTGATTAGTCAGTGCTAGCAGGATTAGCAGAGATGCATGATTAAGTGATAAGTGGCTATCCAGGGGAGAGCATCTCTGGTGAAAGGCAGTTCGGGGGTTACACAGGAATGCATGAGCAAGGGGAGGGGTAATAAAAAATACAGCCTCAAAGGAGAGCAAGACAGGAGAGAATGCCAGATCACCTAACCCCCCCTTCCGGACCCTTCAGCCAGATACTAGGCTTAAGGAAGGAATTTGCGGATGTTAGAAGGAGGAGAGCTATGGGAATGAGCCACACTGGAGGATGGTTTAGTCAGCTCTTAGTTTCAGACATCATGGATTTTGGAAAAATGGTGCTTTCTGGGGCAGGAATATGCCACACTTTGCAGGAAGTGGTCATGCATCTGGGCATCACTCTGCATTCTATTGGTTGGGCGCCCCCTTCCTGATGCCCAGGAGCTGGGAATAAATATGTGAGAGGTGCATAGCCTCTCAGAGCTGCTGCCTGAAACTACAAGAGAAAGAAATACTGCCCTGCTGGAATCTGGATCTGCACCCTTGGCCTGCAGTGAACTGCGCCTGCTGCACAATCTGGTATTACAGCCCTGAGGACAGTGCCTTGCTTCAAGAAGGACTCAGGAGTGGACTCACTGCAGCTACAGGTTAACAGAGCAAAAGTCCCCAGCCTGGAGTTCATCCAGTGGACTTTTAAGGATTTGGCGAGGTGCATTGCGGGAATTGTGGTCCAACTTTCCAAGGACCATCCAGGAGATTCCAGACCCTTGGATTTGTGTTTTGGACACTCTGTACCTGCAAGGAGGACTTCAGGAAACGCCTCCTGAAGATTGGAGAAGTTTGGAGAATTTAAGTAAAATTGGTGCTTTGTGTTTCTAAGGACTAGGAATTGTTTATTCTTTAAAAAAATCATATCTCTGGTTCCAAGGACCCACCCGGAGATTCCAGACTCTTGGATTTGTGTTTTGAACCTTTTGTACCTGCAAGGAGGACTTCAGGAAACACCTCCTGAAGTCTGGAGAATTTTGGTAAAGTTGACACTTTGGGGGTGATTCCAACCCTGGCGGTCGGTGATAAAGCGGCGGCCAACCCGCCAACAGGCAGGCGGTTAAAAAAAGGAATTCTGACCCTGGCGGGAACCGCCAACACAGCCCGCCACTTTAACACTCCGACCGCCACGGCGGGACAGACAAACAGCGCGGCGGTCACCGCCAACAGGCAGGCGGCAGACAATGTACCGCCCACCCTATCACAACTCACCAATCCACCACCTTTTCCGGGGCGGGAGCCCCGCCGATAAAAACACGGCGGAAACAGACTACGAACGGGAAAACGCTCACCTCCACACACTCCACGAGGAACCTGGACAGCATGGAACCCGAATTAAACATCCTACCAGCTATTGTCTACCTGCTCATCTACCACGAGTACGAACGCCGGCGCAGACGACAACGGTGAGTACTGCACCTACGACACAGGGGAGGGGGGAGAAGGAAAACTTACGGGCACACACATACGCCATACACACCCCCCCCAACTATCTACACACCAATGCAGAGCAACAACTCAGAGGTTCATTGAAGTCATGGAAAATCATCTATTTTAAATATTTAAAAAAACAAATGAACAGTGCTAAATCTAAATACATAGGCAAGAAGTCCAGCTCATTTTGTGAAAGTTCCACAGTCCGTGGGCCAATGTCCACAAACACATGGGCAAAGCCCACACAGGAGACCAGATACCGTTGGAGAGAACACTGCTGGGGCATCAGATGATAAAACTACAGGCACCTCAGGGGGAAGGGAAGGGGGGGCACCTCAGCCACAGGAGTCCACGACGCCAGATCCACGAGGGGCCTCCATGGCCACTGTGCCATCCTGGGGAGTGCAAAGCCACAGTCTCACAAGTCTCTACAGTGGGTGGATTGCCCACTGTGCCATCCTGGGGAGTGCAAAGCCACAGTCTCACAAGTCTCTACAGTGGGTGGGTTGCCCACTGTGCCATCCTGGGGAGTGCAAAGCCACAGTCTCACAAGTCTCTACAGTGGGTGGATTGCCCACTGTGCCATCCTGGGGAGTGCAAAGCCACAGTCTCTCAAGACTCTACAGTGGGTGGGTTGCCCACTGTGCCATCCTGGGGAGTTCAAAGCCACAGTCCATCAGATGGATAACCGACTCCACTGGTATTGGAGGAGGCAGGGTGCTCAGAGTGCAGCGTGAACACCAGCTCGACACAGAACCGGCACTGTCAATGGGCCAGCGTTGCTTGAGACGGCGGGGCCCAGCGGAGCGGTGCTTGACAGGAAGGGCCCAGCGGAGCGGTGCTTGACAGGAAGGGCCCAGCGGAGCAGTGCTAGAGTTGAAGGGCCCAGCGGAGCGGTGCTTGAGATGAAGGGCCCAGCGGAGCGGTGCTTGACAGGAAGGGCCCAGCGGAGCGGTGCTTGACAGGAAGGGCCCAGCGGAGCAGTGCTAGAGTTGAAGGGCCCAGCGGAGCGGTGCTTGACAGGAAGGGCCCAGCGGAGCGGTGCTAGAGTTGAAGGGCCCAGCGGAGCGGTGCTAGAGTTGAAGGGCCCAGCGGAGCGGTGCTTGACAGGAAGGGCCCAGCGGAGCGGTGCTAGAGTTGAAGGGCCCAGCGGAGCGGTGCTTGAGATGAAGGGCCCAGCGGAGCGGTGCTTGACAGGAAGGGCCCAGCGGAGCGGTGCTTGACAGGAAGGGCCCAGCGGAGCGGTGCTTGACAGGAAGGGCCCAGCGGAGCGGTGCTAGAGTTGAAGGGCCCAGCGGAGCGGTGCTTGAGACCGCGGGGCCCAGCGGAGCGGTGCTTGAGACGGCGGGGCCCAGCGGAGCGGTGCTTGACAGGAAGGGCCCAGCGGAGCGGTACTAGAGTTGAAGGGCCCAGCGGAGCGGTGCTTGAGATGAAGGGCCCAGCGGAGCGGTGCTTGACAGGAAGGGCCCAGTGGAGCGGTGCTTGACAGGAAGGGCCCAGCGGAGCAGTGCTAGAGTTGAAGGGCCCAGCGGAGCGGTGCTTGACAGGAAGGGCCCAGCGGAGCGGTGCTAGAGTTGAAGGGCCCAGCGGAGCGGTGCTTGAGATGAAGGGCCCAGCGGAGCGGTGCTTGACAGGAAGGGCCCAGCGGAGCGGTGCTTGACAGGAAGGGCCCAGCGGAGCGGTGCTTGACAGGAAGGGCCCAGCGGAGCGGTGCTAGAGTTGAAGGGCCCAGCGGAGCGGTGCTTGAGCCCTCTGACAGGAAAGGCCCAGCGGAGCAGTGCTTGAGATGAAGGGCCCAGCGGAGTGGTGCTTGACAGGAAGGGCCCAGCGGAGCGGTGCTAGAGTTGAAGGGCCCAGCGGTGTGGTGCTTGAGACGGCGAGGCACAGCGGAGCGGTGCTTGAGATGAAGGGCCCAGCGGAGCGGTGCTTGACAGGAAGGGCCCAGCGGAGCGGTGCTTGACAGGAAGGGCCCAGCGGAGCGGTGCTTGAGATGAAGGGCCCAGCGGAGCGGTGCTTGACAGGAAGGGCCCAGCGGAGCGGTGCTTGAGACGGCGGGCCCTGTTCAGCGGTGCCTGTCTTGGCGGGGCCCTCTTCAGCGGTGCTCTTCACGGCGGGGCCCTCTTTAGCGGTGCCTGTCTTGGCGGGGCCCTCTTCAGCGGTGCTCTTCACGGCGGGCCCTCTTCAGCGGTGCCTGTCTTGGCGGGGCCCTCTTCAGCGGTGCCTGTCTTGGCGGGGCCTTCTTCAGCGGTGCTCTTCACGGCAGGGCCCTCTTCAGCGGTGCCTGTCTTGGCGGGGCCCTCTTCAGCGGTGCTCTTCACAGCGGGCCCTCTTCAGCGGTGCTCTTCACGGCGGGGCCCTCTTCAGCGGTGCCTGTCTTGGCAGGGCCCTCTTCAGCGGTGCCTGTCTTGGCGGGGCCCTCTTCAGCGGTGCTTGTCCTGTCTTTCAAGGGAGCCAGACCTGGCCAGGACTCCCCGCTTAGTCGCCCTCTGACCATGCGGTTGCTGGCCCCTCCTGTGATGGAGTCCTGGGCCCGTGGGTGTCCTCCGTCACACCCGGTATGGGGCTGGTGGGGCCCTCCTGGTCCGCGCGCCTGCTGTCTGACTTCTCCGCCCTGCTGCCCTTGCCCTCCTTCGATGAAGCTCTCTGGCCCTTGCCTCCCCTTGATGTTGTGGCAGGTGACGGGCCACGACTACGCTCCTTGGTGGCAGCCGTCTCAGCCTTCTCGGGCCGGCCCTTTGTTTTTCGGGTTCTCTTCCCAGGGGGTGGGCTGGCTGTCACCTTGCTGCTGGCCGATGTATCTGAACTCGGGAAAGGTGGACTTCAAAACCCGTGCACAATGGTCGCCCTCGATGCAGGGCTGTTGGTGGCTGAGGTGCTCTTAGGACTCTTACCAGATGGAGGGGGTGGGTCAGGTGATGCAAAGAGGTTTACTTTGGAGAGGAAAAGTTTTTTAGGAGCAATGGGAATGATAGGTGCAGTGGGTATGGGAGTGGAGTAAGAGGATGTGGTTGTAGGAGAGTCAAGTGTGCTGTCTTTGGGTGCAGGTGCTTGTGACGTAGGCTGTGGTGAGGTGGATGGCTGTTGGGTGGGTGGCTGCCTGCGTTTGTGTGTTTTGGAAGAGGGGGTGACAGACACACTGGGAGAGGACACAGGGGACGTGTAAATGGCAGTGGGGGTGGTGACTGCACGTATGCGGACTGTACTGGAGGGTGTGCTGGTGATGGAAGTACTGACTGATGGTGGTGTGCATGCAGGTGTGAGTGGAGACGTCACAGGGAGGGAGGAGGGAGAAGAGGAGGAGGGGGACACAGAGGTGGTAGTGACTGTTGCCATGTCTGCATCTGGATGTTGTTTGTGTGAATGCTTGTGGGATCTGTGGTGCTTATGTCTGGATGAGCTGCCCTTGGGTGTTGAGGTGTGTGCAGGCTGGTCTGATGGTGTGGAAGGGATAGGCAGAGGAACAGGAGACTGGGACTGGGTGGAGGCAGTTAGAAGAGGGAGGCTGGAAACCGGGACAATGGCTGCCGTAAGTGCTGAGGCCAGAGCATTGAACGATCGTTGATGGGCAGCCTGACCCGAATGAATGCCCTCCAGGTATGCATTGCTCCGATGCACCTCCCTTTCTACACCCTGGATGGCATTCAAGAGGGTAGACTGCCCAACAATGAGTGTCCTGAGGAGGTCAATGACCTCCTCACTGAGGGCAGCAGGGGTAACTGGGGCAGGGCCTGAGGTGCCTGGGGCGAAGGAGATGCCCGCCTTCCTGGGCGAGCGGGCACGGAGCGAAGGCCGAGGGGCTGCTGGGAGGGCGGGGCTGGTGCGCTGGGTTGCGGCTGTACCTGTTGTGGCGGTGGGCACAGATGTTGCCGCCACCGCAAGGGAGCTCCCTTCCGAGGACGTGTTGTGTCGCTGACGTCTCCACGGGTCCCCGTTGTGGAGCTCCCCTCGCCCTCCGTCTCACTGGTGAACTCGGTGTCTGTAGCATGGCCCTCCGGGGCCATGTGAGTTGCAGCTCCCTCGTGCTCCGATGCCAATTCTCCTTCGCCTGATGATGCTAATGCACACATGCACAGGAAGATAAAGAAAATGGGTGGGGGGAGAAATAAAGAAAGGTTGAGTGCATGCATTGGCAACACCGTTGGCGGAGAGGACAGACACAGAAGCCCTCTGCACTATGCCGCGCAATCGGGGTACACTACTCAGTACTTGTGACTAGGCCTACAGGTCTATGGACAACAAATGCACACATGGGTGATGCAGGACCATGGATAGCTCGACTTAGCACCCTACAGAGGTGGGGGGCGGGGGCACAGGGCCATGCCTAAAGGAGGGGACTAGCCTACAGAAAGCGCCCTGGCCTAAAGTCACCCACAGCCCTCCTCCCCAACCCAGACACCTCCACTGAGCGCAAAGATAGCAGAATGTGCTGATACTCACCCCCTTGTGTCTGCTGTGATGTCCCCACGCGCCCATCCAAATCGGGGTAGGCCACCGCCAGGATCCTGGACATCAGGGGGGTCAATTGCCGGCTGGCACCCCTCCTACGTTGGGAGGCCGTCCCCAGCAGAGACTCGGCGGTCTTCCTGGTCCCGCAGCGGATGTCCTCCCACCTCTTTCGGCAGTGGGTGCCCCGTCTGTTGTGGACCCCCAGGGCCCGGACGTCCTTGGCGATGGCACGCCAAATCTCAATCTTCTGATGGGCGCTGACCTATGTGACATGTACAGGGTGGGAAACGAAATATCATCACTTTTCTGCATGGTAGATGTGAGTGGCCCCCCCTCCCCAACCTTGGCATGTGGCACATGCTCTCATCTGTCGTGCGTTGCACTCCTCATTCGCTCCCCTCCCCACCATCTTACATACACCCCACTCAACACAGGCATAGCCCATTCAACGTGCACCCAGTGTACTCACCTGTTGGTCTGGAGGACCTTGGAGTAGCACATACTGGGGGAGGACCCCATCAACAAGTTTCTCCAATTCTTCTGAAGTGAAGGCAGGGGCCCTTTCCCCAGTCGCAGCAGCCATAGTATCTCCCAGACCGAGGTCACAGCAGCACTTGCAGTATAGGTCCTCTCCTGTGGATGATCAGGTCTTGAGTGATTAAGCAGCTAGAAAATGGCGGTCATGCCCGCGGCGGTACGCACCGCGACCGCCGGCGCACATCGTCATTGGCTACTGAGACCCATAGGGTTCAATGTTAACCAATGCGGCTTCGCACCGCGGTCTTCGACCGCCTACCGCCACGGTGTGCCACGCCAGCGCATTGACCTCACATCCCATTGTCACACTTCACAGGTCAGGCAGCCGCCATTTCAAAGGCCCACATGGCTTAAATTCTACTGCGTCACACAGGCCTAGGCCGTGCATTGCCACTCATACACGCCTTTCACTGCATTGCGATTCATTTACTGTGCAAGCTGTTTGAACGAACCTGTGGCTTGCTTGACTCTGTACTCCATGTTGTCCTTCCTAGGCACCGTCCGCTGGGACTTGCGAGGAGAAGGATGAATCCTCCCGTGTACCGACCGCTGGTGGACCTGTCGACAATGGAAGAACGACATATTATACTTCGTTACAGACTTGACAGAGCCACTATTCATGAACTGTGTGCCCAGCTGGAGCCAGACCTGATGTCCCCCATCCGCCAACCCACGGGGATTCCCCCTCTGGTGCAGGTTCTGTCAGTACTCCATTTTTTGGCAAGTGGGTCTTTTCAGACAACAGTGGCCATGTCATCAGGGATGTCTCAGCCTATGTTTTCTAAGGTTTTGTCCAGAGTGTTGTCTGCCCTGATGAAATACATGCGGAGCTACATTGTTTTCCCTGAGGAGGATGATTTGGCTACAGTGAAGGGTGATTTCTATGCTCTTGGACATATCCCAAACATCATTGGTGCCATTGATGGGACCCATGTGGCTTTGGTACCCCCCAAAGGCAGTGAGCAGGTGTACAGGTGGTCTGTTTGGCAGACCAGTACATCTCCCATGTGAATGCCAAGTTCCCTGGGTCAGT
The DNA here is from genome assembly GCF_031143425.1 of Pleurodeles waltl. Taxonomy (NCBI): domain Eukaryota; kingdom Metazoa; phylum Chordata; class Amphibia; order Caudata; family Salamandridae; genus Pleurodeles; species Pleurodeles waltl. The sequence goes on along the minus strand of NC_090446.1, from coordinate 1,176,743,311 downwards.
GCATGACGCGTATGTTATGCGAAATAGCAGCGTCCCCTATGTGATGGAACAGCTACAGAGAAACCATGTGTGGTTATTAGGTGACTCTGGTTACCCCAACCTCTCCTGGCTATTGACCCCAGTGAGGAATCCCAGGACAAGGGCAGAGGAACGGTACAATGAGGCCCATGGGCGAACTAGGAGGATAATAGAAAGGACCTTCGGGGTCCTGAAGGCCAGGTTTAGGTGCCTGCATATGACAGGTGGATCCCTAATGTACTCACCAAAGAAGGTGTGCCATATCATCGTGGCCTGCTGTATGCTTCACAATCTTGCATTGCAACGCCAGGTGCCTTTCCTGCAGGAGGATGGTCCAGATGGTGGTGTTGTAGCAGCTGTGGAGCCTGTGGAGAGTGAAGAGGAAGAAGACGACGGGGACGACACTGACAACAGGGATACAGTTATACAACAGTATTTTCAGTAGCACACAGGTAAGATTCACCCACGCCATTTTACATTTACTTGAGGCCTCCTGCGACTCTACTTTCTGTGTTTCCCACCATTTCCTTTTAGCTGAATTGTGACTTTCCCTTCACTTTTCAGAGCTGTTTGACCAACTGCGTGACTTCTGCTTTGTTTGCCCATGGACTACAGCTTGTTGTCATTGGTATGTTGTCATTACAATGTAACAGAACATAATTGCACCGTTATGTGTGATACATAATAGTAAAATAAAAGCAGACTCCTGATATTGTAAGTGCAATAGGTGATTTATTATAAGTGCTACATATAGGTACATGATAGTAAAACGGTGATGGGTGGGGGTGGAGAAATGTCCATGGCAGAGTCCAGTTCTCAGTCGCACAGGTGCATTGTCCATATTTCATGGTTCGTGGTGGGGTCTCTGTCTGAGTCCCTGCACCAGGCCCCTTGTCCTTCCTACCTGCTGGTGCTGGGGCAGACTCCTTGCCCTTCCTGGCAGCACTTGTGGTAGGCTCCTTGCCCATGCTGGCGGTACTAGGGGCAGGCACCCTTTCCTTGAGGCTGCATGGTGCCCTGGATCCTTTCCTTCCACACGCGGGTGTGGAGACTATTGGTCCCGTGGACTGGGTGGCTGAGGTGCTTGCCTGGGTTTTTGCCACCCTGGCCAGCCATGAAGGACGGTGGGGAGGGGTAGGGAAGAGATCAATGGTGGAGGGGAAAAACCTCTTAGGGACATTGGGGTGGGAAGAGGGACAAGGGTTTGGGAGTGGAGGAAGAGGAAGTAGTTGTAGGTGGTGTCTGTCTGCTGTGTTTGAATGCAAGTTCAGGGGCTGGATGCTGTTGTGAGGTGGATGGCTGTTGGGTGTGTGAGTGCTTGCATTTGTGTACCTTGGGAGGGGAGGTGGACAGGCACAGTGGCAGAGGACACAGGGGACGTGTACATGGCTGTTGTGGAGGTGTCTGCCAGTGAGGTGTGTGTTCTGCTAGGTGTGATGGTGATGCCGGTAGTGGATTATGATGTAGTGCATGCAGGTGTAAGTATAGATGCAACTGGGAGGAAGGTGGAGGAGGGGGACACAGTGGAGGCAGTGGATGTTGGTATGTCTTCATCTGGATGGTGTTTGTGTGAGTCTCTGTGGGATGATGTGTGGTGCTTGTGTTTGCCTGGGCCACTCTTATGTGTTGTCCAGTGTGCATACTCGTCGGCCTGTGTGCTTGGGATAGGTTGGGGTTGAGAGGAATGGGATTGGGAAGAGGAACTTGGAGGGTGGAAACTGGGACAATGGCTGCCATCAGAGAGGAGGCCAGAGCCTGGGTTGATATCTGTTGGGCCACAAAAACAGTGTGAGTGCCCTCCAGGAATGCATTTGTCTGTTACATTTGGGCTGCCAGCCCCTGGATGATCAATCTCTGGAGGTCAATAGCCTCCTCACTCAGGGCAGCAGAGCTAACTACAGCAGGGCCTGAGGTGCCTGGGGCGAAGGAGATGCCCACCCTCCTAGGTGAGCAGGCACGAGCAACTTGCTGAGGGGCTGCTGGGAGGGCGGTGCTGGTACGGGGGTGGTGGTTGTACCTGTCGCTGGGGTGGTCACAGAAATATCTGCCATCACCAGGGAGATTTCATCAGAGGAGGTATCTGTGTCCAAACAGTCTCCTCTATTCTCCGCTGTGGTGTTCCCCTCGCCCTACGTCCCACTGGTGCCCTCAGCGTCAGTGGACTCTGCCTCTTGGGACCTGTGGTATGCAGATCCCTCTGTCGCCGGTGCCTCAACTCCTCTGCCAGATGATGCTAATGCACATAAGGACAGGGTGACAAAATAAAAAGGGGGGAAGAGACAAAGGATTCACTTGGTCAATGGCTGCATCAACACCACCGTTGGCATACACACCACTTTCATACACTAGGAACAGTCCTACGCACTATGCAATGCACTACCAGTAATAATGCTAGCCACCAGGGCATGGAGAGAGGCACATACCGCCAAATGCAGCACACCTGGGACCCACACAGCCCTGACCAGTTGTGGATACCTACACGCTAGGTAGCAGGATTATCACTTCAGAACCCTGCCCAACATGGGACCTACTCTGCAATGCCAGTCCTGGCCTAGGGACACCCACTGACACACATCCACCACCCAGGTATCCCCCTACCATGCATAGGTGGTAATGATGGGAAATGTACTAACCCCCTTGTGGCTGCTGTGATGCCCTCAAGCGTCCATCCAGCTCTGGATAGTCCACCACCAGTATGCGGGCCATCAGAGGGTCAGGGTTCAACGCGCACCCCTTCCTTGTTGGGAGGTCATCCCCAGCTGGGTCTCTGCCATCTTCCGTGCCCAGTGTCTCAGGTCCTCCCACCATTTCCGACAGTGGGTGACCCGCCTGCTGTAGTCCCCTAGGGTCCTGCACGTCCTTGGCGATGGCACACCATATAACCTTATTTTGATGGGCACTGACCTGCAGAGAAATACACACAGGAAATGGTATCAGTCAGACCGTCCTGCCTGTTACACTTATGGCTCACCGTACCCATTCACATCACCATTTGCACACACAGGGCCCAGCACACAAGCTGCACACCACCCAGGGGACATCCACCAACCCCCCCCACACGAGGCCTTCACACACACCACTCCATGCATTAATGCCCCATGCATCGTGCTCACAGTGTACTCACCTGTTGGTCTGGAGGCCAATACAGCAGTCCGTACTGGGGAAGGACCCCATCCACCAGTTGCTCCAACTCTGCCGAGATGAAGTCAGGGGCCCTTTCGCATGTCACACGAGCAATTGTAGGTTCCAGACACAGGTCACAGCAGCACACAGTGTAGGTCCTCTCCTGTTGAAGGTCAGGTAGCAAGTGAGTGATCAGATAGAAAATGGCGGTCACGTCCACGGCAGTGCATACCGTCACCGAAGGCGTACATCACCATCGGCCACTGTACCCCATAGGGCCCAATAATAACCATTGAGGAGTTGCACAGTGGTTACCAACCACCTCCCGCAACCGCGCCCAAAGTCAGCGGAATTACCTCACTTCCACCTGTCCTTCCACACAGGACAAGCGGACGCCATTTCAGGGGTGGGGGGCAGGCCCTGGATAATAACTACGTCATAGTTCAGAATTAGACATAGAGGCCAAATACTACTTATACATTAAAAGTTAACATCATGCATTGTACTGTTGTGGCTACGATGTTCAGTTTGTGAGCGGTTCCTCACTCTTTTGTCCCTTAGATTGCAACCGCTGCAGATGAATAGGAGATGGAGACATCCCCCGTGTGCAGACCCCTGGTGGACTTTGCAACAATGGAGGGCAGGCACATTATCCTCACCTATAGACTTGACAGGGCCACATTCACTGAGCTGTGTGCCCAACTGGAGCCTGGCCTGATATCTGCTATCCATCACCCCACTGGGATTTCCCCTCTTGTGCAAGTCCTTTCAGTGCTCCATTTCTTGGCAACTGGTTCTTTCCAAGTGACAGTGGGCTTAGCAGTAGAAATGTCACAGCCAATGTTCTCAATAGTGCTGACAAGAGTGTTGTCTGCCCTGATTGAACACATGTGCAACTACATTATTTTCCACAAGGTGGAGGATTTGGCCACAGTGAAGGCTGACTTCTATGCAATGGGACTTATCACCAACATACTTTTCGCAATTGATGGACCACATATTGCATTTGTCCCCGCCCCCCCGGCAAAATGAACAGGTGTTCAGAAATCGAAATAGTTCTCACTCCAGGATGCATGATTGCCAAGACTTGCTCCTCCCATGCTGTTAGTTGTGGGGGAGGAGGTGGAGGTCCATAGCCTGTCCTCGGTACAGCGAGTTGGTGTCTCGCTGCAATGGAACATACCTTCCCCTGTAGGTCATTCCACCTCTTCCTTTTGTCATCCCTGGTTCTTGGATGCTGTCCCACCAGGTTCACCCTGTCCACGACCCTCCCCCATAGCTCCATCTTCCTAGCAATGTTTATCTGCTGCATCTGTGCTCCAAATAGCTGTGGCTCTACCCTGATGATTTCCTCCACCATGACCCTTAGCTCCTCCTCTGAGAATCTGGAGTGTCTTTGTGGTGCCATGGGTGTTGTGTGAGTTGTGTGGGTGAAGGTTTGTAGGGTGATGTGTTGGGTTGTGTGATGGGTGCTTGGGTGGTAAATAGGTGTAGGTGGTGTGTGGCTCTGGTTTTGTCTGTGGTCGTGGTGTCTGTCTCGTGCCAATGGTTTGTAATGGTAAAGGGTTGTGGGTAATGTGGGTGTGTGTTTTATAGTGGTGTGAGTGGGTAGGTGTGGTGTGTGTATGGGAGCCAGGTATGTTATTTAAATTGACCAATGTAGTATTGTTTTGTATGTGTGTGTGTATTTGGAGCGCAGCGGTATGTACCGCCAATGGTTTACCACCATTGAATGTCCGCCATAGTGATTTGTGCGTCATGATGTGGTTCTGTTGGCGTAACGGTGTGGGTTTTGCTATTGCCAGTTTATCACTGAGCTTTGGTGTGACAGACTTGTGTGTGTGGCTGAATAGTGTGTGTGTCATAATATGGTGAACGGATATCAGCTGCGGTGGCGGTATGTTGGAGCCAGTCAGCATGGTGGTAAGTGGAATTTACCACCAATGTCATAATGAGGCCCAAAGTGAACAAGAGAAGAAGTGTGGAACTTGGATGGAAAACAACATAGCTTAGTATGACATTTCAGTAGCTGTTTTAGGAGAGGAGAGAGCATTATCTAAAAAAGAGATGGAAATGAGTTTTTAAATTATTTCTCAAAGAAGGGTGAGTTATTTTCAAATATCAAGAAGCAGAAAATCCATGGAAGTAGTTGCAGTTCCTGTGTAAGAGTGCTTTAGTCAAATGATATGAATTGTATGTCTTCTATTTGTAGGGATTTCAACATCTGGGGCCTCTTTAGCCTTCTTATATGAAAAACAGATCAGAAGTCAAAAGATTTCACAAACCATGATGAGATGTTATCAGGCTTTCTTGTGGCAGAGAACTCTTGAACATATGCTAGGACAAAATGTTTAAAGTCTGATGTAGAGATGATGAGAGCTTGACCTGCTGTTTTCATCCTCTGCATTTAGGTCAATGAAGATCCCCATATACTCTGAGATCAAATAAACTGATTTTATGTGAAGTTTGAATGAAGCAGGAGAGAGGATCAAGCCCTGGGGAAGCCACTTGACAGTTCTGATTTTCCTGTGATGTAATTCACAACCTACACAACTTGTTACCTGCGGATGAAAAAAAAAGGAAGCCACCACAGAAACCTGCCAGGAAAGCCCATGCACTTTTCTAGAGATCCAACCACCTGAAACTGTTAACAGCAGCTGACAAGAGTAGAAGTATGAGTAGACACATTTTTCCTTTATCTATAATCCGTTTTCAGGTCAGCTGTTCTACTCTAAAACGAAGAGAATGATACTCTTTAAATAAATGTTCCTTAAAAAAATGATATTCAGTTGATTTACAACATATGTCATGACTTTCTATAGCCAAAGTAGATTTGATACCACTTGAATGTTGAATAACAGGCATGGATCAAGTTTTGTTGTTTTAGGATGGGAGTAATTTGTAAAGTATTTAATGAGTCTGAGAAAAATCAGTGTGTGAGGGAAGGATTTAGAATGTCGTACCAGGTGGATTGAAAGATGCAAAAGTTTTATTTGATGATGTTCTTCAGTAAGTAGTCTAAAGGATAACTTACTAGAGTTAGTAGCTGAAAAATAGGTGCTAGAGCGTTGTTTTTGATGCAAAGGAAAGAGTTCCATTTGAAGTGTTATGTGGTATGTATAACTGGTAGATCGCTTGCTGTCTTTAGAGATTTGGAGTGATTTCTCACAACCGACCAGTGACGTTGAGAGGATGAATTCCAGTTCGGGAGACGATGGCAGAATATATGTGCCAGAAAACAAACTTAGGGGCATATTTATGAGCCGCTTGCAACACATTAGTATCATTTTTTTTATACGCTACTGTGGTATTAGGTTGGCAAAAATGCTGCGCCATATTTACAAAGTGGCGCAACACATTGCACCACTTTGTAAACCCTTCCGCCACATTACACCTACTCCAGGTTCTGGCATTAAGAGGCCCAGAAAAATGGTGCAGTGGAATCTATGAGATTAGCATCATTGTTAATGCCTGCCTAAGGCATCTGTTAAAATGACACTCCCAGTATTTTCAATGGGCCTCCTTTCACTTTGCAGAATTAGTATAAACATGTTTGGTGCTAATCCTGCAAAGCACCATACTAGCGTCAAAAGTATTGACGCTAGTTCCCTAACATTCACCATGGTGCGCCTTATCATAAATACAGCACATGCATGGTGGTGTGAGTGGGGTACAATGGGGCACAAGAATAATGGCAAATCATGACATTGTGCGCCACTTTTTATAAATCTGCCCCTAACAATGGTTCCGACTATGTTGATTTGTTCATGAATATGGTGTTATTGAAGTGCTAGAATGATATATGTTAGAAGTGGGGTCTCTAGTTTGCAGAGGTAAACACCCTTGCCCAAATAGGGACCATAATCCTAGTCAGGGTAAGTCACACACAATCCAAATTATCCTGTGCCCACCCTCTGGTAACTTGGCACTAACCAGTCAGGCTTAACTTAGAAGGTAGTGTGTAAAGTATTTGTGCAATAAATCATACAGTAATACAGTGAAAACACCACACAGGTTTAGAAAAATATAGGATATTTTCCTGGCTAAATTAAGGTCAAAATGAAAAAGATACAATAGGCACAATGTGAAATATCGCTTTTGCAAGATTAAAAAGAGTCTTAAATCTTAGAAATCAACAGTTGTTTCTATGTTTCACAAAGTAGCTGGGGGCATATTTATACTTGTTTTGCGCCAAATTTGAGTCATTTTTTTTAAGCAAATTTGGTCCAAAACTAACTCCATATTTATACTTTGGGGCTAGACCTGTCTAGCGCCAAATTTATGGAGTTAAAGTAATTTTTAGGATGTGGAAACCTACTTTGCGTCAATGAGATGCAAAGTAGGCATTCCCGTACAAAAAATGACTCTATGGCCTTAGCACCATATTTATCCCCATGCTAAAATCAGGCATGGGGGGAGGAGGGGGTTAAACAATGGTGCAAAGCTTGCTATGCACCATTATTCAATGCCTGGGTCAGGGCAGGAGTTAGGGGACCTGTGGGCCTATTTCCATGGTGGATCACCATGGAATAAGCACACAGGTGCCCCACCTGGGCCCCAGGGACACCCCCCCCCACACCAGAGGGACAGCGGAGGATGGGGGACCCCATCCCAGGTAAGTAAAGGTAAGTATTTTTTATTTTTTTTAAGTGCCATTGGGCGTTCTGAAATTGGCCCCCCTACATGGCACTAAGTGCAATGGTGATGCCCGGGGGACCCTAGTCCTCTGTGCTGGCCCTTGGGGTGGTGAGCATGACTCCTGCCTTTGTTAAGACAGGAGTTATGTGGTATGGATGATTCTGCGTAAGAAAATAACTCTAAGCCGGTTAGAGTCATTTTTGTTACTCGAACCTGCCTAACGTCATTTTTTGGTGTAAATCCCCCTTCATCCATATCGCCAGCTCCATCCAGCTAGCGCCATTTTTTATTTCTTTTACATTAGGTTACCCATTGCACCGGCTTGCACCATTGCATAAATATGGTGCCCGGCTAGTGAACAGAAATGGAGTAAGCCGGTGCTAAACTTTTTGGTGTAAAACTACTTTACTGCAGTTTTGCACCAAAAAGAAATCATGGCCTTGGTTTACATAAAAAATAACATGCATGGAGAGTGCAGAGGAGGAGATGCATGGACAATTAGGGTGTGCGTCAGAATTTTTGGAATGGCACAGAAGATGCATTGTTTCATTCCACACGGATTTGCATCAATTTCCGGCACACAGTCTTGCTTCCTCACTGCGATGCAGGGAATTTTTTGTTGCCTAGGGATGGTGTGTTGAAATCCTGGGTGTGCTGGACGACGTCTCAGGTGTTGTATTGATCCGGTAGGCAATGTGTCAAATTTTCTGTTGCACGGCAGGCGATGCATCGATTCTTCACTCGGGAAGTCGGGCTGTGTCATTCAAGTTTGGCTGTGTGTCAATCCAGTAGGCTGTGCATCAAATATCCAGTCGCAAAGCAGGTGCTGCGCCGATTCTTCTCTAGGAAGGTTGGGTTGCGTCATTCCGGTTCAGCTGTGAGGCGCTTTTGTCACCGCAATGCAGGCTGTGCGCCGTTTCAGGCATGCTGTGAGTTGATTTTTCGACCACAAGGAATTCCTTGAAGAGATCAAGGCCCTCATTACAACATTGGCGGTAAATGCCGCTTACCGCCATGCAAAAGACCACCAACACACCGCCGTGGCTGCGGAATTCCGCTACAGCTATTACGGACCACAGCTCGGAATCTGGTAAAATCCAGACACCTACACAAATCCGCCACACCAAAGGTCAGTGATAAACTGGCAATAAAAAAACATCCACCGTCATGCCAACAGAATTATGCCCACACTATCACGACCCACAAATCCACGCGGCGGTCTTTCAACCGCCGTAAACCATTGGCGGTACACACCGCTGCGCTCAAAATACACACACATTTACAAAACACAACCACATTGGACAAATCAACAAGCACGCACCTCACACAACACACACAAACACATCCCCTCACACATCACAATACATACCACCTCACACATCACCCACACCACCCCATGGCACCGCAGACACCCCAGGTTTTCTGAGGAGGAGCTCAGGGTCATGGTGGAGGAAATCATCCGGGCAGAGCCACAGCTATTCAGATCACAGGTGCAGCACACCTCCATAGCTAGGAAAATGGGGCTATGGCGCAGAATCGTGGACAAGGTCAACGCAGTGGGACAACATCCAAGAACACAGGATGACATCAGGAAGAGGTTGAACGACCTACTGGGGAAGGTGCGTTCTGTCGTCTCAAGGCACCAGATTGAAGTTCAGAGGACTGGCGGTGGATCCCGACCTCCTCCCCCACAACTAACAACATGGGAGGAGCAGTTCTTGGCTATATTGCATCCTGCGGGCCAAGCAGGAGTAGCTGGAGGACTGGACTCTGGTAAGTCAAATCTTTAACTACCATATCCCCCACCCTACCTGCATGCCATCACATACCCCCCCCCTCACCCCATCACTCCAACTCCTCACATATGTCCCATTATCACAAAAGACACATCCCAACACCAAGCCCTACATGCAGCAATAAAGCATGGACACCCATCAGCAAAGCATGTCCACTACAGATACCCACACATACCCCAAAACAATTATCACACAAGGTCCTACACAAGAATGTAAGCACTGGGGTAGAGGGTCACCCACCCATTGCACACCATGGCACACACAGATGCAATAATCATGCCTTTACACCCCTGCAGGACCCCTACACAACGTCACTGGACAGGAGGTCCCAGACATGTCCACACCCCCACAGAAGAGGCCCACAGTGATGACAGCAGCTCTGTCCAACTGGATCTAGATGACCAGCCCGGCCCATCTCGGACCTCAGGACAGTTGAATCCCCTGACACAGTCACAGGCCACCACAGAGCCTCCCCCCTCAGGAAACACCAGCACAGCACCCACCTAGCGGGCCCATACCTCTGTCCCCAGGACACGTCAAGCAGCAGTCTGTCCACCACTACAGGGAACCCAGGCAAACCCACAAACCGAAGAACAGCAGGGACCTGGGGGCAGTGGACACACGGTTCAGGGGACAGAGGCCCAGGAAAACCGGGGAACTGGGAGGTCTGCTGTGCGACAGGGGGAGGACAGGCCCAGGGAACCCACTCTCCACGAGGCCCTCTCCAACATCATGGGACCGTACCATCATTCCCAGGAGACGATGGCAACGGTACTGGCCAAGTTTCAGGAGACCTGAACTGCCCACCACCTCTGCCGATGCTAGTGGACAGGAGGCACCGCCAGAAGACCATGACACCTGCACCCCACCCCCTGCAGATGGAGAACCACCCCGCTAGCGGTCCCTGAGATCCAGGACAAAGACAGAGAACAATGCCAAAGATCCAGGACAAAGACAGAGAAGAATGTCATCCTTCTGTCCCACTTTGTCACCCTGATCATCCTTAAACAGCCCTAACTCCACTTCCTATGCCCCTTTGGACAATGCACCTGTGAGACTAGTAACTGGACTCTGCCATGGACATTCCTCCACCATCACCCCTGACCATTTTACAACCCTCTCCACTATTTAGCACTTAAATAAACACCCTTGAATCACAAAACAATATGGAGTCAGTCTGTGCTTTCACAAATGTGTATTTGCAATAACTGAGGAAAATAGCAATGCCCATTCTATTGTCAACATACCTATGTCACACAGCTCTAGTCCATGAGGTAACATAGCAGAGGTCACACAGTGGGAGCCACATCTGTGAAATAGAAAGGCAAAGTGACAATTCAGGGTCCATACACTGGGTGAAAGTGACAGACAGATGATAGGTCTAACAATTTTATCAGATGTAGGAGGCAGTGATGTCTTCTTACCTGTGTCTCATTGGAAGTATTGCTGGATCACGTTGTTTCTGTTGTCTATGTCCTCTTCTTCTGCCTCCTCTTCTTCACTGTCCACAGGCTCCACAGCTGCCACAAGACCTCCTTCTGGACCATCCTCCTGCAGAAAAGGCACCTGTCGTCGCAAAGCCAAGTTGTGCAGCATACAGCAGGCCACGATTATCTGGCACACCTTCTTTGGTGAGTAGTATAGGGAACCACCTGCCATATGGAGGCACCGGAACCTGGCCTTCAGGAGGCCGAAGGTCCTTTCTATCACTCTCCTAGTTCGCCCATGTGCCTCATTGTGGCGTTCCTCTGCCCTTGTCTTGGGATTTCTCACTGGGGTCAGTAGCCAAGACAGGTTGGGGTAACCAGAGTCACCTGCAAATGTCGAGGGAAATCTGTTAGACACACACTAACCCTTGGAACAACCCCAGACCCGGACAACTATTCACAGGGTATAGGGTCCTTGTCCTCACCTATTAGCCACACATGGTGCCTCTGGACTCAGCCCATCATGTAAGGGATGCTGCTATTCCTCAGAATGTAAGTGTCATGCACTGAGTCCGGAAACTTGGCGTTCACATGGGAAATGTACTGGTTGGCCAAACACACCATCTGCACATTCATAGAATGGTAACTCTTCCGGTTTCTGTACACCTGTTCACTCCTCCAGGGGGGGACCAGGGCCACATGTGTCCCATCAATGGCACCTATGATGTTGGGAAAATGTCCCAGGGCATAGAATTCACCTTTCACTGTAGGCAAATCCTCCACCTGAGGGAACACGATGTAGCTGAGCATGTGTTTCAGCAGGGCAGACAACACTCTGGACAACACGTTGGAGAACATAGGCAGGGACATCCCTGATGCTATGGCCACTGTTTTTTTAAAAGACCCACTTGCCAGGAAATGGAGTACTGACAGGACCTGCCCTAGAGGGGGGATTCCTGTGGGATGGCGGATAGCTGACATCAGGTCTGGCTCCGACTGGGCACACAGTTCCTGAATTGTGGCACAATCAAGTCTGTAGGTGACTATTACAAGTCTCTCTTTTATTGTCGACAGGTCCACCAGCGGTCTGTACACTGGAGGATGCCGCCATCTCCTCACCTGCCCCAGCAGATGTGCCCTATGGATGAGAACAGCGAGCACAGAGTCAGCCAACACAGAGGTAGTATCAAAATATTTGTATTGCACACATTTGTCAATACGCTATGTGCCTGTCTCTGTGTATATGCAAGGCCTATATATGTGTGACGCATTAAAAATTGATGCCATGTGGCCCCCTGAAATGGCGGCTGCCTGACCTGTAATGTGGGACAAGGGGATATGAGGTAACTGCGCTGGCGTTGTACACCGTTGCGGTAGGCGGTGAAAGACCGAGGCGCAATCTTGCATTGGTTAACAGTGGGCCCTATGGGTTCCAGGAACCAATGATGATGTACGCCGGCGGTGACGGTACGCACCGCCACAGATGTTACTGCCATTTTCTGTCTGTTCACTCACTTGATACCTGATCTTCGACAGGAGAGGACCTACACTGCAAGTTCTGCTGTGACCTCAGTCTGGAAGCGACAATGGCTCATGTGTCTGGGGAAAGGGCCCCTGCCTTCACATCGGAGGAGTTGGCTAAACTAGTGGATGGGGTCCTCCCCCAATACACGCTTCTCTACGGTCCTCCAGACAAACAGGTGAGTACACTGTGAGCATGCTGCATGGGCAATGCCTGTTTGGAGTGGTGTGGATGGAAGATACGTGGGGGGGAGATGAGGCCTGCATGATCGGACGGTGAGTGTATGTGTGTCAGGGCAAGGGCGAAACGTGGGACAATGACTGTGAAGGTCCGGACGGTAAAAGTTTAACATTTTCCCCTGTACTATTCCTCTAGCTCAGCGCCCACCAGAAGAAGGATATTTGGTGTGCCATTGCCAAGGACGTCCGGACCCTGGGTGTCCACCACAGACGGAGCACCCACTGCTGTAAAAGATGGGAGGACCTTCGCTGCTGGAGCAAGAAGACGGAGGAGGCACAGCTGGGGATGGCCTCCCAACGTGGGAGGGGTGACCGTCGCACCATGACCCTCTGATGTTCTGGATCCTGGTGGTGGCATATCCGGAGTTGGATGGGCGCTTGAGGGCATCACAGCAGCCACAAGGAGGTGAGTACCGTCACATCCATCTGACTCTGCGCACATTGGAGGTGTCTGGGTGGGGGAGGTGGTCAGTGGGTTCCCCGAGGCTAGGACCTTTTGTGAGGCAGGCAAAGTGGCACCCCATTCCCACCAGTGGTAAGAGCCATCTACACCTAGTCAGGCTCCTGTGACTTCCATGTGTGCAGCAATCGGGCATAGGCCATGTACCCCATGTCCCTGTGATTAATTAGGGAAATCTAAGTGCATGGCGTAGTGCTGAGGGCTGCTGAGTCTGTAGTGTCCGCCGACAGTAGCGGTATTTTATGCACTGAATATGTCTTTCTTCTTTCTTCCACCCCCCCTTTTTGTGGTCTCCATGTTCTTGTGTGCATTAGTATCATCAGGCAGAGGAGAAATGCCACCGGAGCAGGAGGGAGCTGCATCCCACATGGCCCTGGAGGGCCAGACAATGGAGTCTGAAGTCACCAGTGGGACAGAGGGCGAGGGGAGCTCCACGGCGGGGACAGGAGCTGAAACCAGCGACACTGACTCTTCCTCTGATGGGAGCTCCCTTTCGGTGGCAGGCCCCTCTGTGCCCACCGCATCGACAGGTACAGCCGCCACCCCCCTACCAGCACCGCCCTCCAATCAGCCCCTCAGCATGTGTCCCATGGCCGCTCACCCAGGAGGGTGGGCATCTCCTTCGTCCCAGGCATCTCAGACCCTGCCCCAGTCAGCCCTGCTGCCCTCAGTGAGGAGGCTATTGACCTCCTGAGATCCCTCACTGTTGGGCAGTCTACTATTCTGAATGCCATCCAGGGTGTAGAGAGGCAGTTGCAATAGACAAATGCATACCTGGAGGGCATTCATTCTGGCCAGGCAGCCCAACATAGAGCATTTCAGGCTCTGGCCTCTGAACTGATGGCAGCCATTGTTCGTGTGTCCAGTCTCCCCCTCCAAATTCCTCCACCCAGACCCAATCCCCAGTACCTCAGCCTATCCCAAGCACACCATCAAACCAGCATGTACACTCATCAACACACAAGAGTGGACATGGCAAACATAAGCACCACACATCCCACAGGCACTCACACAAGCACCATCCCCATGCAGACACAGCAGCATCCACTGCCTCCACTGTGTCCCCCACCTCCATGTCCTCCTCCTCCCTCCCTGTCTTGTCTCCACTCACACCTGCATGCACTACGCCCTCAGCCACAACCTCCATCACCAGCACACCCATCACCACATACCACTCACGTGCACTCACCACCCCCACTACCATTCACACATCCCCAGTGTCCTCTTCCAGTGTGTCAGTGAGCCATCCTCCCAAAATACACAAATGCAGGCACACACCCAACCAACAGCCATCCACCTCACAACAGCCTCCGGCCCATGCACCTTCACCCAAATTCAGCAGACGTACACCTCCTACAACCACTACCTCTTCCTCCACCCCCAAACCCCCTCCATCTACCCTTCCCATTTTTAAAAAAAAGCTTTTCCTCTCAAATGTTGACCTCTTCCATACACCTCCCCCCTGTCCGTCCCCTAGGGCCCACTTTTACAGGTCCCAACCCAGCACCTCAGCCACCACATCACCGGGCACAGTGGTGCCAGCAATATCCGGATTCTGGAGTGTGCCAAGCAACAGGGCTGCCAATGTGCCAAGGAGCGAGTCCAAGGACATTCCCCCACCTCCAAAACAGAAGAAGTTGCCCACATCCCGGAGGGAGAAGGCCAAAACACCTGTCACCAAGGGCTCAGCTAAGACAATAGTTGGGAGTGGCAAGACAGCTGCTCTACCATCCAAGGTGGGGAAGGGCCTGAAAAAAAAAGGCAAGTCAAAGTCGCCGCCAACCTGCAAGGCGGACACGACTGCCACCGTCACCGCCTCATGCACCACCGCCACGGACACCGCCACCTGCAACCCAGATACTGAGCCCTTCACCAGCACCGCAGACACTGTGCCCTTCAGCATCACCGTGGTCAGTGAGCCCGCCACCAGCACCACTGCTACTCACACAGCGCTGCTACTGACACAGCCGCCAGCACGGCAGTCAGTGAGCCAGCCACCAGCACCGCAGTCAGTGAGCCAGCCATCAGCATGGCAGTCAGTGAGCCAGCCACCTGCACCGCAGTCATTGAGGTCGCCACCAGCACCGCCGGCCCAATAACCGCTGCAAGCACTGCCGCCCCAATGACCACCACAAGCACCGCCGCTACTGACCCCGCCACAAGCACCTCCAGCAGCCACGCGACATGGCTGCTATCCCCAGTAGTAATTCGTATGAGGCTGGGGGTCAGTTCCAGGGGCCTGGGCAGCTTCGATGTTGCCACACCATCAGTGGGGTGTCACATCCACTACCTCAGTCCTTGGCAGGATGAAGCACTCTGGGCTCAAGGCCCCCTCCAGAACCAGTGGAGATTCACATCCACTAACTCATCCTTGGCAGGATGAAGCACTCTGGGCACAAGGTCCACTCCAGAACCAGTGGAGATTCACATCCACTACTTCAATCCTTGGCAGGATGAAGCACTCTGGGCACAAGGCCCCCTCCAGAAGCACTGGAGATTCACATCCACTACCTCAGTCCTTGGCAGGATGAAGCACTCTGGGCACAAGGCCCCCTCCAGAACCAGTGGAGATTCACACCCCTACCATGCATTTTGGGCCCAGTGGTCCACAGACTATATAGGTGCAGTACCTGGAGTTGAATTCTTGGTGTACATATTTGTTTATAGTGCATATAAAGTTTTGACTAATGGATTTTACATGATTACAATTGTTTGAATCATTTCCTCTTGTCATTGCGTTCTTCTGGGGGGCTTGGGGGTGTAAATGTAATTTTTCAGCATGTATTGGTGTGTGTGTTGTTGTGGGCGGGGGTGGGGGTGTTGTGTGTTGCGTGTGTGTGTCACTCTCTTTTCCCTCCCCCCTCTCCTGTGTTGTAGGTGCAGTACACACCGTGGTCGTTGCCGCTGTCGGTCGTGCTCCTGGTAGAGGAGCAGGAAGACTATCGCAGGGAGAATTTGGAGTTCAGGCTCCATGGGGTCCGGATTCCTCGTGGGGTGTGTAGAGGTGAGTGTTTTCCCTTTCAATTCCTATTTCCGCAGTATTTTTGTTCGCATTGAATCTGCCCCCGAAAAGGTGGCAGATTGGCCTGTCATAAAAGTGTGGGCAGTACATTGTTTTCCGGCTGTCTGTTGGCGGTGACTGCCATGCTGTTTGTTTGTACCACCGTGGCGGTCGGAGTGTTAAAGTGGCTGTCTATGTTGGCGGTTTCCGCCATGGTCAGAATTCCATTTTTTTTTCGCCGGCCTATTGGCGGTTTTACCGTCACTTTACCACCGACCGCCAGGGTTGTAATGAGGGCCCAAGTCTTTTTGGCCCTGAGACTTCAGAAAACAGGAGCCAAGCTCAATTCAAGCCTTGGAGAGCACTTCTCAGCAAAGTCAGAGGGCAGCAGGGCATCAGCAGGTCATCATCCCTACTCAGCAAAGCAGTCCAGATGAGTCCTTTGGGCAGCCAGGCAGTTCCTCTTGACAGGTTGCAGGTTCAGATCCAAAAGTGTCTGAGTTGGTGGGGTCAGAGACCCAGTTTAAATACCCAAAAATGCCTTTGAAGTGGGAGAGACTTCAAAGAGTGGTTTTGAAGTACACAAGAGCCCCTTTCAGTACAGGTCTGTCTGCCAGGGTCCCAGTAGGGGTTTGGCAGTCCATTGTGTGAGGACAGACTACTAGCCTTTGAAATGTAACTGTCAGGCCCTCCACCCTCCTAGCCCAGGAAGACCCATTCAGTATGCAGATGAGTGCAGGTGTGACTGAGTATTCTGTGTGTGCGGATGTCTGGGTGAAATACTCAAGGGAGCTTTCAACCAGCCCAGCCCAGACATGGATTGAAGACAGGCTATAAGGCACAGATGGGTTTTAAGTGCAGAGAAATGCTCACGTTCTAAAAGTGGCATTTCTAAAAAAGTAATATAAAATCCAACCTCACCAATAAGCAGGATATTCTATTACCATTCTGACCATAGTAAATATGACCTATATCAGAATCTACCACTCATACAGTATATGTGGGTAGCCCTAATGCTATCCCATGAAAGGAGCAGGCCTCGCAGTAGTGGAAAATGAATTTAGGAATGTTCCACTACCAGGACATATAAAACACACAAGCACATGTCCTGCCTTTTACCTACATAGCACTCTGCCCTATGGGTTACCTAGGGTCTACCTTAGGGGTGACATAGGTAGAAAAGGGGGAGTTTAAGGCTTGGCAAGTACTTTTAAATGCCGAGTCAAGGTGGCAGTGAAACTGAACACATAGGCCTTGCAATGGCAGGCCTGAGACATGGAGAAGGGGCTACTTACGTGGGTGGCACAACCAGTGATACAGGCCCAACTAGTAGCATTCAATTTATGGGCCCTTGGCACACGTAGTGCACTTTACTAAGGGCATACAAGTGAATTAAATATGCCAATTGGGTATGAACCAATGTTACCATGTTTAAGGGAGAGAGCATATGTACTTGAGCACTAGTTAACAGTGGTAAAGTGTGCAGAGTCCCCAAACCAGCAAAAACAGTGTATGGAAAGTTGGGGGATGACCACCCTAAAGCTATCAGGTCTAACAGTCTTTGTTTTTAACATTTTATTCTATTATTGTTCCTTACAGGTTTATAGGAAACTATGATAGGCTTAATCAATCTCAAGATTTATTTTGGCTGAGGCAGAGCCATTCAGCTGACTGCCCTGTAAGTGATATTAATATATTTCTTGACAGTTTCATTCGTGTCAGCTGATATGCCCAATTATATTTCTTTAGGGGAGGAAAGGTCTTGGATTATGGTAGGAGATGGTTGATTTACTGGATGAAACTACATTTTTTAAACATGAGTTTTGTTGTAGGTCAAAACTGATGCAGGGGCTAGAATGTAGAAGAAAATGAAAGAATGAGATGAACAGTCAATTAGAATTAGGAAAAGCAATTGATGATACTTGGATGAGTGAACATTAGATTGAGGCAGGGAGGAATGCTGGCATAGGGTACAGAGTAATCCTAAAATTTCTAGGTGTTTAAGATTTACACTTGGCACTTCGGAAATCAAGTATGAAGCCTCCTAGTAACATATTTTTGTTACTCATCATTTGGTTTGGGGTAGATTTTCTGAGAACAGATCAGTAAAATTATTGTGAGTTTCTGCAAGAGCTACATAGTGTGTAGGTATATAATATTGCATGGGGATAACAGAACAACAATTTTGAGGAATTCAAATGTATTACAGATTGTGTTGGTGGACATTCAATTCTCCATCAAGGATATCCTTGTGAATAATTACTACACCACTTCCTGATTTATATTTTCTGTCAGTCTGGATGATGCTGTATCCATAAGTAATTAGCAAGTCAAAGACAGTTTAAGCTTGGATTTGTTGATGCATTTAGTGTCACAATTCTTGTTGGGGATGTTTTTGGAGATTTCACTATCATGAGCTTTGGGTAAACTGGCAGTTGGGCCCTCAAGGCAAGCTGGCCTACATTAAGTTCAGGGATACAGAGTGGATGGAGGTTCCAATTTCAGATGGTATGTCTACACATAAACACAGCAGTTACAAGCCTTTCCCATCAAGATGCTAAATAGCCACATTTTTACTGGTTTACCCTTATTTTGGGGTCACATACGTTCTAATTTACCACCTGTTCCAAGCCAGTGGTAAATATAACTAGGGAGACAAAGGTTTTGATTGGTAGACGGTGGTCATTTGGGGGCAGGGTCAGTCCTTTAATGCCAGAGGAGAATATTGCATACTTTGGGATTGAGGGAACATGGCGGTCAGCTAGTATAGCGGGTCGAGAGCTACACCTGTGGGAATTCAAAGAAGCAACGAACAGTGATATTACCTGCCCCCACGCTTTAGGTCTTGCTCCGGGTAGTGTGGTTGTGGAGGCCTGCCTTAGGAACAAATATGTAGACAGCAGGTGGAATTGTGCTGGTTTTCTGCGGTGAGCACGCTCCACAACCTCATTGCGGGTCAACACATTCTTCCCAGGCATGGTAGCAGCGTCAGCAGAAGAGCCGGTCACATGTGTGAGGCAGAGGGAAACTGACGCAGTGAAGATCAGAGAAGGGGGAGATGGACTGCAACTCACCTGGGGTAAAGCCCATGGAAGCAGAGAGGAAGTGGTCTGAGGGTGAGTGTGTCTTTCGGGCACTAGGGGCTACAGAGGGATCATTTAAAGATACTTGCAAACAAAGCACACCTGACAAGTTGGATGAGGCTCATGGCAAGCGATAAAGATTAAGACTGAAGGCCTTAATACAAAGTGAAGAGGTCCCCCGCTTTGTGGGTGGGAGAGGGAAAGGTGGCCATTTGTTTAAGTTGTCAGCAGGGGCTAGCCTATGACATCCCAAGAAGCTTCCAGATAAGTTGCCACTAAAGAAGGAATTCATGCTAAGGGAAAAGCTCAGTAATAAAGGCAATTGATGCCAAAGAGTGACTTGTTCTCTGAGGTTGTTTCTTGAAGTTAATGCAATGAGCTGTGCTGCAACCTCAGGGGGTGGACGGGGACCCACTGAATTTGGACAGGGGTTTGGAGGAGACTGAAGAAACATCTACAGCATCACTTGTAATACATCCAAAGGTACCTATTGTAAATCCATTTGCACCTTTGGCTGAGATAAGCCCAGAGCAGGGCGGTTGGAGTGGGGAAGTGTCAGGAAACATTGACATGCCAGGGAAGGGATCTACTCTGCCTTTACTACCCTTATCTCAAGTTGAGACAGTTGCCCCAGGTAGGGGTGACTCTGTTGTATGTGGAGCAGTCTAAGACATGTTTTGCCAGCTGTCACAAGAAATTAAAGAGCGCTTTTTAATCTCTGAAGGGAATCAAAGAGAGATACAGGCAATTTGTCTAGGCCTGGAAGAGAAAATGTCGAGTTTTGCCCAGAGTACTGATGTGTTGGAGAGCAAGCTTCACAAATTGAGTTTAGCAGTGAGTGGGAACACACAAGAGATATCTTGGCTGGGGCCTAGACAAAAGGAATTGTTGGATATAGAGAAAATTTCAAGGAGGAATGACATTAGAATTTTGGATGTTAAAGAAGGTCCGTAAGGGACTGAAGTTAAGCTGTTTGTGATAGACCTCTAGTGACCTCCTCCGTAGAACTAGGAGTAGAAATTCAAAGAGTATATCAGGACCCCTTCATACTGCACCCAGGACATAGGAGACATAGAAAGCTATTGGTTTATTTTCAGTCCTACCTGGTCAAAGAGAAAGTTTTGGGTGCAGCTCCGAAGGAAAAGTCTTTGTAGGTTCAAGGGATTTCGTTTAAGATATGATCTGACATTTCTTGGGCCAAGGAGGATAGATGTTGGGAGCTGAGTAAATGTGCGGAGGATCTCAGGAGAATGGGGAGATTCAGCTAAGGTTTCCTGCAAATTTGAAAGTCATGTTGGCTAAGAAAATACATAGGCCCTCATTACAGCCTTGGCGATCGGACGAGGCCGAATGCCAAGGTTGTACCCGCCGGCCGCATTCGGACATCCCCGCTAGGCCGTAACATTGCAGCCGGATCCTAATGGAACCGGCGCCAATGTGGAGGTTCGGCGGGTGCAGCAGCACCCGTCGCGCTTTTCACTGGAAAATCGCGACGGGGCTGTGCCTGGGGGCCCCTGCACTGCCCATGCTAAGTGCATGGGCAGTGCAGGGGCCACCAGGGGCCCCGCGACTCCCCTTCCCACCAGCCTTTCCAGCGGTGTCTGGCAGGAAGGGGAGTCAAAATCCCCGGGGCTACCGCCGTGGTCAAAATATGGCGAATTGTACCACCATCCTGTTGCGGTACGATCACCACTTCTCTGGCCGCAGAAGATGTGGACAATTTTATAACTCAGAACATGCCCTGGGGTGAGCAAACTGTGTAAATTCAGGGGTTAGTTGAGGGGCAGAAGTCCCCTGGGCATGGCCATTGGGCAAGGGGGCATGACTCCTGTCTTTGCTAAGACAGGAGTCATTTCTATGGGGGTTGGGAGTGAAAAAAAATGGCGCAAATCGGGTTGAGGCGAAAAAATTGCCTCAACCTGACTTGCCCCATTTCTTGACGCCCAAGCTCCATTTTCCCCTACGCCGGCGCTGCCTGGTGTACGTCGTTTTTTTTAACGCACACCAGACGGCGACGGCGGCTAACGCCGGCTAACGTCATTCAATAAATACGGCGCCTGCATGGTGCTTCAGAATGGCGTTAGCCGGCGCTAATTATTTTGACGCAAAACTGCGTTAGCGCAGTTTTGCGTCAAAAAGTATAAATATGGGCCTATATATCCCCTCAACCAGAAGAGTCCAGCAGATGTAAAAATATATTGCTTTAAAAAATCTGCCATAGATGGACATAGTTATACAAGAAAATGTGGACCGAAATGCCTCTTTTTTCCTTCAATTTCGATATTTGTTTTATTTTAGCTGTTGCTTTCTGTAAGGAAACCTTCTAGGATCTACACAAATGACCCCTTGCTGAACTTAGAATGTTGTCTACTTTTCAGAAATGTTTAGCTATCCGGGATCCAGCATTGGTTTTACACCCATTTCTGTCACTAACTGGAAGGAGCCTGAAAGAACAAAAAATAGTAAAAATGGGGTATGTCCCAGTTAAAGGCCAAAATTGTGTTGAAAAATGTGCTTTCCTGATTCAAGTCTGCCTGTTCACACAAACCCTTTGTTGATGCCATTTTCAGGGAAAAACACATGCTTTCTTCTGCAGCCTTTTTTCCCCATTTTTATGAAAAAACTAACTTTTAGCTGCATTGTGGCTATTTTCTTGGTCTCCTCAAGGGGAACTTTATTTTAATTTATAAAGTCCCCTTACGTGTCATATACCTCAAGTGTGGTATCGAATTAAGTGTTATAATAAATCCCACAACTTACAATTGTTGGATTTAATATAACTTGTTCAGGTAAAGAGTTTTAAACTCTACCTAAAAAGTTGCCAACTTCAGCCCTGTCGTGCTCTGATCTGATTGGCCAGCCTCTGGCAGCCTAGCCAGGCTGCTTTGATGAGGTGTGAAGTAGCCTGGGCTGAACACACAGAGATATGCCTGGGGGAGGGGAACTTCTCCAGCAGATGGAGAAGCAGGAAGGGTTGCCAAACTGGTCTTCAAAGGCAGATAATGACATTTGGAGCAACCCATCACCTCCCTCACATACTGCAAACCCAGACAATCAGGTGCCTCCCTGATTAGGTTAGGAAAGGGCAGAAGGGTGTTTTTAATATTTTTCGCCACCTCAGTAGGTGGGCGCAGCCAGATGTAACCTCCAAAAATCAGTTTCAGCCATGATGGATTTTTGAGGAATGTTGCTCCCTGGGATTGATTTTTGCCACATTTCCCAAGAAGTGGTCATCACAGGAAGAAGAACCCTGCACCTCATTGGAGAACCAGGAGCCCCCTGTTTTTCACTCAGGAGCAAGGATACATATGGCAGAGCTGCACCCACACCTCAGTTTCCTACCTGATCCCAACAAGGAAGAGCATTAGAAGAAGAAGGACTGCCCTACTGGACCCCTGACCAGCACCTGAACACTGCATTCTGAAGGACTGCACCAGCTGCACACTTGAGCTCCACCACAAGAAGGACGTTGCCTGGCTTCAAATGGTTCAAGGAGGGACTCCCTGTTTGCTACAGGTACAAAGGAGCTGCCCAGAGTCATCTGCATCAAGTTCTGCAAGCAGAGCCCAGCTGATCAGCATCCAGTTGCCATTTGAGGATTCTGACAAGGTGCATTCTGGGAATTGTAGTCCCAACTCCCAAGGAGCAATTCAGAGACTCTGGAACCTTGGATCAAGTTGTGGACACTTAAGGACCCAAAATGGACCTCTGGAACAAGATCCAGAAGTCTAGAGACGTTTGGAGCAACTCCATAAGTTGAAGAGGGTTATTGTGGGAGTTGTAGTCCCAGAACCCAAGAGGCAAACCAGAGCCTCTGAACCTTTGGCTGGTGCTGAGGACCACTTTCCTGAATCAAGAAACACTTCTGAAAACAAGTGTGGCAGTGTTACTTCGTTGGTGGCCTGATCGCTGGACTTTGTTTCTTTCCAGTGTGACCTTTTTTAACCGTTTGAGCACCAGCTGCTTCTATGCGCTAGAAAGCATTAATTCTTTACAAATTCATATCTCCGGTTCTCCTTATCCAATTTTAATCATTTTAGTGTCATTTTAAAAAAAACAATTCAATCTGTGTTTATAACTTCGTGTTAGATTTTGATTGTGTTTTGCATTTTACCTATTTACTGTTTTGTGATTTTTAAATGCTTTACACATTTGTCTCCTAAGTTAAGCCTTGGCTCTCGCTGCCAAGCTACCAAGAGTTGAGCTGGGTTTAATTCATTGAGACCTAACTGGACTTAAGGGAGGTAAGTGGACTATTGCTAAGTGTAGGTACTTAACTGCCCTTACCAACAACCCATCTTTCAAAAGAACTTATTTGATGCTTGGCACAGGATAAAAGTGGGTAGTAGGAATTACTCCTTTTATAGTAAGGAGAGTAGGCACTACTAAAGGATAGACTATTTTTTATGGATTGAGGGAAGGTAGAAAGACTTTTGGATTATAGAGTATCTCCCTATCCATATATCAGATCCTGCTGCACTACTGTTGAAGCTTAGACTCCCAGCAGGCATACAACCCAGAAGATGAACTGTTAATAGGAGACTATTTCTTTAGCTTGGAATTATGCAAGAAATAGAGAATGCTTGGGGGATTTCTTCAGGAGAAATCTTACATATACATTAATCCACACAGTATGGGATACATGTAAGGCTTGGTTGATGGGGATATTGAAGAGTTCTTTGGTTGCCTGGAATAAGAGAAAAAGGATACAGGCATTGGAGACAGAAGAAGAGATAGCCACTACTGAAACAGAGCTAAAAGCTAGTCATGTTCAAGGGGAGAGTAGGGAGAGTTTGGAATGAAAGCTGACGGATCTACTATTTCAGTTTAAGCTTAATTTGCAGCAGTAAGAGGCCAGTAAACTTAGGGATTTACTGCTGTGAAGAGAAATAAGAGAGGGATGGCTGCAGGCCCAGAAAGGATCCCTAATGAGTTTTATATCTTGTTGCCAGAGGTAGTGATCCCGGTTTGGTTACAGCTGTGTTAATGGATGGTTCCCCTTTACCAGGATCCTGGAATGAGGCAGTTATCTTGCTGGTTTTAAAACCGGTAAAAGACCCCACACTGTGTTAGTCGTACTGACCAATCTCATTGTTGAACTGTGACTATAATGGTAGTCTTACTTCCGCAGTGAAGATAGGCAGAGGGACTAGAAATGGTTGTCCTCTGCTATCAATCAATCAATTTTTTTTATAGAGTGTGCTACTCACCCGTGAGGGTCTCAAGGCGCTTGTGGGGAGGGTGAGGGAGGGGTTACTGTTTGAACAACCATGTCTTGAGGTTTTTTCTGAAGAATAGGAGGTATTTGGTTTTGTGGAGGTCGGTGGGGAGGGAGTTCCAGGTTGTGGGGGTGAGGTAAGAGAAGGCCCTGCCTCATGTGGTGGTTCGTTGGATGCGGGGAACTGTAGCTAGTGAGAGGTTGGCTGATCGGAGGTTGCGGGTGGGAGTGTGGAAGTTCACTCTTTCGTTGAGGTAGGTCAGGCCGGTGTTGTGGAGGGATTTGTGTGCATGGATGAGGATCTTGACATTGATTCTCTTGTCTATGTGGAGTCAGTGAAGGGATTTGAGGTGTGGTGAGATTCGTTCGTGGCGGGGGAGGCCGAGGACGAGGTGTGTGGCTGTGTTCTGGATTCTCTGGAGTTTGCGTTTGAGTTTGAGTGTGGTACCGGCGTAGAGGGCGTTATCGTAGTCTAGTCTGCTGCTGATGAGTGCATGGGTGACTTTCTTCCTGGTCTCTGGGGGAATCCATTTGAAGGATTATTTTAGAGTGCGGAGTGTGTGGAAGCAGGAGGATGTTAGTGCATTGATTTGCTGTGTCATGGAGAGGGAGGGGTCCAGTATGATGCTGAGGTTGCGTGCGTGGTTTGCGGGGGTGGGTGCGGGCCTAGGGCGGTGGGCCACCAGGAGTCGTCCCATATGGTTTTGTTGGGGTCAAAGATGATGATCTTGGTTTTGTTGGAGTTAAGCTTGAGGTGGTTAGTTGTCATCCAGTTGGCGGTGTCGAGGAGAGCAGCGTGTAGGTTGGTTTTGGCAGTGGTGGGGTTGCGGGTGAGGGAGAAGATGAGTTGGGTGTCATCTTTGTAGGAGAGGATAGTGATTCTGTGTGGTCTGAGGATGTTGGCTAGGGGGATCATGTAAATGTTGAAGAGTGTGGGGCTGAGGGAGGACCCTTGGGAGACTCCGCAGATGATCTTGGTAGCAGTGGAGTGGTAAGGTGGAAGGCGGACTCTTTGGGTCCGGTCGGTGAGGAAGGAGGTGAGTCAGTCTAAGGCTTTGTGGTGAATTCCTGTGTTGTTGAGGCATGTGCAGAGTGTGTGGTGGCAGACAGTGTCAAAGGCTGCGGAGAGGTCTAGGAGGATGAGAGTGACGGTTCGCCTTTTTCGACTTTGGTCCTGATGTCATCAGTGTATGCAATGAGGGCGGTTTCCGTACTATGGTTCTTGCAGAACCCGGATTGTGAGGGGTCTAGAGTGTTGTTTTCTTTGAGAAAGTGGGATAGGCGGGCATTGACTAGTTTCTCGGCAACCTTGGTGGGGAAAGGGAGGAGGGAGATGGGGTGATAGTTGGAGAGGGCCTCCGGGTCAGCTTTGAGTTTTTTTAGGAGAGCAGTGATTTCTGCATGCTTCCAGGGGTCTGGGTAGGTGACGGAGTCGAAATAGGAGTTGATTATGTCATGGAGGCGATGGTTGGGCTGGCTTTGTTGAAGATGCGATGAGGACAGGGGTCGGAGGGGGATCCGGAGTGGATGGAGTTCATGTTTTTTTCGGTTTCTTCGTGTGTGGTGGGGGCCCAGGTGGTGAGTGTGGCGGGGGGTCATGAGTGGGGTTGACTTGGGTGAGTGTGGGGTGTGTGTGGTGGGTGTGTGTAGTATGAAGCTTATGTGGATGTCCAGGATTTTGTGGTGGATGTGGTTGGAGAGGGCGTCACATAGGGGCTGTGTGTGGGGGGGGTCTATGTTGCTGGCTTTGGGTTTGGCTAGCTTTTTAATGATGCTATCCTCTTCAATCTCTATATCAAACCCCTGGCACAAAGCTTGAGGTCAAACAAGTAAATAAGGATGTTTGTGACAGGATCCTGCTCTAAAAAGATAGCTCTGCATGCAGATGACTTGATATTGTACACTTCTGATGTGAAAGCTGCCATACCATGTTGAACGGCATAGGTAAGATCTATTGGGAGGTTGTCTGGATATGAGGTAATCCAAACTAAAACTGAAATAATGGTCTGGAACCAGGATCATCTGGATACTAAAACCTCAAAAGACAAAAAGTATTTGGAGTTAACTATATTGTGTGATTTGGAGAAGGTTCCACTTGTAAACTTTGAGAGAGTATACACGGAACTGGATGAGCTCATAAAAAGATTGCAGAATCCGCACCTCACTCTGCATGGTCCAGTAAACCTGGTCAAAATGTCAATCCTACCTAAGTTCTGCTATTTGTTTGATATTATCCCATTTGGCTTTGACAAGAAATCTCTTATGAATATACAAGGGAAAGTTACATCTTTTATATAGGCTAGTAAGGGGATTAGTCTCTCATGGAAAAAGTTGAGAAGGAGAATAGGTTTAGGGCTTCTAAACTTTGAATTGTACTGTTGAGCATAGCATTTGAAGAATAATAGGATGCTCCTTCTTCATCCTGACAGATCATTTGTGGGCCTCATGTATAATACCATGTTAAATAATCTGCTCAAGGATGGCTTCTTGCACAACCGTTTTTTGAAACATTACGTTTGAAGTGCTTGAAGGTCACAGTAAAGATGTGGTATTGGTTAGATAATTTCTAAATATTCCATATTACAGTAAGATGCCACCAGTGTAGGATTCACCAGGGACCCCAATGTGCATGTTGAATACTTTGGCAGACCAGTGCGGGAGTCCAGAATTATACACTCGGGCAGATGGTGGATGGGGGACAGAGACTCTCTTGGGATGCTTGGAGGGAGTTGAATGATGGGGTAATTTCCAGATTTCAGTTTTACTTGATAACTTCATGGCTTGTGTCCCAAGGGTGGATAGGCACTGAGTTGAACCCCATGGAAAAGGATCTTCAGGATCCAAAAGCAAGAAGGAAGGCGATAACTTGCTGCTATGGGCATCTTTTGGCAGCTACTGAAGAAGGCATGACCCCTCCACCCATTTGGTCTGGGATGGATACTTGCACAGCACTGAGTTGGGAGAAATATGGCAAGTATCTATGAGCATGCTTTATTCTGCCATTAAATCAGTTGCATTAAGGAGAAACCATTTCTTTACCCTACATGGAGTTTACAGGATCCCAGCAAAGCTGACCAAGGTAAGAGGGGATGAGGAACTGAGCTGTAAGTGATATGGAGTCAGAGAGGTGGATGATGTCCAAATGATTGCCATCTGCTCTGCCCCGGAAAGGTTTTGGTTAGATTTGGGTAAGACAATCTCTGACTTGTTGGGACTGGAATTGGAGGTAAGTCCCACTTTGATTTTGTTTGGTATTGTTACAGTGAAGATCTGGATCCAGGGATCCTACAAAATTACTTGGTTTTCCTGGCAAGGAAGGAGATATGAAAAGTGTTGTGTCAACCCTCTCCCCCAACTTGGCAGAACTGGTAGAACTCTGTAAGATATCTCAGGGATCTGGATAATAAGATTAGTCGAAGCAAGGGTAAGGCTAAAGGCAGGACTTTCTAAAACTTGTTGGAAATTGACTGAAGATCATTATGTCTGACAGTTATACCGCTTGATCTGTTGTGGTGTCAGTTCGATACCTTGGGTTACAAACCTGACTGAAAACCGACCCCAATATAAGCACACAGGGCAGGTGAGATCAAGAGGGTGCTTACTCGAGGTGATAAGAGCACAATTAAATAAAAAAAGAGAATATTACATACTTCCCCACTTGTATAGGTAAGGGCTGAGCAGGTGCCAACCTGAGCCTGACCAAAAGGGCCTGCCAGTAGAACCAACAATTTTACCAGGTCCGGATCTACACCTAGTTTAATCAGGCCTAGGAACTCGCGGGAACACCAAACAACTCCTAGTATGGCGAAGTACATTATTACAATATAATCAAAGCAACAAAAGCAGGTATATGATTCTTTTTCATTAATACATAAAACCTGTTTCTGTGTTCCTAAGAAATATTTTCATTTTCATAAAAAGACCCCTCACCCACCGACCAGGCTGGGGGCCTAGTGTCTCCGGGGTGTACTTCCACACCTGATTACAGCAGAGCAGTTTAAAGGTTTTTTCAGTAGGTATGCATCTACAGTGTGACATGTGCATCAACTTAGAACGAAAGCGTGATTTAAAATTGCCTAAAGTGTGCCGTTGTACTAATGTACCTTTTTATTACTAGTGCGCTCCGAGAAGATTCAAAACAACATGTGAGGTCCCTTGAGCTATGATGTGCTTCTACATCTAATTTAGGGTCAACATGTGTCAGCCATTGATCTATGTGCCACAGAGGGGTCAATTGGTTTGCTATTTTTGTTATGCATCAGCTCACTAAGACTGATGCCAGTATAATTCTGTGCTTACTCAGGGATCTCTCTTTTATTATAGCACAGCTCCCTTTGAGTACCTATAAAAGAGAACAAAGTCAACAGACAAATCCATAGTAATATTTCCTTATCAAGGGTCAAATGGTGCCATCACCAGTTCTTCACCCCAAGCCTGTATCAGGACTCAGGTGCTCATTCTGAGTTTGATGGTCATACCCAAAGACCGTCGTGTAAAAGGCAGCCGATACACTGCCAGCAATGGCAGAGTGAAGCCCACCGCATTACGAGTGACCAACACAACACAAATTGTTATTGGAAAAACAACACCGTCTGCCCAAATGACGGAAAGAAGTAGGCGGTTGCACCACCACCATGGCAAGAAAATGTCACCCACAAAATTCTGATACACAAATCAGCAATGCGTAAACCAACACAACGGTAATCCATTGGGGGTCCAAGCTGCTGCAGGAAAATTAGTAGCCACCTCTGCAGCAACACTGCACCGGATAGGATAACACCAATAGCAACACCTGAAACACATACACACAGCTGTCCACAGCACTACAAAACACACCCTCACACATATTCAGAACCCTTTGCAAATAGAAACCCTGACAGAGCGAGAGAAGGACACACTGAAAGGTGGCACAGCACCTAGATACCACAGGCACCATCATACTAAGCACCCAGCACATAACACACCACTGCACACAAACACCACAGACCACATGCACATATCATTACACATATTCACAACTACAAACAGCACACCCACAATCCCTGCACACCATACACCGCTACCCACAACACAACCACCATGACACCACAAAAAAAAAAAAAGATTCACAGAGGAGGAGCTCAGGGTAATGGTCAAAGAAATTGTCAAAGTGGAGCCGAGACTGTTTCGAGCACTAGTCCAGCAGACATCCATTGCCCGGAAGAATGACTTATCGCAGAGGATAGTCAACAGGGTAAATTAAGTTGGAAACTATCCACGCACAAGGGAGGACATTAGAAAGAGGTGGAATGACCTTAGGGTGAAGGTACAGGCAATCGCATCCAGGCACCTAGTGGCCGTCATGAGGACTGGTGGCAAACCACCACCACCTCCCCTATAAATGGCACCGTGGGAGGAGATGGTCCTGGCCATACTACAGCCGGAAGGCCTGACTGGAATTGCTATTGGACTGGACACTGGTAAGTCCACTGTACTCACTGGCCACCATGTCCCTGTGCACAGCATGTACCCCACCACCTGCTCACCTCCTCAAACCACCCGAACGTGCACAATCCCATCATTGGCCCCATGCCCACACTTGCATGTCACATCTCCCCACTGACTTCATTCCCTCACAGCCCAACCAAGTGCATAAATGCCTCACACAGCAGAAGGTACCACAACTACCACAATACAACACTCCCTACCCTTGCCTGACTGCTATGTCTACATCACATCTCTGCAATTGAACGTTAAATCATGTCACTCCCCATCACCAATATCTAGTAGGAATGCACATCAGTACATGGCAATGACAGTAACACGACAAATTTAAACTGAACTGCAAATTAGGACCATTGCAACTTTCCCCTGATGGGAACACAAGCAGTGGACTGCCAACTGTCAATGCAAGTAGTGCCCTGCAAATACAGTGAATGAGGGAATACAACCATGTGTGTCACCGCATAAATAACATAATCTGACAGAATACCTCTCATCTCAAATGTCTCCCAAGTACTGACACACAACAAAGGAGCCCAGTGACAGGAAGGCCAGGCCTGGATGCAGCACCAATAAGGGAGAATCCACATGCAAGTCTGGATTCAGACAATGAACCTGGCCCATCAGGCATGAGTGGTCAGTCCACCACCACCAGCCTTATCATGCCTACAACTCAAAACACCTCCCCTGTGGCAGCTAGTGCACAGCAGAGTCCACCTTCCCATATCTGTGTCCCAAGGTCACATCAATCATCAGTGTGCCCCACAGGACAGGGACAGGAGACAACAGTACAAACCCAAGACAATGACTGTCCTGGTGTCAGTCAGAGAGGGCACACTGCACCAGGGGCACATGCACAGGGTTCAAGGGCCAGTGAGAGGACAATTGTGGCACAAGGAACGAGGCAGGTCCAGGACACGATTGGCTAGAAGGCTGTCTCTAGGGTCCTGAGAGCCTACCAGCAAACCCAGGAACAGTTGAACCAGGTACTCACCACTATGCAAGACACAGAAGCTTCAGGAGGAATACCACCAGGAGGCCAGGCCGCAGTGGAAGGAACACAATGCCATCATGGCCTCCTTATTAGGGGAGTTCAAGGAACTTAACTGCATCCTGTGGACATTCTCCACCCAACAGCAGGCCCCATCCAGTAGTCCCAGTAGTCAGTCAACACCACTGCCCTCAACATAGGCAGCTGCTACTGGAATGGAGGATCAGCAGGAGGACCCACAGGACAACAGCACCCCTACCCCTGCAGCTAAGGAACCCCCGTAAAAGAGGTCACCCATCCAGACATCCTGCAGGACCACAGGCCAAGACCAATCCCCCCACCAGGAAGTGATCCCTCTTCTGAAATGTCACCCTTGTGTGCCACTGTACCACCCTGTTGGCTGTCCAACACCAAGGTCACATAATTCCAAGGCTAATGGTCACAGGACCTATGAACCTAACAGCTGGACCACCCACTCTGTTCATCACCTAGACCACTACCGCACTCCTCTGGACTGTGAAATGCTACACTAAATAAACACCTATAATCACAAATCATGGTGAATGTCTCTTTATTGTTAGTATTGCCAAATATGTTGAAGAACAAAAACATAATACACAGGTCTACAAAACACAGATGTCCAAGGCATATGTATTGTGATACCCAAGCAGGTGTGTAAGTACACCCATTTTGTTTTAACATCCACTGTCAACTACACCAACAGGCAAATACAGCAAGCAGACTGCAAACAGCGATGTCACCTGAAGAGGGGTAAATAAATGGAAAGAGGTGCAAGGTGGTCAGGAATGTAAACTAAATGCATACCTCAATAGCAGTTGACCACAAACACAGGATAAGTGTCCAAGCAGCTATGTTGCACCATAAATAAGGGACTGCATTGGCATTCACACATGTGTGGTACAGGAAAGATGATACATAGGCAACATCCTCAAGTGCACAACTCATACACATACATTGATGCTTGCAAATACTGCCTACAGACTGCCTTCAACAATACATCTTCCATGCGCAGATGATATGTAATGCAGACATACCTGTACATCAAGGAAAGTAGTGAAAAATAATTTCTATCCTGTTGCCATGTGCCTCATCCTTGTCTGCTTTCCCCTCAGCATCAGAGTCAACGGCCACAAACACAGCTCCAGCGTTAACGTTCCCCTCCTCCAACAGTGGGATGTGCCTTCTGAGGGCCAGATTATGAAGCATGCAGCATGCAACAGTGATCCTATAGACTTTCTCTGGATTGTACTGTAGTGCACCAACAGACACATGGAGACAACAAAATCTGGCTTTCAAGAGACCTAACATACGTTAAATCACACAACTTGTCCGGTCATGTGCTTCATTGTATCTTTTCTCCCCTAATGTATTTGGATGTCTCACAGGTGTCAGGAGCCAGGGCAGGTTGGGGTATACAGAGTCACCTGTGTGGGAAAGGAAACATGGCCATGGGTAACATTGACAGGTGGAGTGCTGACAGGTTCATGAGGAGTATAGACGTCTGACATGGAGAGTAGTACATATATCTGTGAGCCAGGCCCTTTCGCCCTGTAGCTGGGACGTTATTGCAGGGACATTGCTGTTCCTCAGGATGTAGGAATCATGTACTGATCTAAGGAATTTAGCGTTCATATGTGTAAGGTATTGGTCTGCAAGACACACCACTTGTACATTGAGTGAATATGTCCTCTTCCTCTTCCGATAAACCTGTTCATTGATCCTCTGTGGTACCATGGCATTGTGAGTCCCATCAATGGCCCCAGTTACATGTGGGACATTTGAGATGTTGTAGAAGGCTGCTTTCACAGTGGGAACATTTGGAGGTAGTGGGAACCTAATGTACCTGTGCACATGCTTGAGTAGAGCATCCAGCACATCCTGTAACACCTTACAGAACTGGGGCTGCGAAAAGCCTGCAGCCAGTCCCACTGTGCTCTGAAATGAGCCACTCACCAGGAAATGCAGTACTGACAACACCTGGACGGTTGGAGGGATGGCATGGGGATTCCTCAAACCCGGCAGGAGTTCTGCCTTTAACTGGGCGACCAGTTCCTGATGCACAAATGGTTCAGTTGATAGGTCAGGATGATATGGCGCTCTTAGATGGTTTCCAGATCAATGAGTGGCCGGAAAATTGGTGCATTCCTCCTCACTCCATTCTGGCCAAATCTGTGCGGGGATTCAAACAAAAATCAGGATGTCTGTCACAATGTAGGCTATACAGTATGACACACGACAGTCATTATGCAATAGTCATGAGAGTTGCCTGTAATGTGTCAGTACAAATTACTCTATCCTCCATACTTAACCCCTTCAATGCGGGCGACGGCCACTGGCCGACGCCCGCACTACCTCCCTGGTGCGGATCACGACCAGTGGCCGACACCAGGGAGGGTGTTAATAAATCCTCGAGTGCGTCGCACCCGAGGATTTTTTTATTTTTTTTCTTTCCCCCGGAGACACGGAAGCTTCCGTGTCTCCATCCGCCCCCCACCCGCCCCTTTGTGATGTCAGCGCGCCGCGAGGCACGCTGACGTTACAAAGTTGTTTTCCCCACGTTCTGGAAGGCCTCGTAAGAAAGGGGAGAGTCTCCCCTTTCTTACAAGGCCTTCCTGAAAGTGTTTCCTGGCCCCCGGTCGCAGCTGTGCTGCGATCGGGGGGCCAGGAAACACTTTCAAAAGGCCTCGTAAGAAAGGGGAGACTCTCCCCTTTCTTACGAGGCCTTCTGAAACTGTTTCCTGGCACCGATCGCAGCTGTGCTGCGATCGGGGGCCAGGAAACACCACTAGATGCCAGGGATTTCACTTGGGGGGGTCGGCCCCCTCGGAAAACGGGTCGCCCCCCCCGGGGCATATTTTTTTTTAAAAAAGGTAGGTGCCACCTGGGGGGGCACGATTGCGCCCCCCCCCCCAGGGGAATTTTTTATTTTTTTATTTTTTAAATAAAAGGACAGGGGGTCGCCCGTGGGCAGGGCAACCCCCTGTGAAGGCAATTTTTTTTTTTTAGATGTTGTAGGGTTTCCCTGGGGGCCATTTTGGCCCCCAAGGAAACCATACAACAACTAAACAAAATAGATGTATATATAGATCTATATATATAGATATATCTATGTAGATATATCTATGTACATGGATATATCTATAGATATATCTATGTAGATAGATATATATATAGAGATAGATCTATATATATCAATCAATCAATCAAAGAGATTTATAAAGTGCGCTACTCACCCGTGAGGGTCTCAAGGCACTGGACGGGTGACGGGGGGAGGGAAAGGGGCTGGGAGGTTCACTGTTCGAAAAGCCAGGTTTTGAGGCCCTTCCTGAAAAGAAGTAGGTTTTGGGTCTTGCGAAGATGGGTTGGGAGGCCGTTCCAGGTTTTGGGTGCAAGGTAGGAGAAGAATCTGCCCCCGGTGGTGGTGTGTTTGATGCGGGGGACAGAGGTGAGAGAGAGGTCAGCTAAGCGAAGGTTTTGTGCGGGGGTGTGGAAGGTGACTCTCGTTGAGGTAGGCAGGGCCTGTGTTGTGGAGTGATTTGTGTGCGAGGATGAGGATCTTGAAGGTGATCCTTTTGTCAATGGGGAGCCAGTGGAGGGATTTGAGGTGTGGAGAGATGTGTTCGTGTCGGAGGAGGTCGAGGATGAGTCGTGCTGCTGAGTTCTGGATGCGTGTAGTTTGCGCTTGAGTTTTAGAGTGGTGCCGGCGTAGAGGGCGTTTCCGTAATCAAGTCTGCTGCTGATGAGTGCGTGAGTGACAGTTTTTCTGGTCTCTCTGGGGATCCATTTGAATGTTTTTTTCAGTATACGGAGTGTGTTGAAGCATGAGGAGGTGAGAGCGTTGATTTGTTGGGTCATCGAGAGGGAGGAGTCTAGGATGATGCCGAGGTTGCGTGCGTGGTTGGCGGGGGTGGGTGCAGGTCCTAGCGTGGTGGGCCACCATGAGGGGTCCCAGGTGTTTTTGTGTGGGCCAAAGAGGATTATTTCGGTTTTGCTTGAGTTGAGTTTCAGGTGGTTGGCTGCCATGTATATATAACTTTTGTCAATATGTGTGTGGTTTCCCTGGGGGGAAAAGGGTCCGACTTGTCTAGTGGCAGTTTTAGTGCCAAAAAGAAGCGCAGAAGGTTTATATGACTACTGCAATGAGCAAATCTGTATTTTATGTAAATAGCTGAGAACATTAGTAAAGTCAGCCATTACCTGCGCTATAATACCAATGAAATGTATGTGCGGGGTGGAGGGCGGCTATGGAGAGATGAAGGGCACTTTTGCTGGGTGGTAATGAGGGAATCCAAGGAGGAGGGAGTGGGAGCACAAATAATGATTGTTGGACTGGGCGCAGGAGGTGCTAAAGACTGTGACAAATGGTATGTGACAAGGTGTTTTTTGAGTGTCTTGAAAGAACGTGCTGATTGAGGGAAGAAGCGCAGGTTAGGTGGCCTCTACTGTTGTACGTATCTCACACACACCATCGATTTTGTGACTGTCTACGTAGGCTAGTGTTTTAGAGCAACAGTTTAGCCAAGAGCAGAGATGGCATCTTGATGGATGACTGCTGCCTGCACTCGGGTTATAGAGGACCGCTCTGACATAGGATCAGAGACTGAGACATCAGATACTGGGACAGCATCTGAGGGACAGGACAATGGCGCAGACTCTGGGAGTGATTTTGCAGTCGGAGGAGTCCCATTCGATAACTCCTCTTCCAGTACATTATGAGGGAGGTGATGAGGACAGTCCTGCTGTCCCTTCGCAAGCTGTTTGTGCAACTGGGTAATAGTGGGTTAGCCCAACCCAGAGAGCAGGTGAATGCGGCGGCAAGCAGAGAGAGAGAGAGTGCTCTCTTGGGAGCTCCCCAATTTAGTTCAGCCCCAAATTCCACCACCCAAATCGTATTGTGGAGACATCAAAATTATCTATGGCAAAACAAACTGGTTTTGTAAGGCAGGCACCTGTGTTATTGGTCCTGGATTCGGCGGCCATATAGAGAAACACACTAAACCCAAACATTTCTGGAAACTAGACATTCGGGGGAGTCCACAGAGGTGTGACTTGTGTGGATTCCCCAAAGTTTTCTTACCCAGAATACCCTGCAAAGCTGAAATGTTGAATAAAAACTCTATTTTTCTTGCATTTCTGTCAAACAAACTACAGGAATATGCTGGGATCCACAAAATTCCTACCACCCAGTGACTCCTCACCTGTCCTGATAAAAACACTACCCCACTTGAGTGCCTACACCTAGTGCCTGCGTCAGGAATGGATCACCCCAGGGTCAACAGCTGCCTCACGTAAGGACCAACATTGACTGTTGTGTGATCTATTCCTGTCGCGGGCACCAGGCCTACCCACACAAGTGAGGTATTATATTTATCGGGAGACTTGGGGGAACGCTGGGTGGAAGGAAATTTGTGGCTCCTCTCAGATTCCAGAACTTTCTGTCACCGAAATGTGAGGAAAACGTGTTTTTTTAGCCACTTTTTGAGGTTTGCAAAGGATTCTGGGTAACAGAACCTGGTCAGAGCCCCACAAGTCACCCCATCTTGGATTCCTCTAGGTCTCTAGTTTTCAAAAATGCACAGGTTTGGTAGGTTTCGCTATGTGCCGGCTGAGCTAGAGGCCAAAATCTACAGGTAGGCACTTTGCAAAAAACAGCTATGTATTCTGTCAAAAAATGTGATGTGTCCACGTTGTGTTTTGGGGCATTTCCTGTCGCGGGCGCTAGGCCTACCCACACAAGTGAGGTATCATTTTTATCGGGAGACTGGGAGGAACGCTGGGAGGAAGGAAATTTGTGGCTCCTCTCAGATTCCATAACTTTCTGTGACCCACCGAAATGAGAGGAAAACTTGTTTTTTTAGCCACGTTTTGAGGTTTGCAAAGGATTCTGGGTAACAGAACCTGGTCAGAGTCCCACAAGTCACCCCATCTTGGATTCCCCTAGGTCTCTAGTTTTCAAAAATGCATAGGGTTGGTAGGTTTCCCTAGGTGCCGGCTGAGCTAGAGGTCAAAATCCACATCCAGGCACTTTGCAAAAAACAGCTCTGTTTTCTGTCAAAAAAATGGGATGTGTCCACGTTGTGTTTTGGGTCATTTCCTGTCGTGGGCGCTAGGCCTACCCACACAAGTGAGGTATCATTTTTATCGGGAGACTTGGGGGAACATATAATAGCAAAACAAGTGTTATTGCCCCTTATCTTTCTCTACATTTTTTCCTTCCAAATATAAGAGAGTGTGTAAAAAAGACGTCTCTTTGAGAAATGCCCTGCAATTCACATGCTAGTATGGGCACCCCGGAATTCAGAGATGTGCAAATAACCACTGCTCCTCAAAACCTTATCTTGAGCCCATTTTGGAAATGCAAAGGTTTTCTTGATACCTATTTTTCACTCTTCATATTTCAGCAAATGAATTGCTGTATACCCAGGATAGAATGAAAACCAACTGCAGGACGCAGCTCATTTATTGGCTCTGGGAACCTAGGGTTCTTGATGAACCTACAAGCCCTTTATATCCCCACAACCAGAGGAGTCCAGCAGACAAAACGGTATACTGCTTTCAGAAATCTGACATCGCAGGAAAAAGTTACAGAGTAAAACATAAAGAAAAATGGCTGTTGTTTTCAGCTCACTTTCAATATGTTTTTATTTCAGCTGTTATTTTCTGTAGGAAAACCTTATAGGATCTACACAAATGACCCCTTGCTGAATTCAGAATTTTATCTAGTTTTCAGAAATGTTTAGCTTTCCGGGATCCAGCATTGGTTTCACACCCTTTCCTGTCTCTAACTGGAAGGAGCCTGAAAGCACCAAAAATAGTAAAAATGTTGTATGTCCCAGTAAAATGCCAAATTTGTATTGAAAAATGTGGTTTTCTGATTCAAGTCTGCCCGTTCATGAAAGGTGGGAAGATAGTGATTTCAGCACCAGAAAGCCTTTGTTGATGGCATTTTCAGGGAAAAAAACACAAGCCTTCTTCGGCAGCCCTTTTTTCACATTTTTTTTGAAAAAACGAAATTTTCACTGTATTTTGGCTATTTTCTTGGTGTCCTCCAGGGGAAACCACAAACTCTGGGTACCATTAAAATCCCTAGTATGTTGGAAAAAAAGGACGCAAATTTGGCGTGGATAGCTTATGTGGACAAAAAGTTATGAAGGCCTAAGCGCAAACTACCCCAAATAGCCATAAAAGGGCTCAGCACGGGGGGGGGGGAGGCCCAGCAGCTAAGAGGTTAAGCAGATGATGGCACACAACTACTGTGTGGATGGAAGTATACAGAACATGTACACCTACACCTTTCCTGCGTTTTACCTTACTTGTCAAATATGCTGACAATTGTTGTGCCACATCTGTACATTTTACTAGATATGCACTGCATGTGTCCATATTCACCATGTCAGACCTGAAGTATGTTTTTGTGTGGACAGGCAGGTAGTGAAGCTGTGTAAACTCAGGACAGCAATGTCACAAACTAAAATGGCATCCACGTGTCCAGCATGCATTGGACTGCTAGAAGTGATCTTGTTCCGCCAGCGGAAGTCCTCATGGCGGAGTGCGGTCAGAACCACTGTGCAACTCCTCATTGGTTAACATTGATGTCAATCGAAGACTGGAATCAATAACTATCATCTCTGATGGTGATGGTTATGACCGCTGCAGTCATAACCACCAGTGTGTGTGAGACAGCACACTTGACTCCTGGCATTCGGAAGATACAGACCTCCACTTTGTGTGCTGCTGTGTCCTGTCTCTTGGAACAACAATAGCATGCACTGTAGGGCAAAGGGCCCCAGCCTTCTCAACAGAGGAGCTGGACAAACTGGTGGAAGGGGTCCTACCCTTTTATGGGAGGTTGTATGGAGCTCCAGGACAACAGGTCAGTACAACATCCATGGTTCCAAAAGTTGTGTGTTGTTTGTTGATGTCTGTGTGTGCTCATTCACGTCATGACTGACCATGTGTGTGGCATGCACATGAGATGTGTGGGACATTGCCAGTGTGCATGAGCAGGGTATGTTGTGTGTCACTTATGCTCACTGCTGGATTGTTATCATTTACATCATGTTCCCCCTTTTCTCATTGTTTCCCAATCAGGTCAGCGCCCACCAGAAGAAAGGGTTGCGGTGAGCCATAGCCAAGAAAGTCAGGACTCTGAGGTCCATTTCCGGCAGAGCACCCACTGCAGGAAGTGGAGGGAGGACCTGCGTCGCTAGGTCTGGAAGACAGCAGAGGCCCATTTGGGGACGGCCTCTCGATGTGGGAGGGGTACACGTCGTACCCTGACCCCCATAATGGCCTGCATACTGATGGTGGCATACCCTGATTTGAATGGCCGCTTGAAGGCAGCACAGCAGCCACAAGGGGGTAAATGTTGACTATCAGGTCACTACTGTATGGTTGTGCACTGTCACCCTCCTTGGACTTGGAATGAATGTAGTCAGACGTGATATAGGGAATGTGCAGTCCTGGTTGCCACACCCATCAGGTAGGAGTGTGTGGTGGATGCTATGTTGAGCCATGTAGAATGAGTAGTGGGGGTACAGTGACACATGATGGCACTGTATATGGGTAATGACAGGCATGTTACATGAGGGTTGCAGTTGCATCACTTCCTATATCAATGGATCTTCGGTACCACATGTACTCCTCACATTCCTATCAGTTAGTTAGTGTCCGGTTCCCTCTCTGCTTAGATTTATATCATCCTGAAGTGGATGACATGTGATTGGTTATAGTCCAGGGCTTGATTCTAGGAGCAGTCATTTTGGCAATGATGGGCATGTAATTGTCTTCATGCAGGGGTTTGGTCTGCAGGGTTGTAATGGGTTTGGATATAGCTTGCATGACTATTTTTGGTAAAGACTGCTAAATTGTACAATGTATGGCAGGCAGGGACTGTTATCTGCATTGTTTGCATGTGAAGTGGATGTGTGGGTTGTAATATTTTCCTCCCTTTCTGTTTCTGCCACCATCATTTTCTCTATTCTTCCTCTGTTTATGTTTGCATTAGCATCATCTAGCGAGGGCAAAGGGCACAGGCAAGTGGGGATGCTGCAGCCCATGGGACCCAGGAGGTGACCAGCAGTGAAGCTGAGGGGACCAGTGGGACGGAGGGCCAGGGGAGCACCATGGCAGAGACTGGAGGTACCACAACATCTGACTCAGAAGCCTCCTTCGATGGTGGCTTCCTGGCTTTAGCGGTCCCTTCTGGTACCACAAAAACACCATTGTTGTCCGCCACTGCCCTTTCCAGCACCGCCCTTCCTGTAGCACCCCACCCAGTTGCCCGTGCCCGATCACCCAGGAGGGTGGGTGTCTCCTTCACCTCAGGCACCTCTGTCCCTGCCCCAGTGAGCCCTGCTGTCCTCAATGAGGAGGCTATGGAACTCCTGAGGTCCATCTCTGTGGGGCAGACAACGATCGTGAATGCCATCCCGGGACTGACATCCCAGATGCAGCAGACCAATGCGTTCCTGTTATGACTCTGTTGTCCCATCTCTAGAGGGCGATGTAAAGGGACTGTCTGTACCCTGGGAATCACCTTGAACACTCATCTAGAGTCCCTTTCTGACTCCTGATTCTTTCCCTTTTCACTATGGTATGCTTTTTTAGAATTACATTTGCTTCCTGGGACTGCAAATCCAATAATGCACTGCCTGGTAGTCAGGAAAGCCTGGATTCTGCTATACATTGGCTTCTATGGGAGCAGTCCAGTTGCTCCTTTTTACTGGATTCTCTCCTCCAGGACTTGTGAGTGTCTGAAACTACATACACCTGAGACCTTTCCTGTGCAGCCCAGTCATGTGATTCCACCTTGGGTTTGCTGCAGCCTGGAAATGCTTTTAAGTAGCCATTTCCTCAAGATCCTCTTCGAACATTGGAGTTCAATTCCCTTGTGTTCCAGACCCTTCATGGGATGGTGTTCCAGTCTTGTTCATGTTTTGTTTCAGCTTGAACCTGCTTTCTGTTTCTCTGTCCTGTTTCTTCTTGTTCCAACCGGAGCCTGTTCCCTGTCTCTTGGCCTTGTTTCTGTTTGTTTCTTCTAGAGCCTGCTCCCTA
Source organism: Pleurodeles waltl (assembly GCF_031143425.1). Lineage (NCBI taxonomy): Eukaryota > Metazoa > Chordata > Amphibia > Caudata > Salamandridae > Pleurodeles > Pleurodeles waltl. The sequence continues at coordinate 1,176,702,237 of NC_090446.1, read as the reverse complement.
TTTCTCAGTCCTGTTCCTGCCTTGTTTCAGCCTGAACCTGCTCTCAGTTTCCCAGTCCTGTTTCCTGCTTGTTCCAACTCCCTGTATTCCAGTCCTGTTCTTGCTTGTTCCAGCCAGAGCCTGCTCTCTGTTTCCCATTCCTGTTTCTGCTTGTTCCAGCCAGAGCTTGTGCTCTGTTTTCAAGTCCTATTCCTGCCTTTGCTTCAGCCTGAGTCTGTTCCCAGTTCCTGACTCTGCCTCCTAGTTTGTTCCTTCTGTTTCCATTTCCTCTTGGGTATTTGTGTCTGGTAAATGTACTATCAGTCTTCACCTGTATATAAGTGTTTTCCTTTGTGGTGGGGTTTGCTTCTGGTTTCCAGGAGGCAGTTCCAGCCCCACATCCTTTGTCTAGTGTTATACGTAGTCTTTAGTACCTAAAAGTGACAGTGTGCTATTGCTGTTTTTCCAGGAATCGCCACTGTGTTTCCAGCTAGACCCACACGGGCTTGTCTTGTGTATGTAAGTATAATCCTCGTTCATGCTCTAAGGGTCCAGAGACAGAATCACTTCTGCTGCCTCCTTTCTATTGGGCTTGCTGGGTGACTATCTGTAAGAGCAATCTGCACAGAGGCATTGACATTCCCTGTTGCTGTTGAAAGTTCTGAGCCCTACTCTGTGTACAACCTTAGTGGTAACCTCAGTGTGTTTGTCCATTAGTAATCTGTTTCCTGTTTGTTCACACTAACATTGCTCTGATTTTACTTTCTTGTTTCCTGTGCCTGTCCATAGCAGTCCTTTCCCGTGTATGCCTTTAGCTGCTCTTCTGCCCCAGTACACTGCCTCTTTGGGATATTCTGTGACATCAAGGGGTGCCCCAACCAGAGTCCTGATCAGACCAGCACACAGACGTTAACACAGCCATGCACATACACAAAACACATCTGTAGCCACAACATAAACTTCTCCCACCACCTCCTCCTGTACAGTCATATCTCCATTCAAACCTGCCAGCATAGCATCATCACACATTAGTCCTGCTGTCATTCCTGTCATCCCCACAATCACCACAACAATAGACTCACAGTCACACACCACATCCACACTCACCACGACTACCGTATCTTCCACCTTCAGCACAACCACCTCACTTGCACACACCACCTCAACATTCACTCATACATCACCCATTCCCTCTTCCTGCTTCTCTGCCCCCTCCCAATACGTACCCACTCACCCACCTAACATTCAGCCACCACACACATACCGACACTGCACACACCAGCATCCACGTACATCACACAGACAGGTCAGACGACCACTCCCTCTACCTCCACTCCTCTCCCTCAATCATGTGACCGCCCTATGTACCTAAGAGTTTTCCTTGCCACACTTGACCTCTTTCCTACTCCTCTCCCACGCCGTCTTCCCTGTAAACAGTGTGTCCCCCTGTCCCTCTCAGGCCCTTCCACCTCCCATTCTTTGGGTACCCCCTCTGGTGTTTCCCCTGCTCCTTCACCCAGCAAAAAATCCACCCCTCCCAGTGCCAAGGTCACTGCTCCCAAACCCAAGCCAAAACATGCCCCTTCCACTTCCAAGCCTCCCATACCACCGCCACACCCCTGAGGTGCCTGCCTGTCCCATTCTGCCCCTATGATGTAGAGGCCTAGGTCCAGTCAGGAGTCAGGCTGGGCCATTCTTGATGGACAATGTGTCCTGCAAAATTGGACATTTGAACTTGCCATTGGCACTTTTGTATATAATTTATTGTCCCAATACAATGGCCCACATTGCTGTGGTTGGCAAGATGAGATGCTTGTCCTGGTTTCCTTCAACATTGTGGTGTGACATCTGTATACAAAGGTGTTTGGTGTCTGTGTGTGGATTGTGTCTATGTTGTTGTTTGTGCTTGTAGATGGTTTGGGCCATGGGGATGTTGTGATGTGTGTGTCTGCTTGCTTGTGTGTTTGTATGAGGTGTTGTGTGCATTTGTGTGTCTAGTCCTTGATTGTTGGTTGTACTTGTTGTGTCATCTGTGTGATTTTCTGGATGTGTGTTCACAGCTATTGATTGTGTGTCATTGCTACATGGAGTTCATGGTGTGAGTGTATGTGTGGTGTCGCACAACGTGCCAGTCTATGCCATTGTTGAGCTGTTTGTGGGGTAGTTGTCGTTGTGTGGTTATGGGTGTGTTGGTGGAGTTGTTGTGTGCTGTGTTGTATGTATCTGCATGGGCTTGTGTGTGCATTGGGTATTTGCCATTGAGGTATGTTGTGTGTACGTGTGTGTGGCCTTTACTGTGTGTGTGGGGTATGTGTGTTCTGTGTAGGAGTGCATTACTGCCATTTCCCTCCCTTCTGCGCTAGGTATACTTATGGTTGTCGTCTTCTTCGTCATCGGTGGTCCTGAAGGTGTATGACGAGATACAATGCTGGGAAGATTAGCAGTTCATTTGTCATGGTGGCCGCAGTGGTGTCTCTGTGCCTGGAGGTGGGTGTTTCCATTTATACTTTCTGTTTCCGCAAGGTTTTTCATGGCAGTATGGCTCCACTGGATATCCTGGCAGAGTGTTTACTCGGAATATGGAGGACAGGACATTGGCTGCCTCCTGCCTGAAGTTGTCTTCTGCCCACGGATGCTGCTCATCGACGATGGCAAGGCTGGCGGTGAGGTGTCTGTATTGCGTTGGATTCAACACGTTACTCGTTATTTGGAGGTCTGCACTGCGACCCTGCCGGTGGTCACAAGACCGCCATCGGCGTGGCGGTTCGGTTACCGCCAAACTTGGAATGAGCACCTCAGTTCCTTATAAATCATCAATTATTAAATTATTATATGAACCAATCTATTTACTTCACCATTCTCTAGTTAACTTATTCACCTCCAAAACGTGTCTCAAAACAATGTCACTGTCCCCCAATAGTTACTCTTATATATGTGTTTGCAGCCCACACCAGATGCACTATCAGAGGTCTTTGTGACGTCAAGCTTAGGTTTGTTTTCTCTTGCTTATTTTGTATAGGCTAATCATTTCTTCTCCTGATCAGCTGATGTAATCAAATACAGTGCTCACAAGAAACATGACATACATCTCTGATATAAAGCTAAAGTATGTTTTATCTTGCTTGTTTTCACAGGGGAATCATTTTCTCACCTGGCCAGTTGGTAAAGTCAAAATACGGGGCTCACGCAAAACATGACATGCATATTTGAGTGTGAAGTGCCAAAGTAAAATCACCTACTTGTGCCTCCTTACGATCTCATTTCATAGGGGACCCAGTGGGTGCGCCCTATAGTTGCACAATATAAACAGGTATTTACATATTTAAAATTATTATCTGCCCTATTACACATAATTATAGTACTGCATGTTCACATCAGTCATAGTAGTGGAAAGTCCTCACTAACTAGTTTCATAAAAGCAATTATGTACATGTAAGATTGTTCATATGGGGGAAACGCTGTGAACGACGACTCCGTAACAACGAAGTTGTGTTTAACGAAAGAGGAACAACGCTTTCCTTAACCACAACTTTGTTGTTTTGTGCCTTAAGCATGCATGTGCTGAACAACGCACATGCGTGGTTAAGGCACAGAACAAGGGAGTCGGCTGAGGAAGACGACCTGATGAGTTAGGTAAGTGGGGTGGGGGTTTGGGGTTTTAGTTTTAGGGGCAAAGTAGGGGGTCAGGGTATTTTTAGTTTTAGGGGTGGGGTGGGGGGTTAGGGTTTTATTTTTAGGGGCGGGGTGGGGTGTCAGGGTATTTTTAGTTTTAGTGGTGGGGGCTTGGGGTTCTAGTTTTAGGCGCGAGGGTGGGGCGTCGGGGTATTTTTAGTTTTAGGGGCGGGGGTTGGGGTTTTAGTTTTAGGGACGAGGGTGGGGCGTCGGGGTATTTTTAGTTTTAGGGGCGAGGGTTGGGGTTTTAGTTTTAGGGGAGGGGTGTCGGGTGGTTTAGGGGCGGTGGAGGGAGGGGAGAGGTATTTTTAATTTTAGAAGTGGGGTGGGGGGGTTGGAGTTTTAGTTTTAGGGGAGGGGTGGGGTTCAGGGTATTTTTAGTTTTAGGGGTGGGGGTCGGGGGTTTTAGTTTTAGGGGTGGGGTGGGGGGTTGGGGTATTTTTAGTTTTAGGGGCGGGGTGGGGGTTGGGGTTTTAGCTTTAGGGGAGGGGGCGGTTTAGGTTTAGGGAGGGGGGAGGGGATATTTTTAGGTTTAGGGGTGGGTGATCGGGCGGTTTAGGTTTGGGGAGGGGTATTTTTCGGTTTAGGGGTGGGGTGGGGGGTCAGGTATTTTTAGTATTTGGGGGTGGGGGGTCGGGGAGATTTAGGTTTTTAGGTGTGGGGTGGGTGATTGGGGTGGTTTAAGTTTTAGGGGTGGGGGTTGGGGTGGTTTTAGGTTTTAGGGGCGGGGTGAAGGGTTGCGGTAATTTTAGTGGTGGGGTTGGGGTGGTTTTAGGATTTAGGGGTGGTTTGGGGGGTCGGGTAATTTTAGGGGCGGGTGGGGGGTTGGGGGTTTTATCGGCGGGTGGGTTAGGCTCGGGGTAGTTTTAGGGATGGGGTGTTGAGGTGGTTTTAGGTTTTAGGTGTGGGGGTTGGGATAGTTTAGGTTTTAGGGATGAGGTGGGGGTTGGGGTTGTTTTAGGGGTGGGGGTTGGGGTGGTTTTAGGTTTTAGGGGTGGGTTGGGGGGCCGTGTAATTTTAGGGCCGGGGTGGGGGGTCAGAGGGGTTTAGGTTTTAGGGGCGGGGTGGGGGGCTCAGGCTAGTTTTAGGGGTGGGGTGGTTTTAGGTTTAAGGTGTAGGGGTTGGGGTACTTTAGGTTTCAGAGATGGGGTGGGGGTTGTTTTAGGGGAAGCGTGGGGGTCGTGGTAATTTCAGGGCAAAGGTGGGGGGTTCGGGTATTTTTAGGGGCAAGGGTGGGGTGTTGGAGTGGTTTTAGGGGAGGGGGTGGAGGGTCGTGGTAATTTTTAGGGGTGGGGGGCCGCATGCTGGAACCATGCATGCCTATCACTAATCCCTTTACCAGGAATGCCTTTAATACGAAAAATCGTTGTTAAGGCATTCGTGGTAAAGGTATTAGTGGTAACAACATGGTCATTATTCTGACCTCATTGTTCAGGCATGCGTTGTTCCAGCATGCGTTGTTCCGACATACATTCTTCATATGGATATGTCTACCACTGCTGATAATCCGTATTGTCTATTGCAATTGGTAGAATCAAAATGTCCTTCCTAACTCTATTGAGGTCCATGGAATATTATCATTTAGGCCTTCCTTATGGGTCGAGAGTCGATAAATCCATCTCTGGTCTTTCTCATAAAACCTCTGTTCAAGAGTTTCCTTTTGTTCCTTTACCTGGTCTAAGACCACCCAACACATGTCATTTGGAGTATGAGCCATCTCTAGAAATTGTTCTGTGAGTTTTCTAGTGTTTTTTCTGCACCTGATGTTACTGCGGGGTTCTCAAATACAGGTTTTTATCTTTCTGCTTGTCATTTCGATGTAACGCAGATTACAAGGGCAGGTTATCAGGTAGACTACATTATTGATATTGCAGTTTGTGTGCACCTTTATAAGTCATGTCCTCCTGGTTCTAATTCCATTGACTTTACTGTGTTTATAAGATTACATACATTACAATTCCCACAGCATAGTGATCTGTGTACCTCGGTAATCCCCATGTTTCCTGTACAGTTGTTATAGGATTGGCATTTTTTGTTACTTTGGATGAGTTCTGACTAGATTATCTCTTGAGCTTCTTGACCTTTTAAAGGAGAAGAGAAGAGAATCCCCAGTCCTATAACAACTGTATAGGACACTTGGCAATTACCAAGGATCACAGGCCACTATGCATGTGAGAATTGTAGTGAATGTATTTAATACTCTGTGTATATGGATATTTTTGCTTTTGGAGTAAGGGCTAAGGTAAATGGCAAACTGAGTGCTTGATGTAGGTACATTATAAAGTTTGTTTGAGTTCAGGAGTGGAGTGTGTTGTGAATGTAAAGTGAGCTCCAAAGAGTTGAAAGACACACATGATCAGGCCTTATGTATCTTGAATCTATTGGAGTCCCAGACATGAAACGATCAAATTAAGACACAAGAGATGATTTAGCTTCCTTTCACCTAGGTTAACTTCTGAGCATGAAGAGTATTAAATATGATGAGGAAAATGTGGAGGAGTCAACTGACTATGGTGAAAAGAGACAGATAGTAGAGAAGGACAGGGGCAGCAATGTAGGAATAGGCCTCAAAATAGCTGTAGTAGTACAATAAATGAGGCAAAACAGGTAAGTACACATATTAAACAAGACAGCGAGATGCAGAAAAGATCACTTCAGGAGAGGGGAAGCAGAAAGGAGTAGGAATATGAGAGCAACAGGAGTAACAGTAAGAATGATAGTGGGAGTAAGTAGGAGAAAACATATTAGTAAGAGTTGGTGTAAGAATGAGAAAGAATAGGTAAGAGTAGGAATAAATATGATTAAGAAGTAACAGTAGAAGTAGAAGAAAGTAGGAGTTTTTAGAAGTAAGTTAAGAGTACAAATAAAGGTGATAAGAACAAGCCCAGACGAAATGTCTATGAACTTGGCATAATCTTGTGTAATTTTTTTATTTTGCATTGCACTTGACACATGAAATGCCTGAATCATGCAATCATGCCGCATTGTGTAATGACGTGCCAATTGCGGCAAGCATTTTTCTCAACTTGAATGTGAATGACCAAAATGCGAATGGCTGCCTTTTGTTCCATATTTGTCTTTTGAGCTGCGTTTTTAGCGTAAAATGCTTTTGACAAGCGGATGCATCTCAAGCTAAAATATAGCACTAAATGCCAGTTTTATAGTGCATCTAGGTACATACAATTGTGTGTTTTATTTTTTCAGAAGTTCACATATTTGGGCAAATGTAAAATTCAGTCTAAAAGTCTGAGTCAGAAAGAAAGAGTAGGAGTATGATAATGATTAACAGTATGATAATGAGTAACAATAATAGTAGTAAGTATGAGTAGGACTCAGGAGAGAGAGGGAGTATAGTAGTAGTAGTAAAAAGGTTGAGTGGGTTTACTGATAGAAGTGGTGAGGGGTGGGAGTAGAAAATAGGAGAAGGAGCAGAAGAATGTTATAGTCATCGGAATGGAAGTAGTTGTAGTGATATGAGTAGGAGTTATATTAGGAGTGGGGGAAGTATAGGAGTAGGGGAAGGTACAGGGGTTGAGTTAGGCAAGTGAATGTGCTCCCATTGGAGTTCATGCATGTAGGAGGCTGGACTGGCTTGTAGTGAGTACCAAGGGGTACTTGCACCTTGCACCAGGCCCAGTTATCCCTTATTAGTGTATAGGGTGTCTAGCAGCTTAGGCTGATAGATAATGGTAGCTTAGCAAAGCAGCTCAGGCTGAACTAGGAGACGTGTGAAGCTACTACAGTACCACTTAGTGTCATATGCACAATATCATAAGAAAACACAATACACAGTTATACTAAAAATAAAGGTACTTTATTTTTATGACAATATGCCAAAGTATCTTAGAGTGTACCCTCAGTGAGAGGATAGGAAATATACACAAGATATATATACACAATAGCAAAAATATGCAGTATAGTCTTAGAAAACAGTGCAAACAATGTATAGTTACAATAGGATGCAATGGGGAAACATAGGGATAGGGGCAACACAAACCATATACTCCAGAAGTGGAATGCGAACCACGAATGGACCCCAAACCTATGTGACCTTGTAGAGGGTCGCTGGGACTATTAGAAAATAGTGAGAGTTAGAAAAATAACCCTCCCCAAGACCCTGAAAAGTAAGTGCAAAGTGCACTAAAGTTCCCCTAAGGACAAAATAGTCGTGTTAGAGGGAAAATGCAAAGAAAACACAAATCAGCAATGCAACAACGATGGATTCCTGACTGAGGGTACCTGTGGAACAAGGGGACCAAGTCCAAAAGTCACAAGCAGCTCGGAGATGGGCAGATGCCCAAGAAATGCCAGCGGTTGGTGCAAAGAAGCTCTTACTAGGCTGAAGAACTGTGAATACTGCAGGAACGACAAGGGCTAGAGGCTTCCCCTTTGGAGGATGGATCCCCCACGCCTTGGAGAGTCGTGCAGAAGTGTTTTCCCGCCGGATGGACGCCAACAAGCCTTGCTACACGCAAATCGTGCGTTTGTTTTGACGCTGCTGGGGCCCAGGAGGGACCAGGAGGTCGCAAATTGGACCTGCAGAGAGAGGGGACGTCGAGCAAGACAAAGAGCCCTCACTGAAGCAGGTAGCACCCGGAGAAGTGCCAGAAACAGGCACTACGAGGATGCGTGAAACGGTGCTCGCCGAAGTTGCACAAAGGAGTCCCACGTCGCCGGAGACCAACTTAGAAAGTAGTGCAATGCAGGTTAGAGTGCCGTGGACCCAGGCTTGGCTGTGCACACAGGATTTCCGCCGGAAGTGCACAGGGGCCGGAGAAGCTTGCAAAGTCGCGGTTCCCAGCAATGCAGCCCAGCGAGGTGAGGCAAGGACTTACCTCCACCAAACTTGGGCTGAAGAGTCACTGGACTGTGGGGGTCACTTGGACGGTGTCGCTGGATTCGAGGGACCTCGCTCGTCGTGCTGAGAGGAGACCCAAGGGACCGGAGATGCAGCTTTTTGGTGCCTGCGGTTGCAGGGGGAAGATTCCGTCGACCCACGGGAGATTTCTTCGGAGCTTCTGGTGCAGAGAGGAGGCAGACTACCCCCACAGCATGCACAAGCAGGAAAACAGTCGAGAAGGCGGCAGGATCAGCGTTACAGAGTTGCAGTAGTCGTCTTTGCTACTATGTTGCAGGTTTGCAGGCTTCCAGCGCGGTCAGCGGTCGATTCCTTATCAGAAGGTGAAGAGGGAGATGCAGAGGAACTCGGCTGAGCTCATGCATTCGTTATCTGAAGTTTCCCCAGAGACAGAGACCCTAAATAGCCAGAAAAGAGGGTTTGGCTACCTAGGAGAGAGGAAAGGCTACTAACACCTGAAGGAGCCTATCAGCAGGAGTCTCTGACGTCACCTGGTGGCACTGGCCACTCAGAGCAGTCCAGTGTGCCAGCAGCACCTCTGTTTCCAAGATGGCAGAGGTCTGGAGCACACTGGAGGAGCTCTGGACACCTCCCAGGGGAGGTGCAGGTCAGGGGAGTGGTCACTCCCCTTTCCTTTGTCCAGTTTCGCGCCAGAGCAGGGGCTAAGGGGTCCCTGAACCGGTGTAGACTGGCTTATGCAGAATTGGGCACATCTGTGCCCAACAAAGCATTTCCAGAGGCTGGGGGAGGCTACTCCTCCCCTGCCTTCACACCATTTTCCAAAGGGAGAGGGTGTCACACCCTCTCTCAGAGGAAGTTCTTTGTTCTGCCATCCTGGGCCAGGCCTGGCTGGACCCCAGGAGGGCAGCTGCCTGTCTGAGGGGTTGGCAGCAGCAGCAGCTGCAGAGAAACCCCAGGAAGGGCAGTCTGGCAGTACCAAGGTCTGTGCTACAGACCACTGGGATCATGGAATTGTACCAACAATGCCAGGATGGCATAGAGGGGGCAATTCCATGATCATAGACATGTTACATGGCCAAATTCGGAGTTACCATGGTGAAGCTACATATAGGTAGTGACCTATATGTAGTGCACGCGTGTAATGGTGTCCCCGCACTCATAAAGTTCAGTGAATTGGCTCTGAACAATGTGGGGGCACCTTGGCTAGTGCCAGGGTGCCCTCACACTAAGTAACTTTGCACCTAACCTTTACCAGGTAAAGATTAGACATATAGGTGACTTATAAGTTACTTAAGTGCAGTGTAAAATGGCTGTGAAATAACGTGGACGTTATTTCACTCAGGCTGCAGTGGCAGGCCTGTGTAAGAATTGTCAGAGCTCCCTATGGGTGGCAAAAGAAATGCTGCAGCCCATAGGGATCTCCTGGAACCCCAATACCCTGGGTACCTCAGTACCATATACTAGGGAATTATAAGGGTGTTCCAGTAAGCCAATGTAAATTGGTAAAGATGGTCACTAGCCTGTTAGTGACAATTTAAAAGTAATGAGAGAGCATAACCACTGAGGTTCTGGTTAGCAGAGCCTCAGTGAGACAGTTAGGCACCACACAGGGAACACATACATGCACACCTATGAGCACTGGGGTCCTGTGTGACAGGGTCCCAGTGACACATACATATAGGCCACAACCTTATGAGCACTGGGGTCCTGACTAGCAGGATCCCAGTGACACATAACAAACATACTGAAAACATAGTGTTTTCACTATGAGCACTGAGGCCTGGCTATCAGGATCCCAGTGAGACAGTGAAAACAGTGACAAACACCCTGACATACACTCACAAACAGGCCAAAAGTGGGGGTAACAAGGCTAGAAAGAGGCTACCTTCTCACACAACCCCCCCCCCAAACGAAGGACAATAAGGCTAACCTTGGCCAGTTGAGACTTTATTGTCTAAGTGGTGATAAGTAGAGAGTAGCTCTGCAATAGACTGGTTACTCCCTTTATCATCCACTATATGGTTACTTCCCTGTGGGGATGTAAACCACCCTGTTTGAAGTTTTTTAGCTAAGCAACAATGTGAAGATGTATTTTCAGAGTTTCTATCAGTAAGTTTTAGTTTAGAGCAGTGGGAATTGTCCACTGAACCTATTTGTAGTGATGGAAATGCCAGACAGGGATGCTGTCTCAGAAAAGCCATAGCTGGGCAAAAACTTTGTCCATCTGGCTGGAAGAGAGAACAGGGATGCTGTTTCTCTTGAGTTGGAGCAGGGCAGGGATGCTGTCCTATGAGCTCCACACTAGGGCAGGGATGCTGTCCTAAGTGTTGTGAGGTAGTGCATGGTTTCTGCACTAAAGTTTCTCTGGGAGGGTTGGAGGGATGCTCCATGTTAACTAAAATGGTGCTGTTTTTCTCACCAATGTTAGTTATCCCACAGAGAGGTACTTCCACCTCAGGGAGTCCAGCTTTGCCAGCTGATGATTCCCTTGGAACAGGTGCCACCCCAGGAGAGGTTTCTCCCACCACAGGAATAGTATCCTGAATGGTAGGGTGGTTAGGGGATACTGTGATACCCTTTTTACCTGTTGATGGAGAGGGATCCTGAGTTTTCAGGCCTTCTCTCCTTTGCTTTTTCATTTCACTTGAAATGAGAGGGAACAATTCCTCAGGGATGCCCAGCATGGCTGCATGGGCATAAAACTCTACATCAGCCCAACCTGAGGCCTCTAGGTCATTACCTAAGAGACAGTCTACAGGTAAGCTAGGTGATACCACCACCTGCTTAGGGCCAGTAACTCCACCCCAACTAAACTGAATTATAGCTAAGGGAAGAAACTTAGTGGAGTTATGGACATCAATAATCTTATACTGTTGTCCAATGATGTGTTGTTCAGGAGGCACTAGGTTTTCAGTCACCAAAGTGAAACTGGCACCTGTGTCCCTGTAGGCCAAGGCCTCAACACCATTTATTGAAACTGTCTGCCTGTACTTATCCATTGTAAGGGGACAAGCAGCCAGTGTGGCAAGGCCAGTGCCACTAGGTGTGACAGAAACTGTCTTGGGGCTGATTACATCAGTTTCCACTATGGACCCATAAGTGAACCCAACTACACCCTTTGCTTGACTGTTGCCAGCAGTCCCACCACTAGTACCACTACTGCTAGGGGCACTAGAGCTTGATGTATTAGTGGTGGTAGGCTCAGGGGGTTTACCTGGACAGGACTTATCCCCTGGCCTATGGCCTCTGTTTTTACACACAAAGCACCAAGGCTTTTTAATGTGTGCAGGTTGGGAAGAAGAGGAAGAATTTGTTTTATCCCCACCCTCTGAAGAGTGTTTAAGATTTGAAGTGGGATCTTTGGTTTTACCCTTATCCCCATGCTTATCTTGAGATTTTTCACCATCTTTCTTCTTATTGCCATCTTTGTCACCCCCTGTATGAACTTTTCTGTTCACCCTTGTTCTGACCCATTTGTCTGCCTTCTTTCCCAATTCTTGGGGAGAGGTCAGATCAGAGTCTACCAGGTACTGGTGCAACAAATCAGACACACAATTATTAAGTATATGCTCTCTCAGGATTGTGTTATACAGGCTTTCATAATCAGTAACTTTACTGCCATGTAACCACCCCTCCAAGGCCTTCACTGCCTGGTCAATGAAATCAACCCAGTCTTGTGAAGACTCCTTTTTGGTCTCTCTGAACTTTATCCTGTACTGTTCAGTGGTTAAGCCATAACCATCCAGGAGTGCATTCTTAAGAACTTGGAAATTGTTAGCATCATTTTCTTTTACAGTAAGGAGCCTATCCCTACCTTTTCCAGTAAATGATAGCCATAGGATAGCAGCCCACTGCTTTTGAGGGACATCCTGTACAGCACAGGCCCTCTCAAGTGCAGCAAACCACTTGTTAATGTCATCCCCCTCCTTATAAGGGGGAACTATCTTGTGCAGATTCCTGGAATCATGCTCTTTTGCAGGATGACTATGGGGAATACTGCTGCTGCCACCATGGGTATCTAAACCCAACTTCTGTCTTTCCCTCTCTATTTCTAAAGACTGTCTATCCAAATCCAGCTGTTGCTTCTTGAGCTTCAGTCTGGTTTGTTCCACTCTCAATCTATTGAGCTCCCTTTCTAACAATCTGTCATCAGGGTGGGTGGGAGGGACATTTCTAGATACAGAGGTATGATGGGAATGAACAGAAGGAGACCTGTCCCTTACAGAGGGCACCCTAACAGCTTGGCTACCAGCATAATGTGAGAGCACACCATCAGTATGGTGTGATTCAACCTCTGTACCAACTATGCTAGACTGTCTAGTAATGGGCAGGCTGAGAAGTTTCTTTCCTGAACCTTTTCCTGGGGGAGTCCCTGGATCAGATTGAGAACCATTAGCTACTTTTTCTACAGATTGGGCACTTATGGCCTTATCCTGTACTCTAAGCATATTAATTAACAGTTCTAAGGAAGGATTCTTCCCTACACTCAAACCTCTCTCTATGCAGAGACTCCTTGCTCCTTTCCAGCTAAGGTGATCATATGCAAGTTTGGACAGTTCAACTTTTTGGCCTGTGCCAAACATTTTTAGAGAGAGTTAAAGTGATAGACAAAGAGAAAAAAGTTTTCAGAACTTTTTGGAAAGACAGAAAAAACTTTTTAAACTTTTAAGAACTTTTTGAAAGTTTAGAAGTACTTTTCAGCACTTAGAAAAGAGTGAAAAGAGGAAATGCAAAACTTTTTGGCTATGTGTATATACACTGACCTTGTTTTGTATATTTTTCTCTTATGAAAAGTACAATGACAAGAGTGGTAAGTAGTCTCAAAGCACTTATCCCACCGCTGCACAACCAATGTAGGAGGCTGGACTGGCTTGTATTGAGTACCAAGGGGTACTTGCACCTTGCACCAGGCCCAGTTATCCCTTATTAGTGTATAGGGTGTCTAGCAGCTTAGGCTGATAGATAATGGTAGCTTAGCAAAGCAGCTCAGGCTGAACTAGGAGACGTGTGAAGCTACTACAGTACCACTTAGTGTCATATGCACAATATCATAAGAAAACACAATACACAGTTATACTAAAAATAAAGGTACTTTATTTTTATGACAATATGCCAAAGTATCTTAGAGTGTACCCTCAGTGAGAGGATAGGAAATATACACAAGATATATACACAATAGCAAAAATATGCAGTATAGTCTTAGAAAACAGTGCAAACAATGTATAGTTACAATAGGATGCAATGGGGAAACATAGGGATAGGGGCAACACAAACCATATACTCCAGAAGTGGAATGCGAACCACGAATGGACCCCAAACCTATGTGACCTTGTAGAGGGTCGCTGGGACTATTAGAAAATAGTGAGAGTTAGAAAAATAACCCTCCCCAAGACCCTGAAAAGTAAGTGCAAAGTGCACTAAAGTTCCCCTAAGGACAAAATAGTCGTGTTAGAGGGAAAATGCAAAGAAAACACAAATCAGCAATGCAACAACGATGGATTCCTGACTGAGGGTACCTGTGGAACAAGGGGACCAAGTCCAAAAGTCACAAGCAGCTCGGAGATGGGCAGATGCCCAAGAAATGCCAGCGGTTGGTGCAAAGAAGCTCTTACTAGGCTGAAGAACTGTGAATACTGCAGGAACGACAAGGGCTAGAGGCTTCCCCTTTGGAGGATGGATCCCCCACGCCTTGGAGAGTCGTGCAGAAGTGTTTTCCCGCCGGATGGACGCCAACAAGCCTTGCTACACGCAAATCGTGCGTTTGGCGTTTTTTTTGACGCTGCTGGGGCCCAGGAGGGACCAGGAGGTCGCAAATTGGACCTGCAGAGAGAGGGGACGTCGAGCAAGACAAAGAGCCCTCACTGAAGCAGGTAGCACCCGGAGAAGTGCCAGAAACAGGCACTACGAGGATGCGTGAAACGGTGCTCGCCGAAGTTGCACAAAGGAGTCCCACGTCGCCGGAGACCAACTTAGAAAGTCGTGCAATGCAGGTTAGAGTGCCGTGGACCCAGGCTTGGCTGTGCACACAGGATTTCCGCCGGAAGTGCACAGGAGCCGGAGAAGCTTGCAAAGTCGTGGTTCCCAGCAATGCAGCCCAGCGAGGTGAGGCAAGGACTTACCTCCACCAAACTTGGGCTGAAGAGTCACTGGACTGTGGGGGTCACTTGGACGGTGTCGCTGGATTCGAGGGACCTCGCTCGTCGTGCTGAGAGGAGACCCAAGGGACCGGAGATGCAGCTTTTTGGTGCCTGCGGTTGCAGGGGGAAGATTCCGTCGACCCACGGGAGATTTCTTCGGAGCTTCTGGTGCAGAGAGGAGGCAGACTACCCCCACAGCATGCACAAGCAGGAAAACAGTCGAGAAGGCGGCAGGATCAGCGTTACAGAGTTGCAGTAGTCGTCTTTGCTACTATGTTGCAGGTTTGCAGGCTTCCAGCGCGGTCAGCGGTCGATTCCTTATCAGAAGGTGAAGAGGGAGATGCAGAGGAACTCGGCTGAGCTCATGCATTCGTTATCTGAAGTTTCCCCAGAGACAGAGACCCTAAATAGCCAGAAAAGAGGGTTTGGCTACCTAGGAGAGAGGAAAGGCTACTAACACCTGAAGGAGCCTATCAGCAGGAGTCTCTGACGTCACCTGGTGGCACTGGCCACTCAGAGCAGTCCAGTGTGCCAGCAGCACCTCTGTTTCCAAGATGGCAGAGGTCTGGAGCACACTGGAGGAGCTCTGGACACCTCCCAGGGGAGGTGCAGGTCAGGGGAGTGGTCACTCCCCTTTCCTTTGTCCAGTTTCGCGCCAGAGCAGGGGCTAAGGGGTCCCTGAACCGGTGTAGACTGGCTTATGCAGAATTGGGCACATTTGTGCCCAACAAAGCATTTCCAGAGGCTGGGGGAGGCTACTCCTCCCCTGCCTTCACACCATTTTCCAAAGGGAGAGGGTGTCACACCCTCTCTCAGAGGAAGTTCTTTGTTCTGCCATCCTGGGCCAGGCCTGGCTGGACCCCAGGAGGGCAGCTGCCTGTCTGAGGGGTTGGCAGCAGCAGCAGCTGCAGAGAAACCCCAGGAAGGGCAGTCTGGCAGTACCAGGGTCTGTGCTACAGACCACTGGGATCATGGAATTGTACCAACAATGCCAGGATGGCATAGAGGGGGCAATTCCATGATCATAGACATGTTACATGGCCAAATTCGGAGTTACCATGGTGAAGCTACATATAGGTAGTGACCTATATGTAGTGCACGCGTGTAATGGTGTCCCCGCACTCACAAAGTTCAGTGAATTGGCTCTGAACAATGTGGGGGCACCTTGGCTAGTGCCAGGGTGCCCTCACACTAAGTAACTTTGCACCTAACCTTTACCAGGTAAAGATTAGACATATAGGTGACTTATAAGTTACTTAAGTGCAGTGTAAAATGGCTGTGAAATAACGTGGACGTTATTTCACTCAGGCTGCAGTGGCAGGCCTGTGTAAGAATTGTCAGAGCTCCCTATGGGTGGCAAAAGAAATGCTGCAGCCCATAGGGATCTCCTGGAACCCCAATACCCTGGGTACCTCAGTACCATATACTAGGGAATTATAAGGGTGTTCCAGTAAGCCAATGTAAATTGGTAAAGATGGTCACTAGCCTGTTAGTGACAATTTAAAAGTAATGAGAGAGCATAACCTCTGAGGTTCTGGTTAGCAGAGCCTCAGTGAGACAGTTAGGCACCACACAGGGAACACATACATGCACACCTATGAGCACTGGGGTCCTGTGTGACAGGGTCCCAGTGACACATACATATAGGCCACAACCTTATGAGCACTGGGGTCCTGACTAGCAGGATCCCAGTGACACATAACAAACATACTGAAAACATAGTGTTTTCACTATGAGCACTGAGGCCTGGCTATCAGGATCCCAGTGAGACAGTGAAAACAGTGACAAACACCCTGACATACACTCACAAACAGGCCAAAAGTGGGGGTAACAAGGCTAGAAAGAGGCTACCTTCTCACAATGCATTACAATTTGAAGAACCAATATCCCTGTGGGCTGATCAATAATGCAAATGACACAAACAACAAGCAATAGCTATAGGATCCCCCTTATATATTTTTTTACTTATCATGTGAGCTCTGGCAGGCAACTAATGCTGTCTTTAGGGTAGGTCAGAGACTAGTCTGACATCAATCCCTTTAATAAAAGTGTAGTCAACCATTTAAGAGCTCAGAACAGACGTTTGAAAATCCAGGTGTACACAGTAACTCGTCCATTTTACATATGAAAATAATGAGATTTTATAAGGGGAAGCAACTCCGTATCAATTTGGTCCTGAGGTGGAGTTCACAACGTATCAAAGACATCCCAGGCAATGCTATAATCAGCCACAAATGGTTGATTTTAATAGTAAAAAGAGATTCTTGAGTTGTATTCACCACCTATGACCACTCTGGCTTCATTGATACGAAGGATATCTTATAAACTAACTGTTCTAGCTCTGCAATCAGAGGTTCTAAACAAGACAAAGCTGTTGGAGCTCTTTTTGCTGTGTTGTGAGGCCTTCCTGAGCCCACATTGGTTCTCCACTTTAGCTTAGTTTTATATATCATTTTTCATCTGTTTTAGCTGACATCGCTATTAGCAGTGACATTTTACACATTTGAGCTTGCTTGATATTGTTCGGAGAATACATTGTACATGCTGCTTGTTTTCAGTTAGCCTTCCTTGACATGTAATCTGTACACTCTGTTTAAGACTAGGAGCAAAGTACAAGATACCCAGGTGATTCCTTTATCTGTTGGGAGACAGCCTCTAATATCTAGACATATCTGTACTTCAGAGCTGCACATCCAGCACAGCATGGTTTTAATTATATAAAGTATGCAGGGGGGTCAGAGAAGCACTCAGGCCACTAGTAGTCTGGAATGGATGCTGTGTTCGACATGCAGATCTGATGATGCGGATATTTCATCTGAAAAATAATGATTGCTAACTCCACTGTAGACCGGCACCCTCGCTCAGCTTCCTAGGTATAGGGGTCTCAGGCTGTACTATTAGATCAGGCATAAGCGGAGGGTACTCCCACCATTCTCTCAAATTGTAGATAGAGCTAGGTAAGACTATATAGATCTAAGATCACTATGGTTGGATTGTTAATTATTTTCACCTTGTTAGTAACGCTGGTTACAATGCTTTGTTTCATCTGCCTAATTATCACAGCTCACCCTCTTTATACAAGAATACGATTATTTAAATAAATGTTTGAAAACCTTCATTCATACCTTTCTTTGGTTTACCCTGGGCAAGCATGAGTAAACAAAGATAGGGGTAAGATCTGTTTCCACAACTTCTATGGAGTCATGTTCGAGGGTGCTGTAATCATCTGTTACCCTGGGAAGGTTAGGGATTTAGGTGAGGCACTGTGAGCTAGCTAGGAATTGGGTCGGTAGTTACTGATGGTGTAAATGGACTCATTCCCCTCATCCTAAAGTTCTTATACGGTAATTTGCAGTTCTACCTTTAAGTGGGAACCCTATAACAGATGATCATGCTAATGGGATAGTTAACAAATCAGACTCAGAGTTACATAATTATACATCATCTCAACAATATCTACAGATGCAAATATTATCTTTGTGATTTCAGGAAACGAGGTAAAATTCATTTTGACATTGGAGACAAAGGTCTTTCCTGAAGATGGCTGTACATGCTGCAGAGACATTTCATAATATAGTTGTACACATTTGCTTCCATCCAAATAAACATTCTTCTGCTTCAGTAAATGCACATTGCAAACCATTTCTTTTATTGATGTTAGCTTCACAATCATCTTTGATGCCTCTAACCTCTTTAGGAAGATGTTAACTGCCTTTTTTTGTCAGCTATTCAAGGAAAATATTAAAACACAAGTCAAATCATCTCATTAAGATATTTATGTTCTATGTACATGTTGTACAGAAACAGAAGTAAATTCAACGTTTGACACCTATTAATGAGCACCTTATCCATTCTTTGCCATCTTTTAAATTAGGAGTGGCTACACCACAACCTACTACGTTGACCTGTACTATGATCCTACATGGTTGTTTTAGGAATAAGAGACTAATAGGGATTCCTAGCGGAACCACATTTTGGTCTTCATTCACAGAATGCATTTTTGTAGTCTATAAAGTAGTACTCTAATTCTTAATCACTGCAACCTGCAATTCACAGACGTATTGGTGGAGATCCCCACTTCTGCCTCTTGTATCTTTTCTGTGTGATCACTTGACCTGCAGGAGTGTGTTTTTACTATACATGTGGGAAGCAGCAGTGGGATGGTGGAAAAATAAGAAATACTTACTTACAAAACAGTGGGACCACTGCAGTTCAGTTCAGTTCAGTAATGGTGTCAGACCAGGCTTATATATATTCTGGTAGTGCCTTGTATTAATTCACCACACACAGCCATCAGCCAATGGAGCAATGGATGCAGGAAACTACGCTATCAGCTCACAACAACTAATTTCACTAAATCTAAGGAGTATACAGGATTTCTAGCCCTGTGAAACGTGTATGCCTAATGACACAATAGAGGAGCAAGCTGACCACACACATCACTAGATACTTTGTCTATATGACAGACTCAACAAGTGTGAGAAAACTGGGCTGATTACAGATGCCCCCTAAATTTTTGCCCACATTTCTCACTTTTTGCTGGTGACTCTGATAGTGCCCTGGGTACTGCCGATCAGTCCCAGGGCCTATGCTCTGTGTAAAATGGGTATGCACATTATGCTGATTATAACTGTCATTATCCACCTACCTATAAGTTCCTAGTATGTGGTAGGGCATGTAGGTTTAGGGACCCCGGCATGTGTAGTGCACCCATATGTGCATTGCTGAGGTGCCCAGTGTCATTTTAAAGGCAGTCCTGCCTTCCTGGCTGCTTTTAAATTAAAGTTATATGCAAATTCAACTTTTGAATTAAAAGTACTTCCAAAGTCTTAAACAACCTTATTTTTACATATAAGTAACCCCTATGGTGTGCTCTAAGTCCCTCTAGGGTTAAGTGCCATATACCTATAAGCAGGGACCTTATAAAAATTGTTTTATAAGCCCAGGAAAGGTAAAATAGTCAAATTCATTTTTCCCTCATTGTAGTGAATGGCATCCAAAGGCTAAAATGGGGAGACTTTTTTAATTAACAAAGTCCCCATAACAGCCAGATATCTTGACTTTGGTATCAAATTAATTGTTATAATAAATCCCACAACTTGCTATTGTTGAATTCAATATAACTAGTTTAGGTATAGAGTTTTAAAACTCTACCTGAAAGTTGCCAACTTCAGCTCTATAGTGTTCCAATCTGAATGGCCAGCCTCTGCCAACCTGATCAGGCGGCATTGATGAGGTGTGAAGTGGCCTGGGATGAACACAAAGGATGTGGCAGGGAGAGGAAATCTGCCTCAGCAGATGGTGAAACAGGATAAAGAGAGAGCAGCCAAACTGGTCTTCAAAGGCAGGGAAGGACATTTGGAGAAGCTCAGGACCTCCCCCATTTCTTGCAAGCGCACACAGTTAGATGCCCTCTTGATTAGATTAGGAGAGGGCAGGAGAGGTGGGTTTTTAGAATTTTTTGCCACCCCAGTAGGAGGGCTAAGCCAGACCGATGTTTCAGGAATTATTTTTCTTGGGATTGATTTTTGCCACACCTCTTAGGAAGTGGTAATCCAACAGGGTGGTGTCCTGCCTGTGAATGAACAGTCAGACCCCCTGCTTTTGACCCCAGGAACAAGGATACATTTGGCAGAGTTGCACCCACACCTCCTGCTGGAAGAAAATATTGGAGAAGGGGCATTGCCCTGCTTGACCACTGGTCTTCACCTGGAAACTGCACTCACAGGGACTGCACCAGCTTCAAACTTTGGGCTTCATCAAGAAAAGGACTTTCCATTGCTTCTGCAACTCCAGGAGTGGACTCACTGTAAGTTACAGGTACAAAGGAGCTGCCTAGAGTCCCTTGCATCAAGTCCTGCAAGAAGATCCCAGCTGACGAGCGTCCAGTGGCCATTTGAGGATTCTGACCAGGTGTGTTCTTGGAATCGTAGTCCCAACTTCCAAGGAGCAAATCAGAGCTTCTGAAACTTTGGAACAAGTTGTGGACACTTCAAGGACCCAAAAACGACCTCGGGAAGAAGATACAGACGTTTGGAGACATTTGGAACAACTGTTATATACTGCTCCATACTTTGAAGAGGTGAACTGTGGGTGTTGTAGTTCCAGACACCAAGAGGCAAACCAGAGCCTCTGAACCCTTGGATGGTGGACCACTTTCCAGTATAAAGAAACACTTCAGAAAGTACGTTTAACAGTGTTAAATCTTGGGGGGCCTTAACTCTGTGCTTTGTTACTGACCAGTGTGACTTTTTGTTTTTTTAACCCTTTGAGCAGTATTTGCTTCTAAGCACTAGAATTATATTTAGGACCTTTTTATGACATTGGCCGTGAATCCCACTTCCCGCCATGTTGACTGCCACCAACATACAGCCGCCACAGCGGATAACCGTTCACCATATTCTGACACACACACACACACCAATCCGTCACTATTCAGTCACACACACAATTCCGCCACACTAAAGGTCAGTGATAAACTGGCGGTATCAAAACCCACACTGTTACGCCAACAGAACCACGCCCACCACATTATGACCAACCAATCACCATGGCAGACATTTAATGGCATTAAACCATTGGCGGTACATACCGCCGCACTCAAAACACACAAACTCAAACAAAACAACACCACATTGGACAATTCAAACTACACACATCTGACATACATACACACGCCACACCCACACCACTATAAAACACACACCCACATTACCCACAACCACTTATGAATGCAAACCATTGGCACAAGACAGACAAAACGACCAAAATGACCAAAACGACCACAGACAAGACCAGAGACACACATCACCATCACCTATTCACCACCCACGCACCCCACATCACATACCTCAACACATCACCCTACACACCCTCACCCACATAACTCACACAACACCCATGTTACCACAACGACACCCTAGATATTCTGAGGAGGAGTTAAGGGTCATGGTGGAGGAAATCATCCGGGTAGAGCTACAGCTATTTGGAGCACAGGTGCAGCAGATATCCATTGCTAGGAAGATGGAGCTATGGCGGAGGATCGTGGACAGGGTCAACACCATGGGACAGCACCGCAGAACAAGGGACGACATCAGGAAGTGGTGGAACAACCTACAGGGGAAGGTACATTCCATTGCAGCAAGACACCAGCTCACAGTACAGAGGACTGGCGGTGGACCCCCATCTCCATCCCCACAACTAACAACATGGGAGGAGCAAGTCTTGGCAATCATTCATCCTGAGGGCCTGCCAGGAGTAGCAGGAGGACTGGACTCTGATAAGTCAACTCTATACCACTACTATCCCCCTATTTGCATGCCATCACATACCTCAACCATTACCCTCACTCCCATCAATCCACCACCTCCCACACACCCCACCATCACAACCCACTCATCCCAATGCCACGTCCTCCATGCCATACCAATGCATGGACACCACTCACAGACCTGCATGTACACCTATCACTAAACCATGCACACTAGAGAGAATCAGCTATCCCACCACATAACAACTCACACAAGGTAAAGCTGCCAGGGCAATAACAATCACAGAGGGAAACACACCCATGCACAATATGTCACACACTGAAAAAATAACACTGCATTTATATCCACACAGGTATGCCAGCCAATGTCACCAGAGAAGAGGTGCCAGCACTATCCAGTCTCCCCACCGAAGAGGCCCACAGTGATGACTGCGACTCTGCTCGCCTGGATCTGGATGACCAACCTGGCCCATCAGGGACCTCCGGACACTCGGTTACCCAGCCACAGTCACACACCACCACAGAGCCTCCCCCCTCAGGAACCACTACCACAGTACCCACCCAGCAAGCCCATACCTCTGTCCCCAGGATACATCGATCAGCAGTGTGCCCACCACTACTGGGACCCCAGGGCACACCTCGAAACCAAGACAATCAGGGACCTGGGGCCAGTGGCAGTGGGCACACGGTTCAGGGGACAGAGGCACAGGACAACAGGGGAGCTGGGAGGACTGCTGTGGGCCACGGGGAGGACAGGCCCAGGAAATCAACTTTCCAGGAGGCACTCACTGAGTTCCTGGGAGCATACCAACGTTCTCAGGATAGGCTGGGCCAGATCTTGGACAACGTGCAGGAAAACAGGCAGCTGCAGGAGGGACAGTACCAAGGGATCAGGGAGGACTTGAAGTCCATTACCACCACCCTGGTTTCCATAGCAGGGGTGCTGGCAGACATGCCCAACTTTATGAGGGAGGCAGTCGTACAACAGCGGGTCCCTGCCACTAGCCAGACTACTGAACAGCCCTGCACCTCCGCTGCCGCTAGTGAACAGGAGGCCCCGCCACAGGACCAACAGGCCACCAGCACCCCTCCCCCTGCAGAAGGAGAACCATTCCCTGTGATCCAGCCAGAAGCCAGAGACTATTGCCAAGACCCCAACCAGGAAATAAGACTCTCTTGATTGTCATCCTTGTGTCCCACTCTGTCACCCTGTCCACCTTGAAATGCCATTGCTCCCTTTCCTATGCGCCCTTGGACAATGCACCTGTGCTACAAATAGACTGGAACTATACTCTGGACTTTCCTCCATCATCACTCCAGCCCATTACACTTCTCTCTTTTCTTCCTAGCACTGCAATAAATACACTTTGAAAAATACAACTATGGAGTATGTCAAATGATTTAAGTACATATTCGTTTAACAAGGTTTAAACATTGCAATTCAACTGTACATTAATGTTTACATATGAAAGACCTGTAGTTGGCAGCAGTGAACACACCAGGAGTGATAGTGGGGCACCAACATCTGCAAAAAGAGTTGCCAAAAGCTACAATGAGTGGGCATTGAAGTGGGAAATAACAGCCTGCTAGTGACAATGTGAAACAGAAACATTACAATGAAATGTGAAGTTACACTGTCTTACCTCTGTGTCATTGGAAGTATTGTCTACTCACTGCAGTTCTGTTGTCCTCATCCTCATCTTCTGCCTCCTTATCTTCACTGTCCACAGGGTCCACTGCTGCCACACAGACATCTACAGCCTCCTCCTCCTGCAGAAAAGGCACATGGTGTCTCAAGGCAAGGTTATGCAACATGCACCATGCCACGATTATCTGGAAGACCTTCTTGGGTGAGTAGCACAGGGATCCACCTGTTAGATGGAGGCACCGAAACCTGGCCTTCAGGAGGCCAAATGTACGTTCAATGATCCTTCTTGTTCGCCCATGTGCCTCATTATAATGTTCCTCTGCCCTTGTCCTGAGATTCCTCACAGGGGTCAGTAGGCACGATAGGTTGGGGTAACCTGAGTCACCTGCAAATATCGAGGGACAACAGTTAGCCACACACTACCCCTTAAGGCCCGCACCATACCCGTACACCAACATCCACTGGGTGGGAAGCGAGGCTCACCTATTAGCCACACCCTGTGCCTCTGTAGTTGGCCCATCACATTTGGGATGCTGCTATTCCTCAGGATAAAGGTATCATGCACAGACCCTGGATACCTAGCATTGACATGGGAGATTCCCTGGTTCGCAAGGCACACCATCTGGACATTCAAGGAGTGAAAACTTTTTTCTATTTCTGAAGACCTGTTCATTTTGCTGGGGGGGGGGCAAATGCAATATGTGTTCCATCAATTGCCCCATTGTTGTTGGGGATATGTCCCATTGCATAGAACTCAGCCTTCACCATGGCCAAATCCTCCACCTAGGGGAAAACAATGTAGCTGCACATGTGTTTAATCAGGGCAGCCAACACTCTTGTCTGCACTATTGAGAACATTGTCTGTGACATTCCTGCTGCCAAGCCCACTGTCACTTGGAAAGAACCAGTTGCCAGGAAATGGAGCATAGATAGGACTTGCACGAGAGGGGAGATCCCAGTGGGGTGACAGATATCAGATATCAGGTCAGGCTCCAGTTGGGCACACAGCTCTGTGATTGTGGCCCTGTCAAGTCTGTAGGTGAGGATAATGTGCCTGTCCTTCATTGTTGCCAAGTCTACCAGGGGTCTGTACATGGGGGATATCTTAATCTCCTAGTCATTCACAGTGGTTGCAATCTATGGGGCAAAAGAGTGAGAAGCCGGTCATAAACTGTACATTGTAGCCACTACAGTTGAATACATGATGTGTATTGGAAATGTATTAGTGGCATGTGTCCTGTGTGTACAATTGTGATCTGTGATGCAGTTATGATCCATGGCCTGCCCCCCCCCCCGAAATGGTGCCCGCCTGTCCTGTATGGAGGAACAGGTGGAAGTGGGGTAATTCCGCTGACATTGTGTGCCGTTGCGGGAGGCGGTCGGGAACCACTGTGCAACTCCTCTATGGTTATTATTGGGCCCTGTGGGGTACAGTGGCCAATGGTGATGTATGCCGGCGGTGACAGTATGCACCATGACAGACGTCACTGCCATTTTCTATCCGTTTACTCACTTGTTACCTGACCTTCAACAGGAGAGGGCCTACACTGCATGTGCTGCTGTGAACTGTGTCTGGAACCTACCATGGCCCATGTGATTGAGGAAAGGGCCCCTACCTTCAACTCGGCGGAGTTGGGGAGACAAGTGGAAGGGGTCCTACCCCAGTACAGACTGCTGTATGGGCCTCCAGACCAATAGGTGAGTACACTATGAGCTCAATGCATGGGGCATAAATACATGGCGATCTTGTGTGTGTGAAGGCCTTGAGTAGGGGTGGTTGGTAGATAGGCCTTAGGCAACGTGCAGCATGTATGCTGGCCCATGTCTGTGAAAATGGGGATGGGAGGGCTATGGTGGGCAATGAGTGTAACAGCCAGGACGATCTGACTAATACCTTTCCTGTGTATATCTCCTCTGGAGGTCAACACCCATCAAAAGAAGGGTATATTGCGTGCCATCGCCAAGGATGTGCGGACCCTGGGGTTCTACGGCAGGTGGAGCACCCACTGTCGGAAATGATGGGAGGACCCGAGATGCTGGGCATCCAAGACTGCGGAGGCCCAGCTGTGGATGGCCTCCCAACGACGAAGAGGTGCCTGTCGAACCCTGACCCCCCTGAAGCCCTGCATACTGGCAGCGGCCTTTCCGGAGCTGGATGGGTGCTTGAGGGCATCACAGCAGCCACAATGGGGTGAGTACAGTGCCCATCATTACTACTTAGGCCTGATGGGGTGGTATCCGGGTGTGGGATGTGTGTCTGTGGGTACCCGTGGTCCAGGCCTGACATTGCAGCGTAGTTCCCTTGTTGGGCAGGGTTCTGACGTGAAATCCCTCCTACCTAGCTGGGCAGTGCTGTGTGGATACTAGGTATGCTGTAGTTGGCGGTATGTGTCCCTCCCCATGCCCTGGTGACTAGTGTTGTTACTGGTAGTGCATTGCTTAGTGCATAGGGCTGTTCCCTGTGTGAGAGGGTGCTGTGTACGCCAGTGGTGGAGTTGGTGCAGCCATTGACCAAGCGTATCCTTTGTCTCTATCCCCCCCTTTTTGTTTTGTCATCCTGTCCTTATGTGTATTAGCATCATCTGGCGGAGGAGCAGAGGCACCAGTGACGGAGGGAGCTGCATCCCACAGGACCCAGGAGGCAGAGTCCACCGGCAGTGAGGGCACCAGTGGGACGGAGGGGGAGAAGAGCACCACGGCGGAGACTGGAGGGGACAGTTCGGACATGGATACCTCCTCCAATGGAAGCTCCCTGGTGGTAGCGGACACCTCTCTGTCCACTCCAGCTACAGGTACAGCCACCACCTCC
Organism: Pleurodeles waltl; assembly: GCF_031143425.1. NCBI lineage: Eukaryota > Metazoa > Chordata > Amphibia > Caudata > Salamandridae > Pleurodeles > Pleurodeles waltl. The sequence goes on along the minus strand of NC_090446.1, from coordinate 1,176,675,903 downwards.
CATACCAGAACCGCCCTCCCAGCAGCCCCTCATTGAGTTGCCTGTGTCCGCTTACCCAGGAGGGTGGGCATCTCCTTCACCCCAGGCACCTCAGGCCCTGTCCCAATTAGCCCTGCTGCCCTGAGTGAGGAGGCTATTGACCTCCTGAGATCCATCTCTGTTGGGCAGTCAACCATCCACGGGCTAGCAGCCCAAATGCAACAGAACAATGCATTTCTGGCGGGCATTCACACTGGCTCGGCGGCCCAATAGAGATCAATCCAGGCTCTGGCCTCCTCTCGAATGGCAGCCATTGTCCCTGTTTCCACCCTCCAACTTCCTCTATCCAATCCCATTCCCCTCAACCCCAACCTATCCCAAGCACACAGGCAGATGAACATGCACACAGGACAACACACAAAAGTGGCACAGGCAAACACAGGCACCACACTTCATCCCACAGGCACTCACACAAACACCATCCAGATGCAGACATATCAGACATATCAACATCCACTGCCTCCACTGTGTCCCCCTCCTCCACCTCCCTCCCAGTTGTGTCTACAATCACACCTGCATGCACTACATCCTCAACTACTACCCCATCACCAGCACTCCTAGCAGACACCACCCCAACAGCCATGCACACTTCCCCGGTGTCCTCTCCCACTGTGTCTGTGCCCCCTCCTCCCAAAGTACACAAACACAAGCACTCAGACACCCAAAAGCCATCCACCTCACAATAGCATCCAGCCCATGCACCTGTACCCAAACACAGCAGACAGACACCTCCTACAACCACTCCCTCTTCCTCCACTCCCAAACCTTCTCCTTCTTCTCATCCCAATGTCCCTAAGCAGCTTTTCCTCTCCACCATTGACATCTTCCTTATCCCCTCCCCCCCGTCCTTCACATCTGGCCAGTGTGGCTAAAACCCAGGCAAGCACCTCAGCCACCCAGTCCACGGGCCCAGTAGAGTCCACAGCAATTCGTGGTGGGAAAGGATCCAGGGCACCAGGCAGCCACACGGAAAGGGTGCCTACCCCAAGTGCTGTCAGGAAGGGCAATGAGCCCTCCCCAGCTGCTGCCAGGAAGGTCAAGGTGCCACCCCCAGCTTCTGCCAGGAAGGACAGGGAGATACCCCCAGCTGCTGCCAGGAAGGGCAAGGAGCAATCCCAAGCTGCTGCCAGGAAGGGCAAGGGGCCTGCACCATCTGGCAGAAAGGACAAGGGTCCTGTTGCTGTGACTCAGTTGGAGCCCCCACCACCAACCATGGTGGTGCAGCCATCCGAGGCCACAGAGGATGGGCTGGAGCCTCCCCTCCACCACCACCACCAGCAGCAGCACTAGTGGGCAACTGTCCGAGGCTGCAGGGGATGGGCTGGAGCCTCCCCCACCACAAGGCTGCAGGGGTTGGGCTGGAGCCTCCCCCACCACCACCACCAGCAATACCAGTGGGCAGCCACCTGAGGCTGCAGCGGATGGTCTGGAGCCTCCCTCACCACCACCACCAGCAGCACTGGCACCACCACCAGCAGTGGGCAGCCGTCTGAGGCTACAGGAGATGGGCTGGAGCCTCCTCCCCCCCACCACCACCACCAGCAGCACCAATGGGCAGCCGTCCAAGGCTGCAAGGGATGAGCTGGAGCCTCCCACCACCACGACCAGCAGCAGCACCAGCACCACCACCAGCAGCAGCACCAGTGGGCAGCCGTCCAAGGCTGCAGGGGATGGGCTGGAGCCTCCCCCCACCACTACCAGCAGCAGCACCAGCACCACCAGCAGCAGCAGCACCAGTGGGCAGCCGTCCGAGGCTGCAGGGGATGGGCTGTAGCCTCCCCCCACCACCACCAGCAGCGGGCAGCCATCCGAGGCTGCAGGGGATGGGCTGGAGCCTCCCCCCACCACCACCACCAGCAGCAGCACCAGCACCACCACCACCAGCAGTGGACAGCCGTCCGAGGCTGCAGGGGATGGGCTGGAGCCTCTCACCACCACCACCGGCAGCATCAGCAGCACCACCACTGAGCTGCCGTCACCACCGGCAGACAGTGTGTAGTCCTGAGTCCATGAGCTGCTGTGCGGCCTGCTCCCTGCTAATCCTGTGGGTATGACACACACCTGAGACACTGTGAGCTTGCACACACCAAGATCTGCATCACGAGGCTCAATGCCCTCTGCAGAACCAGTGGGTAATTCACCCACTCACCCCATCCTCCCCAGGATGAAGATCACAGGGCACAATGCCCCCTCCAGAATCAGTGGGTAAGCCACCCACTCACCCGATCCTCCCCAGGATGAAGATCACAGGTCACAATGCCCCCTCCAGAACCAGCGGGTAAGCCACCCACTCACCCGATCCTCCCCAGGGTGAAGATCACAGAGCACAATGCCCCCTCCAGATCCAGTGGGAAAGACACCCACTTGAGAGACTGTGGCCTTGCACACCCCAAGGACCAAGAAGTGGTCAAGTCAACCACTTGAGAGACTGTGGCCTTGAACTCCCCAGGACAAAGCATTGGGCATATCACTGTGGCCTTGCACTCCCCAGGACCAAGAAGTGGGCAAGTCATCCACTTGGGAGACTGTGGCCTTGCACTCCCCAGGACCAAGCAGTGGACAAGTCACCCACATGAGAGACTGTGGCCTTGCACTCCCCAGGATAAAGCAGTGGGCAAGTCACCCACTTGAGAGACTGGTGGCCTTGCACTCCCCAGGACAAAGCAGTGGGCATATCACCCACTTGAGAGACTGTGGCCTTGCACTCCCCAGGGCCAAGCACAGGGCATGTTGCCCCCTCCAGTGGTGTTGTTCCATCTGGCGGCTGCGGCCCCATACCCTGTCCACCTTAGGTGCCTGCCTATTTTTCAACTGATGCCCCTGCAGTATTCTCTGTGTTTTAGCAGGAGTCAAGTCAAGCCTTGGATTTTGTAATGTGGCCCTGTGGCCCACGGACATTGAGGACCCGGCAGTGTCCCTTGATTTGTACACATGTATATACTTTTGGATTGAATGTACTTATTTCTACTTGATTTATATTATTACACTCACTTGGATCTATTCCTGTGGTCCTTGCATTATTCCTGAAGGGTACGGGGTAAATATGTTATGTTCCTGCATCACTGCACTGCATGTGTGTGTCACTCTCTCTTTCCTACCCCCTTCCACTGTGTGCTAGACGGCTGTACTCACTGTGGTTGTGGCCTTGAACTCCCCAGGACAAAGCATTGGGCATATCACTGTGGCCTTGCACTCCCCAGGACCAAGAAGTGGGCAAGTCATCCACTTGGGAGACTGTGGCCTTGCACTCCCCAGGACCAAGCAGTGGACAAGTCACCCACGTGAGAGACTGTGGCCTTGCACTCCCCAGGATAAAGCAGTGGGCAAGTCACCCACTTGAGAGACTGTGGCCTTGCACTCCCCAGGACAAAGCAGTAGGCATATCACCCACTTGAGAGACCGTGGCCTTCCACTCCCCAGGACCAAGCACAGGGCATGTTGCCCCCTCCAGTGGTGTTGTTCCATCTGGCGGCTGCGGCCCCATACCCTGTCCACCTTAGGTGCCTGCCTATTTTTCAACTGATGCCCCTTCAGTATTCTCTGTGTTTTAGCAGGAGTCAAGTCAAGCCTTGGACTTTGTAATATGGCCCTGTGGCCCACGGACATTGAGGACCCAACATTGTCCCTTGATTTGTACATATGTATATACTTTTGGATTGAATGTACTTATTTCTACTTGATTTATATTATTACACTCACTTTGATCTATTCCTGTGGTCCTTGCATTATTCCTGAAGGGTACGGGGTAAATATGTTATGTTCCTGCATCACTGCACTGCATGTGTGTGTCACTCTCTCTTTCCTCCCCCTTCCACTGTGTGCTAGGCGGCTGTACTCACTGTGGTCGTCATCGCCATCATTAGTGTTCGCGGTGGAGCATGACGTAGAAAATCATGGGGAAGATCTGCAGTTCAGGCTCATTGGTGGAGTGGTTCTTCTCTGAGTCTCCAATGGTGAGTTGTTTCCCTTCTGTGCAGTGTTTCCGCCAAGCTTTTGATGTCATTGGTACCGCCCAGAAAAGGTGGCGGACTGGGCTGTCATAATACAGTGGAGGAACATTGGCTTCTGCCTGGCTGTAGGCAGCTACCACCATGGTGTATACTGATTCCGCCTTGGTGGTCGGTGTAGTAAAGTGGCTGTCTGTCTGAGCTCTTTCCACCATGGTCATAATTTGGCGGTATTTATCGCCAACCTGTTGGCGGTATTAGTGCCACTTTATCACTGACTGCCAGGGTTGTAATGAGGGCCTTAATCTTTAAAAAAGCATATCTCTGGTTCCCTACATTGGATTTTTGTTGTTTTAGTGTCAATATATTCTATTTTTATAGATTGATGTTGGATTTTTATTGTGTTTTGTGCTTTACTTATTTACTGTTTTGTGATTTTTAAATGCTTTACACACTTGTCTTCTAAGTGAAGCCTTGTCGCTCATTGCCAAGCTACTAATGGTTGAGCTGGGTTAAATTTATTGAGACCTAACTGGACCTAAGGAGAGGTTAGTGGCCTATTGCTAATTATATGTATTTTTCTGCCCTTGCCAATAATCCAGTTTCCTACAACAAGGCATACCAATTAATTAATGCAAGATTTCCAGTCACTTTTCAAACATTTTGATCTCTAGAGGGAGTACTCACAACACCATCTTCCAAGAAAGGTATATCCTGAATACAGAAGATGACAATACAGAAGATGATGCAAAGGGAGATTTCAATATGCCTACCAGCTGCAATGTAATAGGCAACCAGACTCCATCCACTCCTCACCAATGAGCAATGGGATTTCTGCTGTACACAAATGGGTGTGTTGTCACTTAAAATAAGCTTAGATGAATAGACATCTAGGTCCTGATTTATACTTTTTGGTGCAAAGCTGCAGTAATGTAGTTTTGCATCAAAATGTTTAGCACCAGCTTGCACCATTTCTGACCACCAGCCGGGCACCATATTTATAGAGTGGTGCAAGCCGGTGCAAAGGATAAAAAAAAATGATGGTAGCTGGGTGGGGCTGGCGGTATGGAAGAAGGGGGTTTTGTACCAAAAAATGACATTAGGCAGGTTAAGGTAAAAATAATTACTCTAACCAGCCTAGTGTCATTTTCTGCCTCAAAACCATCCATACCACATTACTCCTGTCTCAAAAAGGACTGGGGTCATGCCCAACACTCCAATGGTCAGTTCAGGGAGCCAGGGTCTGCCGGGCATGGCCACTGCACCCAGTGCCATGTATGGGGGCCCATTTCAGGGCCCCAATGGCACTTTAAAAAAAATAAAAAAATACTTACCTGTACTTACCTATGCTTACCTGGGTTGGTGTCCCCCATCCTCCGCTGTCCCTCTGGTGTGTAGGGTGGTGTCCCTGGGGCCTTGGGAGGGCACCTGTGTGCTTTTTCCATGGTGTTCCACTATGGAAATAGGCCCACAGGTCCCTCAATGCCAGCCCTGACCCAGGCATTAAATAATGGTGCAAAGCAAGCTTTGCATCATTATTTGACCCCTCCTCCTCCTGTGCCTGATTATGGCAATAAAGCCCTTGCAGGCATCATGGCCCACTATGTACTGTCAGAATATAAGGGGTGTTTGTTTTGAGTAAGCAGACTTACAGACTTTGTCAAAGGGTTGGAACACCAATGTCTAGTGTGTTTATTTGCTTTTTCAAGGGTTCAGCATATCAATCTATGTAAAGTAGACCTATTGTCTTTGCCACAAAATCATCAATAATGTATTAAATAGTTTATTAAAGGTGATTGCCACAGAATTGTTCTAAATAAGTTAAACAGGTATTTAAATTTTTCTTTTAACTTTTTTCATGGCACAAAATTCAGCTATAGAAGAAACCATAAGGTCTCTTCTCACTCCCGCAAAAGAACATGGAGCTCCAACTCGGAGTGGTTTAAAAAAAATATGGTAAGCACTCCTGGGGTCATGGATTTAATAACCCAGGAGACGTAGGGTCTCATTACAACCCTGGCGGTCAAAGACCGCCAGGGCTGTTTTGACGATTGTACCGCCAACAGGCTGGCTGTACAATCTGGCGAATTACGACCGTGGCGGTAGCGCCGTGGTCGCACCGCCGGGACCGGCTGTTTTCCGCCATGGTTGTCCCAGTGCAGCACTGCCCAGGGGATTACAAGTCCCCTTCCCGCCAGCCTGTCCATGGCGGTAGAGACCGCCATGGAAAGGCTGGCGGGAAGGGGTGTTGTGGGGCCCCTGGGGCCCCTGCACTGACCTTGCATTTGGCATGGCAGTGCAGGGGCCCCCAGGCACAGCCCTACCCTGCTTTTCACTGTCTACACAGCAGACAATGAAAAGTGCGACCGGTGCAGCTGCACTCGTCGCACGGCCGCAACACCGCCGGCTCCGTTAGGGCAGGGTGAGTGCACTTAAAAGGTAGGACATATACTACTATATTTCTGCCCGCTGGCCCAACGGAGATGTCATATTGCGGCCGGCGGGATTGCTGCCGCCCGCCAAGGTTGTAATGCGGGCCTTCCTTTTTTTTTTTTTTTTATGTTGCTGGGGGCTGCTTCACTTTAGCAACTCTCCACAATTTTACACAAGATGCTTGGTGGTGCCCCTGCCCCTTCTAGGGGCACCACCAGGATCTAGAAAATATGAATAAAAAGCCTCACAGGGCATTATGGGGCACTGCATGCGGTAACAGTCAATAGTAAATGAGCGGCTACTGATGAACATTTATTATCCTTTTCTATTTTTTTATTTTTTATTATTACTTGGGTGCCTCAGTGCCAACCAGGGACACCTACAGATTCAATTTACATGGGGGTTGTGGGTGAGACCGAGGGCCTAATGTCCGTCTGGCTCCCTTCATGCTGTCTCATTGTATGGGGCCTCACAAGAGCTGACCACCTATTTTCTGAAACATTGAGGTGCCCTGATAAGTACCTGGTCACCCAACAACATTTCTGAAATTGGGGAGCTGAGGAAGGGTGACGTAGGGCCCTCAGGGCCCTGCGAGCTCTCTGCAAGGCAGGAGCTGGCAACACCATATATTTTTTTTAATACTGGGATGCCTCGCAGGAGCTGACCACCTTTTTTCTCAAACACTGTGGTGCACACCTTTGGCACCCTATAGCACTTTGAGATTGGGCACAGTGGGGAGTGCCTGGGTATAGCAGAAGCGAGTATTACCCCCACCCTATTGGAGCAGCTTTTCTTTCTGCTCCCACAGGGCCAGAGAAATGCTATGCTCCCTTCTCAAAAGAGCAATAATTATTGATTATGTTTCTAAATATAATTGATAACATGTTGAATTAAACATTTTAAGTTGGTTTTAAATATATATAAAGTTTTAAAATGAAATAAACTTTTTTTTTAAATTTAATAAGTAGTATTTATAAATTAAACTATCTTATGTAAATTATGTTGTTATTTAATACACAGTAATGTGCTGTGGCTGTCTGGGAATGTGGGGGCATTGGGCAATTGGCAACTTTGCCGATGCCTTAAAAAATCTCTGAAACTCTGAGCTCTCAGCTCCACAAGTGCCTGCTCTCCATTTCACACAAACAAATCCCAGCTGTGACAGTACAATTGCACTTGTGCATGACAAACGTTAACTTGCTGAAAAAAGTTAAAATGTACAGTAATGAGGAAGTAATTTTCCCAAAGTTGCTGTTATTTAGTTTAGCTAATACCACGCTGTGATGTGGAGCTGATTGTGCTGTTGTGATACAAGTTCATCCGGTACACAAATGGTATACATTTAGGGGGTCATTACGACCCCGTCGGTCGCGATAATGTGGCGGTAAGTATAGCAAACAGGCTGGCGGTACTTACCGTCATATTAAGATATTGCCAGGTTGGCTGAAGCTAACCCGCCAATGTACCACTCCCACCGCCACGGTATCCATCTCCTACCTGGCAGCAGCCATTGTGCCACCTGCGGGATTATGACCCCACCTACCGCCATGGTTTTCGTGGCGTTCGTAACGCCATGAAAACCATGGTGGTAGGCCATATCAGTGACAGGGAATTCCTTCCTTGTCACTGATAGGGGTCTCCCCTCCCTCCCTCTCCAAACCCCTCCCATCCCCCTACATTCACACCCCCTTCACACACACACACACGCATAAACACACCCATTCCCACATGCTTACATGCATGCATACGTCCATTCACACACATATCCGCACACACTTTCAAACATACAGCCAATAAGGCTGATGGCGGACTACTGGCGTGGCCCTGCTGGTGGTAGTAGCGCCACCTTACTGCCATCCGCTGGCATGACCACAGCCAGATTTCCGCCATTCTTGTGGCGGAAATCCAGCTGTGGTCATAATATGGCGGATGGCTGGTAGCCGCGGCAATGGTCTTTTGGCGGCCACCGCCGCAGAGATGGGCGGTTTTTACAGCCAATGTTAAAATGAGGGCCATAGTCATGGGAATAATTTTACTACTAAGTTTGGGCATCCTGAATAGTCTATAGTGATATAAAATGTCACCATCACCTTTTTATGTAAACAGGTACCAATGTAGACCTCTACAAGATACGGGTACTAATCTGTTTGTAAAGCAGCCATTAATTTGATTCAGTAAATTAGAAAGTTGCGCAAATCTTTATATTCATATTGAGCTAATACCATGCCAGTTGATTCATTCAGTTCTAAAGTGTTGGAATATTTTATGTATCAAATTCATTTTTTGAGGTTGCTCGGAGACAAAAAGACAGACGCAAAACTAGTAACTATTCCTACATGATCATTTTTGTTTTACCAAAATAGAGTTTTACTAAAGATTTCGAGAAAAATACATAGGAATCTGAGGACTGTGGGATCATTGTTTTATTTATTTATGCACAGAATTTTGTGATAATGTGATTCTTTAAAATATCTATTGTTTCATTCCAAGGACGTTGTTGAGCCTGACTTTGGTAAACATTTTTGGCATATAGTATTCAGACTCTAAGGTGTTTTTTACACAGGACAAATCTACTAAGGTTAGTTGCAGTCTGTTCTTTTGCCTCAATTATCTGCTCCTATTCTGAATTTTTTCATAAAACCAAGTTTAAAGGTACATGGGCGGACTGATCTGTCCATCACGCTGCCAGTTAACCAGCCACCTTATTTAGGGTTTTGGTTGATGGACCAACATCCACCATGTGGAAGGAAGGTCCTTTGTTCAGTCCTCCCTCATTGGTTTCCCTGTCCGCCATCGACAGACAACCCTCCATCCATGTTGATATGATACTTATTTGTTCACCATATTTAAGGTGTCCACAGTCTCAGTAGGCTTGAGGGGCTGTTAGAAATGGGGTCTCTAGTTGTCAGTCATTTTGCACCCTGTCCAAGTAGGGTCCCTCACTCTACTCAGGGTAGGGGGGAGATACCTAGCTCATATAACCCCTGCTCACACCCATGGTAGCTTGGCACGAGCAGCCAGGCTTATCTCAGAAGCAATGTGTAAAGCATTTGCACATACACAGTAATATAATGAAAATACTACAAAAGGACACCACACCAGTTTAGAACAATAGACAATATTAATCTGTGTAAAACAAGACCAAAATAAGAAAAATCCAACATACAATAATAAAGAGATGAATTTTGCAAGAATGAACCTAAAAATACAGCAGTATTTTTATGAAAAGTGGTGCTGCACCTATTGCAGCACCACTTTTCTTGTGCCCCTTAGCGCCCCCTAACGCCACCATGGTAGCACTGTATTTACAATACCGGGCTCCATGACTGCAGCTAGGGTGACTAGTGTCATACTTTTTTCGCTAGTCAGGCGCTTTGCAGGATTTGCGTAAAAAATGATGATGCTAATCCTGCAAAGCATCCAGAGGCCCATTGTAATCAATGGGAGCCCCTTTTTAAAGGCTGCATTTAGCAGGTGTTAAACAAATGCCAATAAAAGTGGTGCAAAAAATCTCATAAATTCCTTTGTGCCATTTTTACGCCCCCCCCTAGCGCCAGAATGCCCCCCTTCCATACATTAAGGCTGGCACAGGCATAATATGGTGCAAGAGGTTACAAAGTCACGCAATGCAAGCATTGCGCCACTTTGTAAATATGGTGTGGCGTTTTGCCCCTTCCAACGCCACATAAGCATAAAATGAATTACGCTAATGTGGTGTTGGAACGGCGCAAGGGCTCATAAATCTCCTCCCCAGTTCCTTGAAGTTGATAGCTCCGTCTGGGCCTATCACAGCGTCGCGAATAACAAATCCAACAGTTCAGGCCGGCCGCAGCATCCCGGACCAGCTACGTTGTTGGGAAGACCCGCAAAGAGTACCTTTCAAAATGTAGGGCATCGGGATCCTTGCAATGAAATCCAAAATGCAGCATTGCTGCTGTCGCAAGCGTCGGATCCAGAGGTTCATGTGGGGGTCATCAGGCACTTGAAATCACATGCATTGCAGATCGAACTCCAGGCTGATGACAAAGTCGGGAGAGCTGCCGTTAATGGCACCATGACATGCGGTGCCCACAGGTTGCAGTGCAGGCAACAGCTTGATGATGGCATCCTGTGACGTCGGTGAGACCAGGACTGCGGTATAAAGTGGGGTGGTGAAACGTGAGGTGCCTCCAGGTCACGGTGCAGGCAACGGCATCGTCTTTGCTGAAGTGCTGTTGTCAGTAGGCCCAAGGCAGCAGTGCATGGCGGGCTCTGTGCGGCACCCACAAGTCGTGGTGTAGACAAGGGCATCTGTTGACAATACTGGAGTCAATGGCGTTGGCTTCGGTGGACCTGGCCTGTTGTGGGGGAAGGGACGGTGCTTGGTGTACCTCACAAGTAAAGTCCTCAGACCGCAGTGCAGGCAGCAGCATCAGTGTCAGCATGGAGCAGTGGTGTCGGGGATGTCAAGACTGCGGTGTGAGCAAGACGATGCAGATTGCGGGGCCCACGGGCCATGGTGCAACCACCGGCTCAGTGATGCCATATGTTGGCAGTGAGACCAGGGTTGCCGTGTGAAGCATGGCACAGCTCCATGTGGCATCATCATGTCATGGTGCAGGCAGCGGCATCATTGACGTCGTCACACTGGTTTTTCTTCTGTCGCAGCACAAAACAAACAGTTCCCAGTACTGTAGGCAGATGAAGCTGAAGTCTTTGATATCCCTGAGACTTCCAACAGGAGGAAAGCTCTACTCCAAAGGCCTTGGAGAAGCTTTACAAGCAAGTTACACAACAAAGTCAATTCTTTGCCCTCTTCAAAGCAGAAGCAGCAACTTCAGGCCAACACAGCAAAGGGGCAGTTCTCCTCCTCTAGCTCTTCTCCTTGACAGAGGTTCCTCTTGATCCAGAAATGTTCTACTATTCTGGGGATTTGGGTTCACTACTTATCCCAGTTCAGGCATTTGAAGTAGCCAAAGTTCACAAGATCCTGCCTCGCCCAGGCCTGGTTCCAGACATACTCCAGAGGGCTGGAAACTGTATTGTGTGAGGACAGGCACAGCCCTTTCAGGTGCTAGTGTCAGCTCCTCCCTCCCCGCTCTAGCTCAGGAGACTCACCAGGATATGCGGCTACACTCCAGCTCTCTTTATGCCACTGTTTAGAGGGAATTCACCATCATCCTAAATGTCAGTCTGACCCAGGCATGGATTCCACAGGCAGGAAGTGGCACAGAATGTTTAAGCAAGAAAATGCCCACTTTCTAAAAGTGGCATTATCAAACAGACAATCTAAAAACCAACTCTACCAAAAGATGTATTTTTAAATTGTGAGTCCAGAGACCCCAAATCCACATCTCTATTGGCTTCCAATAGAAAAACTGTACTCAAAAGATATTTAAAGGCATTCCCCATGCTAAACAATGGGAGAAGAGAGATAGACCTAACAATAGTAAAAAAACTAATTTGTCAGTATTTCACTATCAGGACATGTAAAACACACCAGTATATGTCCTACCTTTTAAGTGCACTCACCCTGCCCATGGGGCTACCTAGGGCCTACCTTAAGGGTGCCTTACATGTAGTAAAAGGGAACATATAGGCCTGGCAAGTGGGTTCACTTGTCAGGTTGAATTGGCAGTGCCAGAATGCACACACAGACACTGCAGTGGCAGGTCTGAAACATCTTTACAGGGCTTCTCATGTGGGTAGCACACACAGAGCTGCAGGTCCACTAGTAGCATTTGATTTCCAGGCCCTGGGCACGCATAGTGCACTTTGCTAAGGACTTACTAGTAAATCAAATAACCCAATTGTTAGAAATGGGGTCTCTAGTTGGCAGAGGTATACACCATTGTCCAAGTAGGGACCACAATCCTGATCAGGGTAAGTCACACAATCCAAATTATCCTGTGCCCACCCTCTGGTAGCTTGGCACTGAGCAGTCAGGCTTAACTTACAAGGCAATGTGTAAAGTATTTGTGCAATAAATCATGCAATAACACAGTGAGAACACCACAAAAAGACGCCACTCAGGTTTAGAAAACCATTAAAGGCAAAAAAATCAAGATCTGACAATCACAAGTTGAAATATCACTTTGTAATGATAAGAAGAGTCTTTAGATCTTAAAAGTAACAATTGTCTTTTGCAAGCACTAAGTACCTGGTTTGTGTCAAAACTACATGCACAAGGACCTCAGAGGAGAAGATGCATAGAAAAAGGTATGTTTGCGTCAGTTTTCCATGCACACACAGACAATGCGTCGATTCTTTCCATGCGGAAAGGGCTTTGCGTCGATTTCCAGTGTGTAGGCTTGAATCCTCTTTGCCTTATGGGGTCTTTTGATGCCCGGGAACAATGCATGGAAATCCTGGGCATGAGGGGTGAAGTCACAGCTGTTGCATCGGTTGGTGGGTGATGCAGCTGAATTTCTGCCGCATTGGTGGTGCTGCATCGATTTCTCTTGCAGGAAGTTGGACTGTGTTGTTCAGGCTTGTCGATCCAATGGGCTGTGCGTCGAAGGTCCAGTCGCAACGTTGGCGCTGTGTTGTTCTCCACTTGAGGAACTGAGCTGCATCATTCCGGTTTGGTGATGCAGTGGTTTTCTCACCCCGGACAGGCTGTGCATCTATTCCATCAGGCTGTGCGTTGCTTTTCTCCGCACAAGGAGTTTCTTGGCCAAGATGAAGTCTTTTTGGCCCTGAGACTTCAGGAAACAGGAGGCAAGCTCAATCCAAGCACTTGGAGAACACTTCTCAGCAGAGCCAGAGGCCAGCAAGGCAGCAGGGCAACAGCAAGGCAACAGTCCCTTACAGCAAAGCAGTCCAGGTGAATCATTTGGGCAACCACTCTGCAGGATTTTGTATTGCCATTCTGGCCATATTAAATATGACCTGTTTACCCCTTTCTAATCAGAATCTACGATTCAAACATTTTATGTGGGTAGCCTCAATGTTAGCCTATGAAAGGGGCAGGCCTCACAGTAGTGGAAAACAAATTTAGGAGTTTTCCACTACCAGGACTATAAAGCACACAGATATATGACCTGCCTTTTACCAACACAGCACCCTGCCCTCTGGTTTATCTAGGGCCAACCTAAGGGGTGACTTAAATGTGGAAAAAGGGGAGTTTACGGCTTGGCAAGTACTTTTAAATACCAAGTCAAAATGGCATTGAAACTGCATGCACAGCCCTTGCAATGGCAGGCCTGACACATGGTTAAAGGGGCCACATATGTGGGTGGCACAACCAGTGCTGCAGGCACACTAGTAGCATTAAGTCTCCAGGCCCTGGACACATGTGGTGTACTTTACTAGGGACTTACAAGTAGATCAAATAATCCGATTGGGTATGAACCAATGTTAACATGTTTTAAGGGAGAAATCATATGTACCTTAGCACTGGTTAGGTACTGGAGTCCTAAAGCCAGCAAAAAGTGTCAAAAAGTGGAGGGAGGCAGCCTAAGGCTGTCAGGTCTAATACCAGTCATGGATAAAACAATCACCAATACAATTTACACAGAGACCACTTGCACTTTAGCACTGATCTGAGGCGGTAAAATGCACAAACACAATAAATCAGCAAAAACAAAGTCCAGTATACCATCAAAAACAGGTGGTAAGAAGGCAAAAAAGACAGGGGAAACAGATCAAAACATGTCAGGTCTAACACATGTCCTCTCTATCTGAGAATAGTGTGAACTATACAACTCCTTGGGAGTTCTCCTCACTAAGGCAAAAGAACCTGGATAGACCCTCATCGTTGGTGTGTTCTGTACCACAGCAGTGTTGCACCATGAAATCCATCCCCTGTAGGGAGATGGACCACCTCAACAGTTTTGGGTTCTCACCCCTCATCTGCATTAACCATCTGAGGGGCCTTTGGTCAGTCAGAACACCAAAGTGAGACCCAAACATGTAGGGTCTTAGCTTCTTCAGTGCCCAAACCACAGCAAAAGCTCTAGGGATGGGATGGGCGTCAGTCTTGGTGACTCCATTGAGCCCACGGTGATCCACACAGAACCGACGTTCTGGTGTGGCACCAGGTGCAGCAGCCTAAGGAACCAAAACCACTGGGCTGGACCAAGGGCTTCTGGAGTGCTCAATGCCCCCTAAAACCAACATGTTGGATACCTCATCCTTGATGCTGGCCTTCACTCTGTCAGCTAACCTGTAAACTTTGCGTTTCACAGTCAGGCTGTCCCCTGTGTCCACATCAAGTATGCATAGATGGGTGACACCTGGTTTAAGTGACAATAGAGTTGAAAATTGTCCCAGTAACTGGCAACAGCCACTTTGCTGCTCTAGCCAGAGAAGGGGAGAGGATCACACCTTCTACAGACCCATCCTGCTCTCTGGCAGACAGGAGGCCAGGGAGAGGTTCATTCTCCTCTTCCACCCCATCATCTGTAGCCAGAGGCATGGTTAACTTGGACCTCTAAAAGTGAGGTTTGAAGCGATTCACATGTAGGACCTTCAGGTGGTCCCTTGGAGTCTGCAAGTCCACAAGTAGGTGACATTACTCTTGAGCTCCTTTATATCAAATGGCCCTGTAGGGCATAAGGCTGTACTGGGGCAATTACCCACACATTCTAGCCTTAGTGGTATTCTGGTCGCACCAATGTTTGATGGCCTCCTTGCTTGCTTCTAGATACTCTTGAGAGAGCTTCCTGAAGCGGACAGTCTGGTTTCTGAGGGCCAACATGTAACTAAATACATCCTGTGGTCACTTCCTAGGAGCTGCACCCAACCCTCTTTCACCAGACTTAGAGGTCCTCTGACCGGGTGCCCATACAACAGCTCAAGGGGCCAAAGCCAACCCCCTATTGGGGTACTTTCCAGTAGGCAAAGAGAAGTCATAGCAAGAGGATGTTCCACTTACTCCTCATGTAGTCTGACAGACCCCCAATCATGCCTTTCAGGGTTTGGTTGAACCTCTAAACCAGCCTGTTACTTTGGGGATGGTAAAGAGTGGTGACCTTGCAGCTGACTCCACACTCCTTCCACATGGCCTTTATGCACATGGACATAAAGTTGGTACCCCAGTCAGATACCACCTCCTTAGGGAAACACACTCGAGCAAAGATCCCCATCAGTGCCTGGGCCACAACAGGCTCTGTCATCAGAGGGATAGCTTCAGGGTACCGGGTGGCAAGGTCCACCAAGACCAGGATGAACTTGTGGCCAAGGGCTGTCTTGGGGTCCAGAGACCCTACTATGTCAGTGCCCACCTACCTGAAAGGGGTTTTCACAACATGGAAGGGTTGGAGGTGAGCTCTATATTTCCCTCCAATTTTGACACTCACTTGGCAAGTCTGGCAGGCCCCACAAAAAGCATCAGTACTTTTTTTCATTTGGGGCTAGTAGAAGTGTGTGACAAGCCTGTCAAAGGTCTTACCATGCCCCAAATATCCTGCCAGAGGCACATAGTGAGCCAAACCTAGTAAGACGGATCTGAAGTGCTGGGGTACCACTAGCACATGGGCTGCCCCAGGCTCAGCAGCCTTAGGCTCGCTATACAGGAGACCGTTCTTCTAATAGATCAGGTGATCCTTTGGGTCAGTGCCAGCTGCCTGGTCCTTGACCTGCTGCCTAAGACCCACAAGAGTAGGGCACACCTTCTGTTCTACACAGAACTACTCCCTGGTGGGACCCCCTTCTTGAAGCAAATGGGTCAGCTCAGGTAGGTCTCCCAGTTTAGCCACTTATTCCCCTATAGGTGCAGGGGTGTTCCCCTCAAGGTCAGCCTCCTCCCGGACTATGGGAACTTCTGGGACGGGTTTTCTCCCCCCCTTGCCCTTTCTCTTGGCAGGTACCGGGGATACTGTTTCAGGCTCCAGGTTCTTCTGATCACCCTAACTGGTTGCCATTGACCGAGTAGTCACAAACGTCTACTCTGGCCACCCCAACATCTCCAAGTGCTACCTGAGCTCCACCTCCTTCCAGGCGGAAGTTTCCAGGTCGCTGCCCAGCAGACAGTCAGCAGGCATGGTGGAATTCACAGCTACCCTCAAGGAACCTGAGACCACCCCACCCCACTCAAAGGGAACCTGCACCACCTTCCACTGGCACTCTGAGTTGTCCCCTCAACTACTTGGTGGAATACACCAGGGACTATCTTCTCTTTAGACACCAGGAGACACCGGACAATGGTCACACTGGCTCCAGTATCTCTCTGCGAGCCTCTTCCCTCTGCCCATTAATGGTCACCCACTACCTGTATTTTTTAGTGTTACCAGGCATTAGGTTTCTTTGGACCATCTCACCATCCCCTAGTGAGACAAGGGTCATCTCGGTTGGTTCCCCACACCCACATGGGACCAACTCCTCCCCAAGCGCTGCACTGGCCAACCTCTTGGTCTGCCCACCGGTGGGTGACTGTGTCCACTTAGGACATTTGGGATCCCCCTTAATGAGGCCCACCTGGTCACAAGCAAAACATTTATGGGGTCCTGTCTCTGCAGGCTTTCCTGAAAAGAACCATGGTTTCTCATCTCTTGGGGGATGGGAATTTTTACCCTGTGTACAAGATTGGGGTCCTTTGGAGAACTCCTTTTGTTTACCCCTAAACAAGTGCTTCCATGCAATTAAGTTGTACAACCCCTGAAAATCTATGACATTACTGCCCTTCATCCAACCATCCAGTGCCCTGCAAAAAGAATCTAAACATTCTAACCAAGTCTGTGAAACAGTTTTCTTACTCCCTTTAAACTAATCCATGTACTTGTCAGGAGTGAGACCGAACCTGGTGAGGAGGGCCTCCTTCCTGTCAATATAGGGGAGGTTGTACCCCTTACCCAAAGTTAACAAAGTGTCCCTCCCCTCCTCTGTGAAGTGAGTCCACAATACTGCTCCCCAATTCATCTCAGGGACCCATTCATGTGGATAGATGCCTCCTATCCCTGAAACCACCTCTGGATATCTTCTCCCTTCTTGTACTCCCTTCCTACATTCATGGGAATGTGGACTACCCTATCTGAGTGCAGGTATTGCTGCCACCATCGCTGCTGGATCTACTCCTCTGATCCAGGTCCTTTACTCTCAGCTCATGGTCCAAGAGCATCTTCTTCTCCTTCATCTTTAGCCTCTCTAACTCTATCTGATGTCTCCTGGCTTCTCTCCTGTCATCCAACGTCTCTGGAGTTAGGCTCTTTGAACCACCACTGCTCCCTGGCCCTGAGGGTACTTCCCCCTCAGCAACTCCTGCACCCAAGCACATGTTCCCTTGGATTTGGCTCTGCTATCTCCCCAGGTGGATCCTCAGAATGCCCACTGGCATTTCTGCCTGCTACCCAGGCCCTCAGCACCTTTTGTAGCTCCTCCTTCGTGGTGAGGCCCCTAATTTGGACTTACGGCATTTGCAAACTGACTTCTGTTCCATGACGGTGTAGGTTTCCAACCTATCCTCCTCAAAAACCAAATCCTGGGATATAACTGTTGATGCTCTTGACTGAGACATGATGTAGTAGGAAGTTCAACTTGAACTGAAGACCAAAAATAGATCAAAGGAAAAATCCCAAACCAAAAAACCTGTATGTGGTACATAGTGGTATCCGATATGGTAGTAGTGTACACCAATCACTGTAGGTCAAGTGCAAATGCAAGTCCTATCCTCACCGCTGACAACCAGTGTTAGAAATGGGGTCTCTAGTTGGCAGTTAGATTGCACCCTTTTCACACAGGGACCCTCACTCTAGTTGGGATAAGAGACATACCTAGCTCAGATAACCCCTGCTCACCACCTTGATAGCTTGGCACAAGCAGTCAGGCTTCTCTCAGGAACAATGTGTAAAGCATTTAAAACATAGCACAGTAATCCACAGTAATCCACTGAAAACACTACTAAAATCCATCCAAAGATATGAATTTTTCCAGAATTAAAAATACAGGCCCTCATTATGACCTGGCGGTGAGTGATAAAGTGGTGGTAATACCGCCAACAGGCTGGCAGTAATTACCACCAAATTATGACCATGGCGGTGATAACTTTCTTAGACAGCCAATGTACCACACCAACTGCCAGGGTGGAAACAACACTCGCCACGGCGGTAGCCATCAACAGCCAGGCGGAAGAGAAAGTACCTCCCACCATGTTTTGACCCATCAATACACCACGTTTTCTGGGGCGGTACCAACGCCATCAAAAGCCTGGCGGAAACGCATCACAGAAGAGCAAAGACTCACCATTGGAGATACAGGGAAGAACACGCCGCCATGGAACCGGAACTGCAAGACTTCCCGAAGCTCATCTACGTCATGCTCCACCTGGAACACCAAAGCTGACAAAGACGATGACGGTGAGTACAGCCACATAGCACACAAGGGAGGGAGGGAGGAAAACGAGAATGACACACACATGCATGTCATACACCCACCATACACACAACTAGCTGCACACGAAATACAATGGCACACAATACACAACAGAATAACGCAAGCACAACAAGAATGCAGTAAAGCGAATGTATTGCTATAAGCAGTTACCAAACAAACCAATTGTACATGAAACAGATATGTACAAATGTACACAAAGGACCATTGCCCAGTCAAATGTACTAATGGCCCACATGGCCACAGAGCACAGTCCAAGGCCCAACTCGAATCCTGACTTCATCCAGATAGAACTCTGCAGGGGCATCAGTTTGCAAGTGAGCAGGCACTTCAGGGGGATGGGGGCACCTCAGCCGAAGTCAGGAACAATCCCACTGGTGCTGGATGGGGCTCCATGCCCATTACTCCGTGCTGGGGAGTGCAAGGCCACAGTCTTTCTGGTGGGTGTCTTTCCCACTGGTTCTGGAGGGGGCTCAAATCCCATTACTATGTGCTGGGGAGTGCAAGACCACTGTCTCTCAGGTGGGCGTCTTTCCCACTGGTTCTGGAGGGGGCTCCATGCCCATTACTCTGTTCTGGGGAGTGCAAGGCCACAGTCTCTCAGGTGGGGAACATGCTCACTGCTCCTGGAGGGGGCCCCTCTTACAGCAGTCCCTGGAGGGTGGCCTACATGCCCTCCACTTGTAGTGATGGCTCCACTGTGTCATCTGATGGTGAGGGCTGAACTGTGGTGGCAGGTGAAGGTGCCTCCTGGGCAGCTTCTGCTGGTGGTGAGGGCTGAACTGTTGTTGAAGTTGGAGATGCCTCCTGGGCAGCCTCTGCTGGTGGTTAGGGCTGAACTGTGGTGGCAGGTGGAGGTGCCTCCTGGGCAGCCTCTGCTGGTGGTGAGGGCTGAACTGTGAAGGCAGGTGGAAGTGCCTCCTGTGCAGCCTCTGCGGGTGGTGAGGGATCTATTTCCTCAGCTGGTGGCGGGGGCCCCGTAACCACTGGTGGTGGTGGAGGTGTCACCCTGACAGCCTTCTCTGGAGTCGAGGGCTTCTTCCCCTTCATGGCAGGTTGTGTGTGTTCCTTAGCCTTCCGGGCAGGAGTTGAGGGCTTCTTCTCAAGATGGCAGGAGGTGCAGGCTCCTTCTCCTTCATGGCAGGAGGTGTGGGATCCTTACCCTTCCTGGCAGGGGTGGAGGGCTTCTTCCCCTTCATGGCAGGTTGTGTGTGTTCCTTAGCCTTCCGGGCAGGAGTTGAGGGCTTCTTCTCCTTCATGGCAGGAGGTGCAGGCTCCTTCCCCTTCATGGCAGGTGGTGTGGGATCCTTAACCTTCTTGGCTGGTGGAGTGGGATCCTTCACTGACTTGCCATCACAACTAGGTGGTGCCATCACCGTTCACGTGGAATGTTTGGCTGAGGTGCTGGGCTGGGTTACTGGGACCCTGCTCTTACAGGCAGGATCGGGAAGGGAAGAGGTCAAGTTGGGCAAGGAAAAGCTTCTTAAGGACGGTGGGATGGGAGGAGGGAGTAGGGATGGGAGTGGAGTTTGAAGGACTGGTTATAGGAGGTAGATGTCTGCTGGTTTTGGGTACAGGTGCATGGGCAGTGTGCTGATGTGAGGTGGATGGCTGATGGGTGTCTGCTTACGTTTGTGTCCTTTAGGAGGGGGGACAGACTGGGTGGTAGAGGACACAGGGGATGCTTGCATGGATGTTGTGGAGGTGCCTGTTAGTGAGGTGTGTGCTGCTTGGTGTGGTGATACAGGTGATGTATGTTGATGCAGTGCATGCAGGTGTGAGTGTGGACGAGATTGTGAGGGAGGTGGACAAGAAGGAGAGGTAGATAGTGGAGGCACTGGATGTGGTTGTGTCTGCAAATGTCTGGTGTTAGCGTGAGTGCTTGTGGGATGAAGAATAGGTGCCTGTATTTGACTGTGCCACTCTTGGGCATTGTCTTGTGTGAATGCTCGTCTGTATGTGTGCATGGGATGAGTTGGGGTTGAGGACACTGGGACTGGGAAGTGGTAATTAGAGGGGGGACGGTAGGAACAGGGACAATGGCTGCCATCAGAGAGGAAAACAGATTCTGAATTGATCTCTGTTGGGCCGCCAATCCACTTTGGATGCTCTCTAGGAATGTATTGCATTGCTGCATCTGGAATGCCAGCCCCTGGGTGGCATTCACAATGGTTGACTGCCTTACAGAGAGGGATCCCAGGAGGTCAATAGCCTCCTCACTCAGGGCAGCAGGGATCACTGGGGCAGGGCCTGAGGTGCCTGGGACGATGGAGATGCCCACCCTCCAGGGTGAGGGGGCACGGGCAACTCGCTGAGGGGCTACTGGGAGAGCTGTGCTGGTAGGGGAGGTGGCGGCTGTACCTGCATCTGGGACGGTCACAGAGGTGTCTGCCACCACCAGGGAGCTTCCATTGGAAGACATATCTGAGTCTGTGTTGTCACCTCCAGTATCCACCATGGTGCTCCCCTCGCCCTCCGTCCCACTGGTTCCCTCGGCGTTGGTGGACTCTCCCACCTGGGTCCTGTGAGATGCAGCTCTCTCTGTTGCCAGTGTCCCTGCTCCTCCACCAGATAATGCGAATGCACACATGGACAGGATGAAAGAAAAAAAAAGGGGAAGAGAGAAAAAGGAAACACTGGATCAATTACTGCACTAACACCACAGTTGGCATACAGAGCACCATCAAACACAGGGATCAGGTTTGAGCACTATGCATTGCACTGCCAGTGATTTGGCTAGATGCCACGGCAAGTTGAGGGCCACACACTGCCAACTGCACCCCTCCTGAAACCCATGAAAACCATGACTGATATGAAATGCTAACAAGCTAGGGTACCTACATTTGCTATACACACATCACCCTAGAGTTAACTCACGCTGCAATGTCTGGCCTGGCCTTAGTGGCACCCACTAACTGACATCCACCACCTGGATCCCATTCCACCTGTCAATTATTTTAACAATGCCCAATGTACTCACCCAATTGTGGCTGCTGTGATTCCCTCAAGCGCCCATCCTGCTCTGGGTAGGCCACCGCCAGTATGCGGGTAATCAGGGAGGTCAGGTTCTGACAGACACCCCTTCCTCGTTGGGAGGCCATCCCCAGCTGGGCCTCCGCAGTCTTCCTTGCCTAGCTTCTCAGGTACTCCCACCGTTTCCGACAGTGGGTGCTTCACCTGCCATAGACCCCCAGGGTCTGCACGTCCTTGGTGATGGCATGCCATAATCCCTTCTTTTGATGGGCGCTGACCTGCAGAGGTAATACAGACAGGAGAACACCATTAACCATACAATCCAGCCTGTCACACATATGGCCCACCAGTCCCGTTTCTGTCATCACTGGCACACACATCGGCCGGCGCACATCATGCACACCACCACAAGACATTCCCCCCATGACACGATGCTTGCACACACATCCCCATGCATCCTTCCCACATGCATCATGCCCAAAGTTTACTCACCTGTTGGTCTGGAGGCCCATACAGCAGTAGGTACTAGGGTAGGACCCCATCTACCAATCGCTCCAACTCCTCCGAAGTGAAGGCAGAGGCCGTTTCCCTGATCACACGGGCCATGATCGGCTCCAGACACAGGTTACAGCAGCACACACAGTGTAGGTGTTCTCCTGTTGAAGGTCACGAAACAAGTGAGGAATCAGATAGAAAATGGCAGTCACGTCTGCAGCGGTGTACACCGTCACCGCTGTCGCAGATCCTCATTGGCCACTCTGCTCCATAGGGCCCCATATTATCCATTGAGGAATTGCACGGCGGTGCAAGACTACCTTCTGCCACGACATCCAATGTCGGTGGCATTACCTCACTTCCACCTGTCCCTACATACAGGACGTGCGGTTGCCATTTCATGGTGGTGGACAACGGTCATATCAACCTTAACTGCGTCAGAGCCTAGATTAGCACATACTTCGCCGTTCACTGTCCCATCACATAAGTGCAATATGTACACTGAAGTTGTGGCTCCACTTTTCAAATTGTGACAGCCTTCTCACTCTTGTGTCCCTTAGATACCTACCGCTGCGGATAAATAGGAGGAGGAGACATACCTCCATGTACAGACCCTGTGTGGACTTGGCAACACTGGAGAACAGGCACACTATACTCACCTATAGACTGAACAGGGCCACAATAACTGAGCTGTGTGCCCAATTGGAGCCAGACCTGATACTATTTGTCATCCCACTGGGATCCCCCCCTCTTGTGCAAGTGCTATCAGTGCTCCATTTCCTGGCAACAGGTTGTCTCCAAGTGATAGTGGGCTTCTCAATCGTGCTGGCAAGAGTTTTGTCGGCCCTTGTAAAACATATGTGCAACTACATAGCTTTCCCCCAGGTAGAAGATTTGGCCAGAGTGAAGGCCAGATTCTATGAAATTGGACATATCCCCAATATTATTGGGGTGACTGACAGAACGCATATTGTGTTTGTCCCCCCGCCAGAATGAACAGGTGTTCAGGAATGGGGAGAGTTTCCACTCACTGAATATGCAAATGGTGTGCCTGGTGGCCCAGTACATATCCCACGTAAATACTAAGTATCCTGGTTCAGTGCTTGATGCTTTGGTTCTGAGGAATAGCAGCATCCCAAATGTGATGGCCCAACTACAGAGTCACAGGGTGTGGCTAATAGGTGAGCCATGGTCCCCCGCCCACTGTATGTTAGTGTATGCCTTCAGGTGTCATCCCTATAGCATTGTGTGAGACTAAATGTTGTCCCTCAATACTTGCAGGTGACTCTGGCTACTCAAGCCTATCATGGCTGCTGACCCTGTGTGAAATGCCAGGACTGGGGCTGAGGAATGTGATAATTATGCACATGGGTGAACCAGAAGGATCATCAAGAGGACCTTTGGCCTCCTAAAGGCCAGGTTCAGGTGCCTCCATCTGACAGGTGGATCCCTGTGCTACTCACCCAGAAGGTCTGCCAGATAGTAGTGACATGCTGCATGTTGCACAACCTGGCCCTCAGATGACATGTACTCTTTCTGCAGGAGGAAGAGACTGGAGATGCCCCTGTGGCAGCAGTAGACCCTGTGGATAGTGAGGATGAAGAGGATTAGGATGATGATGAGGACAACAGCCCATCAGTTAGCTGTCAATACTTCAAATGGCACACAGGTGAGACAGTGCAACTGACCATTCCTCTGATTATTGATGTATTCTGTGTGGCTGTAGCATGATGGCATCAACTTCCTTTGCATCTCAACTTATTTTCACCTATGGCTTGTCATTTTACAGATGTTGGTGACATGACAACTGTGTACTGATGTGAGGAGTACAGACAGCTACAGGTCATTATTTCTATGCTCTCACAGTGTTCAGATCATTTACACTAGATGTGACTGTTTCCATAAATGCACGTTTTCAACATATAAATTACTTGTAGTCAAGTTGTGTTCAAGGGTGTTTAGTGCTATGAAAGTGAGGGAAAAGTGTAATGGAATGGGGTGATGATGGAGGAAGGTCCAGGGAATTGTTTTAGTCTGTTTGTAGCATGGGTCCAGTGTCAGAGAGGCCATAGGAAGGGGAGCAAAGGCCATTCAAAGTGGACAAGATGACTGTGTGGGACACAAGGGGGACAATCAGGAGTGTTTCATTTCCTGGCTGTGGACATGGCAGGTGTAGTGAAACATGTGTTTTGACCATTGACTTTGTGTTGCACCACTTTGCACCAGGATTAGGACTGGTGGGCAGTATAGACGCCCAAGATATTCCCACATGGAGTACTTGGAAAATTAATTGAGATTGTCATATAAGAATTCCATTTTGGGAAACTACGTAAAACGAATGCAATTTGTAGGAAACATACCTGCACATCCAATAATAAGTAGAAATGGTCTTTTGGACTAAAATAAATTACTTCAATAGTGAGAAGCCTTGCAAAAGTCCTTTAACAGGATGAAACACATGTTGGCTGAATCCTGTCAACTTTTGCCAAAATATCTACAAATGGACTCCTCATTTTTGAGTTGCTAAGAAATAGGCTGGATTTTGTATTATTATTTAAAGATTCTTTAAATGTAATTAAATTTTGATTATTAAAAATTGAATTTTGTAAAGGAAAACGATTGTGTCAAATACATATATTTATATATAGAAATGTGCCACATACCCGTGTACATATGTAGCAACTACTGTTTTTGATTATATCTTATTCCTGTTTATAACTTGCATATTCTTATTGGAATACAGTAATTATTATTTTTTTTTTTTTTTTGACAGTTAGTTGTTATGGAATTATGTCTATGTGTGTGTACCACTAATTGTTCTTGATTTGATATTCACTGGTTTAGATTTTTCTATTCCGGTATACATACTTTGGCAACAGGCATGTTTTTAGTGTTTGAGCACCACATATGAACCTAAAAGAATTTGTAGGAAGGTGCAGCTTATTGAAGTCATTGTTGCCAAATACTTCTAGGACAATCAGGAGTGTCTCATTTCCTGGCGGTGGACATGGCAGGTGTAGTGCAATATGTGTTTTGACCACTGACTTTGTGTTGCACCACTTTGCACCAGGATTAGCTGTCTAGTGTTCACCAATTGCAGACTACTTTTTGTATTCAGTTTAGCTGCCTATTGACTTTATCGTAGCATTAGACACTGCCATGTTAAAAGCTGTTCATATTTTTCTACATTGTAAACTTTGCTTGTTTTCGTGCTTTTTCTCACCAAGGGCTTTGTTTGAGAAGGATGAACGGCCTTGTTTTGATTTAGCATTTTGGGATTGTGGCCAAACCCCAACGTGTTATTTTCAAAGCAGACCTAAACTAGCCAGCATGCTTGAATTGCTAAATGAGGGTTTTTTTTTCTTCCAGAAAGCTCCTTTTAGTTCTTTAAGATATAAAAAGACCCAGTGCGGCAGCGAGAGAGAAAGTGGCCTCAATCAGGATTCTTGATGTCGGATGCCTGATATCTGTCCTGTGAGGGTGGAAATCTCTTTCTCGCACTCGAACGGGGTCATCGTCTTGCTGGCATGAGAAAGATGAAGAGCTTGGCAGGCCCTACAGTGATGAATTGTTACTTCAATATTTGCTTAGAATAATATAGTATAAATACATTTATTTGCTGTGTACATTGCAGTGGAGAATCATTTTGGTATGTTTTCCTTTCATTGCTGTGACTATTTTTGAACATGTGCTTTCAACATGCTAATCTCCTTTTTAGGAACCTCATGGTAAAATAATAATAAATGTCTTCTTTGAACTGAGAAGTGAATTCCAGAGATTTATGTCAGCTCGGTCATTAATGAAAGCAAAACAGCAGGTGTCTCTGGCTTCTGTTGGGGTCGACGGGAACATTTGTGGGGTGGTTCACCTTTTGCAGGGGGAGGGGTGCTGTTGGCCTGTGGGTCCTGTGGCAGGGCCTTCTACCCTATTAGCTGT
Source organism: Pleurodeles waltl (assembly GCF_031143425.1). Classification (NCBI taxonomy): domain Eukaryota; kingdom Metazoa; phylum Chordata; class Amphibia; order Caudata; family Salamandridae; genus Pleurodeles; species Pleurodeles waltl. The sequence continues at coordinate 1,176,649,774 of NC_090446.1, read as the reverse complement.
AGCGGAGGTGGAGGGCTGGTCAATGGACTGGCTAGTGGTAGGGGCCCGCTGCTGTGCTGTTGCCTCATTTATGATGTTGGCCATGTCTGCCAGAACCCCTGCTATGAAGATCAAGGTGGTGCTAATAGCCTTCAAGTCCCCCCTGATCCCCTGATACTGTCCCTCCTGAAGCCACCTGTTCTCCTGCACGTTGTCAAGGATCTTGCCCATTGTGTCCTGGGAATGCTGTTAGGCTCCCAGGATCTCGGTGAGTGCCTCCTGGAGAGTCAGTTCCCTAGGCCTGTCCTCCACCTGGCGCACAACAGTCCTCCCAGTGTCCCTGTTGGCCTGTGCCTCTTTCCCTTGAACGGTGTGCCCACTGCCACTAACCCCAGGTCCCTGGTTGTCTTAGGTATGAGGTTTGGCCTGGGGTCCCTGTATAGGTGGGCACACTGCTGATTGAAGTGTCCTGGGGACAGACGTGTGGGTACGTTGGGTGGGTGATGTGGTGTTGGATACTGATCTGATGGGGGAGGCTCTGTGGTGGACTGTGAGTGGGCTTGGGTGACCGACTGTCCAGTGATCCTTGATTGGCCAGGTTGTTGGTCCAGATGTCCAGATTTACTGTGGACATCTGGGGGTATCTTCTGTTCGGGGACTGAATAGTCGTGGCATCTCCTCTCCGCTGACATTGGCTGGGCACCTGTGGGGATGTAAGTGATGTATCATGCTTCATATCTGTGACATATTGTACATCCCTGGCTTCCCCTCTATCGTTAGTGTTGCTCTGCCACCTTTTGCTTGTGTATGGTATTGTATTGTGGAATTGTTAGTTTCCCTATGCTATGCATGCTTTGTTGATGGGTGTCCACATAGGGCTGGGGGGGGTGTCCATGCATTGGTATGGCATGCAGGGCTTGGGATTGGGGTTAGTCACATACAAAGGTGCACTGTGTGGGATGGAGTGGGACTGAGGTTGAGGGGGTGAGATGGCATGCAGGTATGGGGGTGATAAGTGGTAAATGTTGACTTACCAATGTCCAGTCCTCCAGCCACTCCAGTGAGTCCCTCAGGATGCAGTAATGCCAAGACTTGCTCCTCCTATGCTGTGAGCTGTGGGGGAGGAGGTGGGGGTCCACCGCCAGTCCTCTGTATGGCGAGCTGGTGACTTGCTGCCACGGAAGGTACCTTCCCCCGTAGGTTGTCCACCTTTTCCTGATGTCGTCCCTTCTTCTTGAGTGCTATCCCATGGCATTCACCCTGTCCACGATTCTCTGCCATAGCTCCATCTTCCTTGCAATGGATATCTGCTGTACCTGTGCTCCAAACAGTTGTGGCTCTACCCTGACAATTTCCTCCACCATGACCCTTAACTCCCCATCAGTGAAACGGGGGTGCCTTTGTGGGGACATGTATGTTGTGTGGTGTGTGTTGGTGAGAGGGTGTTGACTAATGTGGTGATGTGTGTGATGTGAAATGCGTGAAGGATGTATGGGTGTATGTGGTGTGTGTGTCTAGTTGTCTCTGTGCTGTTCGTGTCAATCTCCTGGCAGTAATTGTTATTCGTAAAGGGTTGTGGGAACAGTGGGTGTGTGGTAGTGCTGTGGGTGGGTGGGTGTGGTGTGTGTATGAATGTCAGGTGTTTGTTTTTAGTATTGGACAATGTAGGGCTGTTTTGTATGTGAGTGTCCATTCTGAGCGTGGCGGTATGTACCGCCAATGGTTTACCGCCAGTGAATGTCTGCCGTGGTGATTCGTGGGTCATAATGTGGTGGGCATTGTTTTGTTGACATAACCATATGGGTGTTGAGACCGCCACTTTAGCCCTGACCTTTGGTCTGCTAGATTTGTGTATGTGGCAGTATTCTGTCGGATTGGTGTCTGTGTGTCATAATATGGCGAACGGATATTCGCCACCATCGTGGTATGTTGGCGGCGGTCACCGCTGCGGTAAGCAGGATTTACCCCTACTGTCTTAATGAGGGCCACAGTTCCTTGAAGTGAAAGCTCCGTCTGGGGCTATCACGATGTCACCAACAACAAATCCAACAAATCAGGCCGACTGCGGCATCGCGGGCCAGCAACAGTGTTGGGAAGACCAGCAAACAGTACCTTGGTAATGCATGGCGTAGTGATTGTCGCGATGAAATCTGGAGTGTGATGTCACTGGTGTTTCAGGCGTTGGTTCTGGAAGTTGCTACAGGGGTCGTCGGGCCCTTAAAGTTGCAGATCAAACCTGTCGTTGATGGCATCAGGGCTGCGGTGCAAAGTGGGACGATGTGACGTGCAGTGCCCACAGGTCACGTTGCAGGCATCAGCTCGGTGACAGTGTCCTACGGCATCGGTGAAACCAAGGCTGCGGTGTGAAGCAGGACGGTGTGACATGCAGTATTTCCAGGTGACAGTGCAGGCAGTGGCTTTGTATTTGCTGAAGCGCTGTTTTCAGTAGGCCCAAGGCGTCGGTGAAGCACTGGGAAGGCTCTGTGCAGCACAGATGGGTCGCGGTGCAGACAGGGGTGTTTGTTTACGATGCTGAAGTTGATGGCACTGGTGTCGGTGGACCGGGGCTGCGGGACTGGACAGAACTTTGTGTACCTCACAAGCAGTGTTCTCACAAAACAGTGCAGGCAGTGATGTCAGCGTGGAGCGGTGGCATCGGGGATGTTGCAGGGCACAGGCAGTGGCTTGGTGAAGATATCCGGTGGCAGTGTTGATGAGACTAGGGTTGTGATGTGAAGCGGGGCACAGCTCCGTGCGGCATAGTCAGGTCATGGTGCAGGCAGCAGCATAGTTGACAACGTCACACTGATTTTTGTTCTGTTGCAGCACAAACCACACAGCTCCCAGTGCTGTAGGCAGATGAAGCTGAGGTCTTTGATATGTCTGAGACATCCAACAGGAGGCAAGCTCTAGTCCAAGCCCTTGGAGAAACTTCACAAGCAGGATACACAGCAAAGTCCAGTCTTTGCCCTTTTCAAGGTAGAAGCAGTAAGCACAGGCCATCACAGCAAAGGGGCAGTACTCCTCCTCCAGCTCTTCAGTTCTTCTCCTTGGCAGAGGTTCCTCTTGATCCAGAAGTATTCTAAAAGTCTGGGTTTGGGGTCCACTTCTTAAACCAGTTTGGGCCTTTGAAGTAGGCAAACTTCAAGGAAAGTTCTCTGTTGGTCACAAGATCCTGCTTGGCTCAGGCCTGGCTCCAGACACACTCCAGGGGGGTCGGAGACTGCATTGTGTGAGGACTGGTACCACCTGTTTAGGTGCAGGTGTCAGTGCCTCCCTCCCCACTCTAGCCCAGGAGACTCATCTATATATATAGGGTACACGCCAGCTCTCTTTGTGCCACTGTCTAGAGGGAACTCACAACGATGCCAACTGTCAGTGTGACCCAGATGTTGATTCCACAGGCAGGCAGTGGCACAGAATGGTTAAGCAAGAAAATGCCCACTTTCTGAAGGTAGCATTTTAAAACAGACAATCTAAAAATCAACTCTACCAAAAGATGAATTTTTCAAATTGTGAGTCCAGAGACCTCAAAATCTACATCTCTACCTGCTTCCAATGGGAAACTGCACTTAAAAGATATTTAAAGGCAGTCACCATGTTAACCTATGGGAGAGATAGGACTTACAATAGTAAAGCTGAATTTGCCAGTAATTCACCATCAGGACATGTTAAACACACAGGTACATGTGCTGCCTTTTAAGTACACTCACCCTGCCCATGGGACTACCTAGGGCCTACCTTAGGGATGCCTTACATGTAGTAAAAAGGAGGATTTGGGCCTGCCAGGTGGGTACACTTGTCAGGTCAAATTGGCAGTGCCAGACTGCACACCTTGACTGCAGTGTGAGGTCTAAGACATGTTTACAGGGTTGCTCTTGTGGGTCGCACAATCAGTGCTGTAGGCCCACTAGTAGCATTTAATTTACAGGCCCTGGCCACACATAGTACACTTTACTAAGGACTTACTAGTAAATCAGACATGGCAATCATGGATAAACCAATCACCATTGCAATTTACACAGAGAGCACTTGCACTTTATCACTGATCTGCAGTGGTAAAGTGCACAGAGATAATAAATCATCAAAAACAAAGTCTAGCATACCATCAAAAACAGGAGGTCAGAAGACAAAAAGACAGAAGAAACATGCTAAAAGATGCCAGGTCTAAAAGGGACCCTGATAATCCAAGACAGCAATGGAGGATGGGGTTTTCAACAGTGAACAAATCAGTCAATGTTGATTGCATCCATGCTCTTGTTTGGAACAATTGCCACAATATGGCTTGCAGAAGACAAATGATCCAATAATTATGGTTGAATTCACAGTTGTTTGGAAACTAATGCAGACAACATCCATGAGTCAGAGAAGGGAAATGTGGATGACTTTACAAGGACTTACTAGTAAATCAAACATGGCAATCATGGATAAACCGATCACCATTGCAATTTACACAGAGAGCACTTGCACTTTAGCACTGATCTCCAGTGGTAAAGTGTGCACAGATAATACATCAGCAAAAACAAAGTCCAGCATACCATCAAAAACAGGAGGTCAGAAGACAAAAAGGCAAGAGAATCATACTAAAAATGCCAGGTCTAAAAAGGACCCTGATAATCGAAGACAGCAATGGAGGATGGGGTTTACAACAGTGAACAAATCAGTCAATGTTGATTGCATCCATGCTCTTATTTGGAACAATTGCTACAGTATGGCTTGTAGAAGATAAATGAAGAAATAATTAGGGTTGAGTTCACAGTTGTTTGGAAACTAATGCAGACAACATCCATGAGTAAGAGAAGGGAAATGTGGATGAGAATCATGGTAAAGGTTAATGCCTTCTTCAATACCCACAAGAGGACACCCAGAGGTGCTGGAGTGACCTGAGGGGGAGTGTCCATTCCCTTGCATCTAAGACACACGAAGATGTTTTCACAACTGGTGGTACTTAGGGTCGTATTTATACTTTTTGGCGCACAACTGCGCCAACGCAGTTGTGCGTCAAAAAATGTAACGCCGGCTAACACCATTCCAAAGCGCCAAGAGGGCGCCTTATTTATGGAATGACGTTAGCCGGCGGAGCTGCCTGGTGTGCGTAAAAAAAAATTACTTACACCAGGCAGCGCCGGCGTAGGCGAAAATGGAGCTTGGGCGTCAAAAAATGGGGCAAGTCAGGCTGAGGCAAAATTTTCGCCTCAACCCGATTTGCGCCATTTTTATTGACTCCCAACCCCCATTTAAATGACTCCTGTCTTAGCAAAGACAGGAGTCATGCCCCCTTGCCCAATGTCCATGCCCAGGGGACTTATGTCCCCTGGGCATGGTCATTGGGCATAGTGGCATGTAGGGGGGCACAAATCAGGCCCCCCTATGTCACCAAAAAAAAATATATATACTTACCTGAACTTACCTTAAGTTCCCTGGGATGGGTCCCTCCATCCTTGGGCGTCCTCCTGGGGTGGGCAAGGGTGGCAGGGGGTGTCCCTGGGGGCATGGGAGGGCACCTCTGGGCTCCTTCCGAGCCCACAGGTCCCTTAACGCCTGCCCTGACCAGGCGTTAAAAAATGACGCTACAGCTGCTGGACGTCATTTTTTTTGACCCGCCCACTCCCGGGCGTCATTTTTGCCCGGGAGCGTAAATACGGCGCACATGCCTCGGAGTCATTTTTTAGAAGGGAACGCCTACCTTGCATATCATTAACGCAAGGAAGGTGTCCATGATAAAAAATGACGCAAACTCCAAGATCTTTGGCGCTAGACGGGTCTAACGCCAAAGTATAAATATGGAGTTAGTTTTGCGTCGGATTTGCGTAAAAAAAAACGACGCAAATCCGGCGCAAACAGAGTATAAATATGCCCCTTAGTCTCTCAAGGCCCTCAATCTCATGCCCTGAGAGAAAAAGGTATGGTCCATATGCTAGACTAAGGGCACCGTACGAATTCTAGACTTTGGGCCAGATTACAAGTTTGGTGGTTTGACAGCCAGACCACCACAGCATCAGTCTCAAAAAAGCAGCTGCGCTGGCAGTCTCCAGACCACCATATTATGATGTATGCAGGCTGACCCACTATCCATCCAACCAAATGGCTGCCCGACAGCTGCACAGCCACCTGCAATCTTGGCACTGCATATTGCCTGGCCGTCATGGCCACGTGGAACCACTGAGCCTAATACAGTAACACAGTCTGTGTGGTGGCCTCCTTGCAGCGGTCAGCAGAGTGGGGGTCAGTCGCCTCACTATGCACTGAGCAAAGCGACAGGCAACTGCCAGTTGAATGGATTCAATAACAACACAGCTGACATATATTGGCTTAGTGGACACACCTGAAAATCACACTATACCCTTCCCAATCCATGATAATTTGTCTCTGCACTGCAAAAAAGAGACCAGAGCCCACTGTTTTACTCATCAGTGATAGATAAGGCACCCCTTTTTTCACAATCCTATTCAACAAATTTCCCCCACTTCTGTCCATTTGTTCCCTATAACACTTTTTTTGTTCAATCAATCAATCATTGTAAGTTCACTACTCACTGTTGAGGGTCTCAAGTAATTGTGGGATTGGTCGTCTGAGCTTCAGTCAAAGAGCTAGGTCTTAAGGTCCCTACTGAATTGAGTAGGGATGGTGACTGCCTGAGGTGGAGAGGTATGGTGTTCCAGCTCTTTGCTGTGAGGTAAGTGAAGGATCTTCCTCCATCTGAGGTTTTCCATATGCGGGGTACAGTGTCAAGTGCCTATTGAGAGGTACAGAGAGGTCTGGTGGGGTTTAGAATAGTGATTTGTTTGCAGCAGGGGACATTCAGTATGAGTCTGGTGGAGATGTTCTGGATGTGTTGTAGTTTTTTCAAGTACTTCTTGGTGGTTCTGGTGTAGAGAGTACTGCTGTAGTCGAGTCTGCTGGTGACCAGGGTGTGGGCTACAGTGTTTCGACAATTGTTTGGGATCCACCTGAAGATCTTCCGGAGGAGTCGGAGGGTGTGGAAACAGGCAGAGATGACAGAGCTGACATGTTGGGTTATGATGAGCTATGAATCCAGGATGAAGCTGAGGTTAGATGCATGGTTTGTAGGGGTGGGGGGGCTGCCAAGTGTGGTCAGCCACCAGGAGTTGTCCAAGGCTGATGTGGAGGGTCTCAGGATAAAGATCTCGGTCTTTTCAGAGTTGAGTTTGATGCAGCTCTCCTTCACCTAGGCAGCGATGGCTTCCATCCTGTTGTGGAAGTTCTTATTGGCCATTGTCGGGTTTTCGGTCAGTGCGAAGACCAGCTTGGTGTCATCGGCACAGGAGACAATGTTCAGTCCATGGCTTCTACTGATAGATGCGAGCAGGGCCATGTAGATGTTGAAGAGTGCGGGGCTCGAGGAGAAGCTCTAGGGTACGTTGCAGCTGATCTCCATAGGCACTGACAAGTATTGCAGTAGTCCAACATTCTGTGTTCTGCTGGGCAGGAAGGAGCATATTCACTATGGGGCCTTGCTGCAGATGCCTGCTGTGTGGAGTCTGGAACAGAGTGTGTGATGGGATGGCTGATATGTCCAGTAGGATGAAGGCTGCTGTTTGGCTGCAGGCAAGGAGCAAGAGTATGTGATCTGTGGCTGTGAAAAGGACGGTCTCCGTGCTGTGGTTGGTCCTGAATCCTGATTGGGAGATATCCAGGATGTTGTTGTCCTCAATCTGTTTGTGGGGCTGTGAGTTGATGGCTTTTTTGACGACATTGGCCGGGAAAGACAGCAGCAATATGGGGCGGTAGTTTTTTAGATCCATGGGGTCAGGCGTGGGTTTCTTCAGGAGCGAGTGGATCTTGGCATGCTTCCAGCCCTCGGGGAAGGTAGCCATGTCCAAGGAGCAGTTGAGGGTGTTGCGGAGCTCAGGTGTGATTGAGGCGTTGCCTTTGTTGAAATTGTAGTGGGGGAAGGGATCAGTAGGGGCGGAAAATCGGGTAGTGTAGGATCTGTGCGGATTCAGTGGTCTGAGCTGGAGGTTGTTGGTAGGTTCGGAAAGTCTTGGGGTCTGAAGCTATCATAGATGTCCTTGATTTTACAATGGAAGAAGGTGGCTAATCTATTGCAAAGGTCCTGATATGGAGAGACGTTCACAGCTTTTACTTGGGGATTAGCGAATTCTTTGACCATGGCAAAAAGTTTCTTGGTCTTGTGTGCGGTGGAGTTAATACAGTCCTGCAGGGTAGCTGTCCTAGATGATCTGATGAGGTGATGGTGGGATTTGGTGGTGGATTTCAAGGCTGCGAGGTCCTCTAGGAATTTACTGTTTAGCCATCTTTTTTCTAGCTATTTGCAGGTTCTCTTGGAGTCCGGGAGTCCAGGGAGAACCAGCTGGCCTTCTTGGTGTTGTATTTATCTGAGGTCATATGGAGTGGAGCTAGTGTGTTGGCGCATTTGCAGATCCATTGTTGGAAGTTCCAAGCTGAGATGTTCGCATCTGTGGTGTTGGCGGTGGAGATTTGCTGAGGGTTTTGGTGAGCTCTTCCTTTGTGGTCAGGTTCGATTTCCTGTGAGGAGATTGGGAGGTGCTTAGGCGGACTGTAGGTGGAATGATGGAGACTATGGTGATGGGGTCAAATGTGTGTCCAGCCATGTGCGTTGGTTGAATAATTCCCTGTCACCCACCTAATTTACAGCTATGACATGTTTCAAAAATCCCCATTTTTCTGAAGATGAATTGAGAGTTATGGTGGACAAATCATAAGAGTAGAGCCACAATTGTTTGGAGCACAAGTTCAAAATAATCTTTTCAGTGGGAAAATGGAAATGTGGCAAAGGATAGTCGACAGAGTGAATGCTGTTGGCATCACCCTGCACACAAAGGAGGACATTACAATGAGGTAGAATGACCTGATGGGGAAGGTGTGTTCCCTGGCCTCCAGGCAACACATGAAGTCCCTGAAGACTGATGGTGGTCTTCCCAGTTCCCCATTACAACTCTTTCCCTGAGAGGAGAAGGTATTGGCCAAATTGAGTCACTTGAATAGCTGGAGTAATGGAGTCTGGTAAGTTACAACACAAACACTGCCACAAATATTCAATTGCCTGCAAGCTCATATCTTACCCTTTGTCACTGTGCTGTTTATCTACTTACCCAACATACAATATCCAGAGTTGCAGACATGTAAGCTTGTCCATGTGCATTGTTGTAGAGAACATCACATGTATCAATCCCCATCACATGCCATATGTTGGAATGGGGGGTCTGTAGGTGTTTCAATATCAAAAGATCATTCCATGACCCATAGTATTTGTCTGCATGTAAATGTATTCAGTGTGGCAACAGATACGTAAGACTAAACATTTGTCAAGTGTTAGGAAGCATTTTTGTAGTGTGAGGAATCAGTAAGTGACATGACTACAACTACTAAGAGGCCCTCTTTCTGTAACACAAACCAACAGGCTCCCCTGCACTTCTCCAAACACATCTGTGTGTTATCTCTAAAATGATGTACCCTCCCTTAGAGTTTAGTATTTGTGTAGTGTGTGGAGTCAGCAAGTAACATGACCACAACTACCAGAAGGCCCACTTTCTGTAACACAAGCCACCAGGCTTCCCTGGTGTCCAAATACAGTTGTGTGCCATATCTCAGATGATGTACCCTCACCTGGGAGTTTAGCATTTGTGTAGTGTGGGGAGTCAGCAAGTGACATGACTACAACTACCAGGAGGTCCTCTTTCTGTAACACAAACAAACAGGTCTCCCTGCTCTTGTCCATACACACCTATGTGTCATCTCTCAAATGATGTACCTTCCCCTGGGAATTTAGCATTTTTGTAGTGTGGGGAGTCATCACATCACATGACTACAACTAACAGGAGAACCTCTTTCTGTAACACAAACAAACCTCCCAGCACTCGTCCAAATACACCTGTGTGTCATCTCTCAAATGATGTAACCTCTCCTGTGAGCAATCTACATATCATGCTCAACTCAGAGATGAGTCTGTCTACCTAGCTGACTCTTGTCCTGTTGTCACCAAATGAAACCATTGAGGACAGGAAGGACACCTTAAAAACGTGTACATTAAGTGCTCCCAAGGCATTATGCTGCTACATCAGATTGTTAGTGGCAGTTAACACATTGACTCAGCATTGCTCATATGATGGCTACAGCCACATATCCAACAAAGTTGTGTGTTCACCTGTACCTCACACAACTAAGCCTTGGAATGGTCAAATAGACATGTCTCCTCTCAACTGTGTTGGCTTAATTGTTACTAAGATGCCATGTTCATTCATTTCTCTAAAGTGTAACTGATCATATAATGAGCTGCTTGAGTCCAATAATTACTGCAAGCTTCACAAATGTCAACAACTGCTATACCATGGTAACATAGCACAGTCAGCAACCCTACTACTTAACAGTGTCCAAGGTTTCTACTTGCGGTCACACAAAAACATTGGATGTAGATTTCACATATCAAACAATAACGATGTACTCTATTTCTCAACAGGTCGAGCTGGCACAGCACCTGGCCATACATTGTCCACTGACCAAACCCACAAGCTACCTCTAGATGCAGCCCTCAGTGATGAAGATACCCTGAACATGTGGACGTGGGTGATGGTCCTTCCCCATCTGGGCAGCCTCGTCAGATTGAAGCAGTGAGTCTCACTGTGCCCACAACATCAACTCCCACCTCAGTTCCTTCAACATTATAGGCAACATGCCCCCAGTCTGTGAACCTGCCACAGATCTGGATCCTGAGGTGCAAACCAACAATCCTGACACTGAGGGTTCTTGACCCAGTTGGAGAGGGCACCCTGTGCCAAGGTTCCCTGCTTGTGGAGGGGGTAGGGTCCATGGGAGGGCTGCTGTGGCCTGCAGAGGGAGGCCACTGGGGCCACTCACAAACAGGACACCATCAATCAAATATTGGGGGTCTATCATGTGTCCCAAGGCATGATGGGCTAGGTGCTAACTTAACTCCAGGAAATCAAGCAGCTGCAGAGTGACATGAATCAACATATGGTGGCCCATAATCCCACCATGGGGACCATGACATCCATACAGCCCTGAGCAGGACTCCCCACCCCCCAACATCTACCCCTTCCTGTGGGCCAACTATATCAATCCACTGCACATCTGTGGCAAACACAGGAAGAGATTGCCTGTCAGAGGACCCACCACTCACAGACACCTCAGCAGTAGCTGAATCCCCCCAGCTCACAAGCAGAGACGTCCATGTAAGAATCCAAGAGGTACAGATGGTAAGACACCCACCACTGCTAGCAAGAAACCTAATCTTTCTGTGGACTGCTCCTGAAGCCCAGTCCATTTCTGATGGGAGGAGTATTCTGGACTTTGCACTTCCAATAGTGTGGCATCTACTCCTATGATTTAATTCACCATGACTGACCCCTTTACTTTTCATTTATGTTACTTTTTTGCCACAAGTTTGTTTTCACCTCCTAGCACTAAAATAAATTCACCAGTCATGAACTTATTGCCTGCTGTCTTAAATTTCACATTTAACGTTGTAGGTATGTAAGAATATGTGAACTATACAATGCAAAAAAAGAACTACTTGTGGAAGCAGGAATAGGTTGCTTCTAGTGACCAGCTCAGGATTACAACCATTCCACACAAACAAATACATACAAGTGTTCAGCTCATAGGATGTCAATATGTCTGAAACATAGCAAATCAGACATGATGAAATCATACTGGCTAAATGATCAAATTTACAGGTACTGACCTCCATACCATGAAAGAAAAGGACATATCAGACAGTGTCCTGTAGAATAGGCAAACATTAAGGCCCTCATTACAACCCTGGCGGTCGGTGTTAATGCAGTGGTAATACCGGCAACAGGCCGGCAGAAAAAAAAAATGGAATTATGACCATGGCACAAACCGCCAACATAGGCAGCCACTTTAACATTCAAACCGCCGTGGCGGTAGAAACAAACACCGAGGCGGTAACCGCCAACAGACAGGCGGACGACAAAGTACCGCCCACCCTATCACAACAGGCCTATCCGCCACCTTTTCCGGGGCGGAACCAACGCGATCAAAAGCACGGCGGAAACGAAACAGTACACAGAAGGGAAACCACTCACCTCTCGACACCCAGCGAGGAACCAGGACACCATGGAGCCCAAACTACAGGTCCTGCCTATGCTGCCCTTCCTCCTGCTCTATCAGGAGCAGGACAGATGTCGTCGACGACCACAGTGAGTACTGCACCTACAACACAGGGGAGGGGGGAGGGAGGAGGGAAAATAGAGTGACACACACAAGCAACACACAATACCCCCACCCCCACCCTCACCCACAACACCATACACACAAATACATGCAGCAACATTACATATACCCCCCCTCCCCCGGAAGAATCCAAGGACAAAATTAAATGATTGTAACAATCGTAATCATGACAAATCTGATAGTCAAAGTTCAAAATCCAGAATATACAAATATGTACACCAACTACACAAGTCCGGATAGTGTACCAATCATCGTCCGTGGACATCTGGTCCAAAAATGCATGGGTGAAGCCCACACAAGACACCTGACTGGAAACGGAGAGAACACTGCTGGGGCATCAGATTGAAATTAAACAGGCACCTCAGGGGGAGGGGGGCACCTCAGCCAGATGAATGCATGACGCCACTGCTGCACAAGGGGGCTTCATGCCCATTGCTGTATACTGGGGAGTGGAAAGCCACAGTCTCTCAAGTATTTCCAGTGGGTGGTTTGCCCACTGCATTATCCTGGGGAGTGCCCTCCAGGTATGCATTTGTTTGTTGCAAATGCCTCTCAACACCCTGGATGGCATTCAACATGGCAGATTGCCCAACAGTGAGGGATCTCAGGAGGCCAATAGCCTACTCACTGAGGGCAGCAGGGCTGACTGGGGCAGGGCCTGAGGTGCCTGGGGCGAAGGAGATGCCCACCCTCCTGGGTGAGCGAGCATGGGACACACGCTGAGGGGCTGCTGGGAGGGTGGTTCTGGTAGGGGGGGGTGGAGGCTGTACCTGTTGATGAGGTGGGCACAGAGGTGCCCGCCACCTCAAGGGAGCTCCCATCAGAGGAGGAGTCGCTGTCACTGGTGTATGCTCCTGTCCCCGTCGTGGATCTCCCCTCGCCCTCCATCCCACTGGTGTCTTCAGACTCCATTGCTTCACCCTCCAGGGCCAAGTGGCTTGCAGCTCCCTCCTGCTCCGGTGCCACTACTCCTCCGCCTGATGAGTGTACTCACCCCCTTGTGGCTGCTGTGATGACCCTAAGTGCCCATCTAACTCCGGATAGGCCACCACCAGGATCCGGTACATCAGGGGGGTCATAGTGTGATGGGCACCCCTTCCACGTTGGGAGCCCATCCCCAGCTGGGCCTCCGCCGTCTTCTTGCTCCAGCGGCACAGTTCCTCCCATCTTTTATGGCAGTGGGTGCTCCGTCTGTGGTAGGCCCCCACGGCTTGGACGTCCTTGGCGATGGCACACCAAATACCCTTCTTCTAGTGGGCGCTGACCTAGAGGAATGGTACAGTGGGAAAGGAAATTACTCACCCGTCCGGACCATCATAGTCATTGCCCACCAGTTCCCACCTATGCCCTGATGCACATACACTCAACATCCGCACATGCAGGCCTCAGCCCCCACATGTATCTTCCATCCACACCACTCAAAACAGACATTCCCCATGCAGCATGCTCACAGTGTCCTCACCTGTTTGTCTGGAGGACCGTACAGTTGATGTGTACTTCCTCCGATGTGAAGGCAGGGGCCCTTTCTCCAGACACTGTAGCCATAGTCGCTTCCAGACACAGGGCACAGCAACACTAGCAGTGTAGTTCCTCTCCTGTTGAAGGTCAGGTATCAAGTGAGTGAACAGACAGAAAATGGCGGTCACGTCCACGGCAGTGCGTACCGTCACTGCCGGCGTACATCGTCATTGGCTCCTGGAACCCATAGGGCCCAATATTAACCAATGCAGTATTTCGCCGCGGTCTTCGACCGCCCACCGCAACGGTAACAGTGCCAGCGCAGTTACCTCATTTACCCTTGTCCCACTTTACAGGTCAGGCAGCCGTCATTTCAGGGGGCCACATGGCATGGATCAAAACCGCGTTACACCTATCTAGGCTGGGAATACAGACAGATACCGGCACATTGAGAATTCCAAACGTTCCTGCAAATAACGCATTGTGATACCTCAGTGTTGGATGACTCTCTGCTCGCTCTTCTCCTCCATAGTGCACGTCTGCTGGGGCAGGTGATGAGATGGTGGCATCCTCCGGTGTAAAGACCCCTGGTGGACCTGTCGACAATGGAAGAGAGACATATCATAATCACATACAGACTTGATCGTGCAACAATCCTGGAACTATGGGACCAGTTGGAGCCAGACCTGATTTCAGCTATCCGCCATCCCCCAGGAAGCCCCCCTCTAGTGCAAGTCCCGTCTGTAGTCCATTTCCTGGCCAGTGGGTCTTTTCAAACAACAGTGGCCCTGGCATCAGGGATGTCCAAGCCAATGTATTCTAATATGTTATCCAGAGTGTTATCTGCTCTGATGAAACACATGCGCAGCTACATCGTTTTACCTCAGGTGGGGGATTTGCCCACTGTGAAAGGTGACTTCTATGCCCTGGGACATATCCCCAACATCACTGGTGCCATTGATGGAACACATGTGGCATGTATGCTGCACAACCCGGCTTTGCGACGGCAGGTGCCTTTTCTGCAGGAGGTTGGGCCAGATGGTGGTCTTGTGGCAGCTGTGGAGCCTGTGGACAGTGAAGAAGAGGAGGCATAAGAAGAAGATGTCAACAACCGAAACAACATCATCATGCAATACTTCCAGTGAGACACAGGTAAGAAGTTGTAACTGCTTCCCACATCTCATACTATTGTTGGAGCTAGCATAAGTCTGTCATTTTCACTCAGTGTATGGACACTGATTTGTCACTTTGACTTTCCATTTCACAGATCTGGCTCCTACTTTGTGCCCTCTACTATGCTTACTGCTCGCCTACAGCTGTGTTACATTGGTATGTGAACAAGTACATTGACTTTGCTATATTCCATAGATATTGTAATTACACATTTTTGAAAGCACAGACTGACTCCAGATTGTTTTGTGATTTAAGTGTGTTTATTTCTGTGCAAATAAGTGGAGGGGGTTTTAAAATGGGCTGGGTTGATGGTGGAGGAATGTCCATGGCAAAGTCCAGTCTATTTGTTTCACAGGTGCATTGTCCAAAAGGGCATAGGAAGTGGAGCAATGGCAGTTTAAGGTGGACAGGGTGAAAAAGTCGGACAGAAGGGTGACATTTAGGGGATCTTATTTCCTGGCAGGGGTCTTGGCAGTGTTCTCTGTCTAGTTCGTGGATCTCAGGGACCGTTTGCGGGGTGGTTCTCCATGTGCAGGGGGTGGGTGCTGGTCTCCTGTTGTTCCTGTGGCGGTGCCTCCTGTCCACTAGCGCCAGCGGAGGTGGAGGGCTGTTCATCGTCCAGGCTAGTGTCAGGGGCCCATTGGTGTGCCACTGTGTCCCTCCTGGTGTTGAGAAGGCCTGCCAGCACCCCTGCAATGGTGACCAGGGTGGTGTTGATGGACTTCAAGTCCTCCCTGATCCCCAGGTAATGTTGCTCCTGCAGCCGCTGGGTCTCCTGAAACTTGCCCAGTACCGTGCCCATGGTCTCCTGGGAATAGTGGTAAGCTCCCATGATGTTGGAGAATGCCTTGTGGATTGTTGGTTCCCTGAGCCTGTCCTCTCCCTGTCACACAGCAGTCCTCCCAGCTTCCCTGTTACCCAGTGCCTCTGTCCCCTGAACCGTGTGCCCACTGCTACTGCCCCCAGGTCCCTGATCATCCTGTGTTAGTGAGTGAAGTGTCCTGAGGACAGAGGGATGGGCCCGCTGGGTGGGTGCTGTGGGGGTGTTTCCTGAGTGGGAGGTTCAGTGGCGGTTTGTGACTGTGTCAGGGGAACCGACTGTCCTGAGGTCCCTGATGGGCCGGGCTGGTCATCTTGATCCAGGACCAGAGCTGCTGTCATCACTGTGGGCCTCTTCTAAGGGGGGACTGGATATGTCTGGTACCTCCTGTCCGGTGACGTTGGTTAGGGGTCCTGTTGGGGTGTAAATGCATAGTTATTGTGTGTGTGTGTGTGCCATCTTGTGTAATGGGTGAGTGACCCTCTACTCCTTTGCTTGCATTATTGCCGTGCCCTTGTGTGATTGTTGATTTTGGGGCATGAGTGAGTCTCTCTACTGGACATGCTTTGGTGATGGGTGGCCATGCACTGGTGTTACATGCAGGGCTTGGTTTTGGGATGTGTGGGTTGTGTTAGTGGGGTATCTGTGGGTTGTTGGGGTGATGGGTGTGAGGGTCAGGGTGGCGGTATGTGATGGCATGCAGGTGGGGCGTGGTGATAAAGTAGTTAAGATATGACTTACCAGAGTCCATTCCTCCTGCTACTCCTGTGAGGCCCTCAGGATGCATGATCGCCAAGACTTGCTCCTCCCATTTTCTTAGTTGTGGGGGAGGAGGTGGGGGTCCACCGCCTGTCCTCTGTACAGCAAGCTGGTGTCTGGATACCACGGAATGTACCTTCCCCTGTAGGTCGTTCCACCTCCCCCTGATGTCATCCTGTCTTTTTGGATGCTGTCCCAGTGCGTTGACCGTGTCGACAATTCTGCGCCATAGCTCCATCTTCCTTGCAATGGGTGTCTGCTGCACCTGTGATCCGAATAGCTGTGGCTCTACCCAGACGATTTCCTCCACCATGACCCTGAGCTCCTCCTCAGAGAACCTGGGGTGTCGCTGAGGTGCCATGATGTGGTGTGGGTGATGTTTGAGGTGGTGTCTGTTGTGATGTGTGAGGGGATGTGTTGGTGTGTGTTGTTTGAGGTGTGTGGATGTTGTGTAAGTGATGGTGTTGTGTGTCTGTGGATGCTGGTGTTGTTTTAGGTAGTCTCTCTCTGGCCTTCTTTCAAATTTTTGGTTGTAAGGGTTTGTGGGAGATGTGGGTGTGTGCTTTATATTGGATTGGGTGTGTGGGTGTGGTGTGTGTATGTGTATCAGGTGTGTGTATTTTGATTTGTCCAATGTGGTTGTGTTTTGTAAGTGTGTGTGTATTTTGAGCGCAGCGGTGTGTACCGCCAATGGTTTACCGCGGTTGAATAACTGCCGCGTTGATTCATGGGTCGTGATAGTGTGAGCGTATTCCTGTTGGCATAACGGTGGAGGTTTTGGTATCGCCAGTTTATCACTGACTTTTGGTGTGGTGGACTTGTGTGGGTGTCTGTATTGTGGCGGATTACGGGATGTGGGTCGTAATACCTGTAGCGGAATTCCGGGGCCACAGCGGTATGTTGGCGGTCTTCTGCACAGTGGAAAGCAGAATTTACCACCAGGGTTGTAATGAGGGCCATAGTATTGTATTCAGCAATGGATTGATACACCACATTTGAGAATTTTGGTTACGTGCTATTGATTCTTGGTTTGATTACTGTAATTTTGATACATTTGTCATGTTTGTAACTTTCATTCAAGGGTTTGCTATTGTATTTGTTGATTAAGGTGACCAGATTTGTCAGAATCTAAGATCTGAAGATATTATTGTTGAACTTGTCTGTAACGTGTTAGTATGATTTGCAATTCACTTCAGTGACACTTAATTGGAATTTT
Organism: Pleurodeles waltl; assembly: GCF_031143425.1. NCBI lineage: Eukaryota > Metazoa > Chordata > Amphibia > Caudata > Salamandridae > Pleurodeles > Pleurodeles waltl. The sequence continues at coordinate 1,176,632,150 of NC_090446.1, read as the reverse complement.
CCTGAACTAATGAGTTTTCTTTTTGTTTTTACATGTTTAATTTGGGTTGGTGTTGGTTGTTCTTTGATGCACTGGAACTCGTCAGAGGTGGATTGCCACTGAATGGACGTCTGTGTTAGTGTGAATTTGTATTTGACAAGTGCCACAAAGACACTGGCCTTGCTTCTGTGGATTGTGAGCTGCTTTTATCTACCATGCTGATTATCTGCTGTTTAGGTTAAGAGGACAAGATATGATTTATTAATTTGTGGGCATCCCATAACAGAGAAGGTTTTGTATTGTTTTCTCCATTCATAGAAAAGCTATGGTGCAACTGTCTAAACAGCTAAGTAGTCACACTAGGATTGGTGTGACTGTATCACAGAGACACAGAGTTGCTTGATTACAACTACAGCAGCATTGTGATTCGTTGAGTCTTCTCATAGTGATACTGTGATTGGTTCACCTTTGGCTTAGCCATGCTGGGATTGGTTGTTGTTTGTTTATTCATTTGTGAAGATTTTGAATTATTGTTAGTAAGAAAAATGGGTGCTCTTTTGGGAAAGCCTAAACCTACTATACTTACTATGGAGGGAGAGAAGATTCCTTGCCTGCATACTAAATTTTGACGGACAGCAGGCTTTATACATGTGCAAGGATAAGAGGCTGACGTGGGTATAATTCTGGTGTCAAAGACATTCCATCAATATTAGAAAGCTAGGTTTCCTGATAAATACAAGAAATAAGAGAAAGCTACTACCTAGACACGCATAATTTGCAGCATTGAAGAAATGGGATTGAATGGCCACAGAGAAAGAAAGAAACAAAATGAAGATACAATTTAAAAGTAAATTTATCCAGTGGTTAGAAACCAAGGGATACTAATGAAAAATCCTTTAGAGATGATGTGGTAGTAGGGGTCAGCGATTTTGCAGCTTTAATTAACAAGACAGACAAAAGAAAGGTGATGTGTCTGAAGATGGCAGTGAAAAACAAGACAAAGAAAAAGATTCATAAGAGGGGGAATACTTGTTTAAATGATCTGTTGAATTCCAGACCCCATCCATTTTCAGATGGTATATAGGCACAAGCATAGGGACCTCTGGTATTTGATATGGGTACATTAGGTCAGCTGGGCACAAGTGCATAGGAAATGACAGCATTTGCAGTAGTAAGTACAACCGGGTGTTAGTGCATAGGGAATTATAGTATGTGCAGTAGTGAATACAACTACATGTTCCAGTGGTCTGATAATATAATGACAGCTTTACCTAATACTAGTAGAGATGCTGTTGTGTTGTTTATGCTTCCTGGAGAGAGAAAGAGAGAGAGAGAGAGAAAGAGAGAGAGAGAGAGATTAATATTGCACTCTTGAAGACTGAATTGCAGGGAACAATTGAGTTAAATAGAATAATGTCATATAATGTAAATGATCTCAAAAACCTCATCAGAGAAGCAGCAAGGTGTGAATGTTGAAACACATATTAACTTTGAGCATGTAGCTGATGAACATAAAGTTGATCTAAGCAAGACCAAAATCTTACAGAGAAATTACAAAATGGAAGTGACTGAAGCAGAAATAAAGGATACAGATCTAGCAACTTTGTTAGCTTATCTTAAAGAATTAGTTGAGCAAAATAATGATTAAAGAGTTTTGAGGAAATTCAGGGAAAGTGAAAGAAGAAATCTAGCATGAAAAAGAAAAAAAAATAAGACAGGGAAGAAAGAAAAAATGGTGATGAGTGATTCAGAACCACAATCAGAATTTCCATTAAGGGAAGTACATGGAGGGAATTATCTGCACCCGCCTTGGTACAGGGGTGACCTTTTTGTCTTCACAACAAATGTATAAGGTGGTATAAGGTGATTCATAGATTGTGACATTTTCAAAGATGCTTTAAATTGATTTGGATTGATTATTTGAAGTTGTTCCTAGATTTTTATGGTCAAAATACAATGCTGGTGCTATTTGACCAACTGAAGAAAAGGCTAGACTTCCACCTACCAATGATTCAGCTGAAGTAGCCATGGAAAAGTAATTGAAAAAGAAAGTGCCAGAGAATATAGTTAACTGGGCAATAATAAAGACAGTGTATACTTATTATGAAAGCTGTATTCAGATTTATAGGAATTACAGGAGAGTTGAAAATTAAGGTGTTAGTGGATTTGTATTAGCTTTTGTTTTGGGTGAGCTTATTTTTCCAATTTAGCAGACTCTAATGTGCTTGGAGGCTAAAAGCATTGACAAGATTCTGAAGTATGCCAAGTACTATAGTGACTGTTTTTTTTTATGCAAAGCAAAAAAAGGTCAGAGAGAAGTTGACGATTGAGTGGATAAAGCAGATTCAGAGAAACTACAGAAATTGCATGATTAATTTTTATTCACATACTATGCAGCCTGAAAAGTCTGGAATGAATGGGACAAGGGGGGTGAAAAGAGTGGGAATGATAGCACAGACCCAGGGTCGGGCAGGGAGAATGTGAATAATCCTGGAGTTAATGCAGATATCACTTTGCTAAAGAAGAACACTGCTTGTCATATCTGTGATAACATTGTACACCGTAAGCGGGAGTATAGACAGAATCCAGATGAATTCCAGAATGATTTTGTTCCTCATTTACACTGAAAAACAAACCACATGCAGACACTGTTTTAAATCACAGTCCAAAAGACTCCATTGGAAATTACATAATCAAGGGCAGTTGCATGCAAATATGACAATAGCTCCAGTATTGCAGCAACTTGATAAGACTTAGGATGCCATATAATTCAGGGTATTAACAGAACCTATTGAGTCTGAGCAAGGGTTTCCTCAGTTTCACCAGACAAAATCACAATAAAGGTACCTGAGATATAGTCCTAGAGGTAGAAAATAGTGTCTTATGTAGTTGATGAGGTGAATGGCCACCTTGAATCATCTCTGAACAATACTGGTGCTGCCTGCTCTACAGTTTGTTCTGTCAAAGTTCCAAACCTACCCCTCTGCAGATTATTAATCAGGTTACTGCAGATGTCCCAGTTAAAATAAGGCTGATGGAAAACAGTCATTAGTTTATATTGTGTGATTTGAGTCTTGTTAATTTGCTGGGCAGAGACTTGCCTTTCAAAATGAATAGTGTGATCAATTGTAAACTAGGTGGTGTCACAATTTAAGCACAACATAAAGATTCATGTTTTAACCTATATTCACACGAATCTTGGGATCAGCTGTTTCCAGTTCTTACAACAGTTGACCTTCCTCTTGATTTAAAACATATAGAGAAGTAAGAGGTATTGGATTTCACTGAAAAACATATAGAACCAATAAAAAAGTGCAAAACCATTTAGGATGCAAGTCTAATGAAATACCATTTACGCACAATTCAACAATACAAACTTTTACAAGAAACAGAAGAGTGAATGAATCCCTTCATAGGAAAAATTATAGAACAGGGCATTCTACAGGAGGGCTTGATAGTCTGTGCAATGGTCTTGTGATGAGCATTAAAAAACTAAGTGGTAAGTGGAAGATAGCACAAGATTTAAGAAACATTAATCAGATTCAAGTTACACGTTGTCCAGTTGTATTCGATCCACCTCTGATATTGTTTCAGATTCATGTAGATGCAAAATGATGTCCAATCACTTACATATACTAAGGCCCTCAATACGACCCTGGTGGTCGGTGATAAAGTGGCAGTAATACAGCCAACTGGCTGGTGGTAATTTCCACCAAATTATGACTGTAGGAGGCTGGCCTGGATTATAGTGAGTACCGTGTGGTACTTACACCTTGTGCCAGGTCCAGTTATCCCTTATTAGTAGGTTAGAGGTGTTCTAGCAGCTTAGGCTGATAGAGGTAGCTATAGCAGAGCAGCTTAGGCTGAACTAGGAGACATGCAAAGCTCCTACTCTACCACTTATATCACTTAGTACTATATCAGAAGAAAACACAATACTCGGAGTTACTAAAAATAAAGGTACTTTATTTTAGTGACAATATGCCAAAAGTATCTCAATGGGTATACTCCCTTAGGAGGTAAGTAAAATACACAAAATATACACACACAAACCAAAATCAGGTAAGTAACAGTTAGAAAAGTAGTGCAAACAGTGTAGAACACAATAGAATGCAATAAGGAAAAATAGGCCTAGGGCAACACAAACCATATACTCCAAAAGTGGAATGCGAACCATGACTGGATTCCCAGGCCTAGTGTAGTGTGTAGAGGGTCGCTGGGAGTATAAGAAAACACTAAGGGTGTTCAAGATACCCCACCCCAAGACCTGAAAAGTAGGAGTAAAGTTACCCTATTACCCCAGAAAGACAGTAAAGTCGAGATAGGGGATTCTGCAAGGACAACAACTGACTGCAAAGCACTGAAGATGGATTCCTGGACCTGAGGACCTGTAAAGAAAGGGAACCAAGTCCAAGAGTCACGCAAGTGTCCAGGGGGGGCAGGAGCCCACTAAACCCTGGATGAAGGTGCAAAAGGGCTGCCTCCGGGTGGAGGAAGCCAAAGATTCTGCAACAACAGAAGATGCCAGGAACTTCTCCTTTGGTCAGAAGATGTCCCACGGCGTGCTGGAGGATGCAGAGTTACTTTCACTCAGAAAGACCACAAACAAGACTTGTTAGCTGCAAGAGTCGCGGTTGATGTTTTTGTGTTCTGCCAGGACCCAGGAAGGACCAGGAGGTCGGCCCTTGAAGGAGGAGACAGAGGGGCTGCTCAGAAACACAGAGAGCCCACGCAAAAGCAGGCAGCACTCACAGAAGCACCTGAACAGGCACTCAGAAGATCTGAGGATGACGGTTGACTCAGAACAACAAAGGAGGGTCCCACGACGTCAGAGTCCAACTCAGCACATTGGGCAATGCAGGACGGAGTGCTGGGGACCTGGGCTAGACTGTGCACAAAGGAAGTCTTGCAAAAGTGCATAGAAGCCTGAGCAGTTGCAATTCACGCAGTACACAGGATCACTGTCTGGTGTGGGGAGGCAAGGACTTACCTCCACCAAATTTGGACAGAAGGGCCTCTAGACTGCCAGAAACACTTGGACCCAGCTCCTGTGTTCTCTGGACCACGCTGGTCAGGATGAGAGGGGACACAGAGGACCGAAGATGTAGAAGTTTGGTGCCTGCGTTAGCAGGGGGAAGATTCCTTCGACCCACAGGAGATTTCTTCTTGGCTTCCAGTGCAGGGTGAAGGCAGACACCCCTCAGAGCATGCACCACCAGGAAAGAGTTGAGAAAGCCAGCAGGATGAGGCGCTACAATGTTGCTGGTAGTCTTCTTGCTACTTTGTTGCAGTTTTGCAGGCGTCCTGGAGCAGTCAGCAGTCGATCCTTGGCAGAAGTCAAAGAGGGAAGTGCAGAGGAACTCTGGAGAGCTCTTGCATTCGTTATCTGGTGAGATACCCACAGGAGAGACCCTAAATAGCCCACAGAGGAGGATTGGCTAAAGAGAAGTTTAAGCACCTATCAGGAGGGGTCTCTGACATCACCTGCTGGCACTGGCCACTCAGAGCTGTCTATTGTGCCCTCACACCTCTGCATCCAAGATGGCAGAGGTCTGGGACACATTTGAGGAGCACTGGGCACCTCCCCTGGGAGGTGCTGTTCAGGGGAGTGGTCACTCCCCTTTCCTTTGTCCAGTTTCGCGCCAGAGCAGGGCTGGGGGGAATCCCTGAACCGTTGCAAACTGGATTATGCAAGGAGGGCACAATCTGTGCCCTTCAAAGCATTTCCAGGGGCCAGGAGCGGCTACTCCTCCAAGGCCCTTCACACCCTCTCTCAGAGGAAATCCTTTGTTCTGCCTTCCTGAGACCAGGCTGCCCAGGCCCCAGGGGGGCAGAAACATGTCTGAGGGATAGCAGCAGCGGTAGCTGCAGAGAAAACCCCGGGAAGTTAGTTTGTCAGTACCCGGGCTCTATGCTGGAGACCAGGGGATGCATGGAATTGTCCCCCCAATACCAGAATGGTATTGGGGTGACAATTCCATGATCCTAGACATGATACATGGCCATGTTCGGAGTTACCATTGTGACGCTACATATAGGTATCGACCTATATGTAGTGCACATGTGTAATAGTGTCCCCGCACTCACAATGTCCGGGGAATTTGCCCTGAACAATGTGGGGGAACCTTGGCTAGTGCCAGGATGCCCACACACTAAGTAACTTTGCACCTATCCATCACCAAGTGAGGGTTAGACATATAGGTGACTTATAAGTTACTTAAGTGCAGTGTAAAATGGCTGTGAAATAATGTGGACGTTATTTCACTCAGGCTGCACTGGCAGTCCTGTGTAAGAATTGTCTGAGCTCCCTATGGGTGGCAAAAGAAATGCTGCAGCCCATAGGGATCTCCTGGAATCCCAATACCCTGGGAACCTAGGTACCGGGAAACGCCCTGAAGGCCGACCCCGGAACAACGAAGTCATGGGCAACGAAAGCGGAACTACGCTTTCCTTAACCACGACTTCGTTGTTTTGTGCCTTAACCACGCATGTGCTGAACAACGCACATGCGTGGTTAAGGCACAAACAAGGGAGTCGGCTGAGGAGGATGACGCGACGAGTCAGGTAAGTGGGGCGGGAGTGGGGGGTTGGGGTTTTAGTTTTAGGGGGGGTGGGGGGTTGGGGTATTTTTTGTTTTAGGGGTGGGCGTCGGGGTTTTAGTTTTAGGGGCGGGGTGGGGGGTCGGGTATTTTTAGTTTTAGGGGGGGGTGGGGGGTCGCGGTATTTTTAGTTTTAGGGGCGGGTTGGGGGTTTGGGATTTTAGTTTTAGAGGTGGGGGTGGGGGGTTGGGGTATTTTTAGTTTTAGGGGCGGGGCAGGAGTGGGGGGTTGGGGTTTTAGTTTTAGGGGCGGGCTGGGGAGTCGGGTAAGAGGGGTGGGTGTGGGGGGTCGGGGTATTTTTAGTTTTAGGGGCGAGGGGTCTTAGTTTTAGGGGCGAGGGCGGGGGTGGGGGGTTGGAGTACTTTTAGTTTTAGGGGCGGGGTGGGGGGGTTGGGGTTTTAGTTTTAGTTTTAGGGCCGGGGTATTTTTAGTTTTAGGGGCGGGGCGGGGCGGGGTGGGGGTTGGGGTTTTAGTTTTAGGGGCAGGGGTGAGGGATCGGGGTTGTGGTATTTTTAGTTTTAGGGGCGGGGTGGGGGGTTGGGGTTTTAGTTTTAGGGGCAGGGGTGGGGGGTCGGGTATTTTTAGATTTAGGGGCGGGGTTGGGGTAGTTTAGGTTTTAGGGATGAGGTGGGGGTTGGGGTTGTTTTAGGGGTGGGAGTTGGGGTGGTTTTAGGGGTGAGGGTTGGGGTAGTTTAGGTTTTAGGGATGGGGTGGGGGTTGGGGTTGTTTTAGGGGTGGGGGTTGTGGTGGTTTTAGGTTTTAGGGGTGGGTGGGGGGTCGGGTAATTTTAGGGACGAGGTGGGGGTTGGAGGGGTTTAGGTTTAGGGGCAGGGTGGGGGGCTCATAGTAGTTTTAGGGGTGGGGGTTGGGGTACTTTAGGTTTCAGGGATGGGGTGGCGGTTGGGGATTTTTTAGGTTTTTGGAGTAGGGTGGGGGTTGCGGTAATTTTAGGGAGGAGGTGTGGGTTGGGGTAGTTTTATGGGCAAGGGTGGGGGGTTGGTGTGGTTTTAGGTGGGGGTGGGGGGTCGCGGTAATTTTTAGAGGTGGGGGGCCGTGGGGACGCATGCTGGAACAATGCATGCCTATCACTAATGCTTTTACCAGGAATGCATTTACAACAAAAAATAATTGTTCAGGCATGCGTTGTTCAGGCAGGCGTGGCTCCAACATACATTCCTAGGTACCATATACAAGGGAATTATAAGGGTGTTCCAGTGTGCTAATCAGAATTGGTAAAATTAGTCACTAGCCTGCAGTGACAATTTTAAAAGCAGAGAGAGCATAAACACTGAGGCTCTGATTAGCAGAGCCTCAGTGATACAGTTAGGCACCACACAGGGGACACATACAGGGCATATTTTATGAGCACTGGGGTCCTGGCCTGCAGGATCCCAGTGACACAGGCAAAAAAAACATACATACAGTAAAAATGGGGGTCACATGCCAGGCAATATGCTACTTTCCTACACAACCCCCCCAAACAAGGGACAATAAGGCTAACCTTGGCCAGATGAGTCTTCATTGTCTAAGTGGAAATATCTGGAGAGTCCATCTGCCTTGGAGTGGGTACTCCCAGGTCTATGTTCCACGGTATAGTCCATTTCCTGTAGGGATATGGACCACCTCAATACTTGAGGGTTTTCACCTTTCATTTGTTTTAGCCAAAGTAGAGGTTTGTGGTCTGTCTGAACAATAAAGTGAGTACCAAACAGGTATGGCCTCAGCTTTTTCAGTGCCCAGACCACAGCAAAGGCCTCCCTCTTTATGGCAGACCAACGATTTTCTCTAGGGGTCAACCTCCTGCTGATAAAAGCAACAGGTTGATCCTGGCCCTCAGTATTAAGCTGTTATAGCACTGCCTCAACCCCCAATTCAGAAGCATCAGTCTGGACTATTAACTTTTTGGAGTAGCAGGGTCTTTTTAGGACAGGTGCAGAGCACATGGCCTGTTTGAGCTCATCAAAAGCTTTTTGACAGCTAGCTGTCCACAAAACCTTTTTAGGCATCTATGTACTAATGAGGTCATGAAGAGGAGCTGCAATTGAGCCATCATTCTTAATAAACCTCCTAAAGTACCCTGTGAGGCCTAAAAAGGCTCTCACCTGGGTTTGAGTTGTGGGGGAACCCATTCCATAATGGTCTGGATCTTCCTCGGCAGTCGTGCAATCTGTTCCCCACCTACCAGGTGGCCCAGATAAACCACTTTACCCTGCCCTAGCTGGCACTTTGAGTCCTTGATAGTGAGGCCTGCATTTTGCAGGGCCTCCAAAACTTTCCACAGGTGGACCAGGTGATTATCCCAGGTGGAGCTAAAGACAGCTATATCATCCAGATATGCTGCACTAAAAGCTTCCAACCCTTGCAGGACTGTGTTCACCAACCTTTGAAAAGTGGCAGGTGCATTCTTCAGACCAAAAGGCATCACAGTGAACTCATAGTGCCCTCTAATGGTTGAGAATGCAGTTTTAGGTTTTGCATCTTCTGATAACTTAATCTGCCAATACCCTGCAGTTAAGTCAAAAGTGTTCAGATACTTGGCAGAAGCCAGTGTATCAATCAGCTCATCTGTCCTGGGTGTAGGGTGAGCATCTGTCTTGGTTACTTGGTTGAGCCCTCTATAGTCAACACAAAACCTCATCTCTCGTTTACCATTCTTACTGTGAGGATTAGGGACAAGCACCACTGGGCTAGCCCATGGGCTTTCTGAAGGCTCAATCACTCCTAAGTCTAACACTTTCTGAACCTCCTGTTTAATGCAGTCCCTGACATGGTCAGGCTGCCTATAAATCTTACTTTTGACAGGTAAACCGTCTCCAGTGTAGATTGTATGAACACACCAAGTAGTAGTACCTTGTATCAGTGAGAAGAGTTCAGAAAACTGACTTAAAAGATTTGCACAGTTATCTTTCTGCTTAGCAGTAAGACAATCTGCCAGTACTACTCCCTCCACTAAGCCATCAGCTTCAGTGGTGGAGAAGAGATCAGGGAGGGGGTCACTCTCTTCTTCCTGTCCCTCATCAGTTGCCATGAGCAGGGTGAGATCAGCCCTGTCATAGTAGGGTTTCAGGCAGTTGACATGGAGCATCCTAAGGGGACTCCTGGCAGTGACAAGGTCTACCAAATAGGTAACCTCACCCTTTTTCTCAACAATGAGATGGGGTCCACTCCATTTGTCCTGGAATGCTCTTGTTGCCACAGTCTCCAATACCCACCCTTTCTATCCTGGGTGGTACTGAGTCAGGACAGCTTTCTGGTCATGCCATTGCTTTTGCTGCTCCTGGCTGGCCTGAAGGTTTTTACTGGCCTTTTTTATGTACTCAGCCATTTGTGATCTTAGGCCAAGTACATAATCCACAATGTCCTGTTTAGGAGCTTTTAAAGGTTGTTCACAACCCTCCTTAACAAGAGCAAGGGGACCTCTTACAGGGTGCCCAAAGAGGAGTTCAAAGGGGCTAAAGCCTACTCCTTTCTGGGGTACCTCCCTGTAAGCAAAAATGAAGCAAGGTAACAGGACATCCCATCTCCTTCTGAGTTTTTCAGGGAGTCCCATTATCATACCTTTGAGAGTTTTATTAAACCTCTCAACCAGAAAATGTGTTTGTGGATGATAAGGAGTAGTGAACTTGTAAGTTACACCACACTCCTTCCACATTGCTTTGAGGTATGCAGACATGAAGTTACTACCTCGTCTGACACTACTTCCTTAGGGAAGCCCACTCTGGAAAAGATTCCCAGGAGGGCCTTTGCCACTACCAGAGCTGTAGTGGTCCTTAAGGGGATGACTTCAGGGTACCTAGTGGCTCATCAGTTGCCATGAGCAGGGTGAGATCAGCCCTGTCATAGTAGGGTTTCAGGCAGTTGACATGGAGCATCCTAAGGGGACTCCTGGCAGTGACAAGGTCTACCAAATAGGTAACCTCACCCTTTTTCTCAACAATGAGATGGGGTCCACTCCATTTGACCTGGAATGCTCTTGTTGCCACAGGCTCCAATACCCACCCTTTCTATCCTGGGTGGTACTGAGTCAGGACAGCTTTCTGGTCATGCCATTGCTTTTGCTGCTCCTGGCTGGCCTGAAGGTTTTTACTGGCCTTTTTTATGTACTCAGCCATTTGTGATCTTAGGCCAAGTACATAATCCACAATGTCCTGTTTAGGAGCTTTTAAAGGTTGTTCACAACCCTCCTTAACAAGAGCAAGGGGACCTCTTACAGGGTGCCCAAAGAGGAGTTCAAAGGGGCTAAAGCCTACTCCTTTCTGGGGTACCTCCCTGTAAGCAAAAATGAAGCAAGGTAACAGGACATCCCATCTCCTTCTGAGTTTTTCAGGGAGTCCCATTATCATACCTTTGAGAGTTTTATTAAACCTCTCAACCAGAAAATGTGTTTGTGGATGATAAGGAGTAGTGAACTTGTAAGTTACACCACACTCCTTCCACATTGCTTTGAGGTATGCAGACATGAAGTTACTACCTCGTCTGACACTACTTCCTTAGGGAAGCCCACTCTGGAAAAGATTCCCAGGAGGGCCTTTGCCACTACCAGAGCTGTAGTGGTCCTTAAGAGGATGACTTCAGGGTACCTAGTGGCATGGTGCACTACGACCAGGACAAACCTATTGCCTGGAGCTGTTGGAGGGTCAAGGGGGGGCAACTATGTCAACCCCTACCCTTTCAAAGGGCACCCCAACCAAAGGAAGTGGAATTAAAAGGGCCTTTGGAGTGCCACCAGTCTTGCCACTGGCTTGGCAGGTCACACAATACCGACAAAACTCTTTAGTGTCCTCTGACATATGAGGCCAGTGAAACAGGGGAACAAGCCTGTCCCAAGTTTTTACTTTGGCCCAAATGTCCAGCCAAGGGAATGTCATGTGCCAAGGTAAGAAGAAACTCTCTGTATTGCAAGGGAATGACCAATCTCCTGGCAGCTCCAAGTTTAGGGTCCCTTGACTCAGTATACAAGAGGTTGTCTTCCCAATACACCTTATGGCTATCACTGACATCCCCATTCTGCTGTTTGACAGCTTGCTGTCTCAAACCCTCTATTGTGGGACAAGTCTGCTGCTGTGCCACACTCAGCTCTTCCATAGCAGGCCCCCCGTACCCAAAAGCTCAGCAGTGTCTGCTGCCAGCTCATCTGGTGTAGGTTCTGCACTGGGAGAGGATTCCTCTTCCTCAAAAGGGGAATCTTCTGGAAAGGGAGGGATAGTGGGCAAGGATTTACCCTTTCTACCCCTAGCTTTTGGGAGCACTTGGTCCATTGTTCCAGGATACAAGTTTCCCTGTCCTTTTTGCTTTTTGGCCTGAGCCCTTTTTAAAGCAAACATATGCCCAGGGATGCCCAGCATTGCTGCATGAGCCTCCAACTCCACTTCAGCCCAAGCTGATGTCTCCAAATCATTGCCTAGAAAGGAATCTTCCGGTAATTCAGTGGCTACCACAACTTTCTTTGGACCAGTAACCCCCCCCCTCAGTTGAGATTCACAACAGCCATGGGGTGGCTAAGTGTGTTACTGTGAGCATCAGTCACTTGGTACTGCTGACCAAGTAGGTGTTGATCAGGGTGAACCAGTTTCCCTATAACCATAGTTACACTGGCTCCTGTGTCCCTGTAGGCCTCAACCTTAACACCGTTAATTAGGGGTAGTTGCTTGTATTTACCCATATTACGGGGACAAGCAACCCAGGTGGCAAAGTCAATGCCATCATCAGAGACTAAACCAGCCTCTGTGGTCTCCCTAACAAGACCAACCCCAACTACACTGTCAATAGTGAGCCCAGCTATACCCTTGGATTGGCTATTTGTAGTAGACTTCCCTCCACCACTGCTATTGCTAGGGGCACTAGAGGTTGCAGTTGGGGTTGTGGTGGTGGGAAGTTTGCTGTTTTTCTTTGGACAAGTGGAATCACTTGCCCAATGGCCTTTTACTTTATGGCTTTTTCTGATTGTTGGAAGAGGATTTGGACCCACCACCCCCAGAGGATTTTTGTGGGCCTGATGAAGACTCAGAATGTTTTTTTTATCTTTGTCCCCACCCTTGTCAGAAGACTTACCATCCTTCTTCTTGCCATCCTTGTCACCCCCTGTATGAACTTTTCTGTTCACTCTTGTTCTGACCCATTTGTCTGCCTTCTTTCCCAATTCTTGGGGAGAGGTCAGATCTGAGTCTACCAAGTACTGGTGCAACAAATCAGACACACAATTGTTCAAAATATGCTCTCTCAGGATTAGATTATACAGGCTTTCATAGTCAGTTACCTTACTGCCATGTAACCAACCCTCCCTCCAAGTCCTTCACTGAACAATCTACAAAGTCTGTCCAGTCTTGAAATGATTCTTCTGGTGTCTCTGAACTTAATCCTGTATTGTTCAGTGGTTAAGCCAAATCCATTCAAGAGTACATCCTTCAAAACTTTGTAGTTATTAGCATAACTTTCTCTGACAGTAAGGAGCTTATCCCTACCCTTACCGGTGAAAGATAGCCACAAGATAGCAGCCCACTGCCTTTGAGGGACCAACTGTACCATACAGGCCCTCTCAAGTGTAGCAAACCACATGTTCATATCCTCCCCCTCCTTGTAAGGGGAAACTATGTTATGCAGGTTTATGGAATCTTGCTCTCTAACAGGATTGCTATCAAAAACACTGCTGCTGCCGCCATGGGGAACTAACCCAACCTCTGCCTTTCCCTTTCCACATCCAGAGATTCCCTGTCTAAGGCCAGCTGCTGCTGTTAATGCTTCAGCCCGGCCTCTTCCCACCTCAGCTTTCTGAGTTCCCTTTCCATTAAGTTATCCTCAGGGTGGGAGGCTTTGGAATTGTGAGACACAGAGGAAATATGGGAATTGGCAGAGAGAGACCTGTCCCTAACTGGCTGGACCCTAGTAACCTGGCCTTTAGGAGTGAAAGGTGCCCTCCTAATGTGTGACCCCCTCCCACTACCAGTGTCACTAGGTGGCCTGCTAGCTGGAAGGTCTTTGGAAGAACCCTCTGCAGCATCCTCAAGGGACTCCTCTGAGTCTGGCTGGGTACCCCCCTCTTCCTCCTCCTGTTCCCGGGATGGGCCATACTGGTTCTGGTCATTTTCTACAAGAAGGCTAAAGAGAATGTCTTTGGTAGGATTCTTGAGACCCCTCAAACTTTTAAAGTTTAAAATCTCATAGGTTGCCTGAACAACTGTGGGAGTAAGTTCTGCTGCAGACATGATAGAAAAGGTTTAGGACAGAGAGAGAAAACGTTTTTGGGACTTTTGAAAGCACAGAGAAAAAACTTTTTCAAACTTTTTGAAAACTTTTAGAAAGTTTTCTGAAACTTTTTAGAAACGTATAAGAAGTTTTTTGAAAAGGAAAGTTAAACTGTTTAGTTCAATGTGTATATCTTTAAGTATTTGGTATATGTTTTTCTCATGAAAAGCACCAATTACAAAGTGGTAAAGCAGTTACAAGTACTTATCCCACTGCTGCACGACCAATGTAGGAGTCTGGCCTGGCTTATAGTGGGTACCTTGTGGTACTTACACCTTGTGCCAGGTCCAGTTATCCCTTATTAGTAGGTTAGAGGTGTTCCAGCTTAGGGTGATAGAGGTATCTATAGCAGAGCAGCTTAGGCTAAACTAGGAGACATGCAAAGCTCCTCCTATACCACTTATATCACTTAGTACTATATCAGAAGAAAATACAATACTCAGTTACTAAAAATAAAGGTACTTTATTTTAGTGACAATATGCCAAAAGTATCTCAGCAGGTATACTCCCTTAGGAGGTAAGTAAAATACACAAAATATGCACACACAAAACAAAATCAGGTGAGTAACAGTTAGAAAAGTAGTACAAACAGTGTAGAACTCAATAGAATGCAATAGGGAAAAATAGGCCTAGGGGCAACACAAACCATATACACCAAAAGTGGAATGCGAACCATGACTGGATTCCCAGGCCTAGTGTAGTGTGTAGAGGGTCGCTGGGAGTGTAAGAAAACACTAAGGGTGTCCATGATACCCCACCCCAAGACCCTGAAAAGTAGGAGTAAAGTTACCCTACTACCCCAGAAAGACAGTAAAGATGAGATAGGGGATTCTGCAAGGATAACAACTGACTTCAAAGACGGATTCCTGGACCTGAGGACCTGTGAAGAAAGGGGACCAAGTCCAAGAGTCACGCAAGTTTCCAGGGGGGCAGGAGCCCACTAAACCCCGGATGAAGGTGCAAAAGGTCTGCCTCTGGGTGGAAGAAGCCGAAGATTCTGCAACAACAAAGGGTGACAGGAACTTCTCCTTTGGTCAGAAGATGTCCCATGGCGTGCTGGAGGATGCAGAGTTGTTTCCACACAGAAAGACCAAAAACAAACCTTGCTAGCTGCAAGAGTCACAGTTGAGGTTTTTGGGTGCTGCCAGGGCCCAGGAAGGATGAGGAGATCGCCCCTTGGAGGAGGAGACAGAGGGGGCGCTCAGCAACACAGAGAGCCCATGCAGAAGCAGGCAGCACCTGCAGAAGCACCTGAACAGGTACTCAGAAGATCTGAGCTTGATGGTCGACTCAGAACAACAAAGGAGGGTCCCATGACGTCGGAGTCCAACTCAGTGAGTTGGGCAATGCAGGACGGAGTGCTGGGGACCTGGGCTAGACTGTGCACAAGGGAAGTCTTGCAAAAGTGCACAGAAGCCCGAGCAGCTACAGTTCACGAAGTACACAGTACTGTCTGGCGTGGGAAGGCAACGACTTACCTCCTCCAAATTTGGACAGAAGGGCCTCTGGACTGTCGGAGACACTTGGACCCAGCTCCTGCGTTCCAGGGACCACGCTGATCAGGATGAGAGGGGACCCATAGGACCGGTGATGCAGAAGTTTGGTGCCTGTGTTGGCAGGGGGAAGATTCCGTCCACGCACAGGAGATTTCTTCTTCGCTTCCAGTGCAGGGTGAAGGCAGACATCCCTCAGAGCATTCACCACCAGGAAACAGTGAAGAAAGCTGCAGGATGAGGCGCTACAATGTTGCTGGTAGTCTTCTTGCTACTTTGTTGCAGTTTTGCAGGCGTCCTGGAGCAGTCAGCAGTCGATCCTTGGCAGAAGTCAAAGGGGGAAGTGCAGAGGAACTCTGGTGAGCTCTTGCATTCGTTATCTGGTGCGATACCCACAGGAGAGACCCTAAATAGCGTTCAGAGGAGGATTGGCTACAGAGAAAGGAAAGCACCTATCAGGAGGGGTCTCTGACATCACCTGCTGGCCCTGGCCACTCAGAGCTGTCCATTGTGCCCTCACACCTCTGCATCCAAGATGGCAGATGTCTGGGATACACTGGAGGAGCTCTGGGCACCTCCCCTGGGAGATGCTGGTCAGGGGAGTGGTCACTCCCCTTTCCTTTGTCCAGTTTCACGCCAGAGCAGGGCTGGAAGGATCCCTGAACCGGTGTAGACTGGCTTATGCAAGGAGGGCACCATCTGTGCCCATCAAAGCATTTCCAGAGGCCAGGAGAGGCTACTCCTCCAAGGCCCTTCACACCTATTTCCAAAGGGAGAGGGTGTAACACCCTCTCTCAGAGGAAATCCTTTTTTCTGCCTTCCTGGGTACCATATACTAGGGAATTGTAAATGTGTTCCAGTGTGCCAATAAGAATTGGTAAAATTTGTCACTAGCCTGCAGTGACAATTTTAAAAGCAGAGAGAGCATAAACACTGAGGGTCTGGTTAGCAGAGCCTCAGTGATACAGTTAGGCACCACACAGGGAACACATACAGGGCATACTTTATGAGCACTGGGGTCCTGGCTAGCAGGATCCCAGTGACACAGATAAAAACAAATATATATACAGTAAAAATGGGGGTAACATGCCAGGCAAGATGGTACTTTCCTACAGTGCGTGTATGTTTGAATGTTGATGAGTGTTGTTAATGGATGTGCGTGCATGTGTGTGTGAAAGAACGAGTGTGAGTGTGCTTCCAACCTGCCCACCTCCCCACTAAAACTGCCGTCCGTCTCTGGCAAAGACCTTTCCTCTCCTTGCATGCCTCTCTCACCACCTCCACATGGTTGGAGAAATGCTTCGGAGAGATAGGCCTCTGATGAGGTCAGCACGTGATCATGCCCTGACATCTTCAGACGCCACAGGGTGTTGGGGGGCAGGGGTGGAAGCTGAAGCTATTCCCCTTCCATCCCTACCCAGGGGAGGGGGTGCTTGGCCCTTTGGGGGAGCTCTAGCACTCCCCCAGAGGGCCCATAGCAGGACGAGCTGGACTCGTCCTCGGCACCGGCGAGACCAGCTCATCCTGGGCACCCTAGCGGTTAACACTGGGCAGCACAAAGACCCCACATATCAGTTATCTAATTTCTTTAGACCCCCCTACCGTTGTAAGTGCTTTGACTTGTGTCACTGCAAAATGATCCTTCCACCCTAAATTATGGGAGAACCATACCCCTACATATTTATATTTATTGACTCTCTCTATGTTAGCCTTGTTAATTACCTAACTCATACTTCTCCTGTGCATCTTATCTGGAGCTCTTTAGTTTTTTCCAAGTTTATTTTTAATTTTTGTCCCTTGCAGTTATCCCCCAAAACATCCAATTTAATTTGAAGCCTATTTACTGTCAAATGAAAAATCAAAAAGTCATCTGTATACAATAGACAACTAATGTGTTTATCATTCATTTTTGGGCTAAACGCATTTGGTTGGCTTAGAACCTTAGGGAGATCTGCAAGAAACAGGGAAAATAGTTTTGGTGCCAACACTCACCCTTGCCTTAGGTCATTTCTTATTTTTTCACTTTCAAAGGGATCCTTCACTACCCAATTCAACTTGGGCCAAATTGTCCCAGTGGAATTACAGCAACATTAAAAGCAAATCGTCAGGAATCCCATATTCCTTTAGCAGATCTCACAACAATACTCGATCGATTGAGTCAAAGGCAGAGATAAAATCAACAAAACAGCAATAAAACACTCATCCCAGTTCTATGGCTTTATTTGAAATGGCCCACAGGGTGAAGAAGTGGTCCATTATTGAGTGATTCTCCTTAAAACTACCCTGCTCCTGAGGTCTAATAACATTTACTTCATCCTATTCTTTTAACATCACCAAAAACATTTTTGAAAAGATCTTACTACTTACATCCAGCAGATTGATTTGCCGGTAGTTCTCAGGTAGGAAATGCTTCTTATTTTTGTAGATGGGTTTATTCATTGCTCCCTTCCAGCTATCGGGAATCTTCCAGATGAGAGTATCCCCTGAAAAAGACTTTAATACAGACTGGACCACCATGCAGTATTTGTTTTTACTAATACTGCTTGTACATTATCCGGGCTGGTGGCCCTTGTGAGCGTTAGCATCTCAATTGTTTTATTAATTACTGACACAGAGAACCTCTTCTTCATCTCCCTTTTAACAAGGGATCGAGTTGGGTGTGGAGCATCAGTGACATTGCTATTATAGATCTCCTCTCAATATTTAACCCACTCATCTTCACTCATGGCCTGATGACTATCCCCAGGGATTTCTTGTCCCGCTCTGCACCAACTTCCATAACTTCTTTGAAATGTTCAGCTCAATGGCCTCCATCATGGCTGCCCAGAAATCTGTGTTTTGTTCCCCTTTCTTCCTTGCCACCATATTTTTTAATTATTTCTTTAAGCTAAGAAGGCGCAACTCCACAATTTTATTTCTTAGGCGTTTCAAGTGTCTTTCAAGTTTCCGGATATTTCTTTTTAATAGTCTACATTCTTTTTCGTACCATCCATTCCTGTCATACTTCATAGATTTATTTTTACTTTGGGTAGAATAAAAACAGTGACTTCTCTTTTAAGTTACACAACCACCTTTTTTATTATTTCTTCATACCATACTAAAGGATTCACAGCTGCCTTCCCCGACTTCTTTCCTCCAGTGTTGAACTGGAGAGCCTTCAGCAAGTCTACATGTTTCTCTGAGAGCCTCATTCTTAGGCTTTTGAGCAACCTACCTCTAAAGGTAAGTCCCTTGTATGCCTAGGTACCTACCCATTTTAAGATTTGTACATAACAGGTAATGATCACTTCCCTCCAACTGAATGACCTACATTTTCTCATTCAGAGCAAAGGCCCATAGGGAAACAAAGACATAATCAATTGGATAATTCTGATTGCCTTACAGAAAAGTTGTCCTAGCAAGGTACCTTCCGGCATTCATCTATTTTGTCTCACAAAGCCATTTAATAAGAGGAAATCCAACAAAGCAACATCTGTCCCTGCTGCTGCATTTGATGGTGCAGAAACATGTTGTATATTGAAGGCGGCTAAGCAGTCCTCGTATTTCCTGTCCACAGTCTCAGAAAGCAATGTATGATCGAAGCCTCCCATCAAGATCATCCATATATCTTGACACAGAGCACCTATATAGAGCACATCTTCATTAAGAAGTTCAAAATTCTCCTTATAGTCAAAGGTACTTGGTGCGTGCATATATACATTTAAAACATATATACATTTAAAACAATAACACATTGCTGAGAACTGGAAACACGCCAAGATCAATCCCCTCCTCAGGAAACCCTCGGCAGACGCCACCGACTTCAAAAACTTCAGGCCCATCTCCCTACTCCCATTTCCTGTGAAAGTCTTGGAAAAAGCAGTCAACAGCCAACTCGCCACTTTCATAGAAGACCACAACATCCTCGACATCTCCCAATCTGGATTCAGGAAAAACCATAGCACCGAAACAGCCCTCCTGGCCGCAACAGATGACATCAGCTCCCTGCTGGACAAGGGAGAGACAATGGCACTCATCCAACTAGACCTCTTGGTGGCCTTCGACACAGTCTCCCATCACACTCTGATAGGAAGACTCCACGAAGCCGGCATCAGAGACAAGGCCCTCGACTGGATCCAATCCTTCCTCTCTGGCAGAACTCAATGACTGAGACTCACCCCCTTCCTCGCAGACCCCACACCCACCTCCTGCGGAGTGCCCCAGGAATCCTCCCTCAGCCTCACGTTGTTTAGTGTCTACATGGCCCCGCTAGCCACCCTCATCTGAAGCTACGGAATCAACATCATCTCCTCCACCGACGACACCCAACTCATCCTCACCCTATCCAACTAACTCAACAAAGCCAGACACAACTTCCACGAATGCATGGAGGCAGTTACCAACTGGATGAGAAGCAGCTGCCTTCAAATCAATGCAAACAAAACAGAATTACTGATCATGGGCCCTCAACCCAATGCGTGGAATGACTCCTGGTGGCCACCCACCCTTGGAAGCCCACCAGCCAAGCCTGCAACATTGGAATCATCCTGGACTCCATCCTCAGCATGTACAATCAAATCAACTCAGTCACCTCCACCTGCTTCCGCACCCTCTTCCTCCTACACAAATCCTTCAAGTGGATCCCACTCAAACATAGAAAGACATTCACACACACCCTTATCACCAGCAGACTGGACTATGGTAATGCACTCTGTGCCGGAATCAACAAGAAACTCACCTGCAAACTACAAAACATTCTGAACACCGCCGCCAGTCTACTCCTCGACCTTCCTCGACACTGCCACATCTTGCACCACCTGCATACAGTGTACTGGCTTCCCATAGAGAAAAGAATCACCTTCAATGTCTTCACCCATGCACACAAAGCCCTCCACAACACTGGACCAGCCTACCTGAACCAGCGACTCAACCTCCACATAACCCACAGGACCATACATTCAGCCAAGCTCTCTCTCGCAGAAGTACCCCACATCAGGAAAATCTGAACAGGAGGATGCTCCTTTTACTACCTCACAGCCACCACCTGGAACGCCCTCCCGCTCCACATCAGATAAACCACCTACCTCCTCAGCTTTACGAAGGAACTGAAGACATGGCTTTTTTAAGAAACACCTCACCGGTATATGCTACCCCCACCCAAGCCTTGAGACCCTAACAAGCACTGTACAAGCACTGTTTGATGGATTGATTGATTGTTCTTCCCTGTCTCCATTCACCAATTGTATACAACAGTCTGAAATCCACATACATTGTGTTTTAACCTGCCAGATACTAAAGGTGATTTTGGAGGCTACTAACATTAACAATCCCCCAGAGGGCTGCCCGTAGGCATTTCCTACTGCCTTCGAATAAAGTCCCAGAAGCCCATCTATTTGTGGAGGTTCTCTGCACAGCAAAGTCTCCTGAAAACACAAAATAACATAACATAATTTACTAAGGGGGTCATTCCGACCCCGGCGGGCGGCGGGCGCCACCCGCCGGGTGGAGACCGCCAAAAGACCGCACCGCGGTCAAATGACCGCGGCGGTCATTCTGACTTTCCCGCTGGGCCGGCGGGCGATCTCCAAAAGATCGCCCTCCGGCCCAGCAGGAAAGCCCCTGCAAAGAGGAAGCCGGCTCTGAATGGAGCCGGCGGATTTGCAGGGGTGCGACGGGTGCAGTGGCACCCGTCGCGATTTTCAGTGTCTGCAAAGCAGACACTGAAAATCATTGTGGGGCCCTGTTAGGGGGCCACTGCACTGCCCATGCCAGTGGCATGGGCAGTGCAGGGGCCCCCAGGGGCCCCACGACACCCGTTCCCGCCATCCTGTTCCTGGCGGTTTACCGCCAGGAACAGGATGGCGGGAAGGGGGTCGGAATCCCCATGGCGGCTTTACCGCCGCGGTCAGAATGGCCCAGGAAGCACCGCCTGCCTGTTGGCGGTGCTTCCGCGGTCGTTGGCCCTGGCGGTCGGTGACCGCCAGGGTCAGAATGACCCCCTAAGTCTTTAAAGTCCTGTTAACACTTAAATTTTACTAATGAATATTCATGTATTTTGAGTGTTAAATCTGCATAGAAAATGAGTTAATATAGAGAAATAATACACAACATTGAAAATGTGCCTACTTGAGTGACCACCAATAGTCACCAAGTGTACTTATTAACTGCTTATTAATGTAAAATGTTGTGCTCATGCTTGGATTAATGTAGTAGTATGTCATATTAATGGTCATGTATTATGTATTTGCTTTATTAATCATAGGTCATAAATTAGCGAGGTCTTGGACCTAGTTGCATGGCTTCATGTCAAGTTGCATTGCTTAGACGAATCATAAAATGGCTGCTTAGAGAATTACATTTGTAATTTTCCATTGCGTTGACTGAATGCTAGTAGCTAAATTTCTTTCCCGTGAAAACTGTAGGCTACCATATGTTGTACTAGCTATTGATATTTTGTAAAACTTAGTGTGTGTAAAAGCAATGTTCCCAGGAACTAACAATGGATGCACTGACTGGGGTATAAGCTGATACAAATGTGTTACCTGACGAGCCCAACGACGGGAATGGGAGAAGAGGAGCCAATCATCGATATGTGAAAGACAGTTTAGTGATATCTTAGATTTGAGGTTCTACTTCCATTGGACTAAAAGTAAACGTACAATTCTTTGACCAATAGCAATGGGGGAAGAAGTTTTAGGAAATCTAACTTAGCCAGACTGTACCGAGAGGAGAAGCACGCATCTTTCCTGATCATCCCGAGAGGAGACATGCTTTACTTTTTCTATCCTTGTTGCCGAGAAGCGACATTCTATTATGTCCATTACTGAGACATTTCGATATTGAACTTTATTGCTGAATACTAATGCCCAGGCCGACCAAACAGATGTACAATTGACGAAGACTTTTGCAGCTTGCTGAACCATACTGAGGCAAGGTATAAGACGATGTTAGTGATTGCTATGTCTATTTTCTTTTGTCTTTAGGTAGCAACCGCTAATTTTGATGGAGTCTCAGTTAGATCTTTTCCAAATCCGTGTTGACTAAATTGTTTTGCATGAAGCCCAAACATGCCATTCTAATCAGAAAGTTAGTTAGGAGTCTCACTGATGATACTTGCTAAATATAAACAACAGTTGATGTTTTTTCTTTGCTGAATCTAAATATATGCTATTTCTATTGCACAGTTATTCTTGCTATTGATTTGTACTGTAACTCTAGAACGCGTAGTGATCCAAACTTTGATTAAATTGAGATTCCTTAGAACATTCGGTCAACCAGTATTGTTTCTGTATGTGTATCATTTGATTCTGAGACTGAGTCACGTGATATTAGCATTGTTAATATGGGAAAATAAACATTCTAAGTTTTACTTAAAGGTGTGGTTATTCATAGGCAAGGGGTCATGGTGCGTGGACATTTCTGACTCCCAATATTATTAATGTTATAGATTTTTATTGCTATTGATTGGTATTGCAACTGAGTCTTATGGTGGGAACAACTCCAAGCACAGCCAAAAGGTCTATCGAACCTCTAATGCATCCCCTTATAAACTAACAACAAGAAACCAAATAAGGTCAGAGGCGCAAACACCCCTGCAAACTCGTTACATCTTTTAGTCCATGAGTATTCCAGGATTTGATACTGTGCAGAGGTACCCAGCCCTAATCCACATTAGTTAGATTTCCCCATTCACCCACCAGCTCTTCCCAATATGGGCATTCATACCTGTTCTGATCGGAGAACTTCTAGGTAAACTCATCACTGAGGTTTTTGGTCAAGGTACCTTGCTCTACGTTTCCCAGCAGCAGACTAGCATGCAAAGCAATAGTTGGAATTTCTGACAGGTCAACGCCTGCAAAAGACCAGAATCTTAAATACTTTATCACTTCATGGCCCTATTGTTTATCTTCTAGTACTTACTCTTTGTAACCCTAACGCCCTAGCTTCCTGCATCAACACACTCTTGTGTCTTCTTGCACCTTCTTCCAGTTTCTGTTTCCTTTCCTCTTTATATATTATTCAGTTTCCTCTCCCGATTTCTTCATAGCTCTTGTATTTTGCTCGTTTGAATAGTCTATTTTGTAAAACACCAAGGGGCATATTTATACTCTGTTTGCGCCGGATTTGCGTTGTTTTCTTTTACGCAAATCCGACGCAAAACTAACTCCATATTTATACTTTGGAGTTAGACCCGTCTAGCGCCAAAGATCTTGAACTTTGCGTCATTTTTTAGCGTGGACACCTTCCTTGCGTTAATGATATGCAAGGTAGGCGTTCCCTTCTAAAAAATGACTCCGAGGCATGTGCGCCGTATTTACACTCCCGGGCAAAAATGACACCCGGGAGTGGGCGGGTAAAAAAAAATGACGTCCAGCCGCTTTAGCGTCATTTTTTAACGCCTGGTCAGGGCAGGCGTTAAGGGACCTGTGGGCTCGGAAGGAGCCCAGAGGTACCCTCCCATGCCCCCAGGGACACCCCCTGCCACCCTTGCCCACCCCAGGAGGACGCCCAAGGATGGAGGGACCCATCCCAGGGAACTTAAGGTAAGTTCAGGTAAGTATTTTTTTTTTTTTTTTGGTGGCATAGGGGGGCCTGATTTGTGCCCCCCTACATGCCACTATGCCCAATGACCATGCCCAGGGGACAGAAGTCCCCTGGGCATGGCCATTGGGCAAGGGGGCATGACTCCTGTCTTTGCTAAGACAGGAGTCATTTAATTGGGGGTTGGGAGTAAAAAAAAATGGCGCAAATCGGGTTGAGGCGAAAATTTTGCCTCAGCCTGACTTGCCCCATTTTTTGATGCCCAAGCTCCATTTTCCCCTACGCCGGCACTGCCTGGTGTAAGTCATTTTTTTTTACGCACCCCAGGCAGCTCCGCCGGCTAACATCATTCCATAAATAAGGCGCCCGCATGGCGCTTTGGAATGGCGTTAGCCGGCGTTAAATGTTTTGACACACAACTGCGTTGGCGCAGTTGTGCGCCAAAAAGTATAAATACGGCCCCAAGTGTCACCAAGAAGTAGTTTAGGCAACTGAGGTTATCCATCCACTTACTAGTATTTTTATATAAATCCT
This sequence comes from Pleurodeles waltl, assembly GCF_031143425.1. NCBI lineage: Eukaryota > Metazoa > Chordata > Amphibia > Caudata > Salamandridae > Pleurodeles > Pleurodeles waltl. The sequence goes on along the minus strand of NC_090446.1, from coordinate 1,176,607,783 downwards.
GCCTTTTGTGGATTGGCATTTAAAATGGACGATTTACATACCTATGTAATAATAATGTGTACTCCAAAGATCAGAAGGAAAGTACTTCTAAAGAAACAAGGCTTAAGATTCAGGCCGAGGCCTCGTGGCTGTACTTCTGAAATTGGGATAGAAATGGAGAAGGGCGTTCTGCATTATGAAAAGTGTATTTTCCCAACTGTGATCCACGGATTATAGTTATTTTTTCTAATCCTTTTATTTATTTTGCCAACCTGAATTTTCTTTATGATACCACATACTTGAAAGACCTAATATTTCATGGCTACCTTTGTGGTAGATACACACAGCGCACGCATGTCTATCTGTATGACAGGTTTCAAGAGCAAAAATCATGCCTCAGTTGCTAATTTTTCATCAGCTCTTGAAACTAAGATTACAATTTCAAGGGAATGCGTTGTTGTGGCACAGTTACTGAGGTAAGAGGAAGATTTCTATAAGAACGTTTTTAAAATCAAAATCATAGGGTACATAAGGGTAATTTTAGGCCAGGAACTCAATAAGGAGACAAGGTTGGTCGTGGTTAGACAGGAAGCTGTAGACTCCGCAGCAAGTGCCTGAAAAATGAGGAATCGTCTTTTTGCAATAATTGCGAGGGCAGCGCGAGCGCACCGATCTCGTTTGTTTTTCCCCTACGCAGAAATGCCTGCAATTACAGCTATCTGCTGTGGGAAATACTACTGCACGAAAATTGTCCACTTCCAAGGAAAAACATTTTGAACTTACCAAATGAGCACACTGTAGTTTTTCAGTAAGCTCTGTAAATAAACATAGGCAAAATTTCTGATAATGTTTAAATACCTGCAAAGATTATTATTGCTTTATTGTCTGCTCACTGATGCATGCCCATTACTGCACACGTCGATCCTGTTCACCAATCATACCGTTTACTTTCATGGCAACAAAACAAAATTCAAACAAAAAACTCAAACAAAAAGGTGAGCGAAAATGTATAACAAAATATGTCTGGAATAAATATTGTGTCCTAAATATTGTTTACAAACATATCGTCCTATTGACATTAATAATAGATAGATGCATCCGACATAATGCTATTTTTCTAAGCATTTAGGACACTACTGGGCACATATACAAGAAAGTGGTGCATCAGCTATGATGTGGCACTTTTCTTGCACCCCTAACGTGAGTTAGCAGCGGCGCACTATGGCACTTTCGCACAATTGCGTCAAAAGTTTGGACGCTATCGTGGTGCACTGGTCGACTAGCACCAAAAAATATGGCGCTAGTCAAGCAATTCATGGGGAGGCCCATTGGAAGCAATGGGAGCAGCACTTTAGCTCTTGCCTTGGGCAGGCGTTAAAAATTACAGGAAAAATGGCGCAGTGAAATCTCATAAATTTCACTGCACCATTTTTCTGGGCCTTCTCAAGACCCCTTTGCATACATTACGCCTGTTACAAAGTGGTGTAATGCTTGCATTTGACCGCTTTGTAAATCTAGAACAGGGAAAAAGCCTCCTTGATGCTGCCCTAGCGTAATGTCTTTTTTACCTAGATTGGCACAAGGAGACGCTAGGGGCTTGTAATAAAGTCCCTATATTTATATTAAAGAATTGTTTTTTTAGGGCTTCCGTTAGGAGTTACTAATTGAAAATCTACAAAGTAACAATATTTTTGCAAATGTCCAACCAATACAGATTGGTCTGTACTGATGCCTTTGCTTTGTCGTGTTCCCTGCTCTTTCACCTAAACTCACACCAATGTTCAGACTATACTGGCTCTCCTGTTAATTTTTTAAAGTATGGCAAGGTTTGTAGTAATCTCATTTCAAGAGCATCCAAACAGGTGCGCAGTTCTATACAATTGAAACTTGATAATTTTTCTAAAAACGATGGTCGGTTTCGGAGTCAGATGTGGTAGTGGGAAACTATTCCAAGCAGAGAAGGCTTTTACTCAGATAGGAAACTAAGGGCCTCATTACGAGTCTGGCAATGTTAAGACCACCATGCTCATGGAGGTTTCCGTTCGTCAGCCCAGTTTAAACATCGTGATAGAGCTGCGGGGAGACAGGCTGCTCAGCAGCGGCCTCTTACCCAAGCGGCTGGCGGGCCGGTGGTCGGCCCGCTAGCCTCGTAATGAGGCCTTAAATCAGTTCAACAGCACGTCCAAGAAGGCTGTAACCAACAGGGCCAGAAGACAACAGAAACATGTAGGCAGACCTGCCACTCATTACCAGGGAGCTGTGGTAGATCCCTCTGCATGAGCTGCTGGCACTGCATACTTCATGTCTCCAGAATAAAAATAATCTCTTGCTGTGCCAAGAGGGAAGTGCAGAGGAACTATGGAGAGCTCTTGCATTCGTTATCTGGTGAGATACCCACAGGAGAGACCCTAAATAGCCCACAGAGGAGGATTGGCTACAGAGAAAGGTTAGCACCTATCAGGAGGGGTCTCTGACATCACCTGCTAGCACTGGCCACTCAGAGCTGTCCATTGTGCCATCACACCTCTGGGACACACTGGAGGAGCTCTGGGCACCTCCCCTGGGAGGTGCTGTTCAGGGGAGTGGTCACTCCCCTTTCCTTTGTCCAGTTTCCCACCAGAGCAGGACTGGGGAGATCCCTGAACCGGTGTAGACTGGCTTATGCAAGGAGGGCACCATCTGTGCCCTTCAACTTATTTCCAGAGGCCAGGAGAGGCTTCTCCTCCCTAGCTCTTCACACCTATTTCCAAAGGGAGAGGGTGTAACACCCTCTCTCAGAGGAAATCCTTTGTTCTGCCTTCCTGGGACCAGACTGCTCAGGCCCCAGGGGGGCAGAAACCTGTCTGAGGGTTGGCAGCAGCGGTAGCTGCAGAGAAAACTCCAGGAAGTTAGTTTGTCAGTACCCGGGCTCTATGCTGGAGACCCAGGGATGCATGGAATTGTCCCCCCAATACCAGAATGGTATTGGGGTGACAATTCCCTGATCCTAGACATGTTACATGGCCATGTTCGGAGTTACCATTGTGACGCTTCATATAGGTATTGACCTATATGTAGTGCACGCGTGTAATGGTGCCCCCGCACTCACCATCCGGGGAATTTACCCTGAACAATGTGAGGGCAACTTGGCTAGTGCCAGGGTGCCCACACACTAAGTAACTTTGCACCTAGCCTTCACCAAGTGAGGGTTAGACATATAAGTGACTTATAAGTTACTTAAGTGTAGTGTAAAATGGCTGTGAAATAACATGGACGTTATTTCACTCAGGCTGGAGTGGCAGCCCTGTGTAAGAATTGTCTGAGCTCCCTATGGGTGGCAAAAGAAATGCTGCAGCCCATAGGGATCTCCTGGAACCCCAATACCCTGGGTACCTAGGTACCATATACTAGGGAATTATAAGGGTGTTCCAGTGTGCCAATGTGAATTGGTAAAATTAGTCACTAGCCTGCAGTGACAATTTTAAAAGCAGAGAGAGCATAAACACTGATGTTCTGATTAGCAGAGCCTCAGTGATACAGTTAAGCACCACACAGGGAACAGAAACAGGGCATATTATATTAGCACTGGGGTCCTGCCTAGCAGGGTCCCAGTGACATAGGCAAAAACAAACATACATACAGTAAAAATGGGGGTAGCATGCCAGGCAAGTTGGTACTTTCCTACAATGACCATGGCGGTCACATCTCCGAAAGACAGCCAATGTACCACACTGACCACCAGGGCCACCTTTTATGGGGCAGTACCAACAATATCAAAAGCCTGACGGAAACAGAGGCCAGAAGTGAAAGGACTCACCATTGGAGACACAGTGAGGAACCACGCTGCCATGGAACCCAAACTGCATGTATTTCCGATGATATTCTACATTCTGCTCCACCACGAACACCAATGCCGGAGAAGACGACGCCGGTAACTACAGCCGCCTAGCACCCAAGGGAGGGAGGGCAGGAAAATGAGAGTGACACACACGCGCACAACACATACCCCATACACACACCCCATACACACAGCCAGCTGCACAAGAAAATAAGTTAATCCCCCTAAGTCGGCTGAATAATGCAAGGACAAAGCAAATTACTAAAGTGAGTGTAATAATATCAACACAGTATAAATAATAACTTAGCCAATGTTACAGATATATACAAATGTACAGAAAAAGGGACACTGCCCAGTACCCAGTACGCATTGCCACATGGCCACAGGCCAAAGTCCATGGGCCCGTTTGTCACCTGCATCAACACAGAGACAACACTGCAGGGGCATCAGTTGGCAAATAGGCAGGCACCTCAGGGGGGCACCTCAGCCGGGAGCAAAAACAAGACCACTGGTTCTTGAGGGGGCAACATGCCCTATGCTTGGTCCTAGGGAGTGCAAGGCCACAGTCTCTCAAGTAGGTGACTTGCCCACTGGTTCTGGAGGGGGCAACATACCCATTGATCTTTGTCCTGGGGAGTGCAAGGTCACAGTCTCTCGAGTGGGTGTCTTTCGCACTGGTTCTGGAGTAGACAGGCCACACAGCAGCCCATGGAGGCAGGATTACATTGTGTCCGCCGGTGGTGATGGCTGCACTGTGTTGGTGGTAGTGGTGGGAGGCTCCTGCACATCCCCTGCATCCTCAGATGGATGCACTGTGGTGGTGCTGGTGGTGGTGAGAGGCTCCTGCACATCCCCTGCACCTTCGGATGGATGCAGTGTGGTGGTGCTGGTGATGGTGGGAGGCTCCTGCACATCCCCGGCACCCTCGGATGGATGCACTGTGATGGTGCTGGTGGTGGTGGGGGCTCCGTGACAGCTGCTGGTGTACGCTCATGGCTCTTCTTGCCTGCTGGTGCAGGCTCCTTGCTCTTTTGGGTGGCAGGTGCAGGCTCCTTGCCTGCTGGTGCAGGCTCCTTGCCCTTCTTTCCTGCTGGTGCAGGCTCCATGCCCTTCTTGGCTGCTGTTGCAGGCTCCTTGCCCTTCCTGCCTGCTGGTGCAGGCTCCTTGCCCTTCTTGGCTGCTGGTGCAGGCTCCTTCCCCTTTCGGCTGGCTGGTGCAGGCTCCTTCCCCTTTCAGCTGGCTGGTGCAGGCTACTTCCCCTTCAGTATATGTGGCCTGGAATCATTTCCACCATGAGCAGGTGCGGATGGAACTGGGCCCATGGACTGTGTGGCTGAGGTGCTTCGCTGAGTTCGTGATACCCTGGCCATACGTGCAGGACAGGGGGGAGGGATAGGGAAGAGGTCAATGGTGGATAGGAAAAGTTTCTTAGGGACATTGGGGTGGGAAGAGGAAGAAGGAATGGGAGTGGAGGATGAGGGAGTGGTTGTTGGAGGTGTTTGTCTGCTGAATTTGGGTGCAGGTGCATGGACTGTCTGCTGTTGTGAGGTGGATGGCTATTGGGTGTCTGATTGCTTGCGCTTGTGTACTTTAGGAGGGGGCGAGAGACAGACTGGGAGAGGACATAGGGGTCGTGTGCATGGATGTTGTTGAGGTGTCTGCTTGTGAGGTGTGTGTTCTGCTTGGTGTGGTGATGATGCTGGTAGTGGATGATGATGTAGTGCATGCAGGTTTGAGTGTTGACAGAACTGGGAGGGAGGTGATGGAGGAGGGGGAGACAGCAGAGGCACTGGATGTTGTAGTGTCTGCAACTGTGTGGTGTTTGCGTCAGTGCTTGTAGGATGAAGTGTGGTGCTTGTGTTTGCCGGCAACACTTTTGGGTGTTGCTTGATGTGCATGCTCATCTGGCTGTGTGCTTGGGATGGGTTGGGGTAGAAGAGAATAAGACTGGGAAGTGGCAGTTGGAGGGGGGGCTGTAGAAATAGGGACAATGGCTGCCATCAGAGAGGAGGCCAGAGCCTGGATCGATCTCTGTTGGGCCGCCAATCCAGTGTGAATGCCTTAAAGGAATGCATTAGATTGTTGAATCTGGGCTGCCAGCCCCTGGATGGCATTCACAATGGTTGACTGCCCTACAGTGATGGATTTCAGGAGGTGCCTGGGCCAAAGGAGATGCCCACCCTCCTGGGTGAGAGGGCTAGGGTGACTCAATGTGGGACTGCTGGGAGGGCGGTGCTGGTACGGAGTGGTGGATGTACTTGTAGCTGGGGTGGTCACAGAAGTGTCCGCCACCACCAGGGAGCTTCCATCAGAGGAGGTATCTGTGTCTGACGTATCCCCTCCAGTCTCTGTCGTGGTGCTCCCCTCGCCGTCCATCCCACTCGTGCCCTCAGAGTCAGTGGACGCTGCCTCCTGCTTCCTGTGGGATGCAACTTCCTCCGTTACTGGTGCCTCTGCTCCTCTGCCAGATGTTGCTAATGCACATAAGGACAGTAAGACAAAACAAGAAATGGGGGGAGAGAGACAAAGGATACACTGGGTCAATGGCTGCACCAACACCAACGTTGGCCTACACAGCACCCTCACACACAGGGAACAGGCCTACGCACTATGCATTGCACCACCACTGATCTCGCTAGCCAGCAAGGCATGAGGAGGGGCACCCACCACCAACTGCAGCACACCGGGACCCACGTAGCCCCGACCAGTAGTGGATGCTTACAAGCTAGGTAGACAGGATTATCCCTTCACAACCCTAGCCACCAGAGGACCTACACTTTTATGTCAGGCCTGGCCTAGGGGCACCCACTAATACACATCCACCACCCGGATGCCACCCCACCAGCCACAGGTTGTAATGATGGCCACTGTACTCACCCCTTTGTGGCTGCTGTGATGCCCTCATGCGCCAATCCAGCTCTGGATAGGCCACTACCAGTATGCGGGCCATCAGTGGGGTCAGAGTTCGACAGGCACCCCTTCCTCGTTGGGAGGCCATCTGCAGCTGGGCCTCCGCCACCTTCCATGCCCAGCATTTCAGGTGCTCCCACCGTTTCCGACAATGGGTGCTCCCCCTGCCATAGACCCCCAGGGTCCGCACCTCCTTGGCGATGGCACACCAAATACCCTTCTTTCGATGGGCGCTGACCTGCAGAGGCAATACACACAGGAAAACACCATTAGATAAACAGTCCAGTCTATTATACATGTGGCCCACATACCAGTTTCCATCACCATTGGAACACATATAGCCCAGAACTCAAGCTGTACACCGCAAAGTAGACATCCATTCACCCCTGTTACATGAGGCCTTCACACACACAACTCCATGCATTCATGCCACATGCATCGTGCCCACAGTATACTCACCTGTTGGTCTGGAGGCCCATACAGCAGTTCTTACTGGGGTAGGATCCCATCCACCAGTCTCTCCAACTCCTCCAAAGTGAAGGCTGGGGCCCTTTCCCCAGTCACATGGGCCATGGTAAGTTCCAGACACAGGTCACAGCAGCACATGCAGTGTAGGTCCTCTCCTATGGAGGTCAGGTAGCAAGTGAGGTCATGTCCACGGCGGTGCATACCGTCACCGCCGGTGTAGATCACCATTGGCCACTGTAACCCAGAGGGCCCAATATTAACCAATGAGGAGTTGCACAGTGGTTCCCGACCACCTCCCACCATGGCGCACAACGTCAGCGGAATTACCTCACTTCCACCTGTCCCTCCACACAGGACAGGCAGATGCCATTTCAGGGGGGCAGCCCTGTGGATTCCTGTTGCATCACAGGAGAAATAGGCACATACTGGACAAATCACACAGACCCATTACAAGTTTACAGATTGCCAACTCCTGTTGTGGCTCCAATGTTAGGTTTGTGTCAGCCTCCTCACTCTTGTGTCCCTTAGATACCTACCACTGTGGATGAATAGGAGATGGAGACATCCCACCATGTACAGACCCTTGGTGGACTTGGCTATACTTGAGGACAGGCACATTATCCTCACCTATAGACTTGATAGGGCCACGATCACAGAGCTGTGTGCCCAATTGGAGCCTGACCTGATATCTCTCATCGGTCATCCTACTGCGATCCCCCCTCTTGTGCAAGTGCTATCTGTACTCCATTTCCTGGCAACTGGTTCTTTCCAAGTGACAGTGGGCTTGGAAGCAGGAATGTCACAGACAATGTTCTCAATAGTGCTGACAAGATTGTTGTCTGCCCTGATAAAACACATGTGCAACTACATTGTTTTCCACAGGTTGAGGAATTGGCCACTGTGAAGGCCGAGCTTTATGCTATGGGACATATCCCAAACAGAATTGGAGCGATTGATGGTACACATATTGCATTTGTCCCCCCTGGCAGAATGAACAGGTGTTCAGGAATCGTAAGAGTTTCCACTCCATGAATGTTCAGATGATGTGCTTGGCGGACCACTATATCTCCCACGCCAATTATATGTAACCAGGGTAGGTGCATGAGGCCTTTGTCCTGAGGAATAGCAGCATCCCAAATGTGATGGCCCCACTACAGATGCACAGGGTGTGGCTAATAGGTGAGCCCTGGTTCCAGACCTGTATATGTTGGTGTATAGGTATGGTGTGGCCCATATGGGGTAGTGTGTGGCTAAATGTTGTCCCTCAACATTTCCAGGTGAATCTGGTTACCCAAACCTATCATGGCTGCTGACCCCTGTGAGGAATGCCAGGACAAGGCCAGAAGAACGTTATAATGATGCACATGGGGAACCAGAAGGATCATTGAAAGGATATTTGGCCTCCTGAAGGCCAGGTTCCTGTGCCTCCATCTAACAGGTGGATCCCTGTGCTACTCACCCTAGAAGGTCTACCAGATAGTAGTGGCATGCTGCATGTTGCACAACCTGTCCCTCAGATGCCATATCCCTTTTTGCAGGAGGAGGAGGAGACTGGAGATGCCTGTGTGGCTGCAGTATACCCTGTGGACATTGAGGATGAGGAGGCAGAGGATGAGGATACTTCCAATGACACACAGGTAGGACAGTTTAACTTTACATTTCACTGACTTTGGTTGTAATCTGTGTGCCAATGGCATGCTGATATTGCCCACTTCTAAGCCCACTTGCTGTTCCCTCTGGCAATTCACTTTGCAGATGTTGGTGACTTGACATATACTCCTGGTGTGATCACTACAGCCAGCTACAGGTCATCAATCTATGCTTATTCTATGTACAGTTAATTTGCAATGTTTGTACCTGTTTCAAAGAATACATATTTGATACATGATATATTCCAAATGGATTTTTTCAAAGGATGTTTATTGGAGTGCTAACATATAGGGGTGTAAGTGCAAAGGGATTGGGTGATGATGGAGGAAAGTCCGGGTACTGTCCCAGTCTGTTTGTAGCACAGGTGCATTGTCCAAGGGGACATAGGAAGGGGAGCAATGTCAGTTCAAAGTAAACATGGTGACTGAGTGGGACACAAGAGTGACAATCAGGAAAGTCTCATTCCCTGGCGGGGGTCTTGGCAAGTGTCTCTGGCTTCTGTCTGGATCGCAGGAAATGTTTGCGGGGTGGTTCACTTTCTGTAGGAGAAAGGGTTCTGGTGGCCTGTGAGTCCTGTGGTGGGGTCGCCTGACCACTAGCCGCAACAGAAGTGGAAGGCTGTTCCCAAGACTGGCTAGTGGCAGGGCCCCGTAGGTGTGAGACTGCCATCCTCATAACGTTGGCCATGTCTGCCAGCACCCCTGCAAGTCTTCCCTGATCCCCTGGTACTGACCCTCGTGCAGCTGCCTGTTCTCCTGCACGTTATCCAGGATCTGGCCCATTGTGTCCTGGGAATGTTGATAGGCTCCCAGGATCTCGGTGAGTGCCTCCTGGAGAGTCTGTTCCCTGGGCCTGTCCCCCCTTGGCATACAGCAGTCCTCCCAGTTTCCCTGTTGGCCTGTGCCTCTGTCCCCTGAACGGTGTGCCCACTGCCACTGACCCCAGGTCCCTGATTGTCTTGGGTATGAGGTGTGGCCTGGGGTCCCTGTAGAGGTGCTGTGGTGGTTTCCAGATGGGGAGGCTCTCTGGTGGTGTGTGACTGGGCTTGGGTAACCGGCAGTCCAGTGGCCCCTGATGGGCCAGGTAGGACATACAGATCCTGAAGATCAGAGTTAGTATCATCACTGTGGGCCTCTTCTGTTGGGGGACTGGATAGTACTGGCACCTCCTCTCCGCTGACATTGGCTGGGGTACCTGTGGGGATGTAAATTATGTGTTATAGTTTATGTGTCTGACATATTGTACATCTGTGGATTCCCCTCTGAGGGTGGACGCATTCCTCTGATAAATCAGAGTCACACTCGAGAAAATTTCTCCTGTCTCAGCTGTCCAGGGTTTCACAGCTTGACATTGGAAAGGAGAAGGATGCTGTTGGATTTGATCCCTATGGTGATGCATTCCTAATTCTTAATTACCTAGCTTTGCTGTGTGCATGCATAAATATACCTACATATTCACTGCATACATATTCATTGTTGATATATTGCATTTTTTTATTACTATTATTCAACTGCTGTGATTATTTTAGTAGCTGCACGTGTTTTGAAGCATTCAAATTAAATGCTCATGTTAATATTCTTGTATATTTTTGTTTGACCCTTGGGAAGTGCTTTTATAAATTAATTACTTGGACTGCTGCATTCTTTGCATTCTTTAGCCTTGTTCCTTCTTAGTTCGAAGCTAAGCAGAACATGGTCATGAGAAGGGTAGTTGTCTACTTTCCATGTTGATACAGAAACATTGAAGAATAGTACGGCCTGTTTCTACCCCCCTACATCCTGTAACTGTAGCTTTTCCTGGTCGTTTGAAAGTGGTTGCAACTGATTGCCTTGCACAAGGACAAAGTTAAGGAATTGTCTTGGTCAATACACTCATTGTATTTGTTCCCCATTCAGTTTAAATTTTGTTGGCTCATACTAAGACTAAGCATTTGATAAACAGCCACCTCACAAGATATGAGCAGACAATATTGGCAGCTAAAAATATGTCAATCAAGAGTATTCCACATAACAATGAAGATGACAATGCATTCCTGACTATTATTGTTAATGTGACTGAATTGTGTATCAAGTCAGGACCAGATATCAAAGATGCTCCCCTTGAAATGGTTGATCTGACTTTGTAGATGGTTCCTATCTGAGAGACTATCAATGAACATGAAAAGCTTCCTATGCAGTCTGTTCAATTTCTGAACTCATTCAAACATTATACTTATCTGGCATAACTTCAGCACAAGTGAAAGAACGAAGGTGGTCATTACAACATTGGCAGTAAAAGCCGCGTACCGCCGTGCAGAAGACTGCCAACACACTGCCGTGGCCGTGGAAATCCGCCACAGCTATTATGACCCACAGCTCGGAATCCGCCAAAATTCAGACACCCACACAAGTCCGCCACACCAAAGGTCAGTGATAAACTGGCAAAAACAAAACCTCCACCGTCACGCCAGCAGAAATACGCCCACACTATCACGACACACGAATCCACGCGGCGGTCTTTCAACCGTGGTATTCCATTGGCGGTACACACCGCCACGCTCAAAATACATACACATTTACAAAACACAGCCACATTGGACAATTCGAAATACACACACCTGATACACATACACACACCTGATACACATACACACACACACCCAATACAATATAAAACACACACCCACATCACCCACAAACACTTACAACTACAAATCACGAACGAAGGCCAGAGAGAGATACCACCATCAACAACACTAGCATCCACAGGCACACAACATCATAGCCCACATAACTTCCACGCACCACACACTACACACCACTACATATCAGCACACTTATCACCCCACACACAACCCCACACATCACTTACACCACCCCATGGCACGGCAAAGACACCCCAGGTTCTCAGAGGACGAGCTCAGGGTCATGGTGGAGGAAATAGTCCGGGTACAGCCACAGCTATTTGGACCACAGGTGCAGCACACCTCAATTGCAAGGAAGATGGAGCTATGGCGAAGAATAGTGGACAGGGTCAACACAGTGGGACAGCACCCAAGAAATCGGGATGACATCAGGAAGGGGTGGAACTACCTACGGGGGAAGATGCCTTCCGTGGTCTCAAGACACCACCTGGCGGTTCAGCGGACTGGCGGCGGACCCCCACCTCCTCCCCCACAACTAACAACATGGGCGGAGCAGGTCTTGGCAATTCTGCATCCTGAGGGCCTCACAGGAGTAGGAGGAGGAATGGACTCTGGTAAGTCAACTGTTAACTATTACATCCTCCACCCTACCTGCATGCCAGCACATACCCCCACCCTCACCCTCACCCCATCACTCTAACTCCTCACAAATGTCCCAACATCACAACCCATTGCCCTGCGTGCAACAACAAAGCATGGACACCCATCACCAAAGCATGCCCACTGCACATACCCATACACCCCCCTAAACCATCATCACACAAGGTCCCACACAGGAATGCAAGCACTGGGGTACACGGTCACCCACCCATTGCACACCACGGTCCACACATGTCCACACCACCAACAGAAGAGGCCCACAGTGATGACAGCACCTCTGTCCAACTGGATCTAGATGACCAGCCTGGCCCATCGGGGACCTCGGGATAGTCGGTTCCCTACACCCAGTCACAGGCCACCACAGAGCTTCCCCCCTCTGGAAACACCAGCACAGCACCCAGACAGCGGGCCCATACCTCCGTCCCCAGGACACGTCAATCAGCTCTGTGTCCACCACTAAAGGGAACCAAGGCTAACCCACCACCCCAACAACAACAGGGACCTGGGGGCAGTGGTAGTGGGCACACGGTCCAGGGGACGGAGGCCCAAGAACACAGGGGAACTGGGAGGGCTGCTGTGTGACAGGGGGCGGACAGGTCCAGGGAACCCACTCTCCACGAGGACCTCTCCTCCATCATGGGAGCCTACCAACACTCCTAGGAGACAATGGCAACGGTACTGGCCAAGTTTCAGGAGACCCAGCGCCTGCAGGAGGAACAGTATATGGGCTTCAGGGAGGAACTCAGAACCATCAATTCCACCCTGGCCACCATCGTAGGGGTGCTGAAGGAAGTACTCAACACCAGGAGGGACACTGTGGCAATACAAGGGGCCCCTGACACTAGCCTGGATGATGAACTGCCCACCACCTCCACCAGCACTAGTGGACAGGAGGCACCGCCACAGGACCACCACACTAGCACCCCACCCCCTGCAGATGGAGAACCACCTCGCAAACGGTCCCTGAGATCCAGGAGCAAGACAGAGAACAATGCCGAGACCCCGGCCAAGAAATGAGACCACCCTGATTGTTATCCTACTGTCCCACTTTGTCACCCTGTCCATCCTCAAACTGCCCCAGCTCCACTTCCTATGCCCATTTGGGCAATGCACCTGTGAGACTAATATACTGGACTCTGCCGTGGACATTCTTCCGCCATCACCCCTCACCATTTTACAACCCCCTCCAATATTGAGCACTTAAATAAACACCCTTAAAGCACAAAACAATCTGGAGTCTGTCTGTGATTTCGGAATACTGTATTATCAATAACGGTGGCAAAAAGCTTTTTCATTGGTAATGTCAACATACCTGTGTCACACATCTCTAGTTCATGAGGAATCAAAGCAGATGTCGCACAGTGGGACCCACATCTGTGAAATCGAAAGGGAAAGTGACAACTCCGTGACCATACACTGGGTGAAAACGACAGACAGTAGAGAGGCAGTAGTGTTTAAGTACTTGTAGTAGGCAGGTCCGTATTCTTACCTGTGTGTCACTGGAAATATTGCTGAATCACTGAGTCCCTGTTGTCCATTTCTTCTTCCTCTGCTTCCTCATCTTTACTGTCCGCAGGCTCCATAGCTGCCACAACACCGCCATCTGAACCATCCTCCTGCAGAAAAGGCACCTGTCGTCGCAAAGCCAAGTTGTGAAGCTTACAGCAGGCTACGATGATCTGGCACACCTTCTTTGGTAAGTAGAATAGGGATCCACCTGCCATATGGAGGCACCTGAACCTGGCCTTCAGAAGGCTGAAGGTCCGCTCGATCACCCTCCTAGTTTGCCCATGGGCCTCATTGTAGCGTTCCTCTGCCCTTGTCCTGGGATTCCTCACTGGGTCAGTAGCCATGACAGGTTGGGGTAACCAGAGTCACCTGCAAATGGTGAGGGACAACTGTTAGACACACACTAACCTGGAGGGATATCCCCAGACCCACACAACCATTCCCACTGACTAACTTCCAGGTGCTCACCTAATAGCCACACACGGTGCCTCTGGAGTTGACCCATCAAATAAGGGATGCTGCTATTCCGCAGAATGTAGGCGTCATGCACTGAGCCAGGGAACATGGCATTCACATGGGAGATGTACTGGCCTGCCAAACATACCATCTGTACATTCATTGAATGATAACTCTTCCGGTTTCTGTACACCTGTTCACTCCTGTGGGGGGGGTACCAAAGCCACATGTGTCCCATCAATGGCACCTATGATGTCGGGATATGTCCCAGGGCATAGAAGTCACCTTTCACTGTAGGTAAATCCTCCACCTGAGGGAAAACGATGTAGCTGCGCATGTGTTTCAGCAGGGCAGACAACACTCTGGACAACACGTTGGAAAACATAGGCTGGGACATCCCTGATGCTATGGCCACTGTTGTTTGAAATGACCCACTTGCAAGGAAATGGAGCACTGACAACACCTGCACTTGAGGGGGGATTCCTGTGGGATGGCTGATAGCTGATATCAGATCTGGCTCCAACTGGGTACACAGTTCCTGGATTGTGGCACGGTCAAGCCTGTATGTGATTATCACATGTCTTTCCTCCATTGTCGACAGGTCCACCAACGGTCGGTACACCGGAGGATGCCGCCATCTCCTCACATGTCCCAGCGGACGGTGCCTATGAAGGACAACAGCGAGCACAGAATCAACCAACTCCGAGGTACGTACCCACAGCTTACACAGAATACCATTCATAATCTAAAAAGTGGCCTGTATGTGTGTGGAGTCTATGCCTAGGTATGTGTGACGCAGTTGAAATTGTAGGCAGGTGGGCCCCTGAAATGGCGGCTGCCTGACCTGTAAAGTGGGACAATGGGATGTGAGGTAAGTGCGCTGGCGTTGTACACCGCGGCGCAATGCTGCATTGGTTAACATTGAACCCTGTGGGTCTGAGGAGCCAATGACGATATACGCCGGCAGTGATGGTACGCACCGCTGCGGACGTGACCGCCATTTTCTATCTGTTCAATCACTTGATACCTGATCTTCGACAGGAGAGGACTTACACTGCTAGTGCTGCTGTGACCTCGGTCTGTAAGAGACAATGGCTTGAGTGTCCGGGGAAAGGGCCCCTGCCTTCACATCAGAGGAGTTGGAGAAACTCGTGGACAGGGTCCTCCCCCAGTACACGCTACTCTACGGTCCTCCAGACAAACAGGTATGTACACTGGGAGCATGCTGTATGGGCTATGCCTGTGTGGAGAGGGGTGGATGTAAGAAGGAAGGAGGGAGAGTGCGGCGTGCATTAAACGAAGGTGAGTGCATGTGCCACATGGCAAGGGTAGGGATGGGGGCCAATCACTTTGACGGTGCAGTTGGTAATGACTTTCTCTTCCCCCTGTACAAATCATGTAGGTCAGCGCCCACCAGAAAAAGATATTTGGCGTGCCATCGCCAAGGATGTCCGGACCCTGAGGGTCTGGGATGGCCTCCCAACGTGGGAGGGGTGCCTGTCGCACCATGACCCCCTTATGTTCAGGATCCTGGCGGTGCCATACCCGGAGTTGGATGGGCGCTTGAGGGCATCACAGCAGCCACAAAGGGGTGAGTACACTCGCATTCTGCTGATTTTGCATGCAGTGGAGGTGTCTGGGTGGGGGAGGTGGGCTGTGGGTTTCCCTAGGCCAGGGTGAGTTCCGTAGGCAAGGTCCCTCCGTAAGGCAGGCCATGTGGCACCCCACCGCACCTCTGTAGAGTGCCAACTACCCCTAGTCATGCCCCTGTGTCATCCATGTGTGTGTAGATGTCGTCCATAGCCTATTAGGCCATTTCCCAGGAATTGAACAGTGGAGCCCAAGAGTGCGGCATAGTGCACAGGGCTTCTGTGTCTGTCGTGTCCGCCAACGGTAGCGGTAATGCATGCACTCACCATGTCTTTCTTCTGTCCCCCCCCTTTTTTGTGGTCTTCCTGTTCTTGTGTGCATTAGCATCATCAGGCGGAGGAGCAGTGGCACCGGAGCATGAGGGGGCTGCATCCCACATGGCCATGGAGGGCCACACTACGGAATCGGACTTCACCAGTGGGAAGGAGGGCAAGGGGAGCTCCACGGCGGGGACAGGAGCTGGGACCAGTGACACGGACTCGTCCTCTGATGGGAACTCCCTTGTGGTGGCGGCAACATCTGTGCCAACTCCATCTACAGGTACAGCTGCCACCCCCCTACCAGCACCACCCTCCCAGCAGCCGCTCAGCCTTTTCCCCGTGCCCGCTCACCCGGGAGGGTGGGAATCACCTTCGCCCCAGGCACCTCAGGCCCTGCCACAGTCACCCCTGCTGCCCTCAGTGAGGAGGCCATTGACCTCCTCAGGTCCCTCACTGTTGGGCAGTCTACCATTTTGAATGCCTTCCAGGGTGTAGAAAGGCAGTTGCAACAAACAAATGCATTCCTGGATGGCATTCATTCTGGTCAGGCGGCCCTTCAGCGAGCTTTTCAGACTCTGGTCTCAGCACTGATGGCAGCCATTGTCCCTGTGTCTAGCCTCCCCCCTCCAACTTCCTCCACCCAGACCCAATCTCCTGTATCCCAGCCCATCCCAAGCACACCTACAGACCAGCATGCACACAAGTCAACACACACAAGTAGCTCAAGCAAACATAGGCACCACACACACCACAGGCACTCACACAAGCATCACACCCATACAGACACAGCAACATCTACTGTCTCCACTGTTTCCCCCTCCTGCTCTTCTCCCTCCTCCCTCCCAGTCTCGTCTACACACACACCTGCATGCACCACATCTACAGGCACTAGGACTCGCACCAGGACACCCAGCACCACACGCCGCTCACCTGCACTCACCACCTCCACTGCCATTTACACGTCCCCTGTGTCCTCTCCCAGTGTGTCTGTGACGCCCCCTCCCAAAGTACCCAAACGCCGGCAATCACTCACCCAACATCCATCCACCTCACGACAGCCTCCAGTACCTGCACCTGCACCCAAACCAGCTAAAGTGACACCTCCTACAACCACCTCCTCTTCCTCCACTCCCAGACCCCCTCCAGCTACCCATCCCAGTGTTTGTCAGAAACTGTCCCTCTGTCAAATTGACCTTTTTGCCCCCACTCCCCCCTCCAATTCATCAGTCCCGTCGTAACGCCTCAGCCAAAATGCCTCCAGTACCAGTGGTGCGTGTTCCAGGTTTTTGGAGTGCACCGGCCACCAGGGCAGGCAGTAGGACCCGGAGCCAAGGCACTGGCAGCCCACCCCCTGTAAAGGCTCCGAAATTGGAGAGTGGACGACGGGACCGTGTCAAGGCTCCTGGTGGGACAACAAGTGAAATGGGATCGAAGGCGATTGGTGAGTCAGCTGTAACTCCAAAAAAGGTGGGGAAGGTCCAGAGGAAGTCTGCCCAGCCTGTTGTGAGTGTCACGGCGGAGAAGTGCGCCATCATTTCCGGCGGTCCAGACACAACCGCCAGACCGTCGTCACTGGTCCAGAGACCACCGCCAGAGTCACAGCCCAGGAGGGCACAAGTATCGTCACTGGTCCAGAGAGCTCCGCCAGAGTCACAGCCCAGGAGGGCTCAAGTATCGTCACTGGTCCAGAGACCACCGCCAGAGTCAGTGCCCAGGAGGGCCCAAGTATCGTCACTGGTCTGGAGAGCACCGCCAGAGTTACAGCCCAGGAGGGCTCAAGTATCGTCACTGGTCCAGAGACCACCGCCAGAGTAACAGCCCAGGAGGGCTCAAGTATCGTCACTGGTCCAGAGACCACCGCCAGAGTCACAGCCCAGGAGGGCACAAGTATCGTCACTGGTCCAGAGAGCACCGCCAGAGTCACAGCCCATGAGGGCTCAAGTATCGTCACTGGTCCAGAGACCACCGCCAGAGTCAGTGCCCAGGAGGGCCCAAGTATCGTCACTGGTCCGGAGAGCACCGCCAGAGTCACAGCCCAGGAGGGCTCAAGTATCGTCACTGTTCCAGAGACCACCGCCAGAGTCGCAGCCCAGGAGGGCTCAAGTATCGTCACTGGTCCAGAGACCACCGCCAAAGTCACAGCCCAGGAGGGCACAAGTATCGTCACTGGTCCAGAGAGCACCGCCAGAGTCACAGCCCAGGAGGGCTCAAGTATCGTCACTGGTCCGGAGACCACCGCCAGAGTCACAGCCCAGGAGGGCTCAAGTATCGTCACTGGTCCGGAGAGCACCGCTAGAGTCACAGCCCAGGAGGGCTCAAGTATCGTCACTGGTCCAGAGACCACCGCCAGTGTCAGTGCCCAGGAGGGCCCAAGTATAGTCACTGGTCCAGAGACCACCGCCGGAGTCACAGCCCAGGCGGGCCCAAGTATCGTCACTGGTCCAGAGACCACCGCCGGAGTCACAGCCCAGGCGGGGCCAGGATGCCACAGCCCCGCTGGGCAATGATGGAACGTCATGCCACACACCAATGTCCAGTATGGAGATCGTCATGCCACACACCAATGTCCAGTGTGGAAATCGTCATGCCACACACCAATGTCCAGTATGGAGATCGTCATGCCACACACCAATGTCCAGTATGGAGATCGTCATGCCACACACCAATGTCCGTATCAGAACCGCCATGGCAAAGCACCGCTGAACAGTCCTGAACCGCCATGTCAAAGCCCCGCTGAACAGGGCAAAGACCGCCATGGCAAAGCACCGCTGAACAGTCCTGAACCGCCATGTCAAAGCACCGCTGAACAGGGCAAAGACCGCCATGGCAAAGCACCGCTGAACAGGCCTGAACCGCCATGGCAAAGCACCGCTGAATAGGGCAAAGACCGCCATGGCAAAGCACCTCTGAAGAGAGCAAAGACCGCCATGGCAAAGCACCACTGAACAGGGCAAAGACCGCCATGTCATAGCACCGCTGAACAGTCCTGAACCGCCATGTCAAAGCCCCGCTGAACAGGGCAAAGACCGCCATGTCATAGCACCGCTGAACAGTCCTGAACCGCCATGTCAAAGCCCCGCTGAACAGGGCAAAGACCGCCATGGCAAAGCACCGCTGAACAGTCCTGAACCGCCATGTCAAAGCACCACTGAACAGGGCAAAGACCGCCATGTCAAAGCACCGCTGAACAGGGCAAAGACCGCCATGGCAAAGCACCACTGAACAGTCCTGAACCGCCATGGCAAAGCACCGCTGAAGAGGGCAAAGACCGCCATGGCATAGCACCGCTGAAGAGGGCAAAGACCGCCATGGCAAAGCACCGCTGAACAGGGCAAATACCGGCATGTCATAGCACCGCTGAACAGGGCAAAGACCGCCATGGCAAAGCATTGCTGAACAGGGCAATGCACCGGGTAGGAATGAATGGCCCACCACATAAGGCATCCTTATCCCATGTGCAGCTGGGACAGTGACAGGACACTATCTTTCACGGGGAGACTTATCCAGTCTGGGCACCAGTCACCCCCCAGTAACAGTATGGACCTGCATCAACTTGTGAGACTGTGGCTTTGCACTCCCCAGGATTAAACAGTGGGCAAACCACCCACTGTAGAGACTTGAGAGACTGTGGCTTTGCACTCCCCAGGATTGAACAGTAGGCAAACCACCCACTGTAGAGACTTGAGAGACTGTGGCTTTGCACTCCCCAGGATGTAACAGTGGGAAACCCACCCACTTGTGAGACTTGAGAGACTGTGGCTTTGCACTCCCCAGGATACATCAATGGGCATGATACCCCGTCGTGGATCTGGCTTTGCATTCATGTGGCTGAGGTGCCCCCCCTTCCATTCCCCCTGAGGTGCCTGTAGTGTTTCTATCTGATGCCCCGGCAGTGTTCTCTCCGATTTTGGTCAGGTATCTATTGTGGGCCTCGCCCATGCATTTTTGGACTGTTTGTGCACGGACATTGTTGTGTACATATCTGCACTACTTCTCGGATTGTATATGTAAATAACAATGATTTTAGAATACATATATTTGTATATTTTTGTATGACATGTATAGTGGCACATTACAAAGTTTGACCGAAATTCGCATTGTCTTTGCATTCTTCCGGGGGGATTGTGGGTTGTTACTGTTCTTTTTGTGACTGCATTGGTGTGTATGTTGTAATATGCGAGGGTGGGGGTGGGGGTGTTTGGTGGGTGTCCCCCTAACTTTTGCCTCCCCCTCCCCATGTTGTAGGTGCTGTACTCACCGGTATATTCTGCGCCTACATCGCTGTTGGTCGTGAAGGAGCAGAAAGACAAGGGCAGGTAGTATTTGGAGTTCCGGGTCCATGGAGTCGTCGTTCCTCGTGGGATGTGTAGAAGGTGAGCGTTTTCCCATAGCAAAAGCTGTTTCCGCCGTGTTTTTATCCACGGTGAATCCGCCCCGGAAAAGGTGGCGGATTGGCCTGTTGTGATACTGTGGGCGGTACATTGTCTTCCGCCTGTCTGTTGGCGGTGACCGCCGCGCTGCTTGTCTGTACCGCCGTGGCGGGCGAAGTGTTAAAGTGGCTGTCTTTGTTGGCGGTTTCCGCCAGGGTCATAATTCCCTTTTTTTGTCCGTCTGACCGTTTGCGGTATTACCGCATCTTTAACACCGTCCGCCAGGGTTGTAATGACCACCATAGTCATGATGGACAATAATTATGTGGATCTATAGCTAAATATCACCCTTGAAAATGTAAATGTGTAATCAAATAAGTAAACGGCAATGCAAGAATCAGAACAAGGTGAAACCGATGAAAGGACTGCTGAAAGTGTAAATAATGTCAATTTGTTTTCTGTTGAACCGAATATAGACCACATTAGGTGAATTAAGGGACTTCTAGGACAAAGTGAGTATGATAAAAATAGATGGGAATTGACTGCATGTAAGAGAAATCACAATGATTTGTGAGTTACTCCTGATTGACAATATGCTACCAGACCAAAGGTTACATTCTATAATACGTTATTACACATTGGTCACACAAATGTAGGAAGAGATGTAGTGATTAGGATTTTTAGGATAGTATTGGCATAATAAATGTTCAGAAATATAAGAGAAGACTTATATTAAAGATTCATTACTTATCAAAGAAATAATCATAGTAAACCCACACTCGGGGTGATGAGTCATGTAGGAAAGTCAGTAGGCCTATTTACTTGGCTTCAAGCAGACTCAATTGAAATACCTGTTTGTAATGGACTTAACTATGTTCTTGTGATTGTCTGAGAAGTGGCAGCATGACTTTGGCCAAATTATTGATGACAGAGTTAATACCACATTTTGGCTTGCCAACTCCTATTTAGACAGATCATGGAACTCATTTAATTTTACAAATGAAGTCCTAGAGGTATTATGTATTGCACTTCTGATTAAACAAAGGTTACGCTGTAGTTATGAATTATCAGGATTGGTTGAAAAGATAAATGACACCATCAAAAGGAAACTCGCCAAGATATGTGGTTACATGAATTTAAGGGGGTCTGATGCTCTTCCTCTTGTTCTTTTGAGCATTAGCAGTACTCCAAATAAAAAGACTGGTCTCTTGCCTCCCGAA
Organism: Pleurodeles waltl; assembly: GCF_031143425.1. NCBI lineage: Eukaryota > Metazoa > Chordata > Amphibia > Caudata > Salamandridae > Pleurodeles > Pleurodeles waltl. Next base: position 1,176,586,211 of record NC_090446.1, on the reverse strand, counting down.
GTTTGGGTGAACAGAGCTGTGAAAATTCCACTTTTCATTCAGCAACATTTGTATCAATAACTGGTGATACTGAATTAGGTTACTACCAGAGTGTGACTAGCATAAGGAAATCTGTCTCTCATCAGGTGAACTTGAAAACAGCACTGACTAAAGAAACTATGGCCCTCATTACAACATTGGCGGAAAAAGACGCTTACCGTGTGCAGAAGACCGCCAACACACCGCCGCGCCCGCGGAAATCCGCCACAGCTGTTATGACCCACAGCACAGAATCTGCCAAAATTCAGACACACACACAAGTTCGCCACACCAAAGGTCAGTGATAAACTGGCAAAAACAAAACCTCCACCGTCACGCCAACAGAAATATGCCCACACTATCACGACCCACGAATCCATGGGTTGGCGGTCTTTCAACCGCGGTATTCCATTGGCGGTACACACCGCCGCGCTCAAAATACACACACATTTACAAAACACAGCCACATTGGACAAATCGAAATACACATACCTAAGACACATACACACACCAGTCCCACACACCCAATACTATATAAAACACACACCCACATCACCCACAAACCCCTACGACTAGAATCACAGAGAGAAGGCCAGAGAGAGACACCACCATTAACAAACTAGCATCCACAGGCACACAACACCATCACCCACATAACTTCCACGCACCTCACACTACACACCACTACATATCAGAACACTTATCACCACCCCACACCACCCCATGGCACGGCAAAGACCCCCCAGGTTCTCGGAGGACGAGCTCAGGGTCATGGTGGAGGAAATCATCCGGGTAGAGCCACAGCTATTCGGATCACAGGTGCAGCACACCTCCATTGCTAGGAAGATGGAGCTATGGCGAAGAATAGTGGACAGGGTCAACGCAGTGGGACAGCACCCAAGAAATAGGGATGACATCAGGAAGAGGTGGAACGAACTACGGGGGAAGGTGCGTTCCGTGGTCTCAAGACACCACCTTGCGGTTCAGCAGACTGGCAGCGGATTCCCACCTCCTCCCCCACAACTAACAACATGGGAGGAGGAGGTCTTGGCGATTCTGCATCCTGAGGGCCTCGCAGGAGTAGCAGGAGGAATGGACTCTGGTAAGTCAAATCTCTCACTATTTTATCCCCCACCCAACCTGCATGCCATCACCCTCACCTTCACCCCCATCACTCCAACTCCTCACAAATGTCCCAATATCACAAACCACACATCCCAGCAAGTACAGCATCTTACTTTCCTGAAACAGTCACTCCCTGATATAGAACATAACATGAACAAATGTCAAATGCATTAGTGCATATCTTGCACTAAAATGCACATTACAATCCCATCAAATAAAGGCACCTATTGCACCACTTGATGTCCATGAATAAAACAAATGAAACAAATACTCTAAATTACAAGTGAATAATGTGTCTGTCTTTACCTCTGCCTAAACAGTTCACATTTTTAATACTGATCGTACTCCTGCTCCTCACTTAGCGCTGGAAAGCCCATTCTGGGTAGCCGTACAGGTTGTTTAATTCATTCAAGTCTTACACTGTACTGGCAGTGATTCCTCGAGTTCCAAAGCAGGGCCTTTAATTAGAAACATAGGCTCTAATTATGACTTTGGCAGTCTTTTTCCAAGACTGCCAAAGCCGCCACTAGAACGCCAGCCAGTGCTGGTGGTCGGCAGACCACCATATTACGACTTCTGGCAGCTTCCCGCTATTCTTTATGCAGAAAGTCACCAGCAGTCATGCTGGCGGTCGGCGGTGCAGAGGCGGTTCCACAGCTGGCCCCCGCCCTGCCAAAAGGACTCCACCTTGCTCCAACCTTGCTGTATTTGACAGCTGGGCTGGAGAAACAGCACAGATTGCCTGTGCCTGAGCGAACAGCAAACCAGCCTACAGGTCAATGCCCACTCTGGTCTCGTGCTTAGTCATAGCATAAGAGGAGAGCAGGGATTGCACATGGAGTCCTTGGGATCAGGGAACAGAGGAGCGAAAGGCGGCCAGCAGCATCTGGTAGCTATTTTTTATCATTATTATTAAACCGCCCCATGCGCTCCCCTGACCCCGCACGCTCTCAATCCGTGCTGCCCCGGCACCTCTCCACCCGTTCGACCACTTTTAGTTTGTGTCCGCTGCCGCTGGAAATATTGGGGGTCATTCCGACCCTGGTGGTCATGGACCGCCAGGGCCGGGGACGGAGGAAGCACCGCCAACAGGCTGGCGGTGCTTCAGGGGTAATTCTGACCGCGGCTTTACCGCCGGTTTTCCCCTGCCCCAGGGAATCCTCCACGGCGGCGCTGCAAGCAGCACCGCCATGGGGATTCCGACCCCCTTCCCGCCAGCCTGTTCCTGGCGATTTACACCACCAGGTAGAGGCTGGCGGGAACGGGTGTCGTGGGGCCCCTGGGGGCCCCTGCAGTGCCCATGCCACTGGCATGGGCATTGCAGGGGCCCCCTAACAGGGCCCCATTAAGATTTTCAGTGTCTGCAAAGCAGACACTGAAAATCGCGACGGGTACCACTGCACCCGTCGCACACCAGCAACTCCGCCGGCTCCATTCGGAGCCGGCTTCATCGTTGCTGGGGCTTTCCCGCTGGGCGGGCAGGCGGCCTTTTGGCGGTCGCCCGCCTGCCCAGCGGGAAAGTCAAAATGACCGCCGCGGTCATTTGACCGCGGTACGGTCTTTTGGCGGTCTCCGACCGGCGGGCAGAGCCCGCTGCCCGCCGGGGTCGGAATGACCCCCTTTGTGTGTTAACTATCAATAATAATCCACCATCCTCTCTTTCCACTTTCCCTTAAGCCCCCCTCATGTCTTGCTTCTCAGATGATGGGTTTTAACAAGATGTTGCAGCATGATTGTTGTGAAACATGAAATTCAGCCCCCCACAATTGTATTGACCAAGCTACACCCCTGATGCTTCTCCTTGCACGCACAATCATGGGCAGCCATTCTAAATGTTTTTGGAATACTTTTCTCTATTTATGTTGCATGTCTGTGCAGATAGCAGTCTCTGGGGAGCTCCCTGGTCCTCACAAAAAACACATTTTTGGAAGGAAAGCAATATTTTAAAAAAAGAAATGAAAACACATAGTTGCACCAGCACTGGTACAGTCACAGACTGGGACAGTAAATAGATGCGGGTGCCAAAATTAAAGTGTGCCCTGTGAGGTTTGGCAATCTGGATGGCGAATAGTTATAGAAATAACAGGGCCACATATAACTAGTACTGGTGGTCAGGAGTGAGCCTCATTTTCTGCTCCACTTCATCGTATTGCCATGATTGTGCCCGTTTTTTCTTTTTTTGGCTCTTGCCAGTTTGTTCTGCCCCTGCCGCTGCATCCCCTGCGGCCCAACCCCCCTCGTGCCCCCATTGGCCACTCCCTTCCCCCTTCCGCCTCCCAGCTGTTCCTCCCTCCCACCTCGCCTTCTTAATGGCATCCGCTGTGTGGCCACACCAGAGGCACGCCAGAGGCAAGCCAGACTGTGCCTGTCCGTGCCTGGACCACGCCCAGTGACCATCCCCCTGGTCCATGCTCCTCCGGCCCCCCCCAGGCGCCACTAATCCTCCACAGAGCTCTCAAACCCAGCTGGCAGCCAGCCTGTGCCCAGGCCAACCCAAAACACATACATGGTCCTTTCACATTCCACTCATGCCACTTCTCTTGCACTCACACCAACACCAACAAGCACCACAACAACACCAAACCCCCCAATCATCATCATCATCATTATTAGCTTTATTTCGGTAAATATAAATACCATAAAAGCACATCACATAAAAAAGGAACAGCAAACTACATAATAGACAGTTTTAGTCATAAAAGGTTAAAAAGAAAAGGAAAAAGAAGAGAGAAATATTTAAACAAGAGCAATTCCCTACTGGAAAATCGCACCTTATAGTTTTGCATAAAAGCACATTGTGGGTGTTAAAAAATCAAAATACAAGCCTGGCAAACCATATCAGATAAAAAAGACGTTTCTATTTAAAAAGTATCTAAGAACAAAACGAAATAAAAACAGCAGATGGGGGATACGTCTAAACCAATTAAGATAGTAAGTGCATACAATAATAGATTCATCAATTGTTGCTCCCCACATTCGTTGTTAAATTTCCCTCTGCTTTTTTGAGCGTGTTCAGTCTGATACGCCAGATTGAATCTAAATATTTTGACAGACAACAAACCACTAAAACCGATAAATCAGATTTAAAAATTCTCAGAGCTAGCGAGCAGTTTTTAAAACCCATTATCCTGCATAGGGGAATAATCCAACGGGCACTTTGTTTGCGGTATGCGGGGCATTGGAAGAAAATGTGAGTTACTGATTCTTCTCTGGCACAGCCCATCGGACACATCTTAGAAGAACAACTAAAATTAGACCATTTATATGTGAGGGAACGCAAAGGAAGGGAGCCCACCCTGAATCTAATGTATAATGCACGAGCGAACGGAGAAGATACTATATCCATATATTGGGCAAATTCATAATGGCATTTAAAATATAGAAAATTTCCCGTCATGGATGATGGCGAGACAGCAGACAGTTGAGAAAGTTGAACGTGGAGCCAGAATGCATCCTTTAATGTCTGGGTTGCGTTCTTTGGGATGGATAATGGTTCCTTCCAATAAGACCCCAAGCCAAGTAGCGAGAGGGTCCGTTCTACATATGCACACCACTTGATTTTGGAGCTAGTGTTATTGGCCATCAAGTTAACTAACGCACATCTATAGTGGACGAGAGAATCTGATGACCATAAGCGAATCCAGTACAACAGGGGCTTAAGTGCAACGATCTGACTGATGGAAGGGAGATTTAGGTCCATTCGTATTGGAAGCAGTGGGGTGCTGGAAGGAACTCTTAGCAGTGACCTTAAAAAAGAGTTCTCCACTTTTATCAAGTCATCTAGGCAACAATGGCCCCACAATTCAGCTCCGTAAATTGCTCCCCCTCTTGCTTGTAGTTTATAGATATCTACAGCGGGCGTCATGGCAAAGCTGGGGGATCTAGCTGCAAATCTTACAATGCCACTCGCTCGCTGTTGCAATCGTAAAGTTGCCTTCTGGATGTGGCACTGCCACTTGTGCGAGACTTCTAATTTCAGGCCTAAATAATCAAAGTCGCTGACTCTTTCCAGCGCGGCACCCTCTAAATAAATAGGTCGTTGCATTCTGCCTTTCCTATCGCCAAACACCATGCACTTAGTTTTTGATCGGTTAATTTCAAGGCCATAGTCATTGCAAAAGTCCATGAATCTTGAGAGCAGGGTTGAGAGGCCTGTGGCTGTTTGAGATACCAGCAGGGTGTCATCGGCAAAAAGGAGGCAGGGAATCTTCTGCCCTTCTAATTTAGGAGAGTCATTAGAGCACTCCATAAGATAAGGGATGCATGCGTTTATGAAGAGGAGAAATAAGGTAGGGGCAAGCACACAACCTTGTCTTACACCTCGGGCAGTAAGGAATTTTTCTGTTAATTCACCTTGTGGGACCCATCTGATTCTTCCATAGTTGCCAGTGTAAAGATCTCTGATAATATTTAAGATAGAGCACGGGACTCCTGTTTTAGACAAGACTTCCCACAGTTTTTGGCGGGGTACTAGATCGAAGGCCGATTTTAGGTCCACAAATGCTACATATAGGTGGCCTAAGTCAACATCGACAACTTTCCATTTAATAGAAGTAAAACGAAATATCTGATCTGTTGTGCTAATTTTTTCTCTGAAGCCCGCTTGGAGATGATTTAAGATTTGGTTTTCAACTAGCCACTTATTCAGCCTGCTCAACAACTGATAACAAAATTTTTTTGGGAGGTTGTCGAGGAGGCTGATAGGTCTATAATTACCCGGGTTGTTCCTCTCTCCTTTCTTGTGGATAGGCACTATGATTGTCTCTTTCCATGAGTCAGGATAAATTCTGGTAATCAAGATGGCGTTAGAAAGTCTGTTGATATATGGGCCCCAGGTACTCTGGTCCACTTTAAACATATCAGAGGGGATCCCATCCAACCCAGGGGCTTTCGCTGCTTTCTGGGCTGCAATGGCCGACACAGTTTCGTTCAATGAAAAAGGAGGCAAAAAGGACATGGGCTCGTCAAAAGTTATTAGCTCCCCCGAGATTATGTCAGGAATATGACTGGCCAGCAATGGTCCATACAATTCCTTAAAGTAGAAGAGCCAAATATCAGGAGGGATATAAGACTCCAGGTGAGGTGCTCGGTTCTGATCACCGCAGGAAACTAGAAGCCAGAACCGTTTGGAGTCATGGACGGTAGCTGCCTCAAGTAGATTGCTCCATAGCCCCTCTTCATACTCGAGTTTACTTTTATTACAAGTAGAGGCATAATGGCGTCTAGCATTGATGATACCTAATCTATCCTTAGTCCTTAGCGCGATGGCCAAAGTGTTTTTGGCCTCCCTCTTGTTAAACCATTTAGTGTGTGGTCGAGTACAAGAGATAGTCAGTGGCCTAGGACATTTAGTAAACAGCTCTTTCAAGGTAGCAAAGAGGTCCAGATGAAGAGGCAATATTTCTAATGGAGCCAAAATGAGATTGGTATCAAATAACTGATGGGAAGAGGTAAGGGCACGCAGATTTCCTTGAAGCTTGTTTGATTGCACAAAAGAGTCCCACCTGACTGTACGCCTGTTACTAGACAACTCCATAACAGTAGAGGAGACAGGAGGAAGTGCGACCCCTACTAGGAGAGGTATCTTGTATGTGATCTGGAGGGGAGCATGATCGCTAGTATGGGGAGTACCCACCTCTAGGTCTAAAATGTAGTGCCAAACTCTTAAGTCGAAAAATATATAATCTAATTTGTTGCTGTATGAGCCCCTGAAAAAGGTTGATCTGGCCGGACTGTCCGCTGGAAAGCGGCCATTGCCCAAATGAAGGCCATGGGATATCATAAAATCCACTATCTGTGTGGCCCTGACACATGGTTTATATAAGTTTTGCTGGATGGAATGAGAAATCACAGGAGGAGGGATATTCCATACACTATCTTCGGACTGCATGACCTCTATGTGGTCTGCATTAAGTTCAAGTAGAACATTAAAGTCACCAGCTATTATAATATGATATTTGAGACGGAGGTCTGAGATTAAGGTATTCAATAGCTCGATAGTGGGAGAGCGGTGATTGGAGGGTCCCGGTCTACTGTAAATATTTACACAAAGGACAGGAGAGCCTGAGGCTGGGTAGATGGCAACAGCCAAAATATCATGAGAATCCACATATATCTCCTTTGTACCTCTCCCCTCTGTAGATTTTACCCATGTGATTAGACCCCCTGCCGCCCTGCCAGCTAAAGATGGCTTAGCAGGTTTGAAGAAAGAGCTGTACCCTTGTTTATATGTGCAATGTGTTGCCCACGTTTCCTGGAACATGCAGACGTTAAAATTTCCGACGAATGCCCCCCACTCAGTGTCAACAAGTTTGCTGTTGATGCCAGCCACATTCCAGGACAAAAGTTTTGCTGTGTCCTGGGCGCTAAAGATATTTAAGTTCGTGGTAGTGTCAACTTGGACGTAACTGGCAACAGGGTTCGCCTTAGGTGAACTTGTGGTTTTGTTGATAGTTCCAGGTTGTGAGTCCGGTAGAAGAAAAAAGCCTGGGCTAGGTGGATTAGATGAAAGGTTCATAACTGCTGTAGCTGGGCAAAAATTGGTAAGACATAGTCAGTCAATGTCCGAAGTAACCACCCAATCACCTCAACTGCATCCTCCTTAACACCCGGTCCGTCCACAAGCACGCCATCGAGGTTTGGGATCTACTCACCACAAACTCTCCTGACATTGCCTTCCTCACTGAAACATGGATGAACTACTCATCAGAACCCGACATCGCCATAGCCATCCCAGAAGGTCACAAAATCACCCGTAGAGACCGCACCAACAAACCAGGAGGAGGAATTGCCATAGAAACTCCATTAAGATTTCTACCAACACTAACAGCACCCTAGACAATGCAGGACACCTACACTTTCAGGTACATCTCACTGCCAACACCACCCTAAGAGGAACCCTCATCTAAAGACCACCAGGACCCAGCCCCCCATTCTGTGACACCATCGCCTCCACAGACTACATACTGCCTGGTGACCTTAACTTTCACCTGCAAAGCACCCACTACTGCAACTCCACGGCCCTGCTATACAACCTCGCAAACTTCGGCCTCAAACAACTGGTCACCTCACCCACCCACTCAGCCAGACACACGCTAGACACCATCTTTACCTCCAGCAGCCACATCACCTTCACTCACACCACAGAACTCCCCTGGACTGACCACCACTGCTTCCATTTCTCCTTCCTGAAACCCCCCACCCACCACCAACAACATCCTACCCCCTACCGCAAGTGGAACAATGGCCTTCATTACAACCCTGGCGGTCGGTGTTAAAGCGGTGGTAAAACCGCCAACAGGCCGGTGGAAACAAAAAATGGAATCACGACCATGGCAGAAAGCGCCAACATAGACAGCTACTTTAACACTCTGAGCGCTATGGTGGTACAAGCAAACACTGCGGCGGTAACCACCAACAGACAGGCGGAAGACAATGTACCGCCCACAGTATTACAACAGGCCAATCCGCACCTTTCCCGGGGCGGTTTCACCACGAACAAAAACACGGCGGAAACAGGACTTGGAAGGGAAAGGGCTCACCTCTACACACCCCACGAGGAACCAGGACACCATGGAGCCAGAACTCCATATTCTACCTGCCTTTGTGTTCCTGCTCCTCCACCAGGAGCACGAACGCCGGCGTCGAAGACTATGGTGAGTACTGCACCTACGACACAGAGGAGGGGGGAGGGAAAAGAGAGTGGCACACACACGCAACACGAAACACCCCCACCCCCACCCTCACCCACTACAACACACACACTAATACATGTTGATACATTACAGTCACACACCCCAACCCCCCCGGAAGAATGCAAAGACAAAAGGAAATGATTGTAACGATTGTAATCATTAGTCCAGGTATTGAACCATTTATAGTCTGTGGACCACTGGGCCCAAAATGAATGGGCGAGGCCCACACTCGATACCCGATCAAAACGGAGAAAACACTGCAGGGGCATCAGATAGAAATACAACAGGCACCTCAGGGGGAAGGGAAGGGGGTGCACCTCAGCCGGATGAGTGCACGATGCCAGATCCACGAGGGGGCTCAATGCCTACTGCTGTACCCTGGGGAGTGTAAAGCCAGAGTCTCTCAAGTGGGTGGTTTGCCCACTGCTTTATCCTGTGGAGTGCAAAACCACAGTCTCTCAAGTTTCTCTAGTGGGTGGTTTGCCCACTGCTTTATCCTGGGGAGTGCAAAGCCACAGTCTCTCAAGTCTCCCCAGTGGGTGGGTTGCCCACTGCTTTATCCTGGGGAGTGCAAAGCCACAGTCTCTCGAGTCACTCCAGTGGGTGGTTTGCCCACTGCTTTATCCTGGAGAGTGCAAAGCCACAGTCTCTCAAGTCTTTTCAGTGTGTGGTTTGCCCACTGCTTTATCCTGGGGAGTGCAAAGCCACAGTCTCTCAAGTCTTTTCAGTGGGTGGGTTGCCCACTGCTTTATCCTGGGGAGTGCAAAGCCACAGTCTTTCAAGTGGAGAACAGTCTCCACTGGTCCTGGAGGGGGCTTTGTGCCCAGAGTGCTTCATCCTGCCAAGGACAGAGGTAGTGGATGCCTTTCTCCACTGGTTCTGGAGAGGGCTTTGTGCCCAGAGTGCTTCATCCTGCCAAGGACAGAGGTAGTGGATGACTTTCTCCACTGGTTCTGGAGGGGGCTTTGTGCCCAGAGTGCTTCATCCTGCCAAGGACAGAGGTAGTAGATGTGAATCTCCACTGGTTCTGGAGGGGGCTTTGTGCCCAGAGTGCTTCATCCTGCCAAGGACAGAGGTAGTGGATGCGAATCCCCACTGGTTCTGGAGGGGGCTTCATGCCCAGAGTGCTTCATCCTGCTCGTGGCTGCCTCAGTAGCGGTGGTGCTTGCGGCACTCATTGGCCTGTGGTGCTGGTGGGTGGCTCAGTGAGTGTGCTGCTGGCGGCGGTGTCCTTGGCAGCAGTGCTGGTGGCGGCGGTGTCCTGGGCAGCGGTGCTGGTGGTGGCGGTGTCCTGGGCAGCGGTGCTGGTGGCGGCGGTGTCCTGGGCAGCAGTGCTGCTGGCGGCGGTGTCCTGGGCAGGGGTGCTGCTGGCGGTGTTGTCCTGGGCAGCAGTGCTGGTAGCGGTCTTGTCCGCCTTGCAGGTTGGTGGCCACTTCCCTTTCTTTCTGTGCCCCTTCCCTACCTTGGATGGTGGTGCAGCTTTCTTCCCACTCCCAGCTGTAGTCCTGGGAGGGCCCTTGGTGGCAGATGTTTTACCCTTCTAACTCCGGGCAGTTCCAACTTCTTATGCTTCTGAGGTGGGGTACTGTCTGTGGTCTGGCTCCTTGGCACCCTGGCTGCCCTGCTGCTTGGCGCACTCCAGAAGCCGGTTACTGCTGGCACCACTGTTCCTGCTGAAGTGTTGGGTGAGGTGCTGGGTTGGGACCTGGAAAGGCGTGCCCTAGGGGACTGAAGGGGTGGGGGAGGTGAGGGGAAGAGATTGAGGTTGGACAGGAAAAGTTTTTTAGACACACTTGGATGGGTAGATGGAGGGGGTTTGGGAGTGGAAGAAGAGGTAGTGGTTGTAGGAGGTGTATGTTTGCTGACTTTGGGTGAAGGTGCATGGGCTGGAGGGTGTCGTGAGGTGGATGGCTGTTGGATGGGTGTGTGACTGCATTTGTGTACCTCGGGAGGTGGGCTCACAGACACACTGGGAGAGGACACAGGGGATGCGTGAATGGTAGTGAGGGTGGTGAGTGCACGTGAGCGGTGTGAGGTGATGGGTGTGCTGGTGATGGACGTAGTGGATGAAGATGTAATGCATGCAGGTCTGAGTGGAGATGTGACAGGGAGGGAGGAGGGAGATGAGGAGGAGGGGGACACAGTGGAGGCAGTGGCTGTTGGTATGTCTGCATGGGTATGATGCTTGCCTGAGTGCCTGTGGGATGTGTGGTGCTTATGTTTGCCAGAGCTTCCCTTGTGTGTTGAGGTGTGTGCATGCTGGTCTGATGGTGTGCTTGGGATAGGCTGAGGTACAGGGGTTTGGATCTGGGTGGAGGAAGTTGGAGGGGGGAGGCTGGACACGGGGACAATGGCTGCCATCAGTGCTGAGGCCAGAGTCTGAAAAGCTCGCTGTTGGGCTGCCTGACCAGAATGAATGCCCTCCAGGTATGCATTGGTCTGTTGCAACTGCCTCTCTACACCCTGGATGGCATTCAGAATGGTAGACTGCCCAACAGTGAGGGATCTGAGGAGGTCAATGGCCTCCTCACTGAGGGCAGGAGGGTTGACAGGGGCAGGGACTGAGGTGCCTGGGGCAAAGGAGATGCCCACCCTCCTGGGTGAGCGGCCACGGGGCAAAGGCTGAGGGGCTGCTGGGAGGGCGGTGCTGGTAGGGGAGGTCACGGCTGTACCTGTAGATGCAGGGGGCACAGAGGGTCCCACCACCGCAAGGGAGCTCCCATCAGAGGAGGAGTCCGTGTCGCTGGTCTCAGCTCCTGTCCCCGCCGTGGAGCTCCCCTCACCCTCCGTCACACTGGTGCCTTCAGACTCTGTTGTCTCGCCCTCCAGGGCCATGTGGGATGCAGCTCCCTCCTGCTCCGGTGCCAGTGCTCCTCCGCCTGATGATGCTATTGCACACAAGAACAGGGAGACCAAAAAATAGGGGGAGGAAGACAGAAAAAAGACATGTTGAGTGCATGCAATACCGCTACAGTTGGTCGACACTACAGACACAGAAGACCTCTGCACTATGCCGTGCACTTAGAGTTCCCTAATTAATCACAGGGACATGGGGTACAAGGCCTATGCCTGATTGCTGCACACATGGAAGTCACACGAGCCTGACTAGGTGTAGTTGACTCTGAACACTGGTGGGGTGGGGTGCCACAGAGCCTGCCTTTAGAAGGGACCTTGCCTACTAAACTCGCCCTGACCTAGGGGACCCACAGCCCACCTCTCCCACCCAGACACCTCGTAATGGTCGCTGAATCAGCTGAATGAGAGTGTACTCATCCACTTGTGGGTCCTGTGATGCTCTCAAGCTCCCATCCAACTCCGGATACGCCACCACCAGGATCCGGAACACCAGCTGGGCCTCCACCGTCTTCTTGCTCCAGCGGTGAAAGTGCCTCCCATCTTTTCCGGCAGTGGGTGCTCCGTCTGTGGTGGACCCACAGGATCCGGACTTCCTTGGCGATGGTACGCCAAATATCCTTCTTCTGGTGGGCACTGACCTACAGGAATAGTACAGGGGAAAAGGAGAAGATATAACCGTGCGGACTGTCACAGTCATTAGCCCGCGTTTCTACCCTTGCCATGACGCACATGCACTCACCATAGTTTCTTGCACGCCTCATTCTCCCCCCGTATCTTACATCCACATCACTCCACACAGGCATTGCCCATACACCATGCTCACAGTGTACTTACGTGTTTGTCTGGAGGACCGTAGAGTAGCGTGTACTGGCGGAGGACCCCATCCACTAGTTTCTCCAGCTCCTCCGTGGTGAAGGCAGGGGCCCTTTCCCCAGACACATGAGCCATTGCCTCTTCCAGACTGAGATCACAGCAGTACTTGCAGTGTAGGTCCTCTCCTGTCGAAGATCAGGTATCGGTCACATCCGCACCGGTGCGTACCGTCACCGCCGGCATACATCGTCATTGGCTCCTGGGACCCATAGGGTCCAATGTTAACCAATGCAGGATTGCGCTGCAGTCTTCCACCGCCTACCGCGACGATGTACAATGCCAGCGCAGTTACCTCATATCCCCTTGTCCCACATTACAGGTCAGGCAGCCACCATTTCAGGGGGCCACATGGCATTAATTTTTAAATGCGTCACACATATCTAGGCCTTGCATAAACATTAAGACAGGGACATAGCGGATTGAAAAATGTGTGCAATAAAGTAGTGTTTTTGTACCTCATTGTTGGCTGACCCTCTGCTCGCTGTTCTCCTCCATAGAGTACGTCCGCTGGGGCAGGTGAGGAGATGGCGGCATCCTTCGGTGTACAGACCGCTGGTGGACCTGTCGAAAATGGAAGAGTCACATGTTATTGTCACCTACAGACTGGACCGTGCCACAATCCAGGAACTGTGTGCCCAGTTGGAGCCGGACTGATTGTCAGCTATCCGCCATCCCACAGGCATCCCCCCTCTAGTGCAGGTGCTGTCAGTACTCCATTTCCGGGCAAGTGGGTCTTTTCAGACGACAGTGGCCGTAGCATCAGAGATGTCCCAGCCTATGTTTTACAACGTGTTTTCCAGAGTGTTGTCTGCCCTGCTGAAACACATGCCCAGCTACATCATTTTCCCTCAGGTGGAGGATTTTCCTACAGTGAAAGGTGACTTCTATGCCCTGGGACATATCCCCTACATCATCGGTGCCATTGATGGGACACATGTGGCCTTCCCCCCCCCCGGCAGGAGTGAACAGGTGTACAGAAACCGGAAGAGTTACCATTCTATGAATGTGCAGATGGTGTGTTTGGCCGACCAGTACTTCTCCCATGTCAACGCCAAATTTCCTGGCTCAGTGCATGACGCTTACATTCTGAGGAATAGCAGCATCCCTTATGTGATGGGGCAAATCCAGAGGCACCGTGTTTGGCTATTAGGTGAGGACATGGGCCCTATACAGTGTGACTAGGTGTCTGGGTCTGGGGTTGTCCCTAAGGGTTAGTGTATGTCTAACAGTTGTCCCTCGACATTTGCAGGTGACTCTGGGTACCCCAACCTGTCATGGCTACTGACCCCAGTGAGAAATCCCAGGACAAGGGCAGAGGAACGCTACAATGAGGTCCATGGGCAAACTAGGAGGGTTATAGAGAGGACCTTCGGCCTCCTGAAGGCCAGGTTCAGGTGCCTCCATATGACAGGTTGTTCCCTATTCTAATCACCAAAGAAGGTGTGCCAGATCATCGTGGCCTGCTGTATGCTTCACAACTTGGCTGTGCGATGACAGGTGCCTTTTCTGCAGGAGGATGGTCCAGATGGAGGTCTTGTGGCAGCTGTGGAGCCTGTGGACAGTGAAGACGAGGAAGCAGAAGAAGAGGATATCGACAACAGAAACACAGTGATTCATCAATACTTCCAGTGAGATACAGGTAAGAAAACATCACTACCTGCTACATCTGATTCACTTGTTCTACCTCTCATCTGTCTGTCACTTTCACCCAGTGCTTGGACCCTGAGTTGTCACTTTCCCTTTCGATTTCATAGATGTGGGTCCCACTGTGTGACATCTGCTTTGTTTCCTCATGGACTAGAGCTGTGTGACATAGGTATGTTGACAGTACAATGGATATATAATTTTTCCTCCGTTTTTGCAAATACACATTTTCGAAAGCACAGAATGACTCAAGATAGTTTTGTGATTTAAGGGTGTTTATTTAAGTGCTAAATAGTGGAGGGAGTTGTAAAATGGTCAGGGGTGATGGTGGAGGAATGTCCATGGCAGAGTCCAGTCTATTAGTCTCACAGGTGCATTGTCCAAAGGGACATAGGAAGTGGAGCTAGGGCAGTTGATGGATGGACACGGTGACAAAGTGGGACTAAAGGATGACAATCAGGGTGGTCTCATTTCTTGGTGGGGGTCTTGGCATTGTTCTCTGTCTTTGTCCTGGATCTCAGGGACCGTTTGCGGGATGGTTCTCCATCTGCAAGGGGTGTGGCACTGGTGTCGTGGTCCTGTGGCGGTGCCTCCTGTCCACTAGCGCCGGCGGAGGTGGTGGGCAGTTCATTGTCCACGCTAGTGCCAGGGGCCCCTTGTTGTGCCACAGTGTCCCTCCTGGTGTTCACAAGTTCCTTCAGCACCCCTACAATGGTGCACAGGGTGGTATTGATGGATTTGAGTTCCTCCCTGAACCCCAAATACTGTTCCTCCTGCAGCCGCTGGGTCTCCTGAAACTTGGCCCGTACCATTGCCATCATCTCCTGGGAATGGTGGTAGGCTCCCATGATGTTGGAGAGGGCATCGTGGAGAGTGGGTTCCCTGGGCCTGTCCTCCTCCTGTCGTACAGCAGCCCTCCCAGTTCCCTGGGCCTCTGTCCCCTGAACCGTGTGCCCACTGCCCCCGGGTCCCTGAGGTTCTTGGCGTGGTAGGTTTGCCAGGGTTCCCTGTAGTGGTGGACACACTGCTGCTTGACGTGTCCTGGGGACAGAGGTATGGGCCCGCTGGGTGGGTGCTGTGCTGGTGTTTCCAGGGGGGGAGGCTCTGTTTTGGCTTGTGCCAGTGTGAGGGGAACCGACTGTCCCGAGGTCCCAGATGGGCCGGGCTGGTCATCTAGATCCAGTTGGACAGAGCTGCTGTCATCACTGTGGGCCTCTTCTGTGGGGGGAGTGGACATGTCTGGAACCTCCTGTCCGGTGACGTTGGGAAGGGGTCCTGCAGGTGTGTATAGGCATAATTATTGCATCTGTGTGTGCCATGGTGTGCAATGGGTGGGTGACCCTGTACCCCAGTGCTTGCATTCTTGTGTAGGCCCTTGTGTGATAATTGTTTAGGGGTGCGTGTGGGTATGTGCAGTGGCCATGCATTTGTGATGGGTGTCCATGCTTTGGTGTTGCATGTCGGGCTTGGTGTTGGGATGGGTAGGTTGTGATAGTGGGACATATGTGAGGAGTTGGAGTGATGGGGGTGAGGGTGGGGGTATGTGATAGCATGCAGGTAGGGTGGGGGATGAAGTAGTGATTTGACTTACCAGAATCCATTCCTCCAGCTACTCCTGCGAGGCCCTCAGGATGCAGTATAGCCAAGACCTGCTCCTCCCATGTTGTTAGTTGTGGGGGAGGAGGTGGGGGTCCACCGCCAGTCGTCTGAACTGCGATGTGGTGTCTTGAGACCACGGAACGTACCCTTCCCCCGTGGGTCGTTCCACCTCTTCCTGATCTCATCCCTAGTTCTTGGGCACTGTCCCACTGCGTTGACCCTGTCCACGATTCTGTGCCATAGCTCCATCTTCCTAGCTATGGTGGTGTGCTGCACCTGTGATCCGAATAGCTGTGGCTCCACCCAGATGATTTCCTCCACCATGACCCTGAGCTCCTCCTCAGAAAACCTAGGGTGTCTTTGCAGTGCCATGGGGTGTTGTGGGTGATGCGTGAGGTGGTTTGTGTTGTGGTGTGTGATGTGATGTTTAGGGGTATGTGGTGTTTTGTGCGTGGATGTATATGTGTGATGGTGTTGTGTGCCTCTGTATGGTGGGGTTGTCTTTGCTGTGCTGTCTCTCTGGCCTTCGTCTACATTTCTGGTCGTAAGGGTTTCTGGGTGATGTGGGTGTGTGTTTTATATTGTATTGAGTGTGTGGGTGTGGTGTGTGTATGTGTATCAGGTGTGTGTATTTGTAATTGTCCAATGTGGTAGTGTTTTGTAAATGTGTTTTTTGAGTGCGGCAGTGTGTACCGCCAATGGAATACCGCGGTTGAAAGACTGCCGCGTGGATTCATGGGTCATGCTAGTGTGGGCGTATTCCTGTTGGCGTGACAGTGGAGGTCTTGTTATTGCCAGTTTCTCACTGACCTTTGGTGTGGCGGACTTGTGTGGGTGTCTGGATTTTGGCGGATTCCGAGCTGTGGGTCGTAATAGTTGTGGCAGAATTATGCAGCCCCGGCGGTGTGTTGGCGGTCTTCTGCACGGCGGCAAATGTTATTTACCGCCTATGTTGTAATGATCCCCACGATCTCCAAAGAGCACCTGATCTCCAACCTTGCACAAGCTCCACCTCCCAGCACCAACAACCCCAATGCCACTGCCCTCAACCTCACATGATAACTAGAAACTTGCGCAGACTCCCTGCCCCTTTGAAAATAAACAACGACACCCGCACCATCAAGACCGCCCCCTGGTTCACCACAGAACTTCAGTCTTCCAAACAAGAATGCCGAAAAATTTAGAAAACCTGGTGCCAAGGACCCTCAATGAGCAACTTCTCCGCCCTCAAATCAGCCATGCGCAAACACCACCAACTCATCCGGACCACCAAACAGTCCTTCTACAAAGAACGCATAGATAACAACACACACAACAGCAACAAACCTTTTTGCCATCATCAAAGAACTCACCAAACCCAAATCCTGCACCATCAACCCTCCACACTCCTAAGTCCTCTGCAACTCCCTCTCCAACTATTTCCACCGCAAGATCGCAGACATACACAACAGCTTCACACCGTCAGCACCCACCATCACCACCACTGACACAACCAACACCACAACACCCTGGCGCACCAACCTACTGAAGACTTGGACCCCACCAACGATGAAGACATCGGTAAAACCATGAGCTCCATCTACTCTGGCTCCCAAACAGACCCTTGCCCCCACCAAATCTTCAACAAAGCCAGCCAAATCATCGCTCCCCAGCTCCAGGCTGTCATCAACAGTTCCTTTGAGACCGCAACCTTCCCAGATATTTGGAAACATGCCGAAGGCAACGCTCTTCTCAAAAAACCCAAAGCGGACCCTGAAGACCTCACAAACTACTGACCCATCTCTCTTCTCCCCTTCTCTGCAAAGGTTATGGAGACGATAGTAAACATACAACTGTCTTGTTTCCTAGAAGACAACAACATACTTAGTCTGGATTACGCAAAAACCGCAGCACCAAGACCACCCTCATCGCCTGTACAGACGACATCAGGACCAGATTGGACAAGGGTGAAACCGTCGCCCTCATCCTCCTAGACCTCTCTGTAGATTTTGACACCGTATGCCACCAAACCCTCTGCACACGCCTCTTCAATGCTGGAATCCGCCACAAAGCCCTGGACTGGCCCACCTCCTTCCTCTCTGAAAGAACCCAAAGAGTTTGCCTTCCTCCTTCCCGGTCTACAGCCATCAAGACCATCTGTGGGGTCCCCCAAGGATCCTCCCTCAGCCCCATCTTTTTCAATGTCTACATGGCTCCTCTCTCCAGCATCATACCTCCCCACTGCCTCACCATCATTTTTTACACTGACAACACCCAGCTCATCATCTCCCTCACAGGGAACCCAGCTACCGGCAAGAATAACCTACACACCGGACTCGTCGCCATCACTAACTGGATGACAGCAAGCCACCTCAAATTGAACTCAGAAAAAAAAGAGATCTTCATCTTCGGTCCCAACAAGACAGCATGGAACAACTCTTGGTGGCCCACCACCCTTGGGCCACCCCCAACACCCACCACCCACGCACGCAATTTTGGCATCATACTGGACTCATCCCTCTCCATGACTCAGCAAATCAACGCCATATCACCCTCCTGCTTCAACACCCTTCACCTGCTACGCAAGACTTTCAAATGGATTCCTTTAGAAACAAGAACAATCACCCATGCCCTCATAAGCAGCAGGCTAGACTACGACAACGCCCTCTCTGCAGGGACCACAGCCAAGCTTCAGAGAAAACTCCAGCAAATCCAGAACGCAGCCACACGCCTCATCCTCAACCTCCCTCGCCACGAACACATCTCTGCCAACCTCAGATCCCTACACTGGCTGCCCATCAACAAAAAGATCATTTTTAAAATCCATGTCCATGCTCACAAAGCCCTCCACAACACCGGACTGGCCTACCTCAACGAACGAATCGACTTCCACAAACCAACTCGACAGCTCCACTCCATTGACCTCCCCTCGCTACAGTCCCCCGCATCCAACGCACCACCTCCGGCAGCAGATCCTTCTCCCACCTCGCCACCAAAACCTGGAACTCCCTCCCCACCAACCTACGCAAGACCTAGGACCTCCTAACCTTCAGAAAGCACCTCAAAACATAGCTTTTCGAGCAGTAACCCACCCACCCATCCCCCCCAGCACCTTTTTTGATTGATTGATTGAATGATCACCTAGTATTTATTTAGACCTTTGGGCTGCACCCACCCTCCAGTTGTGCATTAGAAACAAAGTATGGCACTCTACATCCGTCCCAACTTTTACTACAGTGAAACAATAACAGTGTAATCACTTGATTGAAACACGCATAATCTTTCAGTCTCTGGGTGGGTGCAGAATTGGGTCAGAGGCCATACTTCTGGCTGCGACCACTCCCTTCCTGGCTCATGACTGGATCATTGCCCATAACCCTATGGCTGCCAGGTGTGTGTCTGTTCAGGCCCTTCGAGGCCACCACCACTGGATCAGGTCTGGCTATTGCTGTGTCTATGTGGGATTGAATGTGCCAGCCTCTGGTTCATCTTCCGTCGCAGGCTGCATTCCAGCTGTTGTTTTGTTTGTTCCCCATGGACCTGACTCGCTTGAACCAGGAGATAGTCCTTGATACTGTGTTCTGGCCTCCTTGAGCAGTCACCATGGACCCTTGGATTTTGGTGATTTCCTTCACTTCCATTTCAAAGGGTGTGGGGAATATTCATCCTCGTTGTCGATCTTTCAGGACCACTTGTTTGCCCACAGTGAGGTCCAAGACTGCAGCTCTTTAGTCTTTTCTGGGTCTGTCATTTCTGGCCTTCTGCTTTTCTTGAATGTCAAGCTATGATGGCTTGGATTCCAGAGAGACCCTGCCAGGATAACATCTTGAGTGCACCTCCCCATTAGCAGTTCACTTGAGACATACCCTGTAATGCGGTGTGTGATTTGCCTGTAAGCTCTCAAGAACTGGTGCAGGCAGCACCCTGCATCCTAATCTTGCTCCGCCCTGATCCGGAGGGCTTTTCAGGTTGCTCATGACACACTCTACTCCCCGTTGGATTGAGGCCACTGTGGGGTCACCTTTTGATGTGGTATGTTTAAACTGTGCAGGTATATTGAAAGGGAGGCCATTATCTGTTTTATCTTCAGAATTACTCATTATTGTGAAAATCTTCTCTAATACCAGCTTGACATACCCAAATGCAGTGGATTGTACGATCTCTACCATGGGGTATTTAGTGTGGCTGTCTATCACTACAGTGGTGAGTCTGCGGTTGGGAAAACTACTGAAGTCCATGTTAACATGTGACCAGCGCATTGTGCAGACACCTTCTGTGATCACTGGTGCTGTTGGAGGGGCCCAACACATGACGGTAAGGGAATGGCAGTCTCCAATTGTTTCATCCACCCACTTGTTCATACCAGGAACCACGCTTTGATACAATGTGCGGCACACCTCACAACACAATTATTGTACATATAAGAACTACATAAGTAATCTTCAAGAAATCAAAATGTCCATTTTTTAATACACGTTTAAAACATCAAGTCCAATTCAAAGATCCAAATAATTTCTTCAAATGTTTCAAAACACCTCCATGAAAATACAACTCAAGCCAACACGTGTTTCGTCATGGGAAATTCTTGTTCAAATCCCTAACGACTTCTTCAGGGCCTGAAGTTGGTTTCTGGAGCTTGTGCTACTAAGGGCGCACAAGACATTTCTTCCATTTGACCTTGTCCATCACCAAATGTTGCTTTCAATCCAGCATCCAGATTGCTGTGGCTGGGTTCCAAATGCAAATTCAGTTCTTCAACTGCTCGGTTTCTCTCAGGGTGAGTGAACTCCGCGTTGCTGCTGTCCCTTGTAATAGTAAAGTCTGTCAAAAGGGGGTTTAATGCACTGTTTTGGCTCAGATGCAGGGGTACCGCTGAGTGCATTAGGCTCTTCAAAAAGAAACTTCTCTTTCCATCTGTGTCATGCGTATCAACTAAAGCCTCCTTGTACAAGTTGCAGTCATCATGATGTGTTGAAATATATAGGCCCTGGGTATCGTCGTTTTCAGCTCCAACCACTAGTACCTTTGCCGGATTTCCAGTGTGCATATAGTAACTGTCAGGTCTGCTTCTATTTTGTAGTACATATGATAATCTGCCAGTGCTTGATGTTAAGCTATGATCAGTTTCCACATCCATAACACCACCCCAACTGCTGCCTCCTTCCGTAAATCCGCCATGTTGGCCCCTCGGACACTCTCGGTTGGTCAACACACCGTCAGAGCCCTCTTGGCCGAATCCACTCTGACCGCAGGGGGGTGCGCGCGTTCACTCATGCTCTACTGGGCAGGGGTAATATAAGAGAACACACATGTATAGCATGCGGAAGAGGGATGCCAGTCGGCCGGTGACGCCACTATTAGCCGCCGCCAGAAAGCAGGGAGGGCTTTTTTTGTCGCGAGGCACAGTAGAGCGTGAGTGAACGCGCACAACCTGCATTCCTTTGCCTGAGAATCTGTAGCCAAAGAACTCAACAGAGTTAGTTTAAAAGGAGCATTTATGTCTGTGGCGGGTCAGCCCATATTCTGCTAGTCTCTGTAAGGTGGCCCTCAGTCTAACATGGTGGTCTTTCTGGGTGTCAAAATAGATCAAGATATCTTTACTCACATTGATTACACCTATTATCCCGGCCAGGGTTTCACCGATAACCTCCTGGAAAACGTCTGCTGTGGATAAAATTACAAAGTTAAGGCATCTGTACCTGCCTAGGCCTATGTGCATTGAGAATGTGGTTATTTATTTATTTGCCTCATCAACTTCAAGCTGGTGGTAGCCTATGTTGAGATCCAGCTTGGAGAACCAACACGCTCCATTGAGGTCTGGCACTAATTCATCAATCATGGGGGTGCTGTATGTTTCACTGCATTTGACTTTGTTTCGGTAGCCACATGTCGACACAACCTGATGACTCCTGGCTGTTTGGGTTTGGGGGCTATCACAAGGGGTGACACCCATGGGATAGGCCCTGTCATCTTCTCAATTACTCCAAGCTGCTCAAGCTATTCCAGTTCTTTTTCTACCAGTGGGCGTAGGTGAAACGGCACCTGTTAGACCTGACAGCCTTAGGGTAGTCACCCCTAACTTTTTGCCTGCCTCCCTCCTCGTTTTGGATACTGTTTTGCTGGTTTTTAGACTCTGCGCACTTTACCACTGCTAACCAGTGATAAAGTGTATATGCTCTCTCTCTGTAAACATGGTAACTTTGGATCATACCTGATTGAACTATCTAATCTACTTATAAGTCCCCAGTCATGTGCACTCCAGGTGCCTAGGGCATATAGATTAAATGCTACTAGTGGACCTGCAGCACGGATTGTGCCACCCACTTAAGTAGCCCTTTTTCCTTGTCTCAGGCCTACCATTGCTAGGCCTGGGTGTGCAGTTTCACTGCCACCTCGACTTGGCATTTAAAAGTACTTGCCAAGCCTAGAACTCCCCTTTTTCTGCATATAAGTCACCCTTAATGTGTGCCCTGGGTATCCCCTAGAGCAGGGTGCTGTGTTGGTAAAAGGCAGGACATGTACCTGTGTAGTTATATGTCCTGGTAGTGTAAAACTCCTAAATTCATTTTTGCACTACTGGGAGACCTGCTCCCTTCATAGGCTAACATTGGGGCTGCCCTCATACACGGTTGACGTGGCAGCTGCTGATCTGAAAGGAGCAGGGAGGTCATATTTAGTATGGCCAGAAAGGTAATACAAAATCCTACTGACTGGCGAAGTCGGATTTAATATTACTATTCTAGAAATGCCACTTTTAGAAAGTGAGCATTTCTTTGCACTTAAATCCTTCTGTGCCTTACAATCCACGTCTGGCTAGGTTTAGTTGACAGCTCCTTGTGCATTCACTCAGACACACCCCAAACACAGGGTACTCAGCCTCACTTGCATACATCTGCATTTTGAATGGGTCTTCCTGGGCTGGGAGGGTGGAGGGCCTGCCCTCACACAAAGGACTGCCACACCCCCTACTGGGACCCTGGCAGACAGGATTGAACTGAAAGGGGACCTGGTGCACTTCTTAGCCTCTCTTTGAAATCTCCCCCACTTCAAAGGCACATTTGGGTATAAAACAGGGCCTCTGCCCTACCTCATCAGACACTTGCTGGAGAAGAAACCGGAACCAGAAACTACATCCTGCCAAGAAGAACTGCCTGGCTGCTCAAAGGACTCACCTGTCTGCTTTCTACAAAGGACTGCTGTCTTGCTGTTGCCCTGCTGCCTTGCTGAACTCTTGTCTGGCTGTGAAAGTGCTCTCCAAGGGCTTGGATAGAGCTTGCCTCCTGTTCCTTGAAGTCTCAGGACCAAAAAGACTTCTTCCTTTCACTTGGACGCTCCGTGCGCCGAAAATTTCGACGCACAGCTTGTTCCGCGGCGAGAAAAACGCCGCACACCGACGCTGATCGACGCGACGCCCTCGGGACGATCGAGACTTCGACGCACAACCTCGCAAGGACAAAGCCGCTCGACTTTCCAGGAGAAATCGACGCGACGCCCACCGTGAGTGCGAAACTTTGACGCACGGCCTCGCAAGGACAACGCCGCCCGACTTCCAAGGAGAAATCGACGCGACGCCTGCCGTGAGACCAAACTTTCGACGCACGGCCTCGCAAGGACAACGCCGCCCGACTTCCAAGGAGAAATCGACGCGACGCCTACCGTGAGATCGAAACTTCGACGCGCAGCCCCGCAGAACGACGCGCAGCCGGAAAACAAGCAGGAGAATCCACGCACAGACCCGGGACATCTGGTAATCCCCAAGATCCACAAAAAGAGACTGTCTGCGCGCCGGAAAACGACGCCCGACTTCCCCGCGTGGAAAAGACCGACGCAAGTCTGTGTGTGCTGAGGAGAAATCGACGCACACACCCCTTTTTCCACGCATCTCTTCTCCTGTGGCCCTCTGAGGAGATTTTCCACCAGAAACCAGGTACTTTGTGCTTGAAAGACACTGTATTGCATTCTAAAGACTTAAGACACTTTATATCACTTCCCTGTGATATTTCTACAATTTTCCATTGCAACTTTATTCTTTTTGACCTACAATTATCCTGATAAATATTATATATTTTTCTAAACACTGTGTGGTGTAGTTTTGTGGTGCTATATGGTGGTATTGTATGATTTATTGCACAAATACTTTACACATTGCCTTCTAAGTTAAGCCTGACTGCTCGTGCCAAGCTACCAGAGGGTGGGCACAGGATAATCTTGGATAGTGTGTGACTTACCCTGACTAGAGTGAGGGCTTTTGCTTGGACAGGAGGTAACCTGACTGCCAACCAAAAACCCCATTTCTAACATTGGTGATCAGCGGTGAGGATAGGACTTGTATTTGTGCAGTGACATACAGTAGCTAAGTATCTCACTACCTACCCACAGGTGAAGGTCAACTTGGTTTTTATCTCTTTTTGAAAATCCGTTTTTTCCTGACAATTTTCAAAAACTAAATCCTCACTCAACATGTCTCTGACTGGGTCTCAGACAGGGGACTTTGACCTAGTCCAGTTGGATACATACACGGTCAAACAACTAAGAGGATTCTGCAGGGCATTGAGGGTACCCACCCAAGGGGCCTCCAGAAAGGAGGACTTTCAAGTGGCGCTGAGGGCCTGGACAGAAGCCCATTTAGAGGATGATGAGGAAGGGGAGCCAGAAAAAGGCCCCTCAGAAGGATTTTCACTATCTATGGATGGTGTTACCACTGCAATTGTGCACCCTTCCAGACCAGGGAGCAGTGTCTCCATGCAAAGCCTGACCGCAGAGGAAAGGAGAGAGGAAAGGGAGTTCCAATTGCAAATGGCAAAACTGAAAATTGAGGCGCAACAGGAGGAGAGGAGGGCAGAAAGAGAAGCCAAACAAGCTGAGGCTGAAAGAGCAGCCAAACAGATTGAAGCTGAAAGGACAGCCAAACAGATTCAAGCAGAAGCTGAAAGGGCAGCCAAACAAGCAGAAGCTGAAAGAGCAGCCAAACAAGTGGAAGCTGAAAGAGCTTTGGCTGAAAAGAAACTATTGTTGGCTCATGAACTGAGTCTCAAGGAGCTGGAGATCAAGGCAAGACAGTCTGAATCCAGCAATAATGGTGGCAGCATACAGACAGGACCTGCTGGAGAAAAGAAGGTTCGTATACCCAAAAATGTGGTGCCCAGTTTTGTGGTGGGAGATGACATAGATAAATGGTTAGCTGCTTATGAAGTTGCACTAAGGGCTCATGAGGTTCCTGAAGGGCAATGGGGGGTAGCTATGTGGGGTTATGTGCCGCCATTGGGGAGGGACACACTTCTCACATTGGATCCACCGGATCAAAACACATACCCACTCCAGAAAGCCACTTTACTTGCCAAGTTTGGGCTGACCCCTGAGGGATACCGTCAGAGGTTCAGGGACAGCACCAAACAAACCACACAAACATGGGTAGATTTCTTTGATTTCTCTAGTAAGGCACTGAATGGATGGGTGCGGGGCAACAAAGTAGCAGATTATAAAAGTTTATATTATTTGATCCTGAGAGAGCATATGCTTAATGTTACTTATACAGATTTGCGCCAGCACCTAGTGGATAGTAAGCTGACTGATCCCAGGAAGCTTGCTGAGGAGGCGGACCTCTGGGTTAGCACCAGAGTGTCCAAAAAGGTACCTGGGGGGGACTCCCACAAAGGTGGTCAGGGTTCCCAACAGAAGAAAGAGGGGGGAGATAAACTTACAGATAAGGAACTCTCTAAAGGCCCCCAAAAGAATTCCCAGGGAGGGGGTGGCAACCCTTCCTTTTCCAAATTTGGGAGAAAGCCAGGGACATTTGACAAGTCAGGAAAATCTAGACCCAAATGCATGGAATGTTACCAATATGGTCACTACAAAGGCGATCCTCAGTGCCCCAAGAGGGCACCGTCCACTACCGGACAGGCACCTGGGTTGACTAGTGTAGCACTCGGGGGGGAGATGGACCCAACTAGCTTTGGGGAACAGGTAGAGATTTCCCTAGTGTCCCTGGGAGAAGGAGAAATGGTGCCCAAGGCCCACATGCCTAGAAATACTTCCAAGTACCGGCAGTGGGTCACCATTGATGGGCAGAGGGTGGAGGCTCTGCGTGACACAGGAGCCAGTATGACTACTATCAAGAGTCAGCTGGTGTCAGCAGAGCAGATAATGCCTAATACATTCCACCAGGTCAGAGTAGCTGACAATCGCGAGAGTCACCTACCGGTGGCTCTGGTTCCCTTTGAGTGGGGGGGGGTCTCTGGTACTCTGAAAGTAGCTGTGAGTCCTGCCATGCCTGTAGATTGTCTGTTAGGCAATGACCTTGAGCACACTGCTTGGAAAGAAGTGGAGCTCAGGTCTCACCTGGAGATGTTAGGGTTACCTGAGTGGGTCTGCATGACCACACGGTCCATGGCTGACCGAGAGGGAAGTCAAGGGCATCTGGAGCCTGGAACGATGGCCCAGAGAGCTGCCAGGAGGAGGGACCAGGGGTGCGGGAAACCGGCCCCCGCTGTTCCCACAGTGGCTGACGGGGCTCCTGAGGAGGAGGCTTCCGAGCCAACTGGGGAAGACATCGCCGCCCTAGGTGACTTACCTGAGCTTGCTGGTTGGCAAGTTGAGGGTGGACCCACCAGGGAGGACTTCTGCAAGGCGCAGAAAGAATGTCCCACTCTAGAAGGTTTGAGGAAACAAGCCTCAAACCAGGCAGCCGGCGACGCCTCTGGCGATCACCACCTATATTGGGAGAATGATCTCCTTTACAGTGAGCCTAAGGTTCCGGGCTTTGGGGCAGCACGTGTGCTGGTGGTCCCCCAATGTTACCGAACCTTCCTACTGGGTCTGGCTCACGACATTCCCCTGGCAGGACATTTGGGGCAGGGCAAGACCTTTAACAGGCTTGTCACCCACTTTTATTGGCCCAAAATGAGGACACACTCAGACAAGTTCTGCAGATCCTGTCCTACCTGCCAGGCCAGTGGTAAAGCAGGAAAAAGGGTTAAAACCCCCCTGATTCCACTTCCTGTCGTTGGCACCCCCTTTGAAAGGGTGGGCATCGACATTGTTGGCCCCTTGGACCCCAAAACGGCCTTAGGCAACAGGTTCATCCTGGTTTTGGTGGACCATGCCACCCGTTACCCAGAGGCAATCCCTCTAAGGACAGTAACTGCACCGGTGGTGGCCAGAACCCTGATGGGGATATTTACCCGTGTGGGGTTCCCCAAGGAAATAGTGTCTGACAGAGGCACTAACTTCATGTCCGCATACATGAAGTCGCTGTGGGATGCGTGTGGTGTAACTTACAAGTTCACCACACCCTATCACCCCCAGACGAACGGTCTTGTGGAGAGATTCAACAAGACCCTGAAAGGCATGATTGGTGGCCTCCCTGAGGCCATGAGGCGTAAGTGGGACGTCCTCTTACCATGCCTTCTCTTTGCTTACAGAGAGGTCCCCCAGAGAGGGGTAGGGTTCAGTCCCTTTGAACTTCTCTATGGGTACCCTGCCAGGGGACCCTTAAGCATTGTCCAGGAGGGATTGGAGAAAGCTCCAAAGGCACCCCCTCAGGATGTGGTCAGCTATATGTTGGCCCTCCGCAACCAGATGACCCGCTTCTGGAAAGAAGCCCAAGATAACCTTGAGGCCAGTCAAGAGGTGATGAAACAATGGTATGACCAGAAGGCCACCCTGGTAGAGTTTCAACCTGGAGACAAAGTGTGGGTAATGGAGCCAGTAGAGCCCAGAGCTCTCCAGGACCGCTGGTCTGGCCCATTTGAAATAAAGGAGCGGAAAGGGGAGGCCACTTACCTAGTGGACCTCAAAACCCCTAGGAATCCCCTAAGGGTGCTCCATGTGAACCGACTAAAAGCTCATTGTGAGAGGTCGGAGATCAACATGCTTCTGGTCACAGATGAAGGAACGGAAGAGGAGAGTGAACCTCTCCCCGACCTCCTCTCTGCCCAAGAAGGTGATGGGTCAGTAAGCGGGGTCATTCTGTCTGGCACCCTGACTCTAAATCAGAAAGGAGACTGTTATGAGCTGTTGGAGCAGTTCTCCCCCCTGTTCTCCCTTACTCCTGGGCTGACCCACCTCTGTGTTCATGATATTGACACCGGTGACAGTCTCCCTGTGAAAAACAAAATTTACAGGTTGTCGGATAAGGTGAAGGCCAGCATCAAGGAGGAGGTCTCCAAGATGTTGACTCTA
The DNA here is from genome assembly GCF_031143425.1 of Pleurodeles waltl. NCBI lineage: Eukaryota > Metazoa > Chordata > Amphibia > Caudata > Salamandridae > Pleurodeles > Pleurodeles waltl. The sequence continues at coordinate 1,176,558,243 of NC_090446.1, read as the reverse complement.
GGGGTCATTGAGAAATCCAGTAGTCCCTGGGCCAGCCCAGTGGTATTGGTCCCTAAGGCTACTGCCCCAGGTGCGAAGCCAGAGCTCCGGTTCTGTGTGGACTACCGGGGTCTCAACTCAGTCACCCGGACTGATGCTCACCCCATCCCCCGAGCTGATGAGCTCGTGGACAGGCTAGGCGCTGCCAAGTTCCTGAGTACGTTTGATCTTACTTCAGGGTACTGGCAGATCGCCCTGACTGAGGGGGCTAAGGAAAGGTCCGCCTTTTCCACCCCTGACGGCCATTACCAGTTCCGAGTGATGCCGTTTGGATTAAAAAATGCCCCCGCTACCTTCCAACGGTTGGTTAACGGGGTCCTGGCTGGCAAGGATGCCTTCTGTGCAGCCTACCTGGATGACATAGCTGTCTACAGTTCCAGCTGGGAGGAACACCTGCTCCACCTCAAGGAGGTGCTTCAGGCCCTGCAACAGGCAGGCCTGACCATCAAGGCTAGTAAGTGCCAGATTGGGCAGGGTTCCGTGGTGTACTTGGGACACCTAGTAGGTGGTGGCAAGGTGCAGCCACTCCAGGCCAAGATCGAAACTATCAAGGCCTGGCAACCACCTCGAACCCAGACTGAGGTGAGAGCCTTTTTAGGTCTCACCGGATACTACCGCAGGTTTGTCAAGGGCTATGGTACCATTGTGTCCCCCTTGACAGAACTCACGTCCAAGAAGCAACCTAGGTTGGTGAATTGGACAGAGGCTTGTCAGAAAGCCTTTGACGCCCTAAAGGAAGCCATGTGCACGGCCCCCGTGCTCAAGGCCCCTGACTACTCCCAGGAATTTATCGTGCAGACAGACGCTTCAGAGCATGGCATAGGGGCAGTCCTAGCACAGCTAAATGAGGAGGGCCAAGATCAACCGGTAGTCTTTATTAGCAGAAGGCTATTACCACGGGAACAGAGGTGGAGTGCTATTGAAAGAGAAGCTTTTGCTGTGGTCTGGGCCCTGAAGAAGCTGAGGCCCTACCTGTTTGGGACTCACTTCCTAGTTCAGACAGACCACAGACCCCTCAGATGGCTCATGCAGATGAGGGGTGAGAATCCAAAACTTCTGAGGTGGTCCATTTCCCTACAGGGGATGGACTTTACGGTGGAACATCGCCCAGGGGTTGACCACGCCAATGCTGATGGTCTCTCCAGGTACTTCCGCCTTAGCGATGAGAGCTCCCAGGAGGTCGGGTAGCTCTCCCCACTTTCAGCTGGGGGGGACACATGTTAGACCTGACAGCCTTAGGGTAGTCACCCCTAACTTTTTGCCTGCCTCCCTCCTCGTTTTGGATACTGTTTTGCTGGTTTTTAGACTCTGCGCACTTTACCACTGCTAACCAGTGATAAAGTGTATATGCTCTCTCTCTGTAAACATGGTAACTTTGGATCATACCTGATTGAACTATCTAATCTACTTATAAGTCCCCAGTCATGTGCACTCCAGGTGCCTAGGGCATATAGATTAAATGCTACTAGTGGACCTGCAGCACGGATTGTGCCACCCACTTAAGTAGCCCATTTTCCTTGTCTCAGGCCTACCATTGCTAGGCCTGGGTGTGCAGTTTCACTGCCACCTCGACTTGGCATTTAAAAGTACTTGCCAAGCCTAGAACTCCCCTTTTTCTGCATATAAGTCACCCTTAATGTGTGCCCTGGGTATCCCCTAGAGCAGGGTGCTGTGTAGGTAAAAGGCAGGACATGTACCTGTGTAGTTATATGTCCTGGTAGTGTAAAACTCCTAAATTCATTTTTGCACTACTGGGAGACCTGCTCCCTTCATAGGCTAACATTGGGGCTGCCCTCATACACGGTTGACGTGGCAGCTGCTGATCTGAAAGGAGCAGGGAGGTCATATTTAGTATGGCCAGAATGGTAATACAAAATCCTACTGACTGGCGAAGTCGGATTTAATATTACTATTCTAGAAATGCCACTTTTAGAAAGTGAGCATTTCTTTGCACTTAAATCCTTCTGTGCCTTACAATCCACGTCTGGCTAGGTTTAGTTGACAGCTCCTTGTGCATTCACTCAGACACACCCCAAACACAGGGTACTCAGCCTCACTTGCATACATCTGCATTTTGAATGGGTCTTCCTGGGCTGGGAGGGTGGAGGGCCTGCCCTCACACAAAGGACTGCCACACCCCCTACTGGGACCCTGGCAGACAGGATTGAACTGAAAGGGGACCTGGTGCACTTCTTAGCCTCTCTTTGAAATCTCCCCCACTTCAAAGGCACATTTGGGTATAAAACAGGGCCTCTGCCGTACCTCATCAGACACTTGCTGGAGAAGAAACCGGAACCAGAAACTACATCCTGCCAAGAAGAACTGCCTGGCTGCTCAAAGGACTCACCTGTCTGCTTTCTACAAAGGACTGCTGTCTTGCTGTTGCCCTGCTGCCTTGCTGAACTTTTGTCTGGCTGTGAAAGTGCTCTCCAAGGGCTTGGATAGAGCTTGCCTCCTGTTCCTTGAAGTCTCAGGACCAAAAAGACTTCTTCCTTTCACTTGGACGCTCCGTGCGCCGAAAATTTCGACGCACAGCTTGTTCCGCGGCGAGAAAAACGCCGCACACCGACGCTTAACGACGCGACGCCCTCGGGACGATCGAGACTTCGACGCACAACCTCGCAAGGACAAAGCCGCTCGACTTTCCAGGAGAAATCGACGCGACGCCCACCGTGAGTGCGAAACTTTGACGCACGGCCTCGCAAGGACAACGCCGCCCGACTTCCAAGGAGAAATCGACGCGACGCCTGCCGTGAGACCAAACTTTCGACGCACGGCCTCGCAAGGACAACGCCGCCCGACTTCCAAGAAGAAATCGACGCGACGCCTACCGTGAGATCGAAACTTCGACGCGCAGCCCCGCAGAACGACATGCAGCCGGAAAACAAGCAGGAGAATCCACGCACAGACCCGGGACATCTGGTAATCCCCGCGATCCACAAAAAGAGACTGTCTGCGCGCCGGAAAACGACGCCCGACTTCCCCGCGTGGAAAAGACCGACGCAAGTCTGTGTGTGCTGAGGAGAAATCGACGCACACACCCCTTTTTCCACGCATCTCTTCTCCTGTGGCCCTCTGAGGAGATTTTCCACCAGAAACCAGGTACTTTGTGCTTGAAAGACACTGTATTGCATTCTAAAGACTTAAGACACTTTATATCACTTCCCTGTGATATTTCTACAATTTTCCATTGCAACTTTATTCTTTTTGACCTACAATTATCCTGATAAATATTATATATTTTTCTAAACACTGTGTGGTGTAGTTTTGTGGTGCTATATGGTGGTATTGTATGATTTATTGCACAAATACTTTACACATTGCCTTCTAAGTTAAGCCTGACTGCTCGTGCCAAGCTACCAGAGGGTGGGCACAGGATAATCTTGGATAGTGTGTGACTTACCCTGACTAGAGTGAGGGCTTTTGCTTGGACAGGAGGTAACCTGACTGCCAACCAAAAACCCCATTTCTAACAGCACCCTTCTCGGTCTGACCACTACGGGTCTGATTGCCTTGTCATTGTATAGTTTGTTTTTATTGCCTATATTTGTGCTAGTCCTTGGAACAATTGTGAGAACTCCTTGAAGATGCTCGCAGCATGTGAGTCATGCACCTGCCAGGTGAACAAGACCAACCCTAGGTCCTCTGCAGTGCGGCATCTGAGGAAGGGTGCCAATGTCACCCTTGGTCAAATGGATCTGGCCTTCACTTTCTATCTTCAAATCCACCTCTCCTCTCAGGGGTGACAGCTGTGTAGCCCCATAGATACAAAGTCTGGCTTTGGTGGGTGCTAGCTTCAAATGTGGTGTTAGTTTACAGACCTGCGTAGTATCAATGACGTTCACAGATGTGCACATATCAATGAGGGTAGTGATCTCTGATCCCTCAATAAATACTTCAAAGTGTCATTTTAAAGGCAGGCCTGTCTTGCTAGCTGCTTTCAAAATAAAGTTATATGCAAATTCGACTTTGGATTCAAAAGAAGTTCCAACGTCTTAAACTACCTTATTTTTTACATATAAGCCTCCCATAAGGTGTGCCCTATGTGCCCCTAGGGCTGGGTGCCATGTAACTATAAGCAGGGACCTTATAAAAATAGTTTTATAAGCCCTGGTGAGGTAAAACAGCCAACTTTGTTTTTCCCTCATGGTAGTGAATGGGCTCCATAGGCTAGAATGGGGAGACTTTATTTTAATTTTAAAAATCTCCTTAAGTAACAGATGCCAGAAGTTTGGTATCAAATTAATTGTTATTATAAATCCCACAACTTCCAGTTATGGGATTTAATATAACTTGTTCAGGTAAAGAGTTTTAAAATTTACCTGAAATGTTGCCAACTTCAGCCCAGCAGTGTTTTTGCTGCTGTGCTCTGATTGGCCAGTCTCTGGCAGCCTGGCCAGGCTGCCTTGATGAGGTGTGAGCCTGGCTCCACACAAAGAGATGTGCCTAGGGGAGGAGATGTCCCCTCAGCAGATGGTGAGGCAGGAAGGAGGAGGCCTGCAAACTGATCTTCAATGGCAGAGAAGGACATTTGGAGCAACCCAGCAACACCCTCACATCCTGAAAACCCAGACAATTAAGTGGCCCCTTGATTAGATTAGGAGAGGGCAGGAGAGGGGTGTGTTTAAGATTTTTAGCCACACCAGTGGGTGGGCTCAGCCAGATGTAACCTCCAAAAATCACTTTCAGCCATTATGGATTTTTGAGGAATGTTGCTTCCTGGGATTGATTTTTGCCACACTTCCCAGGAAGTGGTCATCACAGGGGGAAGGACCCTGCACCTGATTGGAGAACCAGGATCCCCCTGTTTTTCACCCAGGAGCAGGGATTAAACTGGCAGACATGCACCCACACCTCAGATCCCTATCAGAATCCAACAAGGAAGAACTACAGGAGAAGAAGGACTGCCCTCCTGGACCCCTGACGTGCACCTGGACACTGCACTCTGGAGGACTGCACGAGCTGCACACTTGGGCTTCACCACTAAAAGGACTTTACCTGTCTTCTACTGCTTCAAGAAGGGACTCCCTGTTTTCTATAGGTACAAAGGAGCTGCCCAGATTCCCCTGCATCAAGTTCCTGCAAGCAGTGCCCAGCTGACCAGCGTCCAGGGGCCATTTGAGGATTCTGACCAGATGCATTCTGGGAATTGTATTCCAAACTCCCAAGGAACAACTCAGAACTTCTGGAACCTTGGATTAAGTTGTGGACACTTCAAGGACACAAAAAGGACCTCTGCAAGAAGATCTAGAAGTTTGGAGACATTTGGAGCAACTCAATAAGTTGAAGAGGTGCATTGTGGGAGTTGAAGTCCCAGACCCCAAGAGGCACACCAGAGCCTCTGTACCCTTGGCTGGTGCTGTGGACCACTTTCCTGAATCAAACACTTCTGAAAGTAAGTGTGACAGTGTTACCTTGTGGGTGGCCTGAACTCTGGACTTTGTTCCTTTCCAGTGTGACCCTTTTTAACCCTTTGAGCGCTAGTTGCTTCTATGTGCTAGAAAGCATTCATTCTTTACAAATTCATATCTCTGGCTCCCCTTATCTGATTTTATTTGTTTTGGTGTCATTTTAAAGATACAAATATAATCTATTTTTTATAAATTGATTTGGATTTTTAAACTGTTTCCTGTGTTTTATTTAATTACTGTTTTGTGATATTTGAATGCTTTACGCTTTGTCTCCTAAGTTAAACCTTGTTGCTCTTTGCCAAGCTACCAAGGGTTGAGCTAGGTTTAATTTACTGAGACCTAACTGGACCTAAGTAGAGGTTGTTGGCCTATTGCTAAGTGTAGGTACTTACCTGCCCTTACCAGTAACCCATTTTTTAACATGTCATAGAGGGTGACTTTGGATGTTCTTCTTTACTGCTCAGGCTATAGTAGATGAGGCTGCACCTCTTGCCAGTGCCTTGTCCATGTCCTCAGCCTACTGTCCGCAAGCTCATGTGATCTTGCAAGGATTAAGACGCCTGACTGATGAAGTTTGTGTAGGATAGACAATAGTCAGCCCTGGATCAACTGGGCTCTGATTTCATCCTGCTGATTAATGTCAATGCAGGTACTCGCCAGTTTGCGTAGGTGTGAGTAAAAAACATCCACTGACTCATCTTCTGCATGGCAGGCCTGCGTCAGTTTAAACCTCTAAAAATCGGGGTATAGTTGTGGATCAAAGAGACTATTGGGGGCCGTTATGATTGCGTTAAAGTTATCATTGCCTCCTGTGTTTGGGAAGTGTTCAAATAAAGCATACAATTCAGCACAACCCATATTAAACATCATGGACCTCTTTACTGCCCCACCGGTTTCCCTTGTAGCGCGAAAGTAGTGTTGGAGGCAGCCTATTCATTGGTGCCAGCATGAGGCGGCCGTGGGAGGGTGAACAAGCTGGCTGAATGGCGGCAATGCTGCGATGGATGCTTGTGAATTGGGTGATGCTGCGTCTTGCTGCAAGACCGACATTGCTGTGTTTGGTAAGTGTTCAAATAAGGCATACAATTCAGCACAACACGTATCAAGCATCATGGACCGCTTTACTGCCCCACAGGTTTCCCTTGTAGCGCGAAAGTAGTGTTAGAGGGCAGCCTATTCATTGGTGCCAGCATGAGGCGGCCGTGGGAGGGTAAACAAGCTGGCTGAATGGGGGCAATTCTGCGATGGATGCTTGAGAATTGGGTGATGCTGCGTCTTGCTGCAAGACCAACATTGCTGGGTGATTTTGGAGTTTTCTCAAGGTCCCCCTTTGAAATGTTCTTAAATTGTACTGTCCCCAATATCTCCTATGTGCCAACTTGTGCTGTATGAATTTTCCTTGTCTTTCATTTATACCTTTTTTTTTTTTTCTAGTATCTTCTCATATGCAGCTTGCAGCAACCCAAGATGCAGAGGCCAGGGAGCGAGCATTAATCAGTTTGACATGTGCTTGGCAGGCGTGGGAGGCAAACAATGGAGCCATGCACGCCTCATACACACTCTCCTGCAGCTCAGGTACATGCGATGTCCCATGGGCTTTGGTGTAAATATCACCTCATGCCACGTATATCCAGACGATTCTGCGTCTTCTCTTGGAAGGGGTGCATTTCAGTGCTAGGCAACTAAGAGGCTCTTCTCACACCCACATGGTGGCTTCCCAACTACCAGGGGTCACACCACACTCTTGGTCGTTGCTGGGGTGTTGATAGCAGGGAAAAGGCAGCACACACTACATGCACAGAGCACGAAGCAGGAGGAGTGCCGCAGTCGCTCGCAAGCTGGCAGTCATCCCAGCAGAACACACCTCGATGGCTTGTGGCATGTCACTTGGAGTATCTCGTCAGGGTCGGAGTAAATCGTCAGTAGGGTAAGGTCTTTCCCAGCACGTGGAGGGCTGACCAGCCGCGTCACCAATGTGAGGTTCGGCCACCGGAAGTGCAGGTCGCAATCTTGATGGCACAATAATCATATAAATAACAGGGGCACAACAGGGGCAGCTGTAAATGGTGGTCATTTTGTGAGCCATGAGAGCTCACCCAGCATTTATTTATACCTTCGGGCCTTCCCAGCCCTTCAGTTGTGCATTAGAAACAATGGGACTTATTTACAAGCCTCTTGCGCATCCGGTCAATCCCTTTTTGTATGGGGGAAAAAGTAAACGCACCGGCAGCACAAGAGGCTTGTAACTAAGCCCCACTGTATGGTAGAGGCTGGGTGGCACTCTACACGGCTTATTAGTGAATTAGATAGCTGCAAAAGTAGGCACTGCTTGTAAATAGGGGCAGTATTCGAACTTGTGCAGACTGTATATTAATTTGCGAATAATGGAAGACTGCATTGACTTGAGCTTGCAGCAGGCATTGTTTGATTTATCAGGGAAATCAACAGTAAAAACCGAACTAACTGATCATAAAACAGGCCCACAAACAGCCAGAGAAACGACCCACACACTGACCTGTCAGGCCAGTCATTCTGACACAGACTGATTCCATTTAAGCCAGCCCAACTTCGACTCTCACTGAAGGGGACTGTTGTGTAGGAGTTTGTGCACAACCAAAATGCTATCACTCACAATGAGGGGAGCCAATGGCTCCAGTGGAAGAAAAATGTAAATTACAACTTAACAGACAAAATGATGAAAATGATCAAATAAAGAGCCACTATGTATGTATATGAATATATGCTTTTAATTATAAATGCTTGTCTGGTGAACCAGATTAAGAGGCCGCAAAGACGAGCTATAAAATTGCCTATTTCTAGACGGCTTTCCACTTTCCCCTGTATATCTGACTGGCCATGCATATTTACACATACGATAACAGGAGCTGAAGGCAGAGAATGAGACAGAGCCTGAAAAACATGGCAGCTTCAATCGTGCTCTGAAAGGAGTAGTGCTCTAAGGGGAGCAAAGGTCAGCTGGACTGTCTGGCCAGAAGCGCTCACACACAAGTAGGCAGCAGAACAAATGCCTCCGGAATCATAACTGCAAACACTGTATCTCAAACCAATGCCTCTGTTTACACGTAAGTAGAAACAAGGTACTTATCTATTCACAATTTTTTAGAGCTTTTGCAGCAATTGATCGCGTTACATCAACTGGAGAAAACCGATTAGAATAATAGGATGCAAACGGAAGAAGTATGGATCTTGGATGGAACTTATAAAGAACATCACAGGTTAGTATGTCATTTTGGTAGATCAATGGCTGGTGTTAGAAGGGGGCGTCATAGCTGAGGAAGTGATGAAAATGTGTGTTTTAAGTGCTTTCTGAAAGTGTGAATAGAGGTTTTGGTTCAAATATCAGGAGGTAGGAAATTACACTATAAGGACATAATCGCAGTTTATGTGAAGGAATGCCGCTAGCCTGATGAATTTCAGAATTGTGTAAATTTGATAAGGTAGCAGATATTAAGTTATTAAAGTTGTAGTGAGTTTCCGCTTCTGGGGGTATAGGAAATAGATGATTTAAGTATGCTGGATTGTTTAGAGGAATGGCTTTTTAGGCAAGGTTACATAATTCGAAATTGATCCTTTATTTTTTGGAGGTCAATAGTGGTCATAAACCTCGGGGGGTGATGGATATTTCTTGTGGTTGCCTTGATAACATATAAATAAGTGCTGTGTGACGGCAATGATTACTTAAACTGCTGTTTACAATGTGTCTGAGGATATTAGGTGATTAATGTTCCAGACTGTGTTAATGTAGAACATTTACCCACCTTGCTACCCAGTTGGCGTGTTTAACATGACAGAGGGTTGCATTCAGAGCACATTTACCATGTATGATAGAGGGAGAGAAGTCTGGTTTCAACATGAGTAAAAACAATGAGGTTGAATTATTCATTTGCAAGGATGTAAAGAGTACAAAATCAATTTTTTGCAGGAAGGGCATGATGGCATGTGTTTTACATCAATGACTTTAATACGTCAACGTGAGAAATTGGGTTGTTGGCTGAGAGGGATGGTAACCCTGCTCAAGCAAAAGCAACAATCCATGTCAGGGTAAATCACAAAAGTCAGTAAATCAACCTATCAAGTCACACCAAGTAGATTGAAAGATGTGAACGTTTTCTCTGACAAGTTTCTCTGAGCACTGTTTGCGAATGCCAAAACGCTTGATACATCTAGCCCATAATTCTGATGATCAATTAGATTGCTAACATTCTGTTTTAAAGAAAAAAAGTATGGCAAACATGAATGACATTTTGATTAGGCGAATTCAGGTAGAATTTACATTTCAGTGTTGTAATTCACATAATTTGAGGAAATGTGTTTTACACAACATTCCTGAAATGAGCATGGTGAGTGTGCAACTTATGGTTACTTCAGTTAACTATAACTGGTGAATTGCAGTGTTTTTTTCAGTTCAAAATGTTATGTTTTAACTGACATTTCACCAAACTATAATATCACTTTAACCTTTGATTTTGAAAGTGAATGTATTAGTTTGTTTTATTGAAAGTAAGAAATTATTACCAGACCTAATCATAACATCACTTAACCTTTGTTTTTTTTAGTGAATTTCTGATGGTTTTTCAAAGGAAAGTGTTGGAAAGTGTATTATTGGTAAGACAGGTAAGTACCTACACTTAGCAATAGGCCAAAAAAACACCCACTAGGTCCAGTCAACATCTCAATAAATCAATCTTGGCTCAACCCTTGTTAGGTTGGCTACGAGAAGTTAGGGTTAACTTAGGAGACAGGTGTGTAAAGTATTTAATATCAGTAAAACACAAAACAAAATAAAAATCCCACACCCATTTATAAAGATAGTTTATAGTTTTATCTTTAACCCCTTCGCAGCAAGGCCTTTTCCCCTCGTTTGCCGAGCCTTTTTTTTGGCTATTTGGGGCAGTTCACGCTTAGGCCCTCATAACTTTTTCTCCACATAAGCTACCCATGCCAAATTTGCGTCCTTTTTTTCCAACATCCTAGGGATTCTAGAGGTAACCACACTTTGTGGGTTCCCCTAAAGGTGACCAGGAAATTAGCCAAATAAATTGGAAAAAAGGGCTGCAGAAGAAGGCTTGTGACTTTTCCCCTGAAAATGGCATCAACAAATGGTTTGCGGTGGTAAAATCACCATCTACCTAGCTTTCAGGAACAGGCAGACTTGAATTAGAACACCCCATTTTCCAACACAATTTTAACATTTTACTGGAACATTCCCCATTTTAAATATTTTTTGTGCTTTCAGCCTCCTTCCAGTTTGTGACAGAAATGGGTGAGAAACCAATTCTGGATACCAGAAAGCTAAACATTTCTGGAAAGTAGATAGAATTCTGAATTCAGCAAGCGGTCATATGTGTAGATCCTACAAGTGTTTCCTACAGAAGATTACAGCTGAAATAAAAGAATATTGAAATTGAGGTAAAAAAACAGCCATTTTTTTCCATGTTTTACTCTGTAACTTTTTCCTGCAATGTCAGATTTTTTTAAAGCAATATACGTTACGTCTGCTGGACTCTTCTGGTTGTGGTGAGATATAGGGCTTGTAGGTTCATCAAGAATCCTAAGTACCCAGAGCCAATAAATGAGCTGCACCTTGCAATTGGTTACCGGGTATACAGCAAATAATTTGCTGAAATATAAAAAGTGAAAAATAGGTATCAAGAAAACCTTTGTATTTCCAAAATGGGCATAAGATAAGGTGTTGAGAAGCAGTGTTTATTTGCACATCTCTGAATTCCGGGGTGCCCATACTAGCATGTGAATTACAGGGCATTTCTCAAATAGATGTCTTTTTTACACACTGTCTTACATCTAGAAGGAAAAATGTAGAGAAAGACAAGGGGCAATAACACTTGTTTTACTATTCTGTGTTCTCCCAAGTCTCCCGATACAAATGGTACCTCACTTGCATGGGTAGGCCTAATGCTCGTGACAGGGAAAACAAAATGGACACATCACACTTTCAAAAAGAAAACAGAGCTGTTCTTTACAAAGTGCCTAGCTGTGGATTTTGGCTTCTAGCTCAGCCGGCATCCAGGAAAACCTAGCAAAGCTGTGCAGTTTTAAAAACTAGACACCTAGGGGAATCCAAGATGGGGTCACTTGTGGGGCTCTGACCAGGTTCTGTTACCCAGAATCCTTTGCAAACCTCACACTTTGGCCAAAAAAACACTTTTTCCTCTCATTTCGGTGACAGAAAGTTCTGGAATCTGAGAGGAGCCACAAATTTCCTTCCACCCAGTGTTCCCCCAAGTCTTGTGATAAAAATGGTACCTCACTTTTGTGGGAAGGCCTAGCGCCCGCGACAGGAAATGCCCCAAAACACAATGTGGACACATTGCATTTTCACAAACAAAACAGAGCTGTTTTTTACAAAGTGCCTAGCTGTGGATTTTGGCCTCCAGCTAACCCGGCACCTGGGGAAACCTACCAAACCTGTGCATTTTTGAAATCGAGACACCTAGGGGAATCCAAGATGGGGTGACTTGTGGGGCTCTGACCAGGTTCTGTTACCCAGAATCCCTTGCAAACCTCAAAATTTGGCCAAAAAAACACCTTTTCCTCTCATTTTGGTGACAGAAAGTTCTGGAATCTGAGAGGAGCCACAAATTTTGTTCCACCCAGCCTTCCCCCAAGTCTCCCGATAAAAATAGTACCTCACTTGTGTGGATAGGCCTAGTGCCCGCGACATGAAATGCCCCAAAACACAATGTGGACACATCACATTTTCAAAAAGTAAACAGCTGTTTTTCACAAAGTGCCTAGCTGTGGATTTTGGCCTGTAGCTCAGCCGGCACCTGGGGAAACCTAGCAAACCTGCGCATTTTGGAAAATTAGACACTTAGGGTAATCCAAGATGGGGTGACTTGTGGGGCTCTGACCAGGTTCTGTTACCCAGAATCCTATGCAAACCTCAAAATTTGGCCAAAAGAAATACTTTTTCCTCACATTTTGGTGACAGAAGGTTCTGGAATCTGAGAGGAGCCACAAATTTCCTTCTATGCAGGGTTTCCCCAAGTCTCCGATAAAAATGCTACCTCACTTGTGTGGGTGGCCCAGGTGCTTGCAACAGAAATATGCCAACAACCTGTAGAGATTGAAGGGATAGCACAGCGAGTTGATAAGCACATATTTTTCTTTTATACATCTTTTAGGCTGACTCTGCTTTGGGGACCCACACAAGTGAGGTATCATTTTACTTTTGAGACTGAGGGGAATGCTGGGTGGTAGGAAATCTGTGCCACAACGGTGATCCTACAAAGAAAAGTGAGGAAAATATAGGAAATTGTGAGGTTTGCAGAGGAGTCTGGGTAAGAAAATGTTGGGGGATCCAGGCAAGCCACACCTCCTAGGACTCCTTGGGGTGTCTATTTTTAAAACATGTCTGGGTTTGGTAGGTTTCCCTAGATGAAGGTGGCACATGGGACCAAAAACATGGGTGCCCCCCAAGACACAGGTAGTTTTGCAATAGATCATGTTTGTGTGTCCACATACTTATATGATGTTCCAAACACTAAGATTGTGAAAAGAAACACACTTAGGTTATGTTAAAAGACCCCTCACCCACCAACCAAGTTGGTGGCATGCTTCATCATCAGGGTACCACCCGAGACACCTAGTGTATCACATGTGTGCTGCAATGCCTGATTACAGCGCAGCAGGTTTTGTCATTTTTACCACACATACTGGTTGGATTTGGCACAAGGGTGAGTGATGGTTCAGTGGATAAAATTTTATTAACAAGAGATTTCACAAAAATGAGATGCACTGTTAATAACTGAAAGGCCAAAAAACGGAACCAATGACTCACAGCTCGTGAGCTGTAAAGCCATGACAAGGCACCAACTGCTTTGCAGTCCATTCACACACCTTTCATACATGACCTGCACAGGACCGTTCATGCCACCAGCTGCAGGCCCAGCACATTACAACACTCGCATAGACAGACAGCGCCACTCAAGGGCCCATCACTTACATACGCCTACATGCCTGCTACAGCAATCACACCCGCTGATGGGACTGTGTGGACTGGTGTTTGGCTGGCAGTGTGTTGCTGTAGCCAACAGCAAGTCAATATGTACACCGTCTGCCAAACGCCACTCCACACACAACATCACTTTTTTTTTGTCTTAAAAACAAAGAAACCACTAACTAATTAGAAATAATTACAAAACTACAAATACAAAAGCTCTTACTAAGTGCATGACAGAAATGCCAACCATGAAACTGAACACATGAAAATATAAAACAGGCAGTTTACACTCATAGTAGTTCCCAGTAATTCGTCTGAGTGTGGTAATTCTTGAAACAACCACACACGCACAGCCCCACCTTTGAAGGACAATCTGGGCAGTACATTCGAGTCTCCCTCCCGATACCTCTTCGAGCACAGACTCTACATTTCTTAGCTGGAAAGTCTTTTTTGGGTGTGGGAGGAATGTGCTCAGCAAAGTGGTGATCTTTTAATCTAGCCACATCCTCCACCACTGCTTCTCCAAGAACTCTTGCCTAGTCCACCACAATAAGGATCTCTATCACAGACTCCTGAAATTTCACAAATGTCATCTTTGACTCTGGAGACCTATCCTTAAACACAATAAAAGCATTAAAAGTTGCCAAGAGGAAGAAGTGAATTGCTAACTTCTTATGCAAACTGTAAGACTTACGAATAGCAGTATAAGGTTCCAACCTCTGATCAACTCTATCTACACCTCCCATGTGCTTATTATAATCTAAAATGCACACAGGTTTGCACACTTCAGCAACCTGGTCCCAAATAGTCAGGGGGAAGTACTCTCATCATGGATGGTACTTAGCATGTAGTCATCCCTCCTGTCTGAAAATTTCAAAGCTAGAAGCTCATCACTCTGCAAGGCACTGCACTGTCCCCTCTCAAGGTTTTTACAGACAAGCTCCCTTGCATAGCCTTTCTGGTTACAACAAATTGCGCCACAAGCAACAGTGCCCACTCCAAACAATTCCTTGAACAACTGCACTCCAGCTATTTCTTTGCCTGGAACATAGACCTCTGAAAACCAATCTACAAAATGATGAAGGACAGGCCTAATCTTAAAAAGAATCAGGGTGATCTTGTGGCAAGGCTAATGCATTGTCAACAAAATGCAGCATCCTAAGAAGAAGGAAATACCGATTACGACTCATGGTTGCATCAAATATAGCTGTTGCCATCAAGGGACTAGTAGACCAATAAGAACCCCATGAAAAGAGTCAAACCCAAAAACCTTTTCATCTCCTCCAAATTTGTGGGAATCCACTGGGTAGCTCTAGAGTGTGGCCTAAGTCTAGCAGTGTTGTCCCTCAAATACTGTTCCACATACAAATGAGTCTGCTCAACAATCTCTCCCAAGAACACATAATCCATAAATAACAAAAGGAAATTTGAAAGGCAAAAAGTTCTCTGTATTGACTCTAAACCCCGGGAGACCAGTAAGGGCAGGCAACTCTGGCTGCTCCATGTTTGGGGCAACCCAGAGTTCAGGTCTTCTAAAGGGAAACCTTTCAGCCCCAGGTTGCTGCACTAATGGCACATCAGTGTCCTCCTCTAAAACAGGCCCTTCATTTGCACTGAGAGTGGCTTCCTCATCAGAAGATTCCTCTCTGACAGAAACTTCATTGCCAGAATCTCTCACTTCCTCCTCTGCCTCAGATGCAGAGTCTGTCTCATAATCATAATCAGACAATGACTCAAAAAGCATACCATCCACCTGCTGAGCAGTCATCCTGCGGCTAGCCATGATTTTTCCTGTGAAAAGTAACTGGACAGATGCACTACCAACAACCAGCACTGTGTCAGATAAGTAATAAAGTGTAGCTTTATCAGTAAGAGTTATAAACTCAAAAACTATACCACTCACTTGCCTGAAAAAGCTTGACTCACCAGCAACTACTCTGCACAGACACAGCAATCACCAATGATATCCCACTAGAAAGAAAAGCAAATTAGAAAAAAGATAACACAAATATCATTGTGCACAAATCTATGGACAATTTCACACACAATCCTGCATTTAGTACACCACCATTCATGCATGTCAATAATACTCTTTTGGCGTAAATTGTTTTTACTTACCTAAAACATGCAACTATGTAAACCACAGGTCAACTACCGCCAAAACTGCAAGAAGCCACAGCAAAGAAAGCAAAAGCTTTGAACTAGAACAAAAAGGAGAACATTTTTATCACAAATGCAAATACTTTGCCAGTTGACAAACACCCCACCATCAAGCATTTGGAAATCGGTGCCTAAGTGGATTCTGCCCCCCTTAGGGGCAGCCTATCTGCCCCAAGGGGAGCAGAAAATAACTTTAGAAGTGTGTACCCATGGGGAGCAACCCTTGCCCAAGAAAAAAAAACACACATGCGCACACATTATCCCTGGTGCCTGAGTGGCTTCTGCCCCCTTGGGGGCAATGGGCCTAAAAATAAAATAGACCGATCTGCCCCCAAGGGGGTCAGAAATAGCCAACAGTTCTATGCCCGCCTTGGTGGTGCGACCCTTGCCCAAGGGGCTGCCCCCCATCCACTAAACAGACACACACTTTATCCCTGGTGCCTCAGTGGCTTCTGCCCACTTTTGGGGCAAATGGGCCTAAAAGAATAGGCTGATGTGCCCCCAAGGGGGGCAGAAATGGCCAACAGTTCTATGTCCCCCTTAGGGTGGGGGGTGCCCTTTGCCCAAGGAGGCACCCCCCCCCCACATAAATAAACAAATAAAAAAACATCCCTGGCATTCCAGTGGTGTCAGATCAGCCTAAGAATAATAGGAAGGTCTGCCCCAGGGGGGGGGCAGAAATGTCCATAAAACACATGCCCCCCAAAGGGGAGTGACCTTTGTTCAAGGGGCTGCCCTTCCATCCACTAAACATACACACAGACACACACACACTATCCCTGGTGCCTAAGTGGCTCTTGCCCCCAATGGGGACAGATGGGCCTAAAAACAATAGGTGATCACCCCCAAATGGCCAATAGTTCTATGACCCCCTGGGGGGGGCGCCCGCTGCCCAAGGAGGCACCCCCCACATAAATAAACAAATAAAAAAACATCCCTGGCGTTCCAGGGGTTTCTGCCCCCCTTAGGGGCAGATCAGCCTAAAAATAATAAAATGGCCATAAAACACATGCCCCCCAACGGTGAGCGACCCTTGCCCAAGGGGTCGCCCCCCAGCCACTAAACACATACACACACACACACTATCCCTGTTGCCTAAGTGGCTTCTGCCACCCTTGGGGGCAGATGGGCCTAAAAAAAAATAGGCCGATCTGTCCCCAAGGGGGACAGAAATGGCCAACAGTTCTATGCCCCCCCCCACATAAATAAACAAATAAAAAAACATCCCTGGCGTTCTAGTGGTTTCTGTCCCCCTTGGGGGAAGATCAGCCTAAACTTAATAGGCCGATCTGCTCCCAGGGGGGCAAAAATGGCCAAAGCACACATGCCCCCCAAAGGGGAGCGACCCTTTCCCAAGAGAAAAGCCTTTCCTTTCCTCCAATGCCTCTTTGAGTCAAACCCCCCCCACCCACCGGAGGAGAAACTCACTGTCAGGAATAAGGCTGTGCACACTCCAGATCCCTCCCGAAACTCTGCTGCACGTATTTGCGGCACTTCAAGCACACCATTTGTCATCCCCTTTTGTTCTAGAAGTGGTCATCAGCGTCGCCTGCCCTGTGGTAAAGCTCATGTAGCTGCAGGGTCAGGACATTGGTGTACAAGATGCACTTATCAGTGCTATTCTAAGAATGGACTACAATTCCCAGGTTTCTAGAGGCATCGGCCATCTTGGGGTGTGGCAGGCCTATAAAGCCCAGCCACAACCAAGCACATTGCTCACTATTTTGAAAACTTCGATGCAGTCAGATCTCGTGGGGGTTCCTCTGAAGAAGAGCAGATTTCCTGCATGGCAGATTGACAGCAAAGCGGAGTATCCTTGTTCTCATGGGGAATTCAGATACGAGTAGGTCGTACTCGTAGCGGTAAGGTCTTGATGAGCCCAATCTTGAAAGGAGTTGTTACTTCCAAAAGTAAAGCACCCCTTAGCACAATGAGCAAAGCGCTTTCACTCCAAAGAGTAAAGCGCTCCTAGCACGACGATAAAAGCGCTTCAGGCCAAATGAGTAAATCGGCCTTGGCGCGACGATCAAAGTGCTTCGGACCACATGAGTAAAGCGCCCCTTAGCACAATGAGCAAAGCACTTCAGGCCACACGTGTAAAGCGCCCTTGGCACGATAATCAAAGCGCTTCAGGTCATAAGAGTAAAGCGCGCTTGGCACGACAATGAAATCGTTTCAGGCCACATGAGTAAAGCGGTCTTGGCACGAGGATCAAAACGCTTCAGTCCACATGATTAAAGCGCCCCCTTAGCACAACGAGCATAGCGCTTCAAGTCACAAGAGTAAAGCGCCCTTGGCACGACAATCAAAGCGTCTCAGGTCACATGAGTAAAGCAGTCTTGGCACGAGGATCAAAACGCTACAGCCCTCATGAGTAAAGCGCCCCATAGCATAACAAGTGTAGCGCTTCACACAAAGCAAGTAAAAGCGCTCTCCGGCATAATGAACAAAGCGCTCCATGTATGATGATCAAAGCGCTTCTTGAACAACAAACAAGGAGCTTCTGCCCAAGGAACAAAGCGCTTCAAGTTCAATGAGTAAAACTCTCAGGCCTTAGTAGTAAATGTGAAAAAGTTTTGGAGATAAGCAAATTATATTTTCATTGTTTGTTGGGAAGCATAAATATGTGAGATACATATTTAAGTCTTTGAGAATTTATAGGCTGAGATCAAACGTTTATGTTATGAATGCATAGTTGTTACATGATTGATATTCAGAGTATGAACAGAGCAAATGGCTTCCAGTGCGACTGGCACCCTGTAATGATGTCAGCGCGCGATTCCGCGCTGACGTCATTAGAGGGGGTGGAGGGGAAGGGTGGAAGGGGAAGGGCTTCCCCTTCCATCACTGCCTTGGGGGGGTGGGAGGGAAGTCCACGGAGGGAGCACGCTCCCTCCAAGCTCCAGGAGCACTGTGCCGGTGGACGTAACCATTACGTCCCCAGCAAAAGAAGGGGTTAAAATGTAAATGACACCAAAACAACAAAAATCCAATGTAGGGAACCAGTGCTATAAATTTTTAAAGATTAAGGCCCTCATTACGACCCTGGCGGTCTGTGCTAAAGTGGCAGTAATACCGCCAACAGGCCGGTAGTAACTACCGCCAAATTATGACCATAGTGGAAAGATCTCCGAAAGACAGCCAATATACCACACTGACCGCCAGGGCGGAAACAACAGGCACCACAGCGGTAGCCGCCTACAGCCAGGTGGAAGTCAAAGTTCTGCCCACCATATTATGACCAGACAATCCGCCACCTTTTCTGGGGCGGTACCAACGACATCAAAAGCCTGGCTGAAACAGAGCTCAGAAGTCAAAGGACCCCCCATTGGAGACACAGGGAAGAACCATGCCACCATGGAACCAGAACTGCATGTATTTCCGATGATATTCTACGTCCTGTTCCACCACATACACCAATGCTGGTGAAGACGACGACGGTGAGTACAGCTGCCTAGCACACAAGGGAGGGGAGAGGAAAATGACAGTGACACACACACACGCACAACACACACCCCATACACACACACACCATACACACAACCAGCTGCACAAGAAAACAAGTTAATCCCCCTAAATCGGCTGAATAATGCAAGGACAACAGGAAGGTACCAAAGTGATTGTAATAAGATCAACACAGTATAAATAATAATTGAGCCAATGCTACAGATATTTACAAATGTACAGAAAAAGGGACACTGCCCAGTCCTCAGTTCACATGGGCCACATGGCCACAGGGCAAAGTCCAAAGCCCCACTTGTCACCTGCATCAATATGGAGAGAACACTGCTGGAACATTAGTTGGCAAATAGGCAGGCACTTCAGGGGGAGGGGAGGGCACCTCAGCCGGAAGCGGAAACAAGACCACAGCTTCTGGAGTGTGCGACATACCCTGTGCTTGGTCCTAGGGAGTGCAAGGCCACAGTCTCTCGAGTGGGTGTCTTCCCCCCTGGTTCTGGAGGGGGCAACATGCCCTGTGCTTGGTCCCGGGGAGGTATAGGCCACAGTCATTTTGAGTGGGTGTCTTCCCCACTGGTTCTGGAGGGGGCTACATGCCTTGTGCTTGGTCCTGGGGAGTGATAGGCCACAGTCTCTCGAGTGGGTGTCTTCCCCCTGGTTCTGGAGGGAGCAACAAGCTCTGTGCTTGGTCCTAGGGAGTGATAGGCCACAGTCTCTCAAGTGGGTGTCTTCCCCACTGGTTCTGGAGGCGGCGACAAGCCCTGTGCTTGGTCCTGGGGAGTGATAGCCCACCGTCTCTGGAGGGGGCAACAAGCCCTGTGCTTGGTCCTGGGGAGTGATAGCCCACAGTCTCTTGAGTGGGTGTCTTCCCCACTCGTTCTGGAGGGAGCAACAAGTCCTGTGCTTGGTCCTGGGGAATGATAGGTAACAGTCTCTCGAGTGGGTGTCTTCCCCAGTGGTTCTGGAGTGGACAGGCCCTACAGCAGCCCATGGAGGCAGGATCACATTGCTTCTGCCAGTGGTGATGGCTGCACTGTGGTGGTGGTGGTAGTGGGAGGCTCCTGCTCAGCCCCTGCACCCTCCAATGGCTGCACTGTGGTGGTGGTGGTGGGAAGCTCCTGCACAGCCACTGCACCCTCGGATGGCTGCACTGTGGTGGTGCTGGTGGTGGTGGGAGGCTTCTGCACAGCCACTCCACCCTTGGATGGCTGCACTGTGGTGGTGGTGGTGGGAGGCTCTAGCACAGCCCCTGCACCCTTGGATAGCTGCACTGTGGCGGTGGTAGTGGTGGGAGGCTCCTGCACAGTCCCTGCACCTTCGGATGGCTGCACTGTGGTGGTGCTGGTGGTTGTGGTGGGAGGCTTGGCTGCACAACCACAGTTGGTGATGGAAGCTCCATGACAGCTGCAGCTGCAGACTCCTTGGCCTTCTTCCCTGCTTGTGCAGGCTCCTTGCCCTACTTGCCTGCTGGTGCAGGCTCCTTCCCCTTTCAGGTGGCAGGTGCAGCTCCTTCCCCTTCTTACCTGCTGTTGCAGGCTCCTTGCCCTTCTTGCTTGTGGCTGCAGGCTTCTTGCCCTTTCGGGTGGCAGATGCAGGTTCCTTGCCCTTCTTGCCCGCTGGTGCAGGCTCCGTCCCACTTAAGAATATGTGGTCTGGAATCCTTTCCACCACGAGTAGGTGCGGATGGAACTGGGCCTGTGGACTGTGTGGCTGAGTTGCTTGGCTGGGTTCGTGATTGTACTGCCATTTGATAAGTTTTGTTTTGACCAATGACTTTGTGTTTCACCACTGCGCATATTAGTTGCTCAATGTTCACCAGTAGCACATGGTATGTTTTGTTCAGTTTAGCCGCCTATGGGCTTTGACATTGCATTAGCCATTACATTCTGTATTCTGCCTATTGGCTTTGACATGCTGTATCCAGTCTAGCCGCCTATTGGCTTTGACATTGCATTCCTATTGGCTTTGACATGATGTATTCAGTTTAGCTGCCTATTGACTTTGACATGCTATTAGATATTCTGCCTATTGGCTTTGACATGATATTATACATTACATTTTGTATTCAGCTCCGCTGCCTATTGGCTTTGACATGATATAAGACATTGCATTTTATATTCAGCTCAGCTGCCTATTGGCTTTGACATGATATTATATATTGCATTTTGTATTCAGCTCAGCTGCCTATTGGCTTTGACATGATATTATACATTGCATTTTGTATTCAGCTCAGCTGCCTATGGGCTTTGACATGATATAAGACATTGCATTTTGTATTCAGCTTAGATGCCTATTGGCTTTGACATGACACTAGACATTGCATTTGATATTTAGGTTAGCTGCCTATTGCCTTTAACATGACATTGCATTTGATACTTAGGTTAGCTGCATATTGCCTTTAACGTGGAGTTAGATCTTGCAGTTGAGAATCCAAGCTGTATTTTTCCAAGCTGTGTTTTTGCACAAGAGAACCAAGATGTTTTTCTCACAGTAGACTAGACATGATAAGAGAGAGTACATGGGTGTTGTTTTTTCTTCGCTTGAGCTTGGGAACAGGAGTAGTCTTGGAGACCTGGCCAGTCTCCAAAAGGCTTGCTCAGTTTCCCAGGTCTGAGAGGAGGGGGCACACCTTTGTAACGAATGTAACAGGCTGCAGAGAGTCAGATTCGAATCTGCCGGACCTCGTGCTGGAGCTTGGCGCAGGCTGCCAGCAATCCCGTGTGGGTAGATGAATCTCTCTTTCTCGCGGCTGACAGGGGTCATCAGCTTGCAGACCTTAGAAAGATGAAGCTGTAGATAGTTCCCACACGGTGAAGTATTTGTTTTGCTTTGCATTCAATATCTTATAAATATAACCTGCTGTGTATATTGCAAACTGATATATTTTGTTTGATTAACGCGGACTTGAAAGCTACTAATTCGTCATTCATAAATATTGTGGTTGGGGAAGAATTAACAACAATAAAAGTCTTCTTTGACCTCAGAAGTGCATTTCTGTTGTGTTATGTTAGTGCTTAGAAACTAGATAAGAGAAAAGCACTACAATTGGTACCAGGAGTCGTGGGGTCGGTCATTAAGAGGTGATTAAGAGGGTGTTGACGAGTTGGTAGATTTCTAAGTGCACACTTTAAAAGTGTAATTGTTTTTTGTTGTTTGGAGAATTACAGAAATTGTTCTGTTTGGAGAATCACAGTAGCACGGCAGACCATGTCTGAGAATACATGTGTTGATGAACTGCCTGATGGTGCTAAGAAAAACTGTGAATTGTTTTCTGTTTGGGGAATTACAGAAGAAAATGCATGTGTAGCTAAAAGGCCTGATAATGATGTAGAAAAAGTGTCTTTTGGAAGTAATGATGACAGAAAGGTCTGGATACCTTTATCTGCTTACAGAGAAATGCAGGAGAAATGTAGGAAGTTGGAACATGAAAATAGGAATTTACGTGAGCAAATTAGCCCGACTGAAGTTATAAAAGGGCTGTTTTTGAAGAATCTTTCTTGTCCCATTCCAGTAATGAGGGGGTTAAGACAGCTCCGAGCTGCACTGAGTTTTCGTGTGAGCCAGGGTTTTTGGCAGCCAAAATGCATTCCTTAACTGATAACACGGAGAATGTGATTTACGAGTTACCGTTGCAAAATGCACAAGTAAAACATAGGATTTTAGAGCAAGACACCCCGAGATTCATTAGCTTGTTTGATTTTTGGAAAAAGAATAGCCCTCATTTGAGTGAAATCCTAACACTTTTGTATATGGTCACTGTGAAAAATTATATGCAGCTGCGCGCTTGTGATTTGGCAAATGAAATAATGCAGACTTTAGGTTTCTGCGCAGTGCAAGAAGGAAATACTTATGTACATGTAATTCAAGAACAAGGGAAGAAAATAGTGCCCCTAGCTAGAATCATACAATGGATCTGGTACTTGCAAGACAGGGCTAGAGTACCACAGGTAAAAGAATTACCAGTGAAATTGTGTGCACCATTTGAATTCGTGTCTACTGAAGATAAAAAGCATGTTTGTTTTACTAATGATTCATTGACTGAAATGTTGTTTTCTGACACCGTAGAAGGAACAGCGTTGTATAATGTGTGTCAGATTTTAAAGCAAGAGCTACGTGAGATGTGTCATTTTTACGCTGATTTTTGGTTCATTGCTAATGTTTTAGCACCTAACTGGTTCAATTACCTTGCAGATGTTAATGAGAAAAATTCAGAGAGAGAAGTGTTCACCCAGAATTCTGCCTTAGTGGGGATGGCTAAGTGGGTGCCCCAGAAATGTGAACAGCTGAGAGAAAAAGCCACTTACAGGTGGGCAGAGATGAGAGAGATGCACATTCCCCTAGATTTGATAAAAACTGTGCAGCACGCACAAAAGCAATCTGTCATGCAAGCAGACACAGAGCAGTTGGGGAGAGGAACGTTACCAGGACAGAAATGGCAAAGTGATCAGGTTTTAGGGAGAGTGATTGCTGCAAATTACCAAGGAAAAATCGAAATTATGCTGATACCTAGAAAAGAATCTGATTCATTCACACAAATTGGAGACAGAATGGCCCAAATTGACAAAAGTGCAGTGAATGGAGGTTTGTTAAAGAAGGAGTCTGCCCCAGCCCTTCTGACAGTGCAAGAAAAGGGAAGCTGTGGCGCAGCAGATAAAAACCTCAGTGCTGATGTGTGGGCTGAAGCCCCAAGTGACCCTCCAGAACCTGCAGAGAATATAACAAAGGGCCCCAAAAACGTCCTGCTGATCATAAAACAGGGAAAGAAAGAGGAAGGGTGCAGTTTAAATGAAAAATGTTATTTGCAAGAAAAGTCATACTTGTTTCTTTTGCAGATCCTACCACGTTTCGCCACTGTCCCTGAGTGTGCTGTGTGGTCCCCCTTCCGGTGTGTGCGTGTGGGGTCGGGGAAGGGACCGAATCCCCAACCTGAACCTGGCTGAGTAAAGTGCCAGCACCATGGATCCATTTTGCGCAAACTGCGCCTTCAGTTCAAGTTCAACTTGTTTGATTGCATTCTTCCACTGGAACCAAGCTGTGTGTTTTTTTTTTTTTCCCTCTCGTATGGAACTCTGACTTTTGCTTACCTTCCAGAAAACCTTTCAGGTGGACCGTGCACCTTTACATGAGCAGAACTCATGCCACATCAAATTGCTAACACTGTTGAATTAGAGACTCACTCAGAGTATAAAAATTGCCCAGTCTTTTCTGTATAGATGTATCTGATGTGAAAGGTTATGAAATCTATATGTTAATTTTTTTGTTTTTGTTTGAAACAAGAGATATGTAAAACAAAAATTCATTGGTCAAAGGGCGGAATGTACTGCCATTTGATAAGTTTTGTTTTGACCAATGACTTTGTGTTTCACCACTGCGCATATTAGTTGCTCAATGTTCACCAGTAGCACATGGTATGTTTTGTTCAGTTTAGCCGCCTATGGGCTTTGACATTGCATTAGTCATTACATTCTGTATTCTGCCTATTGGCTTTGACATGGCATTAGCCATTACTTTCTGTATTCAGTTGAGCCGCCTATGGGCTTTGACATTGCATTAGCCATTACATTCTGTATTCTGCCTATTGGCTTTGACATGCTGTATCCAGTCTAGCCGCCTATTGGCTTTGACATTGCATTCCTATTGGCTTTGACATGATGTATTCAGTTTAGCTGCCTATTGACTTTGACATGCTATTAGATATTCTGCCTATTGGCTTTGACATGATATTATACATTACATTTTGTATTCAGCTCCGCTGCCTATTGGCTTTGACATGATATAAGACATTGCATTTTATATTCAGCTCAGCTGCCTATTGGCTTTGACATGATATTATATATTGCATTTTGTATTCAGCTCAGCTGCCTATTGGCTTTGACATGATATTATACATTGCATTTTGTATTCAGCTCAGCTGCCTATGGGCTTTGACATGATATAAGACATTGCATTTTGTATTCAGCTTAGATGCCTATTGGCTTTGACATGACACTAGACATTGCATTTGATATTTAGGTTAGCTGCCTATTGCCTTTAACATGACATTGCATTTGATACTTAGGTTAGCTGCCTATTGCCTTTAACGTGGAGTTAGATCTTGCAGTTGAGAATCCAAGCTGTATTTTTCCAAGCTGTGTTTTTGCACAAGTGTACCAAGATGTTTTTCTCACAGTAGACTAGACATGATAAGAGAGAGTACATGGGTGTTGTTTTTTCTTCGCTTGAGCTTGGGAACAGGAGTAGTCTTGGAGACCTGGCCAGTCTCCAAAAGGCTTGCTCAGTTTCCCAGGTCTGAGAGGAGGGGGCACACCTTTGTAACGAATGTAACAGGCTGCAGAGAGTCAGATTCGAATCTGCCGGACCTCGTGCTGGAGCTTGGCGCAGGCTGCCAGCAATCCCGTGTGGGTAGATGAATCTCTCTTTCTCGCGGCTGACAGGGGTCATCAGCTTGCAGACCTTAAAAAGATGAAGCTGTAGATAGTTCCCACACGGTGAATTATTTGTTTTGCTTTGCATTCAATATCTTTTAAATATAACCTGCTGTGTATATTGCAAACTGATATATTTTGTTTGATTAACGCGGACTTGAAAGCTACTAATTCGTCATTCATAAATATTGTGGTTGGGGAAGAATTAACAACAATAAAAGTCTTCTTTGACCTCAGAAGTGCATTTCTGTTGTGTTATGTTAGTGCTTAGAAACTAGATAAGAGAAAAGCACTACAGTGATACCCTGGCCATACATGCAGGGGGGGAGGGGTAGGGAAGAGGTCAATGGTGGAAAGGAAAAGCTTTTTAGGGACATTGGGGTGGGAAGAGGGAGAAGTAATGGGAGTGGAGGATGAGGTAGTGGTTGTTGGAGGTGTTTGTCTGCTGGATTTGGGTGCAGGTGAATGAGCTGTATGCTGTTGTGAGGTGGATGGCTGTTGCATGTCTGAGTGCTTGCGTTTGTGACAGACACAGTGGGAGAGGACACAGGGGACGTGTGCATGGCTGTTATGGAGGTGTCTGCCAGTGAGGTGTGTGTTCTGCTTGGTGTTGTGATGATGCAGGTAGTGAATGATGATGTAGTGCATGCAGGTGTGAGTGTGGACAGAATTGGGTGGGAGGTGGAGGAGGAGGAAGAGGGGGAGACAGTGGAAATAGTGGATGTTGTTGTGTCTGCAACTGGATGGTGTTTGTGTGAGTGCCTGTGGCATGAAGTGTGGTGCTTGTGTTTGCCTGTGACACTCTTGGGTGTTGTCCTGTGTGCATGCTCTTCTGGCTGTGTGCTTGGGATGGGTTGGGGTTGAGGGGAATGGGACTGGGAAGGGGGATAGTAGAAACAGGGACAATGGTTGCCATCAGAGAGGAGGCCAGAGCCTGGATCGATCTCTGTTGGGTCGCCAATCTAGTGTGAAATCCCTCCAAGTATGCATTAGATTGTTGCATCCGGGCTGCCAGCCCCTGTATGGCATTCACAATGGTTGACTTCCCTACAGAGATGGATCTCAGGAGGTCAATAGCCTCCTCAGTCAGAGCAGCAGGGCTCACTGTGGCAGGGCCTTAGGTGCCTGGGTCAAAGGAGATGCCCACTCTCCTGGGTGAACAGGCACGGGCAACTCGCTGAGGGGCTACTGGGAGGGCGGTGCTGGTACTGGGTGGCAGCTGTAGCTGGGGTGGTCACAGAAGTGTCCACCACCCTCATGGAACTTCCATCGGAGGCGGTATCTGAGTCTGAATTGTTCCCTTCAGGCTCCGCCATGGTGCTCCCCTTGCCCTCCATCACACTGGTGCCATCAGCATCAGTGAATTCTGCCCCCTGGAGCCTGTGGGATGCAGCTCCCTCCACTGCCGGTACCT
The DNA here is from genome assembly GCF_031143425.1 of Pleurodeles waltl. NCBI lineage: Eukaryota > Metazoa > Chordata > Amphibia > Caudata > Salamandridae > Pleurodeles > Pleurodeles waltl. The sequence goes on along the minus strand of NC_090446.1, from coordinate 1,176,531,351 downwards.
CTGCTCCTCCGCCAGATGATGCAAATGCAGATAAGGACAGGATGACAAAACAGGAAAGGGGGGAGAGAGACAAAGGATACACTGGGTCAATGGCTGCACCAACACCACCGTTGGACTACACAGCACCCTCACACACAGGGAACTGGCCTACGCACTATGCATTGTACCACCACTGATCTCGCTAGCCAGCAATGTATGAGGGGGGGCACACACCACCAACTACAGCACACCATGACCCACGGAGCCCTGACCAGTAGTGGATGCTTACAAGCTAGGTAGACAGGATTATCCCTTCAGAACCCTAGCCACTAGAGCACCTACGCTGTTATGTCAGGCCTGGCCTAGGGGCACCTACTAATACACATCCACCCTCCGGATGCCACCCCACCAGCCGTAAGTTGTAATGATAGCCACTGTACTCGCCCCCTTGTGGCTGATGTGATGCCATCAAGCGCCCATCCAGCTCTGGATAAGCCACTACCAGTATGCAGGCCATCAGTGGGGTCAGGGTTCGACAGGCACCCCTTCCTCGTTGGGAGGCCATCCCCAGCTGGGCCTCCGCTGTCTTCCATGCCCAACGTTTCAGGTGCTCCCACTGTTTCCGACAGTGGGTGCTCCGCCTGCCATAGACCTCCAGGGTCCGCACCTCCTTGTTGATGGCACACCAAATACCCTTCTTTTGATGGGCTCTGACCTGCAGAGGCAATACACACAGGAAAACACCATTAGACAAACAGTCAAGCCTGTTACACATATGGCCTACCATACCCGTTTCCATCACCATTGGAACACACATAGCCCAGCACACAACGTGTACACCGCAAAGAGGACATCAACCCATTCCGCTTACACAAGGCCTTCACACACACAACTCCATGCATTCATGCCACATGCATTGTGCCCACAGTGTACTCACCTGTTGGTCTGGAGGTCCATACAGTAGTCGGTACTGGGTTAGGACCCCGTCCACCAGTCTCTCCAATTCCTCTAAAGTGAAGTCTGGGGCCCTTTCCCCAGTCACACAGGCCATGGTCGGTTCCAGACACAGGTCACAACAGCACATGCGGTGTAGGTCCTCTCCTATAGAAGGTCAGGTAACAAGTGAGGAATCAGCTAGAAAAAGGCAGTCACGTCCGCGGCGGTGCATGCTGTCACCACTGGGGTAGATCACCATTGGCAACTGTACCCCATAGGGCCCAATATTAACCAATGAGGAATTCCAAGGTGGTTCCTGACCGTCTCCCGCTACGGTACACAGCGTCAGTGGAATTACTTCACTTCCACTTGTCCCTCTACACAGGACAGGCAGACACCATTTCATGGGGGGGAAGTCCTATGGAATCGTGCTGCGTCACAGGAGAAATAGGCACATACTGGAGAAATCACGCTGACCCATTACATGTTTACAGAATGCAAACTACTGTTGTGGCTCCAATGTTCAGTTTGTGACAGCCTCCTCACCCTTGTGTCCCTTAGATACCTACTGCTGTGGATGAAAAGGAGATGGAAACATACCCCCTTGTACAGACCCCTGGTGGACTTGGCTACACGGGAGGACAGGCACATTATTCTCACCTATAGACCTGACTGTGACACAATTACAGAGCTGTGTTCCCAATTGAAGCCTGACCTGATATCTGCTATCCGTTACCCCAGGGGGATCCCACCTCCTGTGCAAGTGCTATCTGTACTCCATTTCCTGCAACTGTTTTTTTCCAAGTGACAGTGGGCTTGGCAGCCGGAAAGCCACAGCCAATGTTCTCAAACATGCTGACAAGAGAGTTGCCTGCCCTGATAAAACACATGTGCAGCTACATTGTTTTCCTCCAGGTTGAAGATTTGGCCACAGTGAAGGCCGAGTTTTATGCAATGGGACATATCCCCATCATAATTGGGGCGACTGATGGTACACATATTGCATTTGTCCCCCCCTCCTCCTGGCAGAACAGGTGTTCAGGAATCGTAAGAGTTTCCACTTCATGAATGTTCAGATGGTGTGTTGGCGGACCAGTACAACTCCCACGTCAATGCTAAGTTTCCTGGGTCGGTGCATGATGCCTTTGTCCTGAGGAATAGAAGTATCCCAAATGTGATGGCCCCACTAAAGAGGCACAGGGTGTGTCTAACAGGAGAGCCCTGGGTCCTGCCCAGTAGATGTTGGTGTATGCCTGTGATGTTGGCCATATAAAATACTGTGTGACTAAATGTTGTTCTTCAATATTTTCAGGTGACTCTGGTTACCCAAACCTATCATGGCTGCTGACCCCTGTGAGGAATGCCAGGACAAGGGCAGAAGAACGTTATAATGATGCACATGGGCGAACCAGAAGGATCATTGAGAGAACCTTTGGCCTCCTGAAGGCCAGGTTCCGGTGCCTCCATCTAACAGGTGGATCCCTGTGCTACTCACCCAAGAAGGTCTGCCAGATAGTAGTGGCATGTTGCATGTTGCACAACCTGGCCCTCAGATGGCATGTCCCTTTTCTGCATGAGGAGAAGACTGGCGATGCCCCTGTGACAGCGGTAGACCCTGTGGACAGTGAGGATGAAGAGGCAGAGGATGAGGATGAGGACAACATGATATCTGTGATCCGTCAGTACTTCCAATGACACCCAGGTAGGACAGTGTAACTTTACATTTCAATGACTTTGGTTGTAATCTGTGTGGCAATGGCATGCTGATATTTCCCACTTCTATGTCCACTTACTGTTCCCTCTGGTAATTCATTTTGCAGATGTTAGTGAACTGACAAATACTCCTAGTGTGATCACTACAGCCAGCTACAGGTCATTAATCTATACTCATTCTATGTACAGTTAATTTGCAATGTGTGTGCCTCTTTCAAAGAATACATATTTGATATACATGGCATACTCCGAAAGGATTTTTTTAAAGGATGTTTATTGAAGTGCTAAAGTATAGGGGTAAAGTGCAATGGGATGGTGCGATGATGGAGGAAAGTCCAGGGTATTGTTCCAGTCTGTTTGTAGCACAGGTGCATTGTCCAAGAAGACATAGGAAGGGGAGCAATGACACTTCAAGGTGGAAAGGGTGACCGAGTGGGACACAAGGGGGACAATCAGGAGAGTCTCATTTCCTGGCTTGGGTCTTGGATGTGTCTCTGGCTTCTGTTTGGATCGCAGAGAATGTTTGCGGCTTGGTTCACCTTCTGCAGGGGGAGGGGTGCTGGTGGCCTGCGAGTCCTGTGGCGGGCCTCCTGGCCACTAGCGGCAGTGGAAGTGGAAGGCTGTTCAGATGTCTGGCTAGTGGCAGGGACCCGCTGGTGTGATACTGCCTCCCTCATAATGTTGGTCATGTCTGCCAGCACCCCTGCTATGGAGGTCAGGGTATTGTTGATGGCCTGCAAGTCCTCCCTGATCCCCTGGCACTGTCCCTCCTGCAGCTGTTTGTTCTCTTGCACATTGTCCAGGATCTGGACCATCGTGTCCTGGGAATGTTGGTTGGCTCCCAGGATCTCGTAGAGTGCCTCCTGGAGAGTTGGTTCCCTGGGCCTGTCCTCCCCCTGTACACAGCACTCCTCCTAGTTTCCCTGTTGACCTGTGCCTCTGTCCCCTGAGCAGTGTGCTTATTGTCTTGGGGGCGAGGTGTGGTCTGGGGTCCCTGTAGAGGTGGACACACAGCTGATTGACATTTCCTGGGGACAGAGGTGTGGGTACGCTGGGTGGGTGCTGTGGTGGTGTTTCCAGATAGTGAGGCTCTGTTGTGGTGTGGACTTGGGTAACTGGTTGTCCAGTGGTCTCTGATGGGCCAGGTAGATTGTCTAGATCCTGAAGACCAGAGTTACTGTCATCACTGTGGGCGACTGGGTAGTGCTGGCATCTCCTCTCTGCGGACATTGGCTGGGGTACCTGTGGGGATGTAAATGATGTGTTATGGTTTATGTGTATGACATACCCTGGCTTCACATCTATAGTTGGATTTGCCCTGCCAGCTTTCACTTGTGTATGTTAGTGTTTGGTGAGATTGTTAGTTCTCTGTGCTGTGCATACTTAAGTGATGGGTGCCCATGCAGGGCTGTGAGGGATACCCATGCATTGGTACAACATGCAGGGCTTGGCATTGGGATAAGTGAGATGTGATGGTGGAGTGTGTGAGATGTAGTGGAGTGATGGGAGTAAGGTTGAGGGTATGTGATGGCATGCAGATAGGGGGGTGATAATAGTAGAAAGTTTACTTACCAGAGTCCAGTCCTCCTCCGACTCCAGCCAGTCCTTCAGGATGCAGTATTGCCAAGACTTGCTCCTCCCATGCTGTGAGTTGTGGGGGAGGAGGTGGGGGTCCACCGCCAGTCCTTTGGATAGCGAGCTGGTGTCTTGCTGCGATGGAACATACCTTCCCCCGTATGTCATTCCACCTCTTCCTGATGTCATCTCTACAGGGAGTGCAGAATTATTAGGCAAGTTGTATTTTTGAGGATTAATTTAATTATTGAACAACAACCATGTTCTCAATGAACCCAAAAAACTCATTAATATCAAAGCTGAATATTTTTGGAAGTAGTTTATAGTTTGTTTTTAGTTTTAGCTATGTTAGGGGGATATCTGTGTGTGCAGGTGACTATTACTGTGCATAATTATTAGGCAACTTAACAAAAAACAAATATATACCCATTTCAATTATCTATTATTACCAGTGAAACCAATATAACATCTCAACATTCACAAATATACATTTCTGACATTCAAAAACAAAACAAAAACAAATCAGTGACCAATATAGCCACCTTTCTTTGCAAGGACACTCAAAAGCCTGCCATCCATGGATTCTGTCAGTGTTTTGATCTGTTCACCATCAACATTGCGTGCAGCAGCAACCACAGCCTCCCAGACACTATTCAGAGAGGTGTACTGTTTTCCCTCCTTGTAAATCTCACATTTGATGATGGACCACAGGTTCTCAATGGGGTTCAGATCAGGTGAACAAGGAGGCCATGTCATTAGATTTCCTTCTTTTATACCCTTTCTTGCCAGCCACGCTGTGGAGTACTTGGACGCGTGTGATGGAGCATTGCCCTGCATGAAAATCGTGTTTTTCTTGAAGGATGCAGGCTTCTTCCTGTACCACTGCTTGAAGAAGGTGTCTTCCAGGAACTGGCAGTAGGACTGGGAGTTGAGCTTGACTCCATCCTCAACCCGAAAAGGCCCCACAAGCTCATCTTTGATGATACCTGCCCAAACCAGTACTCCACCTCCACCTTGCTGGCGTCTGAGTCGGACTGGAGCTCTCTGCCCTTTACCAATCCAGCCACGGGCCCATCCATCTGGCCCATCAAGACTCACTCTCATTTCATCAGTCCATAAAACCTTAGAAAAATCAGTCTTGAGATATTTCTTGGCCCAGTCTTGACGTTACAGCTTGTGTGTCTTGTTCAGTGGTGGTCGTCTTTCAGCCTTTCTTACCTTGGCCATGTCTCTGAGTATTGCACACCTTGTGCTTTTGGGCACTCCAGTGATGTTGCAGCTCTGAAATATGGCCAAACTGGTGGCAAGTGGCATCGTGGCAGCTGCACGCTTGACTTTTCTCAGTTCATGGGTAGTTATTTTGCGCCTTGGTTTTTCCACACGCTTCTTGCGACCCTGTTGACTATTTTGAATGAAACGCTTGATTGTTCGATGATCACGCTTCAGAAGCTTTGCAATTTTAAGAGTGCTGCATCCCTCTGCAAGATATCTCACTATTTTTGACTTATCTGAGCCTGTCAAGTCCTTCTTTTGACCCATTTTGCCAAAGGAAAGGAAGTTGCCTAATAATTATGCACACCTGATATAGGGTGTTGATGTCATTAGACCACACCCCTTCTCATTACAGAGATGCACATCACCTAATATGCTTAATTGGTAGTAGGCTTTCGAGCCTATACAGCTTGGAGTAAGACAACATGCATAAAGAGGATGATGTGGTCAAAATACTCATTTGCCTAATAATTCTGCACTCCCTGTAGTTCTGGGGTGCTGCCCCACGGCTTTGCCATGTCCATGATTCTCCGCCATAGCTCCATCTTCCTGGCTATTGTTATCTGCTGCAGCTGTGCCCCAAATAGCTGTGGCTCTATCTTGACAATTTCCCCCTCATGACCCTTAGCTCCTCCTCTGTGAAACGGGGGTGTCTTTGTGATGCCATGGGTGTTGTGTGAGGTGTATTGATGAGGGTGTGTTGGGTAATGTGTTGGGGTGTATGATTTGGAGTCCGTGAGTGGTGTATAGGTGTGAGTAGTGTGTGGCTCTAGCTGTCTCAGTGGTCTTGGTGTCTCTCAGGTGGCAATGCTTTGTAACCACAAAGGGTTGTGGGTAATGTGGGTGTGTGTTTTATAGTGGTGTGGATGTGGTGTGTGTATCGGTGTCAGATGTGTGTTGTTTGAATTGTCCAATGTGGTGTTGTTTTGTATGTTTTGTATGTTTTGTATGCGGGTGTCCATTGTGAGCGTGGCGGTATGTACCACCAATGGTTTACCGCTGTTGAATGTCCGCCATGGTGATTCATGGGTCATAATGTGATAGGCGTTGTTCTGTTGGCGTAACAGTGTGGGTTTTGATACCGCCACTTTATCACTGACTCTTGGACTGGAGGATTTGTGTCTGTGGTTGAATTCTGTTGGATTGGTGTGTGTGTTTGTCATAATATGGTGAACGTATAACCACCGCCACAGCGGTAAGTTGGCGGCTGTCAGTGTGGCAGTAAGCAACATTTACCGCCAATGTCATAATGAGGGCCTAAATGTTTTTTAGCACCTAGAAACAAAAAGCGCCATTTGGGACATCTGGTCGCACTCAACTGGGGCAAAGTCAATATTTGAGGCCAACAGCGAAGGAGCCCTGCTCAGCTACACTGAGCGGGAGGTCTCAATTAAAGTTTTACCTTCACAATTAGAAAATGTCTTGAACATTTCTCACCGACTGAGCAAAGTCAAAAGTTGAGGCTGATCACAATGGATCCTTGAATACACTGCGCGGGAGGCCTCAGTCAAACTTTAACCTTCGGACTTAGAAACTTTTCTGGAACTTTTCTTCTCCAGCATTGAATGGCCCTACTCAGCAAGCTGATTTCAATGCTATGTCGTTGGATTACCTTCCCACTAGCCCTGGCTCAAAACCTGGAAGTCTGGGGCACCGGAGGAATTCCTGCAGGTCAGGCCAGATTTCAGTCGACGTTGGCCAGCTTGACTCTAGCAGTCAGGTCAGTCCATTTGTGGAACTTTCTTCCAAAGTTGCTCCAAACTTCCGGATCTTGTTCCAGAAGTAATTTTAAGGTCCTTCAAGTGCCCACAACTCACCCCAACGTTCCAGAAGCTCTGAGTTGCTCATTGGGGGTTAAGACTTTAACTACCAGAATTCACCAGGTTCAAATCCTTAAACAGACACTGGTCAGCTGGGTTATTTTTGCAGGACTTGATGCAGGGATGCTGGTCAGCTCCTTTCTAAGTTAGGCCTACAGGGAGTCCCTTCCTTGAGTTGTAGAAGTAAGGCAAAGTAATTTTCTTGTGGAAGCCCAAAGTGTGAAGAAGGTGCAGTCCTTCTGAGTGCAGTGTCCAGGTGCAGGCCAGGGGACCAGCAGGGCAGTCCTTCTTCTTTTGTTTTTTTCAAGCAGGGATTTGTGAAGTGTGGGGCAGCTCTGTCATATTTACTATTGCTCCTGGGGTGGCAAGCAGTGGGGTGCTCTTGTCCAATCACGTGCAAGCCACCACCCTCCTGAGTGACCACTTCCTGGAAGTGTGGAATAAATCAATCCCAGGGTGCAACATTACTCAAAAATAAAAGATGGGAAACAGTCATTCTTAGAGTTTATGTCTGTCCAAGTCCACCCACTAGTTTGGCTACTTTTCCCTTAAGTCACCCCTTTCCAGTACCTATCTTAGTCTTATCAGGGGCCACCTGACTGTCTGGGGCTGCAGAAAATGGGGGAGGTAAAGTTTCTGTTCCAAATGTCCTTCCCTCCTTTGAAGTGTTGTTTGGCTTTGGCAGATGTCTTCCTACCAGACGCTTCCTTTGTTTCAGCCCAGGCAACCTCACACCTAATGAAGGCAGCTGGCTCAGGCTGTCAGAGCTGACCAATCAGTGAAGGGCACTACAGGGCTGAAGTTGGTAACTTTTAGCAAGAGTTCTAAATCTCTTTCCCTGTCCTAGTTATATTAAATTTAACAGTGGCAAGTTTTTAGATTTATTATAACTTTTTTAATGTGATACCAAATTTTTTATATTTAGCTCCTTCTTACGGAAAAAAGACTTAATTATTTTAAAACAAACTATCTCCATGTTATTCTATGGAGCCCATTCACTATGGTGAAAAACGAATTCGGCTATTTTCCCTTACCAGAGCTTACATAACATCTTTCTTATAGTAACAATGCACCCAACCCTGGGGGCACTTACGGCATACATTAGGGGTGACTTGTATGCACAAATAAAGTAGCTTAGGACTTTGGAAGTACTTTGAATTTGGATCAAATATGAGGTTAACTTTAATTTAAGAGCAGCCAGCAAGGTAGGTCTGCTTTTAAAATGACACTGGATACCACAGCAGTGCACCTATTGGTGTACTATCTATGCTGGGGTCCCTGCATACACACGCCCAACCATATACTAGGGACCCGTTAGGTAGGTTAGGGTTGGCAATTGTAATTAGCCTAATTTGCATACACTATTTTAAAAACACCAGCATGAGTGAAAAATGGGGCAAAAGGTGAGGGGGCTTCTGCAATCAGCCCAGTTTTTCCTCAAAAAGTAACAATGTAAAGAGGTGTCATTTTAAGTAATGCAGACCTACTGACTTTGTAAAAGAGCTAGAACACTAACATATACAAAGCTGGGTTATTTGCTTCAGCAGCTCATCAATCTATATAAATCAGACCTAAAAGCTTTGCAAAAACCACCTCTGTTAGACTTGGCATCATTGGCTTGGTCTCCCCTAACTTTTTGCCTCTGCTTCCCAGGTTGTTTCTGTGTGCCGGACTCTGTTTTTGCTGTTTTTGTTTGCTCGTTACCACTGCTGACAAGTTCTAATGTGTAAGTGTACCCTGTATAAATTATATGTGTACATTGGCTTATCCATGATTGGCATATTTGATTTACTAGGAAATCCCTAGTAAAGTGCCCTACAGGGGGCCAGGGCCTGTAAATCACATGCTACTAGTGGGCCAGCAGCACTGGTTGTGCCACCCACTTTAGTAACCCTGTAAAAATGGCTCATACCTGGCACAGCAGTGTCTGTGTGTGCAGTTTCAAACTGCCAATTCGCCTTGGCAAGTGTACCCACTTATCAGGCCTAAACCTTCCCTTTGTATACATGTAAGACACCCTTAGGGTAGGCCCTAGGTAGCCACCATGGGCAGGGTGCAGTGTATGTTAAAAGTGGGACATGTACTTATGTGTCTTACATGTCCAGTGAAATACTGTCAAATTAATTGTTCACTGTTGCAAGGCCTATCTCACATAGGTTAACATGGGGCTGCCTTTAAATGTTACTAAAGCTCAGATTCCCTTTGGGAGCAGATAGACATGTGGAGTTTGGGGTTTCTGAACTCACAATTTAAAAATACATCTTTTAGTGAAGTTAGTTTTTAGGTTGTGTGTTTGAAAATGCCACATTTAGAAAGTAGACATTTTCTTTCTTAAACCATTCTTTGACTGTGCTTCTTTTTGGATTCCCTGTCTGGGTCAGTTTGATAGTTAGGCTGTTTATACCGCTCCTCTAGACAGTGACACAAAGTGATCTGGGTTGTAGCCTGCATATCCTGATGGGCCATTTGGGCTGAGGGGAGGGGAGGAGTGGACACTTACACCTGAAAGGGCCGTGCCTGCTCTCACTCAATGCAGTCTCCAACCCCCTGGTGTGTGTCTGTGGCCTGGGCAAGGCAGGATCTTGAAAACAACAGAGACTTCTATTTGAAGTAGGCCCACTTCAAAGGCAGAAATGGGTATAAGAAAAGCACTCAAAACCCCTGAATATCAGATTACCTCTAGAACCAAGAGATACCCCTTCCAAGGAGAAGTGCTGGAGAAGCTGGAGGAGGAGTACTGCCCCTTTGCCTGTGACTGTACTTTGCTGGGTTGGCCTGCTACTACCTGAGAGAGGACAAAGACTGACTTTTGTGTGACTTCCCATTGGTGAAGAATCTCCAAGGGCAGGAACTGAGCTTGCCTCCGGCAGTTGAAGTCTCAGGGACAACAAAGCCTTCTCTCTACCAGCACCTGGGCTGTCTGCTGAGATTTCTGCCTGTCACATGGTGCCCTATCCTGTCTTTGGGCCCTGGAAAGGTGAAGTTGGTGAAAAAGAGCATTAATCCGTGCAAAGACAGCCGTGCAGGGAAACTTTCGATGCCCCACCAGCCTCGTGACTGATAAACGATGCGCCACCGGCCTCGGGGCTAAAATCAATGCTCCACCTGCATCGCAGCTGGGAGATCGACGCAACATGGCTGGAGAAACGACGAGCAACACCCACAGCATCTGCTGTTAACAATGCAAGCCCCCAAGTAGTGTGGTTTCTTGACACTGTGTGACCGGATTTCAATGCAACATCGCTGGGTGGAGAAAATCAACTCAAAGCCTGCCCGGAGCCGAGGTGCCTGTCTGGATTGACACATTGCACACCGACCCAACCGGAGGAGGAACGATGCACGGTCTTGCTTGCCTTTTTCGATGCACACTTGCCCGTGCTGCCTTATTTTGGTGCTACCCAGGTACCTTTGTGCAATAACAGTGTTCTCACTGTTTTGTAAGGATTAAGGCCCTCATTATGACCCTGGCGGTAAGTGATAAAGTGACGGTGATACCGCCAACAGGCTGGCTGTAATTACAGTCAAATTATGACCATGGTGGAGAAAACTCCCATAGACAGCCAATGTACCACACCAACCGCCAGGACATTAACAACAACAACGGCAGTAGTCAACAATAGCCAGGCGGAAGACAAAGTACCACCCACCATATTTTGGCCCTGCAATCCGCCAGGATTTCTGGGGTGGTACCAACGCCATCAAAAGCCTGGCGGAAACACATCACAGAAAAGCAGAGGCTCACCGTTAGATACAAAGGGAAGAACAACGCCGCCATGGAACCGGAACTGCAAGTCTTCCCAATGGTCATCTATATCATGCTCCACCTGGAACACCAATGCCGACGAAGACAACGACGGTGAGTACAGCCGCCTAGCACACAAGGGAAGGAGGGAGGGAGGAAAACTAGAGTGACACACACACCCACCACACACACACCCAACACACACACACACCCAACACACACACACCATACTTACAACCACCAGCTGCAGACGAAAAACAATGGCACACGATACAGGGCAGAATAATGAAAGGACAATAAAAATGCAGTAATGAGAATGTATTGAAATAAACAGCTACCAAATGAACCAATTGTACGAAAAACAGATATGTACAAATGTACACAAAGGGCTAATGCCCAGTCCAAAGTACTAAGGCCCACAGGGCACAGTCCAAAGCCCAACTCGAATCCTGACTTCATCTAGATAGAACTCTGCGAGGGCACCAGTTTGCAAGAGACCAGGCACCTCAGTGGGATGCGGGGTGGGGGGCACCTCATCCAAATATGGGAACAAGCCCACTGGTTCTGGAGGGGGCTCCATGCCCATTTCTCTGTGCTGGGGAGCGCAAGGTCACAGTCTCTCAGGTAGGGAACATGCCCACTTGTACAGCAGTCCCTGGAGGGTGCCCTACATGGCTTCCGCTTGTGGTGATGGCTGCACTTTGTCATCTGGAAGTGAGGGCTGCCCAGTGTGAGCAGGCGAAGGTCCCTCTTGGGCAGCCTCTGCTGGAGGTGAGGGCTGCACTGTGTTGGCAGGTGGCGGTTCCTCCTGGGCAACCTCTGCTGGAGGTGAGGGCTGCACTTCCTCAGCTGGCAGTGAGGGCCCCAGGACCACTGGTGGTGGTGGTGATAGTGTAACCCTGACAACCTCTGCTGGAGGTGAGGGCTGCACTGTGTTGGCAGGTGGAGGTGCCTCCTGTGTAGCCGCTGCTGGAGGTGAGGAATGCACTTCCTCAGCTGGCGGTGAGGGTCCCGTGATCACTAGGGGTGGTGGTGTCACCCTGACAGCCTCTTCTGGAGTTGAAGGCTTCTTCCCCTTCGTGGCAGGAGGCATTGGATCCTCACCCTTCCTGGCAGGGTCTGAGGGCTTCTTCCCCTTCATGGCAGGATGTGCGGGCTCCTTAGCCTTCCTCGCAGGAGTCAAGGGCTTCTTCCCCTTCATGGCAGGATATGAGGGCTCCTTCCCATTCATTGCAGGAGGTGTAACATTCCTGGCTGGTGGAGTGGGATCCTTCACTGACTTGCCACCTTGACTAGGTGGTGCCACCACTGTCCACGTCGACTGTTTAGATGGGGTGCTGGGCTGGGTCATTGGGACTCTGCTCTTACAGGCAAGGACGGGGATGAGGGGGATTGAAGAGGTCAAGTTGGGCAAGGAAAAGCTTCTTAGGGATGGTGGTGCGGGATAGGGAGGAGGGATGAGAGTAGAGGTTGAGGGAGTGTTTGTTGGAAGTGTACGTGTGCTGGACTTGGGTGCAGGTGCATGGGCAGTGTGCTGATGTGAGATGGATGGCTGTTGGGTGTGTGAGTGCTTGTGTTTGTGTACTTTAGGAGTGGTGACAGGCAGGGTGGGAGAGGACACAGGGGACACATGCATGGATGTTGTGGAGGTGTCTACTAGTGAGGGGCTTGGTGTAGTGATGCTGGAGCTGGATGTTGATGCAGTGTATGCAGGTGTGAGTGTGGATGAGATTGTGAGGGAGGTGAAGGAGGAGAAGGAGGGGGAGACAGTGAAGGCAGTGGATTTGGTTGTGTATGCAAATGTCGGATGTTTGCATGAGTGCTTGTGGGATGAAGTATGGTGCCTGTGTTTGACTGTGCCACTGTTGTGTGCTGTCTTGTGTGCAGGCTTGTCTGTTTCTGTGCATGGGATGGGTTGGGGTTGAGGAGACTGGGACTGGGAAGTGGTAGTTGGAGGGGGGACGGTAGGAACAGGGACAATGGCTGCCATCAGAGAGGAGGCCAGAGCTGAAATCGATCTCTGTTGGGCTGCCAATCCACTGTGGATGCCCTTCAGGAATGCATTGCATTGCTGCATCTGTGGTACCAGCCCCTGAATGGCATTCTCAATGGTTGACTGCCCTACAGAGATGGCTCTCAGGAGGTCAATAGCCTCCTTATTCCGGGCAGCAGGGCTCACTGGGTCAGGGCCTGAGGTGCCAGGGACGAAGGAGATGCCCGCCCTTCTGGGTGAGCGGGCATGGGCAACTCGCTGAGGGGCTATTGGGAAGGGGGTGCTGGTACAGAGGGTGGCGGCTTTACCTGAAGTTGGGGTGGTCACAGAGGTGTCCGCCACCACCAGGGAGTTTACATCGGAGGAGGTATCTGAGTCCGTGTTGTTGCCTCCTGTCTCTGCCGTGGTGATCCCCTCGTCGTCTGTCCCACTGATTCCCTCGGCATTGTTGGACTCTGCCTCCAGGGTCCTTTGGAAGGCAGCTCCCTCGGTCGCCGGTGCCCTTGCTCCTCAGCTAGATGATGCTAATGCACACATGGACAGGATGACGGAAGACAAAAGGGGGAAAGAGAGAAAGAAAACACTGGGTCAATTACTACACCAACACAACAGTTGGCATACACAGCACCGACACACACGAGGATCAAGCTTGAGCACTATCCATTGCACTGCTAGTGATTTGACTAGATACCACGGCAAGATGAGGGCCACACACCGCCAACTGCACCCCTTTTGGGACCCACAAAGCCCTGACTGACAATGAATGCAAACAAGCTAGGTTACCTGCATTTGCCATACACCCATTACCCCTGAGCTGGATCACACTGCAATGTCTGGCCTGGCCTTAGGGGCACCCACTAACTCACACCCACCACCCAGATTCCATGCCACCTGCCAATTATTGTAGTAATGCCCACTGTACTCACCCCCTTGTGGCTGCTGTGATGCCCGCAAGCGCCCATCCAGCTCTGGGTAGGCCACCCCCAGTATGCGGGCCAAAAGGGGGGTCAGGTTCCGATGGGCACCCCTTTCTTGTTGGGAGGCCATCCCCAGCTGGGACTCCACGGTCTTCTATGCCCAGCATCTCAGGTCCTACTTCCATTTTGGCCAGTGGGTGCTCTGTCTCATGTCCTTGGCGATGGCACCCCATAATCCCTTCTTTTGATGGGTGCTGACCTCCAGTGGTAATAGAGACAGGAGGACACCATTACACACACAATCCAGCCTGTCACACATATGGCCCACCAATCCCGTTTCCGTTACCATTGGCACACACATCTGCCGGTGCACGCCAAGTACACTACCACAAGATATTCCCCCCAATGACACGATTGTTGCATGCACATCTTCATGCATCCTTACCACATGCATCGTGCTCAAGGTGTACTCACCTGTTGGTCTGGAGGCCCACACAGCAGTCCGTACTGGGGTTGGACCCCATCCACCAAATGCTCCAACTCCTCCGAAGTGAAGGCAGGGGCCCTTTCCCCAGTCACACATGGTTTGTTTCAGACACAGGTCACAGCAGCACACAAAGTGTAGGTGTTCTCCTGTTGAAGGTGAGGAAACAAGTGAGGAATCAGATAGAAAATGGTGGTCACGTCCGCGGCAGTGTACACCGTCACCTCTGGCGCAGATCCCCATAGGACACTGTACTCCATAGAGCTGCATATTATCCAATGAGGAATTGCACGGTGGTGCAAGACCAACTTCCGCCAAGACGCCCAACGTTAGCGGAGTTACCTCACTTCCACCTGTCCCTACATACAGGAAGGATGGTCGACATTTCATGGTGGCAGACAACGGTCATATTAACTTTAACTGCGTCACAGCCTAGATTAACAAAGACCTTGCCATTCCCACTGTCCCATCACATAAATGCACTATGTACACTGAGGTTGGGTTCCATTGTTCAAATTGTGACTGCCTACTCACTTTTGTGTCCCTTAGATACCCACCACTGCGGATAAATAGGAGGAGGAGACATACCTCCATATACAGACCCCTTGTGGACTTAGCTACACTAGAAGACAGGCACATTATACTCACCTATAGACTGGACAGGGCCACAATCACAGAGCTGTGTGCCCAATTGGAGCCTGACCACATATCTTCTATCCGTCATCTGACTGGGATCCCCCCTCTTGAGCAAGTGCTCTCAGTGCTCCTTTTCCTGGCAACTGGTTCGTTCCAAGTGACAGTGGGCTTGGCAGCAGGAATGTCACAACCAATGTTCTCAATCGTGCTGGCAAGAGTTTTGTCTGCCCTGGTGAAACAAATGTGCAGCTGCATAGCTTTCTCCCAGGTGAAAGATTTGGCCACTGTGAAGGCCGGATTTTATGCAATGGGACATATACCCAATATTGTTGGGGCCACTGATGGGACACATATTACGCTAGTCCCACCCCCGCAGAATGAACAGGTGCTCCGGAATCGGAAGAGTTTCCACTCACTGAATGTGCAAATGGTGTGCCTGACAGACAAGTACATCTCCCACATCAATGCTAAGTATCCTCGGTCGGTGCATGATGCCTTTTTTCTGAGGAATAGCAGCTTCCCAAATGTGATGGCCCAACTACACAGGCACAGGGTGTGGCTAATAGGTGAGCCATGGTCCCCACCCACTGTATGTTAGTGTATGTCTTCCGGTGTCATCACCAAATCATAGTGTGAGGCTAAACGTTGTCCCTAATACTTGCAGGTGACTCTGGCTACCCTTACCTATTGTGGCTGCTGACCTCTCTGAGATATGCCAGGACAGGGGCTGAGGAACGTTATAATGAGGCACATGGGTGAGCCAGAAGGATCATCGAGAGGACCTTCGGGCCCCTGAAGGCCAGGTTCAGGTGTCTCCATCTGACAGGTGGATCCCTGTGCTACTCACCCGGGAAGGTCTGCCAGATTGTAGTGGTATGCTGCATGTTGCACAACCTGGCCCTCAGACGGCATGTACCTTTTCTACAGGAGGAGGAGACCAGAGATGTCCCTGTGGCAGCAGTGGATCCTGAGGACAGTGAGGATGAGCTGGCAGAGGATGAGGACAACCGAACATCAGGTATACGTCAATACTTCCAATGACACAGAGGTGAGACAGTGCAACTGACCATTCCTCTGACTATTGATGTTTTCTGTGTGGCTGTAGCATGAAGGCATTATCTAGCGTCAAAATATAGGAGTGAATGTCCTGTTTTTACTGTGGAAACCTACCTTGCATCAATGAGATGCAATGTAGGCGTTCCAAGGCAAAAAATGACTCTAAGGCATTTGTGCCTTATTTGTCCTCCTGTGCAAAAATGATGCACGGTAGAAGGAGTGCCTTAAATGATGGTACTAAGCCTATTTAGCAACATTAGTTAACACCTGGGTCAGGGCAGGTGTTAGAGGACCTGTGGGCTCATTTCCATGGTCAGAGACCATGGAAGCAGTCCACATGTGCCCTTCCCGGCCCCCAGGGACACCCCCTGCAGCCCCCACCTACCCCTGGCGGACACCCAAGGATGGGGGGACCCATCCAAGGTAAGTCCTGGTAAGTTTTTCCTTTTTTGTTTTTAAAGTGGTATAAAGGGGCCTAGCGTGGGCCTACATGACAGAAGTCCCCTGGGCATGGCCATTGGGCAGGGGGGAATGGAGGTAGCCAGCGGTAAACTTTTTGACGCAAACCTGAGCTAGCACAGGGAACACACTCCTGTGCTGTTTTACCATTTCTTTATATGGTGGGTGTCCCGGTCCCACCCAGAGAAACCACAATATAACATCACAATGAAGGATGCAGTGGGAGGCCCAAGGATCCCCAGCCAACATTCTTTGTGGGAGCTGGTGGTAGCCTGCAACAGTAAATGTGTTCCCACCTAGCAGGAACTTAATATCATCTCCCACTGTGGAAGCATGTTCACTGTTTCCTGCCTGCACTCTCGCAGGCACGGATGTTGTTTTTTTGCTTCCTGCTAGTGGGAGCAACATTGGATGATGGCCCCGGGGACCCGAATATTTGGATCAGTGAAGGGTGGCAAACACAGCCCCCATCCCATACTTAAACCATGGCTCAAAGACGCATTATATATCCCACCCTCTGCATATACTGAAAACTATTTATCTAAAATCAAAATAATGCACCAAAATCACAGGTCCTGGCACACCACAGGAGGGCTTAATGTAAAATGGTCTCTTTGTCCTTAAGAAATATGATTTTTACCCTGGCATTGTGGGTCCTGTAGTACTCTAGCACCACTAGAAATCTATATATTTTGAACATCTATTTTCTCAAAAGCCACTATATGGATTTGCCCTAAATCACAAAATGCACATATTAAAAATATAACTGTAATGATTGTGATAAGTTATGAAATAGCTGATGAACTAATAAAAAAGACTGTAAACATCCTAAAAACATTTTAGGTAGTCTTCTTTATTTAATCCTCATGAAAACAAGAAAGTGTGCATGAAAGACACTTTTTAGTACAGTGACAAAGTATGAAAATGTTTCACAATGATCATTATCAGTAAACGTTCTCAAGATTTCCAGGGAATTCTTTCTGGGTAAGTATCTAGCTTTCTAACACATTTGGTGTAATTTCATTCTGCTGCTTTTGAGGTAGCTGTTTAAAATACCTATGGGAAACTGTGTGGGGAAAATGTGCTTTTAAACCCACTGCTTGTCAGATGGCCCAGAAGCTTTCCAGGATTAAGCTGAGGTGGGTGAACCTTTTATTTTAGAAAATTGTGCAAAGATTCATTAAATGATTACAAAGTTATTAACAAACCAAGCATCCATTTCCTACAGAAACCTGGTTCTAACTATAACTTTAGAGTGACGACATTCACTGTGTCTGTGTGTATGTGTGTATATATATATATATATATATATATAGATACACATATATATATCTATGTAAATCCCCAAATCATAGTGTCAAATCATATATATATATATATAGATATATGCAAACCAAAGTTGCCCTTACTGTGTCTGTGTGTGTGTGCATATATATATATATATATATATATATATATATATATATGCAAAGCAAGGTTGCCCTCGAAAGAAAGCACACACCCAAACAGGTTAAAGTTTATTTTGGAATGCAGCAAAACCAGCAACTTGCAGAGAATTATTTAATAGCTTCTGAACTTGCATTGAGATTTTTCATATATATATATATAGGTAATAATAATGGGAGAACTTCGAATTGGAATAATGTAATTAAATTATGGTGATGATATTTTGTATTTTTAAAGTTTTTTCACAGCATTTTAATTGTGTAGCACTTTATGATTTAGACACATTATCACATTGGTTTTATATGTTTATATTTTATAGCCCTGAAGAAGTTCATTAGGACAAAACGCGTTGGCTATGGATTATGTAATTTTAATTGGATCGATAAAAAACAGTGATTCCATTAATTGGATTGTGGAACCGTGTGATTTCAAATGAAACTTAAAGAGATGGGTCAAAAAGGTTATCAACACTACTAAACACTTTTATAAGCTGGGTCTTCTCTTAATGCTTAAAACCTATGGTTATTTGAGGCCTATGGGGTTGGTCCTCAAGACCTGAGCACCAATAGTGTTTCTGATCATGAAGATGGATGAAGGTGCAGCAATAATCACCTCAACCCCGGTGCTATATTGAAATAATATATAGATTTATATATATATATATATATATATATATATATATATATATATATATATATTAGGGAAAACATTATTTATTCTTTCTATACAAACGCAACTTGACCCATACAAACTTTAGAAATTCTAAAGTTATCCTTTAAAGTTCTAATTTGCGCATTGTCTGTTATAACTTACATTTCTAGGTAGGGCATAGCAACGCGCGAGGGCTGCTTTTCCGACGTGTTGTTATGTATCTGGGCTTTTAACCACGCCCACCGCATGCCTATGACTATCATTCATTCATGGGCTTGCCTTTGGAAAAAACCTTTGTTTTTGTTGGTTAAAGGCTTTACATTTGTCCCTCCTTGGGGCGGTGTTGTTATCGCTTTCGACCCTGTTACCTTTATAATTGCAGTTTGGCTGATAACTTTGACTGTGAGCGAGCTTCTTTTTCCTTTTGAGTCTATCTTTTGCGCTGACACTCATGGCAGACTTGGCACTTTGAATTGGCTCACTTATGTCCGCTGTTTTACTTTTTACTTTCAGTTTGTGTGGGAAGAAAAATCCAGTTAGTGATTTACAGCGCTAACAGCTCTAACTCTAGCAAATGCGAGACCCACTGCATTGCAAATGCTTGTTGATTTATGCACCACCTTCAATATACTATACGTCGTGACACACCTCATGTTACATCACTCGCCACACTACAATAGCTATAACTCGCCACCCAACCATGCTCTGTGTTCTCAGAAATCATGTCATTTGAGATGTGATAAATGTTATTATGACTGGTATGATTCACATGCTATATAATATGCAATGGTATAATCACTGTATGGAGTGGATCGGCACAGAGTGGAGTGGCATATAGAGGAGTAATGTACAGTGGAGTGGCATAGAGTGGAATAGTGTAGAGTGGAGTGGTGTAGAGTGGAGTGGTAAAGAATGGAATAGCATAGGTTGAAGTAGGGTACAATGTATTGGTGTAAAGTGCAGTAGCGTACAGTGGAATGCCATACAGTGGAGAGATGTAGAGTGAAGTGGCATAAAGTGAAATAGCATAAAGTGTAGTGGTGTAGAGTGTACATGAGTACAATAGAAGAGTGTATAGTGAATAGACAGAGTGGTTTGGAATACAGTTGGGTGGCATAGACTTAAGTGGCATTTAGTGGAGTGGCATAGAGTGGAGCGGCTTAGAGTGTAGATGTACACAGTTTAATAGTGGACAGTAGAGTTGTGTGGAATTGTCTAGAATGAAGTGGGGTACAATGGAGTGTGGAATGGTGAGGATTGGAATAGTGTACAGTGGAATGGTGTGTTGTGGAGTGGTGTAGAATGATGTAGAGTAAAATGTGGTGGAGTGTAGTGGCATACAGTAGAAAAGAATACAGTGTAGAGGAGTGGTATAGATTGGTGTTGTGTAGTGTGGAATAGTGTGCACCACACTTGTGTATACTTGAATGGCATACAGTGGAGTAGAGTGAAGAGAGATACACTGTAGTGGTGTAGAATGGAAATGCATACAGTGGAGTGGTGTAGAGTAGACTGTTATGGAATGGAATGTCAAAGAGTGGAATAGCGTACAGTGTAGTGTCATAGAGTGGAGTTGTGTACAGTGGAATAGCATGAGTGGCAAACAGTGGAGTTTCGCAGAATGGAGTGGCATAGAATGAAGTGGCATAGAGCAGAATGGTGTAGATTCTTGTAGTGTAGAATGGAAAACATAGAATGGACTGCCATGGAGTGCCATACAGTGGAGTAGCATACAGTGGAGTTGTGTGGAGTAGAATAACATTACGTATGGTGCTGTACACTGGAGAGACATAGAGTTGAGTGCCATATAGTGGAATAGCATTGAGTGGAATGGCATAGAGTGGATTGTTGTGCAGTAGAATAGCATAAACTGCAGTACTGGACAGTTGAGTGATATACATTGAAGTGGTGTAGAATGTAGTGAAGGAGAGTGCTGTAAACTGTAATAACATACTGTAATACCTTACAGCAGAGTGCTGTAGAGTGGAGTGGCATATACTGGAGTTATGTACAGTGGAATACCAGAGAGTGGATTAGTTTATAGTTGAGTGCACTGCACTGTCATAGAGTGGTGTAAACTGTAATAACATACTGTAATACCTTACAGTAGAGTGCTGTAGAGTGGAGTGGCATATACCGGAGTGATGTATAGTGTAATAGCATACAGTGGAGAGGTTTACAGTGTAGTGATATAGAGTGAAATATGATAGAGTGGAGTGGCGTACAGCAGATTGGCATAGAGTGGAGTGGCTTATAGTGGATTAGCGAATAGTGCAGAGTAATAGAGCCTAGTGACATAGAGAGGAGTGGCATAGAGTATAATAGCATAGCGTGCAGTGGCATAGAATGAAGTGGCATTGAGTGAAGTGTGAAAGTGGGCGAAGACATGTAGTTTAATGTGCAGGACTATAAATTATGAGGTCTAATTGCTAATTTTTGGAAGTAGGTGTAAATAGTGTTAATAGTGTTAAAAATGTGAGTGTTAAAATACTTAGTAATGTATTGTGCCAAAGTATAATGTGGTAGTTTTGTGGTATACTGCAGCACATGTCAAGAAGAAGGTAGTATCTGAATGGATAATGGCTGTCTTTACAAAACGTAAAAGGCAGCCATGCAGTTTTCAGCACACTTTCGCTATGTTCCAGGTTAGGGCCTTATACATAGGTGTGCATTAAGTTTTATATTTATTCCCTACCTATTACTTTTTTTAAAAAGTGATAATAGCTAGAGAAATGGATTTATAATTTTATATATATTTTCCAGCAGTTTAGATTTGAATTTTTAAATATGTTCAAATTGTAAACACATTAGTGTGCTACATTGTATTTAAAATATTTTTAACATATTTATTTTATATATTTTGAAGTACTGTGGTTCCTCCTGAGGCAGTACCACTGTACTCTGTAAATGGTTTTTAAAATATAAAGAAACTGATAAATATGTTTCCCTACCTATTAGTACTTTAATAAAGTTGTAATATGTAGGCTGGCATATCAAACCTAATACTAACATATATCCAAGAGTGAAACGCGGAACACAGCCAAAGAGTATCTAAAAAGAACATGGGTGCATTTAACGTTTGTAAAGGCAGTTGTTAGCCAATCACATAATGACTTGTCATCCCTATGTATCTCAATACTTCAGGAAAATATCACAGAATTCCATGAAGTTTCACTAAAGAACCAATAGATTTCACCAATGTAAAATGCCTTATAACTTAAAAAAGATTTACCCTACTTAAATGTGGTACCCAAAAAGATAATCTGGACACCATAATGTGTTATCCTGCCAAATTTCATAGAAATTCAACTTATCATTTGCATGGTATGTATGAGTACAGAGGCTGTGAAAAAATGCATTGGTGCCCAACCTCATTTAGGGACCCCTCAGAAAAAAACAAAGGTTAAAGTAATGTTATAGTTAGGCTGAATATGTTAGTGACACCACTAACATTTTGAACTCAAACAAACACAGACATTCATTGGTTATAGTTAGCAGAGCCTCACCAGATTTCAGGACAGGGGACAATGGACTAGATGTATGGACAAAAAGATTTGCAATTACCTAATTGGGAATCTCTACAAATCTCAAATAGGAAATCTCAATTCCTAAAGTACGTACAATTTTAACCCACAAATTGTGAGTCGCTACCAAGTCGCTTCACAATTTTAGAAAATATTATTAGTGATTTCCAAAATTGTGACTGGAATCACAAATTGTGAGTGCGACCTTAAATAGAGAAAAAACACTTCCTGGTCATGGATAATCAACTCTGAACGAGGAAGTGCCTCACAGTACATGCCTGAAAACCAGCCTGAGTGTGGAGAAAAATATGTCCATATACATGTACTACAAAGATAACTCAGCTGATCATTTCTCTCTGCACAAGCTAACAACCAGGTCCTCTGCAGCACTCCCCCCCATTCACAGATCTATTTCAGTCCTGAGGCAAGGCTTCTAATCTGATTTTGCCTGGACAAGCTACACCCGCTGTTCACAGTCCACTTAGAGGTCCCTTTGGTTTTCCTGACTTCCACATTAGTTTTGCTGATCACATTGCCCATTTATGCTCCCATTGCATTTCTGTATATTTGGCACTGTGCCTATATTGCATTTCTACAGTTGCTCATGTCTGGCACTGTGACCTTTTGGCTGTGCATATGTTGCATTCCTGTACTGCATATAAAGCCCGAAGACCAGTCACTCAAGGAAATAGAAGCCTGTTTGTAGCGCATACAACGTTTTCATGTTTGCTCTCCTTCTTTGCTTGCCAGCAAACATTGGTGCCTACAAATACATTTCATCTGTTCCTGAGCAACTGCTGTGTCTGGTGGTTTTCTTTCATCACTCCAAAGAGGGTTGTATGAGCTTTTCCTTAACAGATGGGGCAGTCGTGACTCAGGTGCATGGAGCGTCACACCGGTGTGTGGTGAGTACCTTGCAGGGGTGGCCCTCCAACACATAAAGTAAAATGGGATTTTTTCCTCCTTTCTGGCAGTGAGCCAGGGGACTGATAATTGATAATTGATTGACAGTGGCTGATCCCCTCAGGGGTTCACAACCAATGCAGGAGAGCCTGTGTCAGAGGAGATTTATGAGTTTACCCCTTGCCAATAATTAATTGGCAGTGGCTGATCCTTGCAGGAGATCCTGTTCCAGATGAGATTTGAGAACGTTAGCAAGGGCACCCAGCAAAGGAGGGGTGAGTGGAGCATCTAATTAACAGGTCGCACTGGAACACAGGGAAATGATTTTGAAAATGTGCACAAAGGGAATAATTTATTGATTAATAACTAATTGAATTACATGTTGACTGATGGTAAATTGCAGCTGTGTTTTCCTTGCAATGTTACTTTGAATTACATGTGTAGTGTATTGCTGAATAGGATAAGTGAATTGTTTTATGTGTTGATTCTGAGTTGTCAAAAGCTGTTGAGTTTTCTTTCTCTCTCTTTCTCTGTTCACTGCCTAACAAGTTTTTCTTGCTGGATAAAATTTGTTGTGTTTATCTTTCGGGACATAATTTGTGAATGAGGGACGCAATAGGCAACAGTATTTCTAAAGGAGATGGGAAAGTGGTAAGCTCACTACAAAGGTATTTAAGCAGGTGGCAGGAGAGACAGGTTTTAAATTCCAACCAGATATCCCTGCAGCTCAGCTAGTAAAGGGCAGGATGAAAATGTAGCAGTCACTCAGCCTAGATGTGTATTGGAAACAGGCTGCATGCACACAGAGCTTAAGGGCAGAGAAATGCCTACATTCTAGAAGTGGCATTTCTAAAATAGTATTGTTAAGACAAACTTTACCAGTAAAGAGGAACTCAATATGGTAAAGAGGATTTGTCATTGCCAGGATTTTCCAATGTTAACATATGAGAAGAGTATGCCTCACAGGAGTGACAGAAAAAAAAAAAAAAATTGTTTGTTTCTCACTACAAGAATATGTAAAATTTGAAAGTACATGCCCCACCTTTTGCTTACATAGCCCCCTGCCCTATTATCTACCTAGCACCTACCTTAGAGGTGACTTATATGTGGTAAAAGAGGAGTTTAAGGCTTGGCAATTAGTTCAAAATGGTAAGTTGAAATAACATCAAACTGCACACACAGGCCCTGCAATGGCAGTCCTGTGACAGATTTGAAAGGCTGCTTATGAGAGTGGATGTAGTAAGGTAGCCTCTTTCTAGCCTTGTTACCCCCACTTTTGGGCTGTTTGTGAGTATATGTCAAGGTGTTTTTACTGTCTCACTGGGATCCTGCTAGCCAGGGCCCCAGTGCTCATAGTGGAAACCCTATTTGTCAATGCGCTTGATATGTGTCACTAGGATCCTGCTAGCCAGGACCTGAGTGCTCATAGTTTGTGGACTATATGTGTTCCCTGTGTGGTGCCTAGCTGTATCACTGAGGCTCTGCTAACCAGAACCTCAGTATTTATGCTCTCTCTGCTTTTTAAATTATCACTGCAGGCTAGTGACCATATACACTAATTCTGATTGGCACACTGGAACACCCTTATAATTCCCTAGTATATGGTACCTAGGTACCCAGGGTATTGGGGTTCCAGGAGATCCCTATGGGCTGCAGCATTTCTTTTGCCACCCATAGGGAGCTCAGACAATTCTTACACAGGACTGCCACTGCAGCCTGAGTGAAATAACATCCACGTTATTTCACAGCCATTTTACACTGCACTTAAGTAACTTATAAGTCACCTATATGTCTAACCCTCACTTGGTGAAGGTTAGGTGCAAAGTTACTAAGTGTGAGGGCATCCTGGCACTAGCTAAGGTGCCCCCACATTGTTCAGGGCAATTTACCCGGACTTTGTGTGTGCGGGGACACCATTACACGCGTGCACTACATATAGCTCAATACCTATATGTAGCTTCACAAAGGTAACCTTGAATATGGCCATGTAACATGTCTAAGATCATGGAATTGTCCCCCCATGCCAGATCTGGTATTGGGGTGCCAATCCCAAGCATCCCTGGGGCTCTAGCATTGACCCCTGGTACTGCCAAATTAGCTCTTTGGGGGTTTCACTGCAGCTACCGCTGCTGCCAACCCTCAGACAGATTTCTGCCCTCCTGGGGTCTTGGCAGCCCAGTCCCAGGAAGGCAGAACAATGGATTTCCTCTAAGAGAGGGTGTTACACCCTCTCCCTTTGGAAATAGGTGTTAAGGGCCTGAGCGGAGTAGTCTCTCCTGGCCTCTGGAAATGCTTTGAAGGGCACAGATGGTGCCCTCCTTGCATTAAACCAGTCTACAATGGTTCAGGGATCCCCCAGCCTCTGCTCTGGCGTGAAACTGGACATAGGACACGTGAGTGACCACTCCCCTGTCCATCACCACCCCAGGGGTGGTGCCCAGAGCTCCTCCAGTGTGTCCAAGACCTCTGCCATCTTGAATGCAGAGGTGTGAGGGCACAATGGAGACCTCTGAGTGGCCAGTGCCAGCAGGTGATGTCAGAGACCCCTCCTGACAGGCTCTTACCTGGTTAGGTAGCCAATCCTCCTCTGAGGGCTATTTAGGCTCTCTTCTGTGGGTTCATCTTGGGATAACAATTGCAAGAGCTCACCAGAGTTCCTCTGCATTTCCCTATTCGACTTCTGCCAAGGATTGACCACTGACTGCTCCAGGATGCCTGCAAAACCGCAACAAAGTAGCAAGAAGACAACATTGTAGTGCCTAATCCTGCTAGCTTTCTCAACTGTTTCTTGGTGGTGCATGCTTTGAGGGCTGTCTCCAGTGGGTCGACAGAATCTTCTCCCTGCTAACGCAGGCCCCAAACCTCTGTATTACTGGTCCTCTGGGTCCCCTCTCATCTTGACGAGCCTGGTCCCTGGAACACAGGAGCTGGACCCAAGTGACCCTGACAGTCCAGTGGTCCTTCTGTCCAAATTTGGTGGAGATACATCCTTGCCTCCCCAAGCCAGACAGTAATCCTTTATACTGCGTGATCTGCAGCTGCTAGGCTTCTGTGCACTTTTGTAAGGATTCCTTCAAGGTAGCTATTGTATCCACCAGAAAAACCGAAGGTAAGTAACTTGTCCTTCTGATGGATACAAACCACCTGTGAATTCCTCACCTTATGGATAGAGTGCCAAAGCAGTACCACACTCGGAGGTGGGTCCCTGTATGATTACACCAAGAAATCCTGTAAGACGGATCATGCAAAATGGCCGTCCCTCCGAACCTCAGAGTCCAAGCAGTAATGCTTTGCAAAAGTATGGAGGGAAGCCCAAGATGCCGCCTTGAAAATATCGACCACTGGAACCTCTCTTGCCAGGGCCGAAGTAGCAGACTTAGCTTAGCCCTGGTGGAGTGCGCTCGGGTACCTTCAGGGGGAACCTTATTTTGCCAATATGTAGCAGATCTTGATACAAAGGATAACCCACCTGGAGATAGTTATTTTATGGACTGCTCTGCCCTTCCTCTATCCAACGTACCCCACGAACAGTTGATCTTCCAGCCGAAAGTCCTTCGTCCTTTCAATGTAGAAACTAAGCGCCCTTTTAGGGTCCAACCAGTGAAGCCTTTCTTCTTCCTTCGAGGGGTGAGAAGGAGGGTAGAAAGAAGGAAGGGTAATAGTCTGCCCTATATAAAAAGGAGTGACAACTTTTGGCAGGAAAGCCGCCCTGGTTTTCAACACCACTTTCTCTGGGAAAAGCAAGGTAAAGGGGGGTTTTACAGAAAGAGCTTGGAGCTCACTTACCTGCCTAGCAGAGGTTATGGCAACAAGAAAAACTGTCTTAAGTACTAAAAACCTTAACGGGCAAGAGTGCATGGGCTCAAATGGAGACCCCATTAAAAAGGTTAAAACAAGATTTTGGTCCCACTGAGGCACATGAAAAGGAGTGGGAGGAAAGTTATTAACTCCTTCTGTGCCTTGGACGAGATCATCTCGTCCAAGGCTACAGTTCCCCTGTGCCTTGGACGAGATCATCTCGTCCTAGGCACAGGGGAACTTGGGGGAGCGCTAGCGCGCCCCCCGTGCACCCCCCCAGGCGGGGATGGAAGGGGAAGACCTTCCCCTTCCACCCCTGCCCCCCCCAGGGCAATCCGATGACGTCAGCGCGCACACAGCGCGCTGACGTCATCTAGTGTTGCCGGGCGCTCTGGAAGCCATTTGCTTCCAGCGCGTCTTAGGAGAAGGACGCTAAAGGTGAGTCCTCTCCTTTTTTGGGGGGCGGGGGGTGGTGAAAACAGACACGGGGGGAAAGGAAAGGGTTTTTCCTTTCCCCCTGTGTCTGTTTTCACAAGATTCCTGCTCCACGATCGCGGGCAGGGCCCGCGATTGTGGAGCAGGAATCTCCAATAGCCACCAGGGATTTTCTTTTTTAGTAATTTTGGGGGCGACCCCTTGGGCAAGGGTCGCCCCCCCCGGGGGCAATTTTTATTTGTATTTCGCCCCCCCTGGGGGCAGATCCGCCGATTTTTCTGCGGATCTGCCCCCGGGGGGGGCGAAAACCTCTAGACACCAGGGATGTTTATTTATGTATGTTTTGGGGGGCGACCCCTTGTGCAAGGGTCGCCCCCCCGGGGGCAATTTTTATTTGTATTTCGCCCCCCCCCGGGGGCAGATCCGCCGATTTTTCGGCGGATCTGCCCCCAGGGGGGGGTGAAAACCACTAGACACCAGGGATATGTTTGTATATGTGTGTTTTGGGGGCGACCCCTTGGGCAAGGGTCGCCCCCCCCCGGGGGCAATTTATTTTTGTATTTCGCCCCCCCCTTGGTGCAGATTCACAGATTTTTCGGCGGATCTGCCCCCAGGGGGGGGCAAAAACCACTAGACACCAGGGATATTGTTATTTATAATTATTTGGGGGGCGACCCCTTGGGCAAGGGTCGCCCCCCCCCTCCCCGGGGCCATTTTTTTTTGTATTTCGCCCCCCCCCCCGGGGCAGATCTGCCAATTTTTGGGCTGATCTGCCCCCAGGGGGGGGGGGGCGAAAACCACTAGACACCAGGGATTTTGTTTTTATTGTTTATTTTGGGGGCAACTCCTTGGGCAAGGGTCGCTCCCCTGGGGAGCTTTTTTTTTCTGTTTCAGCCCCCCCCGATGGCAGACCAGCCATTTTTTGGATGATCTGGCCCGGGGGGGGGGGGGGGTGGAAGCACACTAGGCGCCAGGGATTGTGTTGTGTGTGTGGTGTGTGTTTGGGGGCACCCCTTGGGCAACGGTCGCCCCCCTAAGGTGGGGAAAATTTGTATTGGCCATCTCTGCCCGTAATTTTGTAGGCCCATCTGCCCCCAAGGACGGCAGGAACCACCAATACGGCAGGGATTTTTTTGTTTTGTTTTGTGTTGTGCTGGGGGTGCCCCCTTTGGGAAGGGTCGCCCCCTGAAAGGGGGCACAGAGGTGTTGCCCATTTCTGCCCCCCTTGGGGGCAGATTGGCCAATATTTTTACGCCCATCTACCCCCGAGGGGGGCAGGATCCACTTAGGTACCAGGGACAACTTCTAAGTTCTTGGTGGTGGGGTGTTTGTCAACTGGCAAAGTATTTGTATTTGTGATTATAACAATTTATTTCTTCTTTTTCTTCTAGTTCAACGCTTTTGCTTCCTTTGCTGTGGATCTTTGCGGTTTTGGCAGTAGTTGTCCTGTGGTTTGCATAGTTGCATGTTTTAGGTAAGTGAAAGCAATTTACTCCAAAGGAGTATTGTTGACATGTTTGTAGGTGGTGTACTAAATGCAGTATTGTGTGTTTGACATTGTCCTTAGATTTGAGCACAGTGATGTTTGTGTTGTCATATGTCTAATTTGCTTTTTTCTTTTTTCTTTTTAGTGGGATATCATTGGTGATTGCTGTCTGTGCAGAGTAGTTGCTTGGTGAGTAGCTATTTCAGGCAACTGAGTGGTATAGTTTTTTGTAGTACATAACTCTTTGTGATAAAGCTACACTTTGTTTATTACTTATTTTAGTGCTAGTTGTTGTTGGCAATCCATTTGTTGTTAGGATCATGGCTAGCCGCAAAGTGACCGCTCAGCAGGTTGTTCGCATGCTCTTTGAGTCGTCTTCAGACCATGATTACGACACTGACTCTGCATCTGAGGCAGAGGAGGAAGCAGGAGATTCTGGAAGTGAGTTTTCTGTCCAAGAGTATTCTTCTGATGAGGAAGCTACTCTCAGTGCAGATGAAGCGCCTGTGTTAGAGGAGGACATTGATGTGCCAAGAGTGCAGCAGCCTGGGGCTGCAGGGTTTCCCATTGGAAGACCTGACACCTGGATTGCCCCAAACATGGAGCAGCCACAGTTACCTGCATTTACTGGTCTCCCAGGGTAGAGTTAATACAGAAAACTTTCTGCCTGTCCATTTCTTTCACTTGTTTATGGACGATGTATTTTTGGAAGAGATTGTGGAGCAGACAAATGTGTATGCAGAGCAATATTTGCGGGACAACGCTGCCAGACTTAAGCCTCAGTCTAGAGCTACTCATTGGGTTCCCACATATCTGGAAGAGATGAAAAGGTTTTTAGGTTTGTCTTTTTTGATGGGGTTGATCAGGAAGCCGTCACTGGCTTCTTATTGGTCTACTAGTCCCTTGATGGCAACTGCTATATTTCCTGCAACTATGACACGTAATCGGTATTTGCTTCTTCTTCGTATGCTGCATTTTGTAGACAATGCTTTAGCCTTGCCACGAGATCACCCTGATTGTGAAAGCCTTTTTAAGATTAGGCCTGTCCTTGATCATTTTGTGGATCGGTTTTCAGAGGTCTATGTTCCAGGCAAAGAGATAAGTGTGGACAAGTTTTTGGTCCTTTTCAAGGGGCGTTTAGTTTTTAAGCAGTACATACCTAGTAAGAGGGCACGGTATGGGATTAAATTGTATCTGCTGTCAGAAAGCAGTACAGGATATGTGTATAATTTCCGGGTCTACACTGGTAGGGATTCCAGTATTGACCCTCCTGGTTGTCCGGCCACTTTTGGAGTTACCGAAAAAATTGTGTGGGAACTTGCTAGACGGCTGTTTAACAAAGGTCACCATTTGTACGTAGATAATTTCTACACTGGAGTGCAGTTGTTCAAGGAGTTGTTTAGGGTGGACACTGTTGCTTGTGGCACAATCCGTTCTAACCGGAAAGGCTATCCAAGGGAGCTTGTCTGTAAAAAACTTGAGAGGGGACAGTGCAGTGCCTTGCGGAATAATGAGCTGCTAGCTCTGAAATTTTCAGACAGGAGGGATGTGTACATGCTATCGACCATCCATGATGAGAGTACTTCCCCTGTGGCTGTTTGGGGTCAGGTTGCGGAAGTGCGCAAACCTGCGTGCATTTTGGACTACAATAGGCGCATGGGTGGTGTTGATAGAGTAGATCAGAGGTTAGAACCTTACACTGCTCTTCGTAAGTCATATGTGTGGTATAAAAAGTTGGCCCTACATTTATTTCATTTGGCAACTTTTAATGCCTTTATTGTATACAAGGATTGTTCACCCGAGTCAAGGATGACAGTTGTTAAATTTCAGGAGTCGGTGATAGAAAGCCTTATTGTGGTGGAACCGGCAAGAGTTGCTAGAGTAGAAGTGGTGGAGGATGTGGCTAGATTGAAAGATCGGCACTTTCCAGATCACATTCCTCCCATTCCCAAAAAAGACATGCCCACAAAGAAATGTAGAGTATGTGCCCGGAGATCAATCCGGAGGGAGAGCCGGATGTACTGCCCCGAATGCCCTTCAAAGCCTGGGCTGTGTGTGCCCAGCTGTTTTAGAAGTTACCACACAAGGAAAAACTTTTGGGAAATACCGTGAGCGTAAGCTGTCTATTTTATATTTTCATATGTTTCACGGTTGGCATCTGTCGTGTATTTAGTTAGAGCTTTTGTGTTTGTAGTTATGTGCTTATTTTATAATTAGTATTTTCTTTGTTGTTTATAAATAAAAAAAAGTGATTGCGGTGTGCGTGGGGTGGCGCTTGGCTGGCGGTGTGCGTGGGGTGGTGCTTGGCTGGCGGTGTGCGTGGGGTGGCGCTTGGCTGGCGGTGTGCGTGGGGTGGCGCTTGGCTGGCGGTGTGCTTGGGGTGGCGCTTGGCTGGCGGTGTGCGTGGGGTGGCGCTTGGCTGGCGGTGCCAGCCAAACGGCAGTCCACACTCCCATCAGCTGGTGTGATTCTTGTATCAGGCATGTGGGCGTATGTAAGTGATGGGCCCTTGAGTGGCACGGTCTGTCGATGTGAGTGTTGTAATGTGCTGGGCCCGTGGCTGGCGGTGTGAATGGTCTTGTGCGTGTCATGTATGAAAGGTGTGTGAATGGACTGTAAAGCGGTTGGTGCCTTGTCGCGGCTTTACAGCTCACGAGCTGTGAGTCATTGGTTCACTTTTTTGCCTTTCAGTTATTAGCAGTGCATTTCATTTTTGTGAAATCTCTTGTTAATAAAATTTGATCCACTGAACCATCACTCACCCTCGTGCCAAATCCAACCAGTATGTGTTGTAAAAAATGACAAAACCTGCTCCGCTGTAATCAGGCGTCGCAGCACACCTGTGACACGCTAGGTGCCTCGGGTGGGACCCCGATGATGAAGCATGCCACCAACTTGGTTGGTGGGTGAGGGGTCTTCTTCACATAACCTAAGTGTGTTTCTTTTCACAATTTTAGTGTTTGGCACATCACGGACGTATGTGCACACATCAAAGTGATATATTCCCAAAATACCTGTGTTTGGGGGGGAGGGCCCACCTATGTTTTTGGTCCTGGGTGCGGCCGTCATGTAGGGAAACCTACAAAACCCAGAAACTTTTTAAAACTAGGCACCCCAAGGAGTCCAGGGAGGTGTGGCTTGCGTGGCTCCCCCAACATTTTCTTACCAGACTCCTCTGTAAACCTCAAAATTTGCATAAAAAAGCATATTTTCCTGATTTTTCTTAGTAGGATCACCGCTCCAGCACAAAATTCCTACTCCCGAGTTTTCCCCCCAGTCTCCCAAGTAAAATGACACCTCACTTATGTGGTCCCCAAAGCAGAGTCCGTCTAAAGATGTATAAAAAAAAATGCCCTTATAAACTTGCTGTGCTATCCCTTCTATCCCTTCAGATTTTGAGCCTTATTCTGTTGCAGGCACCTGGCCCACCCACACAAGTGAGGTATCATTTTTATCGGGAGACTTGGAGGAACGCTGGGTGGAAGGAAATGTGTGGCTCCTCTCAGATTCCAGAACTTTCTGCCACAAAAATGTGAGGAACATGTGTTTTTTTAGCCACATTTTGAGGTTTGCAAAGGATTCTGGGTAACAGAACCTGGTCCGAGCCCCGCAAGTCACCCCATCTTGGATTCCCCTAGGTCTCTAGTTTTCAGAAATGCACAGGTTTGGTAGGTTTCCCTAGGTGCCGGCTGAGCTACAGGCCAAAATCCACAGGTAGGCCCTGTTTTCTTTCAAAAAATGGGTTGTGTCCACGTTGCATTTTGGGGCGTTTCCTGTTGCGGGCGCTAGGCCTACCCACGCAAGTGAGGTATCATTTTTATCGGGAGACTTGGGGGAACGCTGGGTGGAAGGAAATTTGTGGCTCCTCTCAGATTCCAGAACTTTCTGCCACAGAAATGTGAGGAACATGTGTTTTTTTTGCCAAATTTTGAGGTTTGCAAAGGATTCTGGGTAACAGAACCTGGTCCGAGCCCCGCAAGTCACCCCATGTTGAATTCCCCTAGGTCTTTAGTTTTCAGAAATGCACAGGTTTGGTAGGTTTCCCTAGGTGCCGGCTGAGCTAGAGGCCAAAATCTACAGGTAGGCACTTCGCAAAAAACACCTCTGTTTTCTCCCAAAATTTTGGATGTGTCCACGTTGCGCTTTGAGGTGTTTCCTGTCGCCGGCGCTAGGACTACTCATGCAAGTGAGGTATCATTTTTATCGGGAGACTTGAGGGAACGCTGGGTGGAAGGAAATTTGTAGCTCCTCTCAGATTCCAGAACTTTCTGCCACAGAAATGTGAGGAACATGTGTTTTTTTAGCCAAATTTTGAGGTTTGCAAAAGGATTCTGGGTAACAGAACCTGGTCCGAGCCCTGCAAGTCACCCCTCCTTGGATTCCCCTAGGTCTCTAGTTTTCAGAAATGCACAGGTTTGGTAGGTTTCCCTAGGTGCCGGCTGCGCTAGAGGCCAAAATCTACAGTTAGGCACTTCGCAAAAAACACCTCTGTTTTCTTCCAAAATTTAGGATGTGTCCACGTTGCTCTTTGGGGTGTTTTCTGTCGCCGGCGCTAGGCCTACCCACGCAAGTGAGGTATCATTTTTATCGGGAGACTTGGGGGAACGCTGGGTGGAAGGAAATTTGTGGCTCCTCTCAGATTCCAGAACTTTCTGCCACAGAAATGTGAGGAACGTGTTTTTTTAGCCAAATTTTGAGGTTTGCAAAGGATTCTGGATAACAGAACCTGGTCCGAGCCCCGCAAGTCACCCCTCCTTGGATTCCCCTAGGTCTCTAGTTTTCAGAAATGCACAGGTTTGGTAGGTTTCCCTAGGTGCCGGCTGAGCTAGAGGCCAAAATCTACAGGTAGGCACTTCGCAAAAAACACCTCTGTTTTCTTCCAAAATTTTGGATGTGTCCACGTTGCGCTTTGGGGTGTTTCCTGTCGCCGGCGCTAGGCCTACCCATGCAAGTGAGGTATCATTTTTATCGGGAGACTTGGGGGAACGCTGGGTGGAAGGAAATTTGTGGCTCCTCTCAGATTCCAGAACTTTCTGCCACACAAATGTGAGGAACATGTGTTTTTTTAGCCAAATTTTGAGGTTTGCAAAGGATTCTGGGTAACAGAACCTGGTCCGAGCCCCGCAAGTCACCCCTCCTTGGATTCCCCTAGGTCTCTAGTTTTCAGAAATGCACAGGTTTGATAGGTTTCCCTAGGTGCCGGCTGAGCTAGAGGCCAAAATCTGCAGGTAGGCACTTTGCAAAAAACACCTCTGTTTTCTTCCAAAATTTTGGATGTGTCCACGTTGCGCTTTGGGGTGTTTCCTGTCGCCGGCGCTAGGCCTACCCACGCAAGTGAGGTATCATTTTTATCGGGAGACTTGGGGGAACGCTGGGTGGAAGGAAATTGGTGGCTCCTCTCAGATTCCAGAACTTTCTGCCACACAAATGTGAGGAACATGTGTTTTTTTAGCCAAAGTTTGAGGTTTGCAAAGGATTCTGGGTAACAGAACCTGGTCCGAGCCCCGCAAATCACCCCATCTTGGATTCCCCTAGGTCTCTAGTTTTCAGAAATGCACAGGTTTGGTAGGTTTCCCTAGGTGCCGGCTGAGCTAGAGGCCAAAATCTACAGGTAGGTACTTTGCAAAAAACACCTCTGTTTTCTTCCAAAATTTTGGACGTGTCCACGTTGCGCTTTGGGGTGTTTCCTGTCACGGGCGCTAGGCCTAACCACGCAAGTGAGGTATCATTTTTATCGGGAGACTTGGGGGAACGCTGGGTGGAATGAAATTTGTGGCTCCTCCCATATTCCAGAACTTTCTGCCACAGAAATGTGAGGAACATGTCTTTTTTTAGCCAAATTTTGAGGTTTGCAAAGGATTCTGGGTAACTGAACCTGGTCCGAGCCCCGCAAGTCACCCCTCCTTGTATTCCCCTAGGTCTCTAGTTTTCAGAAATGCACAGGTTTGGTAGGTTTCCCTAGGTGCCGGCTGAGCTAGAGGCCAAAATTTACAGGTAGGCACTTCGCAAAAAACACCTCTGGTTTCTTCCAAACTTTTGGATGTGTCCACGTTGCGCTTTGGGGTGTTTCCTGTCGCCGGCGCTAGGCCTACCCACGCAAGTGAGGTATCATTTTTATCGGGAGACTTGGGGGAACGCTGGGTGGCAGGATATTTGTGGCTCCTCTCAGATTCCAGAACTTTCTGCCACACAAATGTGAGGAACATGTGTTTTTTTAGCCAAATTTTGAGGTTTGCAAAGGATTCTGGGTAACAGAACCTGGTCCGAGCCCCGCAAGTCACCCCATCTTGGATTTCCCTAGGTCTCTAGTTTTCAGAAATGCACAGGTTTGGTAGGTTTCCCTAGGTGCCGGCTGAGTTAGAGGCCAAAATCTATAGGTAGGCACTTCGCAAAAAACACCTCTGTTTTCTTCCAAAATTTAGGATGTGTCCACGTTGCGCTTTGGGGTGTTTCCTGTCGCCGGCGCTAGGCCTACCCACGCAAGTGAGGTATCATTTTTATCGGGAGACTTGGGGGAACGCTGGGTGGAAGGAAATTTGTGGCTCCTCTCAGATTCCAGAACTTTCTGCCACAGAAATGTGAGGAACATGTGTTTTTTTAGCCAAATTTTGAGGTTTGCAAAGGATTCTGGGTAACAGAACCTGGTCCGTGCCCCGCAAGTCACCCCTCCTTGGATTCCCCTAGGTCTCTAGTTTTCAGAAATGCACAGGTTTGGTAGGTTTCCCTAGGTGCCGGCTGAGCTAGAGGCCAACATCTACAGGTAGGCACTTAGCAAAAAACACCTCTGGTTTCTTCCAAAATTTTGGATGTGTCCACGTTGCGCTTTGGGGTGTTTCCTGTCGCGGGCGCTAGGCCTACCCACACAAGGGAGGTATCATTTTTATCGGGAGACTTGGGGGAACGCTGGGTGGAAGAAAATTTGTGGCTCCTCTCAGATTCCAGAACTTTCTGCCACAGAAATGTGAGGAACATGTGTTTTTTTAGCCAAATTGTGAGGTTTGCAAAGGATTCTGGGTAACAGAACCTGGTCCGAGCCCCGCAAGTCACCCCATCTTGGATTCCCCTAGGTCTCTAGTTTTCAGAAATGCACAGGTTTGGTAAGTTTCCCTAGGTGCCGGCTGAGCTAGAGGCCAAAATCTAAAGGTAGGCACTTCGCAAAAAACACCTCTGTTTTCTTCCAAAATTTTGGATGTGTCCACGTTGCGCTTTGGGGTGTTTTCTGTCGCGGGCGCTAGGCCTACCCACACAAGTGAGGTATCATTTTTATCGGGAGACTTGGGGGAACGCTGGGTGGAAGAAAATTTGTGGCTCCTCTCAGATTCCAGAACTTTCTGCCACAGAAATGTGAGGAACATGTGTTTTTTAGCCAAATTTTGAGGTTTGCAAAGGATTCTGGGTAACAGAACCTGGTCCGAGCCCCGCAAGTCACCCCATCTTGGATTCCCCTAGGTCTCTAGTTTTCAGAAATGCACAGGTTTGGTAGGTTTCCCTAGGTGCCGGCTGAGTTAGAGGCCAAAATCTATAGGTAGGCACTTCGCAAAAAACACCTCTGTTTTCTTCCAAAATTTAGGATGTGTCCACGTTGCGCTTTGGGGTGTTTCCTGTCGCCGGCGCTAGGCCTACCCACGCAAGTGAGGTATCATTTTTATCGGGAGACTTGGGGGAACGCTGGGTGGAAGGAAATTTGTGGCTCCTCTCAGATTCCAGAACTTTCTGCCACAGAAATGTGAGGAACATGTGTTTTTTTAGCCAAATTTTGAGGTTTGCAAAGGATTCTGGGTAACAGAACCTGGTCCGTGCCCCGCAAGTCACCCCTCCTTGGATTCCCCTAGGTCTCTAGTTTTCAGAAATGCACAGGTTTGGTAGGTTTCCCTAGGTGCCGGCTGAGCTAGAGGCCAACATCTACAGGTAGGCACTTAGCAAAAAACACCTCTGGTTTCTTCCAAAATTTTGGATGTGTCCACGTTGCGCTTTGGGGTGTTTCCTGTCGCGGGCGCTAGGCCTACCCACACAAGGGAGGTATCATTTTTATCGGGAGACTTGGGGGAACGCTGGGTGGAAGAAAATTTGTGGCTCCTCTCAGATTCCAGAACTTTCTGCCACAGAAATGTGAGGAACATGTGTTTTTTTAGCCAAATTGTGAGGTTTGCAAAGGATTCTGGGTAACAGAACCTGGTCCGAGCCCCGCAAGTCACCCCATCTTGGATTCCCCTAGGTCTCTAGTTTTCAGAAATGCACAGGTTTGGTAAGTTTCCCTAGGTGCCGGCTGAGCTAGAGGCCAAAATCTAAAGGTAGGCACTTCGCAAAAAACACCTCTGTTTTCTTCCAAAATTTTGGATGTGTCCACGTTGCGCTTTGGGGTGTTTCCTGTCGCGGGCGCTAGGCCTACCCACACAAGTGAGGTATCATTTTTATCGGGAGACTTGGGGGAACGCTGGGTGGAAGGAAATTTGTGGCTCCTCTCAGATTCCAGAACTTTCTGCCACAGAAATGTGAGGAACATGTGTTTTTTTAGCCAAATTTTGAGGTTTGCAAAGGATTCTGGGTAACAGAACCTGGTCCGAGTCCTGCAAGTCACCCCTCCTTGTATTCCCCTAGGTCTCTAGTTTTCAGAAATGCACAGGTTTGGTAGGTTTCCCTAGGTGCAGGCTGAGCTAGAGGCCAAAATCTACAGGTAGGCACTTCGCAAAAAACACCTCTGGTTTCTTAAAAAATTTTGGATGTGTCCACATTGCGCTTTGGGGTGTTACCTGTCGCCGGCGCTAGGCCTACCCACGCAAGTAAGGTATCATTTTTATCGGGAGACTTTGGGGAACGCTGGGTGGAAGGATATTTGTGGCTCCTCTCAGATTCCAGAACTTTCTGCCACACAAATGTGAGGAACATGTGTTTTTTTAGCCAAATTTTGAGGTTTGCAAAGGATTCTGGGTAACAGAACCTGGTCCGAGCCCCGCAAGTCACCCCATCTTGGATTCCCCTAGGTCTCTAGTTTTCAGAAATGCACAGGTTTGGTAGGTTTCCCTAGGTGCCGGCTGAGCTAGAGGCCAAAATCTACAGGTAGGCACTTCGCAAAAAACACCTCTGTTTTCTTCCAAAATTTAGGATGTGTCCACGTTGCGCTTTGGGGTGTTTCCTGTCGCCGGCGCTAGGCCTACCCACGCAAGTGAGGTATCATTTTTATCGGGAGACTTGGGGGAACGCTGGGTGGAAGGAAATTTGTGGCTCCTCTCAGATTCCAGAACTTTCTGCCACAGAAATGTGAGGAATATGTGTTTTTTTAGCCAAATTTTGAGGTTTGCAAAGGATTCTGGGTAACAGAACCTGGTCCGTGCCCCGCAAGTCACCCCTCCTTGGATTCCCCTAAGTCTCTAGTTTTCAGAAATGCACAGGTTTGGTAGGTTTCCCTAGGTGCAGGCTGAGCTAGAGGCCAAAATCTACAGGTAGGCACTTCGCAAAAAACACCTCTGTTTTCTTCCAAAATTTTGGATGTGTCCACGTTGCGCTTTGGGGTGTTTCCTGTCGCCGGCGCTAGGCCTACCCACGCAAGTGAGGTATCATTTTTATCGGGAGACTTGGGGGAACGCTGGGTGGAAGGAAATTTGTGCCTCCTCTCAGATTCCAGAACTTTCTGCCACAGAAATGTGAGGAACATGTGTTTTTTTAGCCAAATTTTGAGGTTTGCAAAGGATTCTGGGTAACAGAACCTGGTCCGAGCCCCGCAAGTCACCCCTCCTTGGATTCCCCTAGGTCTCTAGTTTTCAGAAATGCACAGGTTTGGTAGGTTTCCCTAGGTGCCGGCTGAGCTAGAGGCCAAAATCTACAGGTAGGCACTTCGCAAAAAACACCTCTGCTTTCTTCCAAAATTTTGGATTTGTCCACGTTGCGCTTTGGGGTGTTTCCTGTCGCGGGCGCTAGGCCTACCCACACAAGTGAGGTATCATTTTTATCGGGAGACTTGGGGGAACGCTGGGTGGAAGGAAATTTGTGCCTCCTCTCAGATTCCAGAACTTTCTGCCACACAAATGTGAGGAACATGTGTTTTTTTAGCCAAATTTTGAGGTTTGCAAAGGATTCTGGGTAACAGAACCTGGTCCGAGCCCCGCAAGTCACCCCATCTTGGATTCCCGTAGGTCTCTAGTTTTCAGAAATGCACAGGTTTGGTAGGTTTCCCTTGGTGCCGGCTGAGCTAGAGGCCAAAATCTACAGGTAGGCACTTCGCAAAAAACACCTCTGGTTTCTTCCAAAATTTTGGATGTGTCCACGTTGCGCTTTGGGGTGTTTTCTGTCGCGGGCGCTAGGCCTACCCACACAAGTGAGGTATCATTTTTATCGGGAGACTTGGGGGAACGCTGGGTGGAAGAAAATTTGTGGCTCCTCTCAGATTCCAGAACTTTCTGCCACAGAAATGTGAGGAACATGTGTTTTTTAGCCAAATTTTGAGGTTTGCAAAGGATTCTGGGTAACAGAACCTGGTCCGAGCCCCGCAAGTCACCCCATCTTGGATTCCCCTAGGTCTCTAGTTTTCAGAAATGCACAGGTTTGGTAGGTTTCCCTTGGTGCCGGCTGAGCTAGAGGCCAAAATCTACAGGTAGGCACTTCGCAAAAAACACCTCTGTTTTCTTCCAAAATTTTTGATGTGTCCACGTTGCGCTTTGGGGTGTTTCCTGTCGCGGGCGCTAGGTCTACCCACACAAGTGAGGTATAATTTTTATCGGGAGACTTGGGGGAACGCTGGGTGTTGGAAATTTGTGGCTCCTCTCAGATTCCAGAACTTTCTGCCACAGAAATGTGAGGAACATGTGTTTTTTTTGCCAAATTTTGAGGTTTGCAAAGGATTCTGGGTAACAGAACCTGGTCCGAGCCCCGCAAGTCACCCCTCCTTGGATTCCCCTAGGTCTCTAGTTTTCAGAAATGCACAGGTTTGGTATGTTTCCCTAGGTGCCGGCTGAGCTAGAGGCCAAAATCTGCAGGTAGGCACTTCGCAAAAAACACCTCTGTTTTCTTTAAAAAAAATGGGATGTGTCCACATTGCGTTTTGGGGCGTTTCCTGTCGCGGGCGCTAGGCCTAGCAACGCAAGTGAAGTATCTTTTTTATCGGGAGACTTGGGGGAACATAGATTAGCAAAACAAGTGCTATTGCCCCTTGTCTTTCTCTACATTTTTTCCTTCCAAATATAGGTGAGTGTGTAAAAAAGACATCTATTTGAGAAATTCCCTATAATTCACATGCTAGTATGGTCACCCCGGAATTCAGAGATGTGCAAATAACCACTGCTCCTCAGCACCTTATCTTGTGCCCTTTTTCGAAATGCAAAGGTTTTCTTGATAGCAATTTTTTACTCTTTATATTTCAGCAAATGAATTGCTGTATACCCGGAAAAGAATGAAAACGCACTGCAGGGTGCAGCTCATTTATTGGCTCTGGGTTCCTCGGGTTCTTGATGAACCTACAAGCCCTATATATCTCCGCAACTAGAGGAGTCCAGCAGACGTAACGGTATATTGCTTTCCATAATCTGATATTGCAGGGAAAAGTTACAGAGTAAAACGTAGAGAAAAATTGATGGTTTTTTCACCTCACTTTCAATATCTTTCTTTTTCAGCTGTTATTTTCTGTAGAAAACAACCCTTGTAGGATCTACACAAATGACCCCTTGCTGAATTCAGAATGTTGTCTACTTTTCAGAAATGGTTAGGTTTCTGGGATCCAGCATTGGTTTCATGCCCATTCCTGTCACTGACTGGAAGGAGGCTGAAAGCACAAAAAATTGCAAAAATGGGGTATGCCCCAGTAAAATGCCAAAACTGTGTTGAAAACTTGGGTTTTCTGATTCAAGTCTGCCTGTTCCTGAAAGCTAGGAAGCTGCTGAGTTTAGCACTGCAAACCCTTTGTTGATGCCATTTTCAGGGGGAAATCCACAAGCCTTCTTCTGCAGCCACTTTTTCCATTTTTTTTAAAAAAAACAAAATTTTCACTGTATTTTGGCCAATTTATTGGCCTCCTTCAAGGGAACACACAAAGTCTGGGTACCTCTAGAATCCCTAGGATGTTGGAAAAAAAGGACGCAAATTTGGCTTGGTTAGCTTATGTGGACAAAAAGTTATGAGGGCCTAAGCGCGAACTGCCCCAAATAGGCAAAAAAAGGCCTGGCACAGGAGGGGGAAAAGGCCTGGCAGCGAAGGGGTTAAGTAAACCCTTAAGAAACCTAACTACAATAGGTGATTTAAATAATGAGGGCTGATCCGGGAGGCAAAGAAAGGCTGACAGTGCAGCTAAATAACCCTTAATTGTAGCCACTGCACAACCCTTCTTTGCTAAGTCCAAAGCAAATAATAAAATATTAGAAAGGTGGGCCTTCAAAGAGTCAATTTGCTTTTCTCCACACCAAGGGCCATATGTAAGAACACATTTTCCCATAGACACAGAATGGGTAAAACCCTTTGCTACATCTGGCCCCAAGCCACGAATTTTGCACACCTACAGGCATAAATGGTCTTAGTGGAGTGTCGCCTGGCCGATGAAATAACATCCACTACATCTGGTGCGAGAGAAAAGGAACTCAGGTTGCCCCGTTCAATCTCCAGGCATAAAGGTGCAGGCTCTGGAGGTGGGGGTCTATCACCGGCGTACCCCACATCCGAAAAATTTGCAGGACCAGATACGGATGGAGACTCCAAACGTGATCGGCCGCAAGGAGCCGACTGAGAGAGTCCGCATGTTGAGCAGCACAGCCAAATGATTTGCTATTAAGAAGATCCGATGATCCTGAAGCCAGGACCAGAGACAGAGCTTCTCTGGAGAGAAGATACAACCCTACTCCTCCCTGCTTGTTTATATACCACATCGCGGTAGTGTTGTCAGTCAGGACCTGAACAGACTGACCATGAAGGGACGGGAGGAAGGCCTTGGGAGCCAAGTGTATCGCCCGCAATTCCAACAGATGGATATGAAAAGTTTGTTCCACTGGAGACCAACGACTTTGATCTCCAGGTCCCCCAGATGAGCTCCTCTCCCTAGAGTGGAAGCATCGGTCATAACCGTAGCCACCGGCGGCGGCAGTGAAAACGGCCTTCCTTGCGAAAGGTTGCCGTCCACAGCCCACCATTATAAATCCACTGCAGCATCTCTGGAGATCGTTATCA
Source organism: Pleurodeles waltl (assembly GCF_031143425.1). NCBI lineage: Eukaryota > Metazoa > Chordata > Amphibia > Caudata > Salamandridae > Pleurodeles > Pleurodeles waltl. The sequence goes on along the minus strand of NC_090446.1, from coordinate 1,176,489,383 downwards.
ACTCCTCGAGATCCCCTTTGGGTTGAAAGCACTGCCTGTGGAGGCACCATTGGAGAGCCCTTATGTGCCAACGTGCATGAGTGACCAACAGAATGCAAGAAGCGAACAGACCGAGCAAGCGTAAGACCTTGAGGACAGGAACAACCGCTCCATTTTGAAACATTGGAATCAACGCATGAATATCCTGGAGCCACTGAAGCGGAGGATAGGCCTGATTAAATGTTGTGTCCAGCACTGCCTCTATGAACAGGAGGCTTTGAGATGTTTCCAGGTGAGATTTGGGTACATTGATAAAAAAAAACAGACTGAACGACAGCTGAGTTGTCATCCGCAAGTGACACAACACAAGCTCCGGAGACTTGACTTTGATCAACCAATTGTCCAGGTAAGGGAATACTGATATCCCTTCCCTTCTGAGACTTGCTGCCACCACTACCATCACCTTTGCAAAGGCTCGAGGTGCTGAAGTAAGACCAAACGGGAAGACCGCAAACTGGTAGTGTTGCGACCCCACCACAAACCGGAGATACTTCCTGTGCGACTTGAGTATAGGGATATGAAAGTACGCATCCTGCAAGTCAACAGACACCATCCAATCCTCTTTGTTCAACACCAGAAGTACCTGCGCTAGAGTCAGCATCTTGAATTTCTCCTGTTTGAGGAACCAATTCAAAATCCTCAGGTATAGGATTGGTCTCAAATGGCCATCCTTTTTGGGGATCAGGAAATATCTTGAATTACAACCCTGACCTACGCCGACGACACCCAACTCATCCTCTCCCTCACCAAGGACCCACACACCGCCAAAACCAACCTCCACGAGGGACTGAAAGCCATCCCCGACTGGATGAGAGGCAGCCGGCTAAAACTGAACTCGGACAAAACAGAGGTTCTCATCCTTGGGCCCACCCCCTCCGCCTGGGACGACTCATGGTGGCCGACCTCGCTGGGCTCCCCCCCGACACCCACCGACAGCGCACAAAACCTCGGCTTCATCCTCGACTTGTCCCTCTCCATGTCAAAACTGGTCAACGCCGTCTCCTTCTCCTGCTACAACACCCTCTGCATGCTTCGCAGAGTCTACAAATGGATCCCAACCGAAACAAGAAAAACAGTAACCCAGGCCCTCGTCAGCAGCAGACTCGACTACGGCAACGTCCTCTACGCCGGCATCCCATCCAAACACCCACAACGCCTCCAACGCATCCAAACCCCCTTCGCCAGACTCATCCTCAACATCCCTCGCTACAGCCACATCACCCCCCACCTACAAGACCTTCACTGGCTCCCCGTCGACAAGAGGATCACCTTCAAGCTCCTCACCCACGCTTAAAAAGCACTCCACAACACCGGACTGAACAGCAGACTCAGCTTCTACACCCCCACCCGGAATCTCCGCTCCTCCAACCTCGCCCTCGCCTCCATCCCCCACATCCGGCACAGTTCCTCCAGCGGCAGATCGCTCTCTTACCTCGCCGCCAAGACCTGGAACACCCTCCTGTTGGACCTGAGACGGACCGAGGACCTGCTTTCCTTCAGAAGACTCCTCAAGACCTGGCTCTTCGAGGAGTAGCAGCACCCCCCGGCACCTTGAAACCCTCACGAGAATGTAGCACGCTATACAAATAGATTGATTGATTGATTGATTGATTAACCCCTTTCCTGCTCTGGAACCAACTCCACCGCACCTTGGGGGAAGGAATTCCCTGGCACTGACAGTGCCTACCGCCATGGATTTGATGGCGGTTCCCAACCCCATGAAATCCATGGTGGTCAGGTGGGTCGTGATACCGCCGGCGGTCTTGTGATGTCCGCCGGGCTGGAGACCCAAGTCTCCAGCCCTTCAGTCGTCTCCGCCCTGACAGTCAGAACGGAGATGTGGCGGATGACCATGGCGGTAACCGCCATGGTCATAATACCATTTTTTTTACCGCCAGCCTGTTGGCGGTAAGACAGCCACTTCTCCGCCAACCGCCAGGGTCGTAATGAGGGCCATAATCTTCCCCCTACAGGAGAAGGATGGTTGACAAAGGGGAGAAAACTAGGGCTGCTTCCCTTGCTGTTGTCCTCCAGAGGAAGAGGATGACGTAGGGTGATGCTGGGTGGTCCCTCTCGTTCTAACTCTCCCCCGTCCTCAAAAGGCCCGATATGGGAGGCTGGTAGGCTGCTGGACTGAGGACTGGGGTCCCCCTCGATAAACTGCCCCACGTCCAAACCCCCTGAAAATATGAAAGGACCTAAAAGGGATAGCAGAGGAGGCTTGCAATCCTTAAGACTTCGCTGTGGTCCGGCTGTCCTTAAAGCGCTCTAGGGCAGAGTCCCCTTTATCTCCAAACAGTTTTTCCCCATCAAATGTCAAATCCAACAAAGTGGTCTGTACATCTGAAGAAAACCCAGAGGACATTAACCAAGCGTGCCTCTTATTAGCAATAGATGTACCCATTGCCCTGGCCACTGAGTCCGTAGAGTCCAGGCCAGACTGAATTATCTGCTTCGCCGCAGCCAGCGCATCAGACAGGAGTTCCCCAAAAGGCCTCTGTATATCTTGCAGGAGATCAGGAACCATGGCTTTCGCAGAGTCCATAAGGGTGTGGACATACCTTCCCAACACTCAGGTAGCGTTTGCAGCCTTGAGAAAGAAAAAGTCTTCTTTGCGGATTGCTCCATCCGCTTGGATTCCCTATCAGATGGAAGGACAAGGAAAGATCCAGGAGCAGACCTTGCAGAGCAGGAGGCCTGAGCCACCAAACTCTCTGGGGTAGGATGTCACGATCAAAACCCCAGATCGCCAGGCGCCACTCTATATCTTCTTGCCACAGCTCTATTAATCGCAGGAGATGAAACCGGCTTCCTTCACAGTTATAAAATGGGTTCCGTAATAGCCTCATTGAAAGGAAGCAAAGGGTCTGCAGAAGCCAAAGAAGGATGCAGCACTTCCGTTAATATGTTCGTTTTAACTTCTGCACCAGGCAATGAAAGTTCTAAAAAGTCTATTGCTTTCCTGATTACCGTGTGAAATGAAGCTGCCTCCTCCGTTAATTCCCCCGGTGAAGACAAGTCCCATTCCAGGGAATTATCCAGCCCACTGGCCGACTCCAAGCCCTGATACTCTCCCAAGGGCCCGACAATCTCGCCTTCCTCCAACTGCTTTTGATATTCCTCTTCTTCCAAGAGACGCAAGGCCTTCCTGCGTGACCTCAAACGAGCCTCCAACCTCGGCGTCGACAGGAAATTTGCTGATGTTGAAGACACTGGCACAGTTCAGCGGTGCTTGAGATGAAGGGCCCAGTTCAGCGGTGCTTGAGACGGCGGTGCCCTGTTCAACGGTGCTTGAGATGAAGGGCCCAGTTCAGCGGTGCTTGAGACGGCGGTGCCCTGTTCAGCGGTGCTTGAGATGAGTGTCCAGTGCAGCGGATCCGGCCATGGCATGGATGTCATTCGCCACCTGACATGTGGCTGGCGGGGCCTTCCTGCCCATCTCTCTGTTGGCTTGCGGGGCCCTCCTGGGCTGCAGTACGGGGCCTCTCGGTGTCCTCCTGCACACCTGGGATGGGGCTGGTGGGGCCCTCCTGGGCAGCTGGCCTGCTGCCGACTTGTCGGCCGTGCTGCCCTTCCCACCCTTCCCTGGTCGTCTGTGGCCCTCTTCCACCTTTGGCGGTGTGCCAGGTGGCACCCCACTGCCAGCCGGAGCCGGGGTAGGGATTTTGGTCCCTGTGTCTTTGGCCTCTCGTGCCGGGCACTGGTAATCTTTGGGTGCTTTTCCGGGGGTGGGCTGGCCGTGCCTTGGGGGTGGGGGACTCCACAATCCTTGGACAACAGCCTTGATAGGTCCTGGTTTTGTGGTGGCTGAGGTGCTGATTGCAGTCTTAGGAGATGGACGGGGTGAGGGAGTTGTTGGAAAGAGGTCAAGTTTGGAAAGGAAAATCAATTTAGAAAGAGAGGGACGGGTAGGTGTAGTGGGTATGGGAGTGGAGGAAGAGGATGTGGTTGTAGGAGTGTGAAGTCTGGTGTCTTTGGGTGCAGGTGCTTGCGCTGGAGGCTGTCGTGAGGTGGATGGCTGTTGGGTGGGTGGCTGCCTGCGTTTGTGTGGTTTGGAAGAGGGGATGACAGACACACTGGGAGAGGACACAGGGGACGTGTAAATGGTAGTGGGGGTGGTGACTGCACGTGTGCGGAGTGTTCTGGTGGGTGTGCTGCTGATGGACGTAGTGGCTGAAGATGTTGTGCATGTAAGTGTGAGTGGAAACGTCACAGGGAGGGAGGAGGGAGATGAGGAGGAGGGGGACACAGAGGTGGCAGTGGCTGTTGATGCTAATGCACACATGAACAGGAAGACCACAAAATAAGGGGGGGGAGAAAGAAAGACATGTTGAGTGCATGCATTGGCGACACAGAAGCCCCCTGCACTACGCCGCGCACTTGGGGTCCACTACTCAATCAGTGGGACATGGCCTACAAGCCTATGGACGACAACTGCACACATAGATGACACAGGGCCATGGATACCTGTACTTGCCACCCTACAGAGGTGGGGGGCGGGGGCACAGGGCCATGCCTTACGGAGGGGCCTAGCCTACAGAAATCACCCTGGCCTAGGGATACCCACAGCCCTCCTCCCCCACCCAGACACCTCCACTGCGCGCAGTCACCAGGATTTGAGTGTACTCACCCTCTTGTGTCTGCTGTGATGTCCTCACGCGCCCATCCAAATCGGGGTAGACCACCGCTAGGATCCAGGGGGGTCAAAGTACGACTGGCACCCCTCCTACGTTGGGAGGCCATCCCCAGCTGAGCCTCCGCCGTCTTCCTGCTCCAGCATCGGATGTCCTCCCACCTCTTCCGGCAGTGGGTGCCCTGTCTGTTGTGGACCCCCAGGGTCCGGACGTCCTTGGTGATGGCACGCCAAATTGCGACTTTCTGGTGGGCGCTGACCTATGTGACATGTACAGGGGGAGAAAAAAAATCATCACCTTCTTCATGCTCGATGTGAGTGGCCCCCCATCCCCACCCTTGCCATGTGGCACATGCTCTCATCTGTCGTTTGATGCATGCCTCAATCGCTTCCCTCCCCACCATCTTTCATCCACCCGACTCAACACAGGCATTGGCCACAAAGCATGGTCCCAGTGTACTTACCTTTTGGTCTGGAGGACCGTAGAGTAGCGCATACTGGGGGAGGACCCCGTCTACCAGTTTCTCCAACTCCTGAGCAGTAAAGGCAGGGGCCCTTTCCCCAGTCGCAGCAGCCATTGTCTCTTCCAGACCGAGGTCACAGCAGCACTTGCAGTGTAGGTCCTCTCCTGTGGAAGATCAGGTATCGAGTGATTAAGTAGATAGAAAATGGCGGTCACGCCCGCGGCAGTGCATACCGCGGCGGTGCTTACTGCGACCGCCGGCGCACATCGTCATTGGCTCGTGAAACCCATAGGGTTCAATGTTAACCAATGCGGCTTTGCGCCGCGGTCTTAGACCGCCTACCGCCACGGTGTGCCACGCCAGCGCATTGACCTCACATCCCATTGTCACACTTCACAGGTCAGGCAGCCGCCATTTCAAGGGCCCACATGGCTTACTTTTAACTGCGTCACACATACCAAGGCCTTGCCTCAACACTCATACAAACCATTCAATGCATAGTGAATCGTGTTGTGTGCAAGCTGTGGGAACGTACCTGTGGGTTGATTGACTCTGTGCTCGCTGTTGTCCTTCATAGGCACCGTCCGCTGGGACATGCGAGGAGATGGAGGAATCTTCCCGTGTACAGACCGCTGGTGGACCTGTCGACAATGGAGGAACGACATGTCATACTGACATACAGGCTTGACCGAGCCACTATACAGGAACTGTGTGCCCAGCTGGAGTCAGACCTGATGTCACCCATCCGCCAACCCACAGGGATCCCCCCTCTAGTGCAGGTGCTGTCAGTACTCCATTTCTTTGCAAGTGGGTCATTTCAAACAACAGTGGCCATATCATCAGGGATGTTCCAGCCCATGTTTTCCAAGGTGTTGTCCAGAGTATTGTCTGCCCTGCTCAAACACATGCGGAGCTACATCATTTTCCCTGAGGTGGGGGATTTGCCTACAGTGAAGGGTGATTTCTATGCCCTTGGACATATTCCCAACATCATTGGTGCCACTGATGGGACACATGTTGCTTTGGTCCCCCCCAGCAGGAGTGAACAGGTGTACAGGAACAGGAAGAGTTATCATTCCATGAATGTACAGATGGTATGTTTGGCCGACCAGTACATCTCCCATGTTAATGCCAAGTTCCCTGGGTCAGTGCATGACGCCTACATCCTGCGGAATAGCAGCATTCCGTATGTGATGGGTCAACTCCAGAGGCACCGTGTGTGGCTATTAGGGGACTCTGGTTACCCCAACCTGTCATGGCTATTGACCCCAGTGAGGAATCCCAGGACCAGGGCAGAGGAACGGTACAATGAGGCCCATGGGCGGACTAGGAGGGTGATCGAGCGAACCTTTGGCCTCCTGAAGGCCAGGTTCAGGTGCCTCCATATGACAGGTGGATCTCTAATGTACTCACCAAAGAAGGTGTGCCAGATCATCGTGGCCTGCTGTATGCTTCACAACCTGGCTTTGCGACGCCAGGTGCCTTTTCTGCAGGAGGATGGTCCAGATGGTGGTGTTGTAGCAGCTGTGGAGCCTGTGGAGAGTGAAGAGGAGGAAGGCGAAGAGGATGACATAGAGAACAGGAACACAGTAATAGAGCAGTATTTTCAATGACACACAGGTAAGAGTACACACCGGCATATTACATTTACTTAAAGACTTCTACCTCTCTACTGTCTGACTTTTTCCCCCAGTGTATGGTAACTGTATTGTGACTTTCCCTTCCGTTTTCAGAGATGTGGGCCCCACTGCGTGACATCTGCTTTGTTTCCCCATGGACTACAGCTGTGTGACAGCGGTTTGTTGGCATCACAATGTGAATGAACATTTTGGCACTGTCATGTCTAATACATTTGTTAAAATCACAGACAGACTCCAGATTGTTTATGTGCAATAAGTGTGTTTATTCAAGTGCTCTAAATTGGATGGGTGGTTGCAAATCGGTGAGGGGTGATGGTGGAGGATTGTCCATGGTAGAGTCCAGACTATCAGTATCACAGGTGCATTGTCCAAATGCCTGTGGAAAGTGGAGCAGGGGCAGTTTAAAGTTGGACAGGGTGACAAAGTGGGACAGTGGGATGACAATCGGGGCGGTATCCTTTGCTGGCGGGGGTCTTGACATCTTACTCTGTCTTCTTCCTGGATCTCAGGGCCCGCTTGCGGGGTGGTTCTCCTTCTGCAGGGGGTGGGGTTCTGGTGGCCTGTTGGTCTTGTGTCGGGGCCTCCTGTCCACTAGCGCCGGCGGAGGTGGTAGGCAGTTCTTGGTCCATGCTAGTGACAGGGGCCCTTTGAGGTGCCACAGTGTCCCGCAATGTGGTGACTACCTGATTCAGGGCCACTACGATGGTACCCATTGAGGAACTGATGTTTCTTTGTTCCTCCCTGAACCCCATATATTGTTGCTCCTGCAGAAGCTGGATCTCCTGAAACCTGTCCAGGACCGTCGCCATCGTCTCCTGGGAGTGGTGGTATGCTCCCATGATGGAGCAGAGGGCCTCGTGGAGAGTGGGTTCCCTTGGCCTGTCCCCCCCCTGTCGCACAGCAGCCCTCCCAGTTCCTCTGTTTCCCTGGGCCTCTGTCCCCTGGACCGTGTGTCCACTACCATTGCCCCCAGGTCCCTGTTGTTGTTGGGGTGGTGGGTTTGCCTGGGTTCCCTGTAGTGGTGGACACACCACTGATTGACGTGTCCTGGGGACAGAGGTATGGGCCCGCTGGGTGGGTGCTGTGCTGGTGTTCCCAGAGGGGGGAAGGTCTGCTGTGGCCTGTGGCTGTCTGAGGGGAACCGACTGTCCCGAAGTCCCCGATGGACTGGGCTGGTCATCTAGATCCAGGGAGACAGAGCTGCTGTCCTCACTGTGGGCCCCTTCTCGGGTGGAGTGGACATTTGTGGACCCTCCTGCGCGGTGACCTGGCGTTCGGGTCCTGCAGGGGTATAAAAGTATGGTTATTGCTTCTGTGTGTGCCAATGACATTCAATGGGTGGGTGCCCGTGTACCCCAGTGCTGGCATTCCTTTGTGGGGGCTGTTGTGACAGTGGTTTCGGGGGGTGATGGGGAATTGCAGTGGGCATGCTTTGGTGATGGGTGTCCATGCTTTGTGGTCGCATGCAGGGCTAGGTTTTGGGATGGGTGGGTTGTGATGGTGAGACATTTGCAAGGGGTAGGTGTGATGGGGGTGGGGGTGAGGGTGGGGGTATGATTTGGCATGCAGGTGGGGTGGGGGGGATGAAGTAGTGAAGATGAGACTTACCAGAGTCCATTCCTCCAGCTACTCCTGCGAGGCCCTCAGGATGCAGGATGTTCAAGACCTGCTCCTCCCATGTTGTAAATTGTGGGGGAGTAGGTGGGGGTCCGCCGCCAGTCCGCTGCACCGCAATGTTGTGCCTTGATACCATGGAACGCACCTTCCCCCATAGGTCATTCCACCGCTTACTGATGTCGTCCCTATTTCTTGGGTGCTGTCCCACAGCGTTGACCCTGTCGACTATTCTGCTCCATCTTCCTGGCAATGTTGGTGTGCTGCACTTGTGTCCCGAACAGATGGGGCTCTACTCGTACAATTTCCTCCACCATGACCCTGAGTTCATCATCTGAGAACCTGTGGTGTCTTTGAGGTGCCATGAGGTGGTGTGGGTGATGTGTAGGATGGATTTTGTGGTGCTAAGTGTGGTGATGTGTATTGTTGTGTTGTGTGAAGTGCGTGCTAATATTGCAGGGTGACAGTGAATTGGGCGTCTGGGTGCTCGGATGTCTTTTCTCAGTGCGTGTTCACGAATCTCTAGGAGTGGAAGTTTGTGGGTGATGTGGGTGTGTGTTTTATATTGTATTGGGTGTGTGGGAGTGGTGTGTGTATGTGTATCAGGTGTGTATTTCGAATGGTCCAATGTGGTAGTGTTTTGTACGAGTATGTGTATTTCGAGCGCAGCAGTGTGTACCGCCAATAGAATACCGCGGTTGAAAGACTGCCACGTGGATTCGTGTGTCGTGATAGTGTGGGCGTATTTCTGTTGGCGTGACGGTGGAGGTTTGGTCATCGCCAGTTTATCGCTGCCCTTTGGTGTGGCGGACTTTTGTGGATGTCGGGATTTTTGCGGTTTGCCTGTTGTGGGTCAGAATGACCGTGGCAGTTTACCGCGACCGCGGCGGTGTTATGGCGGTCTTCTGTCTGGCGGTAAGCGCCTTTTACCGCCGAGGTTGGAATGACCCCCTATGCCTCCTTCAGCATCATAGTGTAAGTGCAAATAATGAAATACTTCAGTGCCACATGGTACTTTAACACAGGTATTTCCTATTGGGGACCCATTTATTCCCTGCTGTCACATTCAGTGGTCGCTTCTGGTCAAAGTAGGCATGTACAAGTGAAAGTACATGTAACGGGCGAGGTGCCGATCCCGGGTCCGAAGCTCCCGTCGGGGAAGAAAACCGATACCCCCGGGGCACGGAAGAGGATTCCCCTATAATGACGTATGACGCTGAGGGCGTCATAAAGAGGAAAAGAGAAGACGGACGGAGAGAGAGGTCGGAGGAAAAGGAGGAGCCGAGAACGCGGAGAAGCCGAGGAGAGGAAACCACCATCACCCAGTAGCATGAGGAAGAGCGAGAAAACACCGTGGCAGGAGAGCAGAGTACGAAAGGAGAACCCGTCATCAACCAGGAGCTGGAGGGAGAGGAAGACACCGTCAGCAAAGTAATCGAGACGGAGGGAGAGACCCGGAAGTCTGGACGCCTCGAGGAAAAGGAGAACCAGTGGGCGACCCCCAACCCGACCGAAGAGAAATCAGGGGACCACCTACGTGCCGGCCGCGCCCCTGGAGGGACGTGGCCCTCCCAGGTACGACTATACCCTGCCTGGCAGACTCTGTCAGGTTGGCTCACAGGGAAAAGAGGGAGGTGGGGGGAGAAAGGGGAGGACGGGGAGGACTTTTTAAAAGAAGGGCATAACCCTGCCAAGAGAGGGGAAACCCGTTTACTTAACCCACGGACTGAGACACCTCCCGAGAAACCCTAGAAAGGAGAAAAGGGGTTTGTCTGGGACAAAAGGGGGAGAGAAGGCACAATAACTAAATAGAGAAACCCACCACAACCAGCACCGCCGCCACTATCTATTTCACAAACCCTACTAACCCCTATCTGATTCCTTACCTTACCCCTACTTCATTTCCACTTACCTGATTATTTTTATTTTTCTTTTCTTTTGGGGAATACAGGCGACCGGAGGACGGGAAACCAGACCGCCTCAAGACGGAGCCAAGACACCACCAGAGCCTGGAAAGGGAAAAGAAAAGGGCTTTGAGGAAATAGAAATTAGGGCTGATCTTGTGAAGAGGAACAAGAGAGGACTGGCCAAAATATAAATAAAACAGTTACTATTCCCTCAAATAGCAGTGCCTGTCGCATTCTTCCAATATCTTACATACGTCAGATAACGAACCCATTTACAGTGGTGTCAGAAGTGGGATATTGGAACAAGCGACAGGAGAATTCTAGAAAATGGAGGGTGCACCCACAATGGCCGATATGATGCAGCAACTGGCTGAGGGCCAACGCCATCTGCAAATTGTATGGGAGGAACAACAGAAGGCAGCCAAGGTGGAAAGGGAGGCTCTGCAAAATGCACTTAAAAGTCAGGCCACTATCATGGCCAACAATCAGTTGGTACATGACAACGCAATAAAAACTTTGACTGATACCATTGCCGCAACTAGGGTACATCCAAATGTACCGAGTTCCGTTTTGCAGAGATATCAGGAAGGCGAAGACCCCGACGCCTTCTTTACTAACTTTGAACGCGTTGCCCTTTCAGCCACCTGGCCGCAGGACAGATGGGGTCAATATATCGCTCCCTTGTTAACCGGGACACTACAAGCAGCATATCAAGCGGTTAACCCGGGAGGAACAACGCCCTATCCAGACATCAAGAAGAGTATCCTAGAAAGGGTCGGCTTTGATACAGAACATTATCGCGTTCGCTTCAGGAAGGCCAAGTGGGGCCCCGCTGAGAACCCTCGAGCCTTATATTTTCGGGTCAAAGACCTAGGTCTCAAATGGCTTGGACCCATAGGGACGAATAGGGAAGACGTTATCGAGGCCGTCCTCCTAGAACAATATTTAGATGCCCTACCCACCAATACTCGCCATTGGATCAAGAAACACCCAAACCCCGACACGAATACTACTATTGAGCTGGCCTGCGCTTTCCACCGCTCCCTCGAATTCAAAACACCACTCCCGCGGTTGTTACCTCAACCCGTTAGGCAAACCCCGGGACAACCCGCAGCCACGGGAAAAAGGTCAATAGAGGAACCGGGAAGAATACGAGGGATGGAAAAGCCATATGGGCAGCAGCCCCAATGTTTTAGTTGTGGGGAATGGGGACACATTGCCCGCTTCTGTCCGTTGAAGGCCGGAAAACCCGAACCCATGGAAATAGGGGTTACGAGAGGCCGGGTATTCTACACCGGGGGAAAAGAAACCCAATACAAAAAGATAGTGTCCATTAATGGAAGGGATACGTTAACGCTCATTGACTCCGGATGTAGCCAGTCCGTAATTCGAGCGGACCTAATTACTGAGCATAACCTTGACCCGGATTTCACGGTATCCATATGCTGCATTCATGGGGAAACCAGGGAATATCCCCTAATATGGACTACCCTTTTTTGGGAAGGAAAGGAGACCCCCATACGGCTGGGGGTAGTTGAAGGTTTGGTGGAAGAAGTCATCATAAGAACAGACTTTAAAGACTTTCCGATCCTCTTAGACAGCACACAGAGTAAGAATGACCTGGATGCCTGGTTGGGAAGTGCCCCTTTTTCTGAATTAACCTTACCCACCCCGGTGATCCGCTATAAACCCACTAAAAGAGAGAAACGAGAAGCCAGGAAGTCCTATGGAAGAGGAGATATGAACCACGATAGTCTTAATGCACAGGTACTCGCCCTCGTTGGTCTTCCGCCCTTCCGATGTAGTCAAAGAGACGATCCCAGTCTGATCCATGCCTGGAAAAGCGCCAAACCTCGAACCATAGATGATAAGGGTCCCTCCTTTATAATAGATAGAAATCTGCTATATCGGATCACCAGTAACGAGAGAGGGGAAAAGAAACAGTTATTGGTTCCCGAACCCTATAGGCAGCAGGTGTTGCATCTAGCCCATAATCAGCCGGGGGGTGGTCATTATGGGAGAGAGAAAACCGAGGAGTACCTATTAAGGAAGTTCTACTGGCCTGGGGTTTTTTCTCATATCAGAAAGTTCTGTCAACAATGCCCTAGATGTCAGTTGATCGATCCCGGACCCAAGAAAAAAGCCCCCCTACATCCTCTTCCCATTATTGACGTACCTTTCTCTAGAATAGGAATGGATCTAGTTGGGCCACTTCTACCGTCTTCCAAGGGATACCGATATATCCTAGTATTGGTCGACTACGCCTCTAGATATCCGGAAGCTATCCCCCTAAACAGTATTAGCACCAAAAGTGTCGCCAACGCCATGATAAGTTTCTTCTCACGAATAGGGTTTCCCCGAGAAATATTGACGGACCAAGGGACCCAGTTTATGTCCAACCTAATGGTTCAGATCCGTCAATTATTAGGGATAGGACAGCTAAGGACAGCGGTTTATCATCCCCAGACAGACGGATTAGTAGAGAGGTATAATCACACCCTGAAGACCCTCCTGAGAAAGACGATTTCCGAGTCAGGTAAAGATTGGGACAAGAAACTTTCCCTAGTGTTATATGCGGTCAGAACCCATGAACAAGCCTCTACAGGACATAGTCCATTCGAACTGCTGTTTGGGCGACAGCCTAGAACCCTATTGGACATGGCAGCTGAACTATGGGAGGAAGACGAAAACGGGGAAAAGCCTCTCCTAGAGTACACTAGCGAGTTAAAGTCTCGACTACAAACAATATGGGAAGATGTGAGAGGGCATATGGAAAAAGCCCAGGAGAAACAGAAGCGATACTATGATAGGAACACTCAAGTGCGATCTTTTGTAGAGGGAGACCGAGTATTAGTGCTTTTACCCAGTTCAGACAATAAACTCTTGGCAAAATGGCAAGGACCATATAAAGTAATAGCAGCAGTAACTCCTGTTACCTATAAGCTACAACTAGCAACTAATCCCAACCGATTTCAGATCTTTCATGTTAACTTACTAAAAAGATGGGAGGAATCACAGGTGGACCAAAATATAAACTGTTTAATTAATACAGTAAAAGAGCTAGAAATAGGATGGTGCCCCACGGACCCCCCCTCAAGGGGCGAGGTACCCCTCCGAAATGCGGAGTTAACAGTGCAACAGAACCAACAACTAAACCAACTCCTTAATAAGCAGCCCCACATATTTTCCCCGATTCCAGGTAAAACAGGTCTAATCCGCCACCAGATTATAACCCAACCGGGGAAAATAATCCGGTTACGTCCCTATCGCATTCCCGAAGCAAGGAAGGTCATAGTTGAAGAGGAGGTAAAAAAGATGTTAGACATGGGTATTATAGAGCCGTCCCAAAGCCCCTGGTGCTCCCCGGTGGTATTAGTGCCAAAACCGGACGGATCTATACGGTTCTGTATTGACTTTAGACAAGTCAATGCCGTGTCCCAATTTGATACGTATCCTCTTCCCAGGGTAGACGAACTTCTAGAACGGCTGGGTAAAGCTAAATACATGTCTACCCTGGACCTAACCAAGGGGTACTGGCAGATTCCTTTAGCTAAAGCAGATAAAGAAAAAACGGCGTTCTCCACCTCTTCCGGTCTATATCACTTTAAGGTACTTCCCTTTGGACTACATGGGGCCCCCGCCACTTTTCAGAGACTCATCGATACTATATTGCGACCACATACCAGATACGCAGCCGCCTATCTGGATGACATCGTTATTCATAGCGAAACCTGGGAAGACCATTTATCCCATTTAGAACTGATCATTAAAGCACTGGCGGCGGCCGGATTGACCGCCAATCCTTCCAAGAGCCGGCTGGCCTTCAATGAGATTCCCTACCTGGGGTATCATATTGGAAACGGGAATATTAGGCCACAAATGAGTAAAATTGAAGCCATTTTACGCATAAGCGCACCCAGTACAAAAAAAGAGATCCGTTCCTTCCTCGGACTAGTGGGATATTATCGTAGATTCATACCCCACTACTCTACAGTGGCCGCCCCTCTCACTGACCTTTTGAGGAAAGGTCAACCTAAGATCATCACAAGTTTAACTGTTCTACAGTCCCATAGCTATCGTACCTTACAACGATGTCTAACCACGCAACCGGTATTAAAATGTCCTGAATTCAGCCGTCCCTTCCACCTCCAAACAGACGCATCGGACGTAGGCCTGGGTGCAGTACTTTTCCAAAAAGATGAAAATGAGATAAGCCATCCAGTGGTCTTCATTAGTCGTAAGCTATTTCCACGGGAACAGAACTATCCCATAATAGAGCGTGAGTGCCTGGCCATTAAATGGGCTGTGGAAAGTCTTCAATATTACCTCCTAGGGAGGTCCTTCCTTTTATACACCGACCACGCACCTCTTACCTGGCTCTCGAGGTATAAAGATACCAACGTTTGCATTTTAAGATGGTTTATGGAGCTTCAACCTTTCTCCTTCCAGGTTTGTGGTCTCCCTGGGGACCTTATGGGGCAAGCGGACTATCTATCTCGATTTCCGGGACATGGGGGGCTCGAACAGCCCCATCCAAGGGAGGGGATGTGTAACGGGCGAGGTGCCGATCCCGGGTCCGAAGCTCCCGTCGGGGAAGAAAACCGATACCCCCGGGGCACGGAAGAGGATTCCCCTATAATGACGTATGACGCTGAGGGCGTCATAAAGAGGAAAAGAGAAGACGGACGGAGAGAGAGGTCGGAGGAAAAGGAGGAGCCGAGAACGCGGAGAAGCCGAGGAGAGGAAACCACCATCACCCAGGAGCCGGAGGAAGAGCGAGAAAACACCGTGGCAGGAGAGCAGAGTACGAAAGGAGAACCCGTCATCAACCAGGAGCTGGAGGGAGAGGAAGACACCGTCAGCAAAGTAATCGAGACGGAGGGAGAGACCCGGAAGTCTGGACGCCTCGAGGAAAAGGAGAACCAGTGGGCGACCCCCAACCCGACCGAAGAGAAATCGGGGGACCACCTACGTGCCGGCCGCGCCCCTGGAGGGACGTGGCCCTCCCAGGTACGACTATACCCTGCCTGGAAGACTCTGTCAGGTTGGCTCACAGGGAAAAGAGGGAGGTGGGGGGAGAAAGGGGAGGACGGGGAGGACTTTTTAAAAGAAGGGCATAACCCTGCCAAGAGAGGGGAAACCCGTTTACTTAACCCACGGACTGAGACACCTCCCGAGAAACCCTAGAAAGGAGAAAAGGGGTTTGTCTGGGACAAAAGGGGGAGAGAAGGCACAATAACTAAATAGAGAAACCCACCAAAACCAGCACCGCCGCCACTATCTATTTCACAAACCCTACTAACCCCTATCTGATTCCTTACCTTACCCCTACTTCATTTCCACTTACCTGATTATTTTTATTTTTATTTTCTTTTGGGGAATACGGGCGACCGGAGGACGGGAAACCAGACCGCCTCAAGACGGAGCCAAGACACCACCAGAGCCTGGAAAGGGAAAAGAAAAGGGCTTTGAGGAAATAGAAATTAGGGCTGATCTTGTGAAGAGGAACAAGAGAGGACTGGCCAAAATATAAATAAAACAGTTACTATTCCCTCAAATAGCAGTGCCTGTCGCATTCTTCCAATATCTTACATACGTCAGATAACGAACCCATTTACAGTACAATATCTGCGTTTAGGTGCAGTATGGCAGTCTTAAGCCCAATTAACAAGGCATATTTTGTACAATTGTAGGGCAGTTTTTCTTATGTCTGGCTTCATCTGCCTTTGTGGTTGGTCCCATAATTTGATCCCAGCTCCTGTGTATGTTTAAAGTGTTGGAAAAGCTGACTTACTTCAACACTGGATGTCAGCAGAAATGTTAATGCTTCAGGCCAAGTATCTGAAATTAATGCACCCCAAATTTGATAGCTGTTTATGTATGTAATACACATTTAAGTATTCACTCTTTCACAACCCTTAAGGCCAGACATAGCTTGGTAGTGCAGCAGCTAAAGCCCCTTCCTAGTCTTGCAATTTGAAAGAAAGTGGATAGCAATTATGAAAGTGGTTAAAATGCAGGCTGGGTCGTGTAGCCACTGGGTATAAAGCTAATGGAGGGGGCACTTCACGTCACTTTTAAGTTTAAATAAATAAATAAATAATGTTAGCAGTACTTATTTTACACCAGCCTGATAACAGGTTACTGATAAAAATGAGTTTATACTAATATTTTCACAGGGCCCAGCTACAAACAGCTATTCTTTGAAGTCCAATAGCCAGGCACATACAATGCCC
Organism: Pleurodeles waltl; assembly: GCF_031143425.1. Lineage (NCBI taxonomy): Eukaryota > Metazoa > Chordata > Amphibia > Caudata > Salamandridae > Pleurodeles > Pleurodeles waltl. The sequence goes on along the minus strand of NC_090446.1, from coordinate 1,176,472,850 downwards.
TTATTTGGACTCATAGACAAGTGCATATTCAGTGCAGTCAAACAGCAAGGCCTTTATGTCAAGCTAAGACAGGGGACAAATGGTGAGTAAATAGTGGGGAGTATTTCATTGAGAAGGACATTTTTGTTAGTTGAGAAAAAAGATAGGAATCACATGTTTGACAGGGATGAAGTCCAGTCACCAGCATCCCTGATGCCCATAGGCGCCCTTAAGAAACAACACTCCATGAGGACTGATTTCCAGGGTCCACTAGGATCAGCATCTGACAAAGTGGAGAGGCAGCAAGAGAGAGAGAGTGACCAAAATTGCAGAACACCCAACCCAGTGTTTTAAGATGAAGGTATCAGACACGCTAAAAGAGAATACCATGTTTCCACTGAAGGTAGGAGGCAAAGAGATCAATTTGCTAATTTTAATATCAGCAGTGAGGAACAAAGTCTAGTGACTACTGTGGCTGTAAATTGGATACTGATTAATAAATAGTTAACTTGCCCCCTACCAATATCTTTTGATTATAAAATGACTCATCCGTTTCTTTTGTCACCAGATGTGCCCACCAATTTTCTGGGGAGATACGCTTCTGAAAAATGTTGCAAAATTACATTTTTCACTAAACGGGATCAACTAACAAGTACCAGAGGACAGGTTAGAATGGGCTTATAGAACGCTAACTGCATATGTGGCATTGAGCTAGGACAACATGAAGAGAGATTATTTCAAATGTCAGCTACAGAACAGCACATGTCTATAGCTGTAGCGCCAGGTTTCTACTATGAAGATTTGGGCCCCATGGTCAAAAGGCTTCAGCACTTACAAAGAACTAAGGATTTTCCATTTCCATTGGGAATTGCCTCTGCGGTGAGAGATGAAGAAGGGTGGTGTTGGACTTCGTGCTTGCTACTGGGTCGCAGTGTTGATAAGTTTGAGGGGATAATGGGTTTACAGATAACTAAAAACAAGGTTCTATAACTAGTGAACTCAGAAGTTTTTGGGGGAGCAAAACAGGAAAAAAAAAACATGAAGCAGGATTGTTGAAAACATGACCTCCCCGTGAAGTGACGCTTAACCCCTTCGCTACCAGGCCTATTCCCCCTCAGGTGCCAGGCCTTTTTTTTGCTATTTAGGGCAGTTTGTGCTTAGGCCCTCATAACATTTTGTCCACATAAGCTACCCACACCACATTTGTGTCCTTTTTTTCCAACATCCTAGGGATTCTAGTGATACCCAGAGTTTGTGGGTACCCCTTAAGGAGACCAAAAAATTAGCCGAAATACAGCGAACATTTTGTTTTGGCTGCAGAAAAAGGCTTGTGGTTTTTTCCCTGGAAATGACATCAACAAAGCATTTATGGTGATAAAATCACTGTCTTCCCAGCTTTAAGGAACAGGCAGACTTGAATCAGAAAACCCAATTTTCAACACAATTTTGGCATTTTAATGGGACATATCCCATTTTTTACAATTTTTTGTGCTTCCAGCCTCCTTTCAGTTCGTGACAGAAATGGGTGTAAAGCCAATGCTAGATCGCAAAAATCAAAACATTTCTGATAAATAGACAAAATGCTGAATTCAGCAAGGTGTCATTTGTGTAGATCCTACTCTGTTTTCCTACAGAAAATAACAGCTGAAATTAAAATAATATTGAAATTGAGGTAAAAAAAAAAAAACAGTCCTTTTTCTCCACATTTTACTTTTTCCTGCGATGTCAGATTTTTTAAAGTAATATACTGTTACGTCTGCTGGCCTCTTCTGGTTGCAGGGATATATAGGGCTTGTAGGTTCATCAAGAACCCTAGGTACCCACAGCCAATTAAGGAGCTGCACCTTGCAATGGGTTTTCATTCTGTATCGGGTATACAGAAATGCATTTGCTGAAATATAAAGAGTGAAAATTAGGTATCAAAGAAACCTTTGTATTTCCAAAATGGGCACAGGATAAGGTGTTGAGAAGCAGTGGTTATTCGCACATCTCTGAATTCCGGGGTGCCCATAGTAGCATGTGAATTACAGGGCATTTCTCAAATAGATGTCTTTTTTACACACTGTCTTACATTTGGAAGGAAAAAATGTAGAGAAAGACAAGGGGCAATACCACTTGTTTTACTATTCTGTGTGCCCCCAAGTCTCCCAATAAAAATGGTACCTTACTTGCGTGGGTAGGCCTGATGCTCGTGACAGGAAACGCAACATGGACACATCACATTTTTACTTTGGAATCTAATGTGTTTTTTGCAAAGTGCCTAGCTGTAGATTTTGGCCTCTAACTCAGCTGGCACCTAGGGAATCCTACCAAATCTGTGCATTTCTGAAAACTTGACACCTAAGGGAATCCAGGATAGGGTGACTTGTGGGGCTCTCACCAGGTTCTGTTACCCAGAATCCTTTGCAAACCTCAAAATGTGGACAAAAAACACTTTTTCCTCATATTTTGGTGACTGAAACGTCTGGAATCTGAGAGGAGCTGCAAATTTCCTTCTACCCAGTGTTCCCCCACGTCTCCTGATAAAAATAGTACCTCACTTGTGTGGGTAGGCCTAGTGCTCGCGATAGGAAATGCTCCAAAACACTGTCTGGACACATCAAAATCATCAAATACAAAACTACCTGTTTTTGCTGGGGGAGGGGCACCTGCGTTTTGGTCCTGGGCTCAGCAGTCATACAGGGAAACCTACCAACCCCAGACATTTATGATAACTAGACACCTGAGGGAGTCCAGGGAGGTGTGACTTGCGTGGATCCCCCACTGTTTTCTTACCCAGAATCCTCAGCAAACCTCAAATTTTGCTAAACAAATCATATTTTCCCACATTTGTGTGTGGGACCACCGCACCAGGACAAATTTCATACCACCCAACGTTCCCCTCAGTCTCCCGGTAGAAATGATACCTCACTTGTGTAGGTGGGCCAAGTGCCCGTGACAGGGAAGAGTCAAAAACATGTTGAAATTGAGGGCGAACCAAAGCGGGTCCAAAAGGGCAGTTTGAAAAACAAATATTTTTAGGCTGACAAGTGGGGCAGAAATGTTATCAGTATAGATGAGACAATGCTGGGTGGTAGGAATTTTATGGATTCCTGTAGATACCGGAAGGTTCCACCACAAAATGTGGAAAAAATGTGTGATTTCCAGTAAAGTTGGAGGTTTGCAGGGCATTGTGGGTGAGAAAATGGTGCCTAAGTGGTTTCTGCCCCCGGGGACAGATGGGCCTAATAGAAATAGGCCGATCTGCCCTCAAGGGGAGAAGAAATGGCCTAAAATAAATTTGCTCCCCTTGCGTGAAATTGGTGCAAAAATGAAATCCCTGGTACCTAGTGGATGCAGCCTAATAAAAATAGGCCGATTTATCCCAAAGGGGGGCAGAAATGTCCTACAATAAATTTGGCCCCCAGGGGAATGACTCTTGCCTAAAGGGCCCCTCCCCTTGCATGAAACTGATGCAAAAAAATAAAAGTCCCAGGTGTCTAGTGGTTTCTGCCCCCCTTGGGGCAGATTGGTCTAATAAAAATAGGCTGATCTGCCCCCAAGGGGACAGAAATGGCTTAAATACAATTTGCCCCCCAGAGGAGCAACCTTTCCCTAAGGGGTCGCTCCCCATATATAAAAAAAAGTAAACAAAAAAATATAAATCCCTGGAGTCTAGGGGTTTCTGCCCCCGCCACAGAGGCAGATCAGCCTAATTATAATAGGCTGATCTGCCCCCGGGGGGGGCAGAAAAGGCCTACAAATATTTTGCCCCCCTGGGGAGTGGCCCTTGCCCAAGTGGCCTCTTCCCTTATGCATAAATATAAATAATAATAAAAATCCCTGATGTCTAGTGATTTCTGCCCCACTTGGGGGCATATTGGCCTAACAAAAATAGGGCGATCTGCCCCCAAGGGGGGAAGAAATAGCCTAAATGTAATTTTGCTCCCAGGGAAGTGAACCTTGTCTAAGGGGTTGCTCTCCACATATAAAAAAAGAAAATAAACAAAAAAAAATATTATCCCTGGTGTCTAGTGGGCATTTCTGCTGCCTGATCGCATCGCAATCGGGCAGCAGAAATGCAGAGAGAGACATCAAAGGAAAGGCGAGGCCTTTCCTTTCCTTGGATGCCTCTCTCGGCCCCTCCACATGATCGGAGGAGAAATGCCTTTGCATTTCTCCTCTGATCTCAGCTTCCAGCGCGGAGGGGTAGGCCTCTGATGAGGTCAGCCTGCGATGTCATCAGACGTCACGGGGTGGTCAGGGAAGGGGTGGGAGTGAAAGGGGAAGATATTCCCCTTCCGCCTCTGTCCAGAGGAGAGGTTGCGAGGCCCCCAGGGGGAGCGCTAGCGCTTCCCCCGAGGGCCCCTATCTGGATGTAACGGTTACGTTCTGGGCATCCGAGCGGTGCTGCTCAGGACGTAACCATTACATCCAGGGCACCCAAGGGGTTAAGGAGAATGCTGAGTTACTTTATGCCTGACAGCACAGATTGTCACCTTGGGCAGAGGAGGGTTTGAAACCTCTGATTGAGCCTATTATTCAACTGTCCACAGCTAATAAAGGGCATACAAGATTTATGCCAGTTAAACAGCATTGGCGTTCTCTTTGCAACTGTTATGCCTGACACCACTGCTAAATTTTCTTGTACACTTGTAGTGGCAGAGTATTTTTCTCTCCTCACCGTTTTCAGTATTAGAGTCCATCCAGGGAATGAGTTCCTCTTTGCCTTCATGATAAAAGATACATAGCACACTTCCACATGACTCGCTCAAAGCTTCACTGAGAGTCCAGCTGTCTATGCGTATGCAATAAAGAGAGACATGGACAGCCTACACCTAGAAGGTGATAGCTTCGTCTTGCAGTATGCTGATTACCTCCTTGTGGTATCTCCCTCACAGGCCTGCGAAAAAGACACTGTTGCGCTGCTGAACAACCTCCAAGATAGAGTCACTAAGCCTCACTGTCAAAATTCCTGTGCTTTCAAAAGGATTTCACTTACCTGGGTTATGTAGTATCCAAAGTTACACGTCGCATACCACCTGTCAGAACAATATTGATTCAAGGCATGCAGCCCCTGTCCACCAAGAAAGGAATGATATCCTTCCTGCGGATGATGAACTTTTGCCACCAGAGGGTAACTGAGTACAGATCCAATTATGCCAGCTTGAGACAATGCAGGGTGACAACAATGTATGAACCATTGAACTTGCGGACTGTTTCAAGAAACTGCAAGAGACATTGGGCCTCATTATGACCCTGGCGGGCGGCGGAGGCCACCCGCCAGGATCCCGCCCTCCAAATTACCGCGCCGCGGTCAAAAGACCGCAGCGGGTATTACGAGTTTTCCCCTGGGCTGGCGGGCGGTTCCAGTTAAACCGCCCGCCAGCCCAGGGGAAAACGACCTTCCCACGAGGATGCCGGCTCGTAATCGAGCCGGCTGAGTGGGAAGGTGCGACGGGTGCTACTGCACCCGTCGCGTATTTCACTGTCTGTCTTCACTGGCTTTCCCGCCATGAACTGGATGGCGGTAGGGGGGGTCAGAATCCTCATGGCTGCGGAGCGCGCTCCGCAGCCATGGAGGATTCCAATGAGCAGCGGAAAGTCAGCGGGAGACCGCTGACTTTCCGCTTCTGACCGCGGCTGAACCGCCGCGGTCAGAATGCTCATTGGAGCACCGCCAGCCTGTCGGCGGTGCTCCCGTGGTCGGTGGCCCTGGCGGCCACCGGCCGCCAGGGTCAGAATGACCCTCATTGGGTACTGCACCAGCATTGAGGCTGCATGACTACAAACTGCCCTTCCATCTCTATTTATCAGAGCATAATGGTATTGTAATCTGTTTGCTGACACAACTGGAAAAACACCTGTGGCACACTACTATGTGACTTGGCATTCAGCAGTGACCAGGCGTCTGCGGCTGTGATGGTAGAAAGGACGTCTCTCATCATGCTGGACTATCCTTGTATTGTTTATGTGCCACATTTGGTATAGTTGTTGTCATCTGCAGCAACACAACATTTTTATTCTGCCAGGTGCACTGTTTATGAGGCCACCATGTTGTCTAACAGCAATATCACCTTTAAAAGATGCCCACCTGTTAATTTTTTTTGGACTGTTTGGGAATAGAGTGGAAACTGCATGACCCTTACCACCCCAAATCTCATGCCAGGTGAAACAGATGAACTCCACAATACAAAGAATAGATTAGCAAAGACAACTGATGCAACAGGTCTTAAATAGCCTGATGCTCTGCCTTATGTGCGGCATGCAATAAAGGCAACGCTGTCCAGAACAACTCTTTTGTCTCCCCAAGAGATACTAATGGGGCGGCCTGTGTTTATGAGTGTGAGGTTGCTTCTCAGAGCCTCCCAAGCAGCACTGCTGTAGACTGATGAAAACATTTCTAACTACACTATATAGTTGTCAGTGGCCTTGAGACATCACCATCTCCATATTAAGGAAGCTTTGCCCCATCCGTCCACAGAGCTCCAAATCTTTGTAAAGCTGTAAGATATGGTGAGAAAAATAACATATGTTTCTCTTACTTCTAGGTGGACTGGACCACAGAAGGTGTACAAATACTCTGAATGGATTCATGGAACAAGACGCAGAGCTGCACCAACAGCACCTGAGAAGGAAGCTCCAGTAACTGATGAACATCTGCCACGGGAGGAGCCACCTGAGGAGCTGCACAACACATCAGAAAAGAGGAACACTGACTTGGCCACTTTCAGGAGTGATGCTGGGGGTCCATCACTAAGGGGGTCATTCTGACCCCTGCGGGCGGCGGTTGCCGCCCGCCTGGCGGGAACCGCCATTTGGCCGCTCCGCGGTCAGAAAACCGCTGCCGGCATTCTGACCTTCCCGCTGGGCTGGCGGGCGCTACCCAAGGTAGCGCCCGCCGGCCCAGCGGGAAGGAGGCCTGCAACACAGAAGCCGGCTCCGAATGGAGCCGGCGGTGTTGCGGGCGTGCGACGGGTGCAGTTGCACCCATCGCGCTTTTCACTGTCTGCTAAGCAGACAGTGAAAAGCCGCCCTGGGCCCTGTTAGGGGACCCCTGCACTGCCGATGCCAGTGGCATGGGCAGTGCAGGGGCCCCCAGGGGCCCCAGGACACCCGTTCCCCCCAGCCTCTTCCTGGCGGTGAAAACTGCCATAAACAGGCTGGCGGGAAGGGGGTCAGAATCCCCAAGGCAGCGCTGCTTGCAGCGCTGCCCTGGCGGATTTGCCCAGCCGGGGTTAAACCGGCGGGAAACCGCCGGCCCTGGTTTTCTGACCGTGGCTTTACCGCCGCGGTCAGAATGGGCATGGAGGCACCGCCAGCCTGTTGGCGGTGCTTCCGTCATTCGCGGCCCTGGCGGTCTTTGACCGCCAGGGTCGGAATGACCCCCTAAGTGTCACATGGACAGTGACAACAACTAATGCTGTTGAGTGAAGCACACAATGAAGTCTCAAAGAAAGATAAAATAGACTGAAGAGGACACGACAGAGCAGGTCTGTGAAACCGCCCCTGAAGAAGCTAACTGCGAACCAGGAGGAAAAGCAGATGACAGCACACTGCTTTGCATTACTAACACTTAGAGAAAGTCCTGGAACTGAGTGACAAGAAAGACACTATATCAATATGCATTGCATAGCTCAAATGATATTTTAATTTTCTAAATTTTGTGCATGCTACCTGTAGTACAACCATCACCTGATCGTCCTCTCATTACAGTTCATAAGAAAGTAGCCTAAGTTTTAGGTCTTGAAGATTGCTGGATTTCTAGAGAGTTAAAGGTCTAGGCTGAATTCCAAGTGTCACCTGCTGTGGAGGACAATGAATTTCATTTACCATATTTACACTGGTGTATGATATGAATATCAGGAAGAAGGGATTGTGGAGAAAAATATATATTCATATATATTTACTACATAGATAACTCGGCAGATCACTTTTTCTGTATGAGCTAGTAGCCAGGTCCTCCGAAGTGCTCTCCCCTCCTTCGCTGATCTATTTTGGCCCTTAGCCAAGACTTCCAATCTGACCTTATCTGGACAAGCCTAACCAGATGTTCAGACTCCACTTAAAGGTCACTTTGCAGTTTCTGACTTCCACGTTAGGTTTGCTTATCAGGTTGTACACAAATGCTTACACTGCATTTCTGTATATTTGGCATGTCCCTATGTTACATTTCTATTGTTGCCCATGTTTGGCACTGTGACGGTTTTGGTTGTTCATATGTTGCATTTCTGTGCTGTATATAAGGGCCAAAGACAAGTCACTCAAGGGAGAAGAAGCCTGTTTGTATTGCGCACAAGGCTTTAATGTTTGCTCTTCTTCCTTGCTGGCCAGAAAGCATTGGTGTCTACAAATACATTTCATCTGTTGCGGAGCAACTGCTGTTTCTGGTGGTTTTCTTTTATCGCTCTAGGGAGGGTTGTAAGAGTTTTACCCCAACACTGAGTGGATGTGAAGTAGAGGTGGAGTGCAGTTGCCATTTCCAGCACAGGTTTTTAAAACACAAAGAAGCCCCATCTGCACTAACAGCCAGCCAAAGTGGAGAAAAGGATGCTGGAGGAAGCAAAATAAAAATATAATTTTATAATATAATATAATATAATATAATATAATTTTCTGAAAAAGATTTGTGTGCTGACTGAGGAGTGCTGTGAAAACCATGAGGTACTTTTGGATGGGCATCCTTTATAGTCCCAGACTCACAGATGAAAAAAACATCTAGCAGGAAAGCAGGCTAAAATGAATGCTGCTGGAGCCCCCCACTGCTCCAAAGATGAGATCCATAAGAGGTGGTAGGTCACGTACTAAGGAAAAGGTGGCAAGGTATCTTTCAGAATCCCGGGCAATAGGAGGTGGCCCCCTCCAAATGTATCTCCATGCACTGCATCCACTGCACTGGAGGCCATGGAGGAGACTAAGGTGGAGGCTGTTGTAGGGATTGAGAACATTGCTAGCTCAGCACCTGGAACCTCACAATTTGTAAATTCTTAAATTTTATCACGTCTCAGACTTCACATCTATGACCAAGTCTCCATAGAACTGCAGCATACATCAGACAGTTGTTCCCAAAGTTAGTTAAAAAAAATACCAAAGTATTGTTATAGTTAGGTGAGAATTTCAGTAGCAATGTAACATCTTAAAAATACAAATCCACTGAAATGCCCCAGTTATAGTAATCTCAAGTAACTGTAACTCATACCCAAAGGTAAATATAAAGCATGCCCCTACCATGCACAGTTTCATGGCAGCCATTACAGGGCTTGGGGATTTAGGGGCAAATGTACAAATGATTTGTAACTCGCTAATCGATCACAAATAGATTCACAACCAAAAAAGTGCTATTTTGGTATGCATCAACCCCATTCAACTAACCAAAAATAGCTATGCAACTGGATTGCAAATTGCTATATTCTTCTGAACAATATTTGCGAGTCGCAAACACTGAATTGGTATTTGCGACTCGCAAACCTTATGTTTGAGGCAGTCACAATTTTGCAACTTGTCGCAAAAACTCCCTTTTGCACATACAATTTTGCACTGATGCATTTAACTGTGCAAACTAAAAAAAGATGTCCCAGAATGCATCAGTAGTTTCCACAATGGCTGCTCTCTATGTGATTGTGAGGAAGATGCAACTACTGGCTGCTCAGCAGAGAAGGAGGAAGTGGAGGAGACAGGAGACACCTAACTATGAGAAATGCCACATTACTCTCTGAACATCTTTACATAAATATGTTATTACTCACAACTGTGTACATGGAATTTATCTTTTCTAATTATTGTTTTAAGTGCATTTTATTTAGAATTTTCTCCCTCTAAATAAAGAATGTTCTTATGGATTAGATGTGCTTTTCATTTAAGGCTAAATTGATATCGTGCTTCTGGTGGGAGTTAATTCCCCTTCGCTTGAAGATGAGCTATTGTCTGATCCTAGTTAGTTTGTCTCGTGAAGATCAGATATTGAACCAAGGTTAATTGATTGCACTTTGTAGATCTGATCTCTTCGGGGGTTTACATTTCTGTTGAAATGTACTTTCGAATGAAGGTGAGTTTTCTCTTGGAAGAGATGCTTTTGGATGATTGTATTCGTAGAGAAGATTAAACATTGGGTGAGGTCAGGGTTAATTGATTGACCTCAGTGCGAAGGTGTCTTTGAAGCAGGATTAATTTCTCCTCAAGTATTCTGTTGGAGATATTCTACAGGGAACAAGCTGACTCATCAATATATGTATAAAGGGACATATTGCATAGTGCAACCTCTTTATTCATACACAAATCTAAAATTAATGCCTTACACTTGAAGGAAAATGTCGATATTCTTCTTAAAATTGAGTTGTTTTCAAACGGCAGGCTTTTATAGACTGATCATTAAATAGTACCAGTGTTCAGAATGGGTTGGTCTTTGTTCATTGGACAAAGATATGGAGCTCAACACTGTAATAAGAAGGTAAATAAAGTTAGGATGTTGTGCACTGATCTGAGTGAAAACGTATTCCTACACGTCTGATACTTGAAAGGGCCATTAAGGCTTTCTTCCTTCCAAGACAGATAAAATGAGTATTGCGGGGTTGCGTAGTTCTACTAGCTAGTGCTAAAGAATCAATTAATCATTATTTCCTGCTGCTTATAAACTATCAATATCAGTTTTAGTTACAGTTGCCCAACAAACTCTCTTTCTTGACGGAATTATAATAATTCTGAGTCTCTTCCATGATTAAGATAATTGAAGATCCTTCACTGATCGCATATTGTACTACTTACTCAAGTACCTGGAAGACAATGCTTCTCAATACATCTGAGATCGTGACAGTTTTAAAACTATGATGTATACTGAATAAGTCACCCGGAATCACCAATATGATGAAATACAATATTTGTGGGGGGTAGTATTATAGTTTGTCCCACTCAAAAGTAGGAATAAATATGACAACCAACAGTTGTCCACATTCTGTGCCCAAAATTGATTTCATTCTTCAGTGACACAATGTACAACCTAATAGTATTATAACATTTATATACCATTTGATACCACTATGTGGGGCACCGAAGTGCATTTCCAACAGATAGAATGCTACATGGTTGGCAGAGTGTTGTATTTGTTGTGATCCTATATGGGAAACATTTGAGTGTCTTGCATGATTGACCCGAGAGGTGCTGGTTTCTTATCTTAAGGAATAGCATCTGGCAATGGAGGAGGAGCATGAGCCACACACACATTCTAACTATACATAGAATAAAAACATATAGGCAGCAACAAAGCACTGACCTAGCCAGAGGGACAGTGGGGTGTGTGTACATCAGAAGTAGAGGGTAACCAGAAAATGGGCAGGGATGCTGCCAAATGAGGCAAATGATGTCAAATGAGTAAGAATGGTTGTTGGTGACATAAACAGTAGGCATTCACATATTTTAAAGGCATAGATACTGCCTATAGCTCCACAAATACACATATGGCCACATTTCAACTACTCCTGCTAAGCTGAAGAGCTCAAAATTTTAAGAATGAGTTAAAGGCCCAGGTCCCTTCATGCTCCAAAAGGCTCACAAAGCCGGATTAGTACCAGTAGGGAAATCCCTAGTTGAATCAAAGTTCAGACAATAGACAATCACCCTGCACATGAGAGAGTGAGAGACGAAGAGCTTGGTAGGTTGCTTGCCTGACAGCACAAGAAGAAATCGGACCACCAGAGTTATCCTTCTGTCTTTATTCCTTCATGTGAACCCTATACATTTTCATAAATCCCAGAGACCCTTGCTCATTCTAGGTTTATCTATGGTGTATACCAATGGCCTTCTTGAATTTCCTCCCAGACAATATCAACTATTACTATAAGTATGTAATGGTTTTTCAGGATAAAAAGAGATAACATGATGAAAGGAGAATTAGGGCCTGATTACGAGTTTGGTGGTTGGACCGCCAGACTTCCATGCTTGTGGTTACAAAAAGACTGATACGCCAGACGTCCCCAGATAGGACCGCCACCAGATAAGCAAAAAAAACAGACTGCCAGCGGGGCAGCGGATCGTATCTAGGCCATCTGACCTCCAGAGCCATCAGCACCGCAGCCAACCACCAAGCCTATTACAATCGCACAGTCGCCGTGGTGGTCTCCTGTTGGCAGTTAGCTAATGGCAGTCGACCACGAGGGTCTGCGTTCAGCAAAGTAACAGACAACTGCACATTAGATGAATTCAGAAACAGCATAGCTGCCACATTGCTCCAGTGGACAAACCTGCAAAGTACACTATAAAACACACCCCTTCACAGACCACAATCCTTTGCATTTCCACTGGAATACAAAGATGCCCGAGCACTATTTCTTGTGTACGACATAGATTAGGAACCCCTTTTTTCACCATCCCATAAAGACCCTGCACACACCTTTGTCCATATTGCACATCCCCAGTTCAGTAAGTCCTTTCATCCATTTTTTTTCCACCATGTCATGTTCCCAAACTCCCCTTTTCTCCGAAGATGAATTGAGTCATGGTGGATGAAATCATAAGAGTAGAGCCACAATTGTTAGGAGGCCAAGTGCAGCACACTCCTCCCAGTAGGGTAATAGAAATGTGGGACAGGATAGTTGACAGCATGAATGTTGTAGGCACCACCCTGCGCACAAAGGAGGATATAAGAAAAGGTGGAATGACCTCGGGGGCAAGGCCCATTCTCTGGTCTCCAGGCACCAGCTGGAGGCCAAGAAGACTGGCAGTGGCCCTCCCAGTACCCTGTTAAGACACTTTTCCTGGGCGGAGAAGGTGTTGGCCAACTTGCATGCTGAGGGCTTGACAGGAATGCCTGGGGGAGTACAGTCTGGTAAGTTCCCACACAAAAAAGTCACCAAAAGGCAATGTCAAGCATGCTCACAGCTCACCATTTGCCACTGTCTTGTTCGAGTTCTTCCCCAAAATTCAATCCAAAGAGTATCTGAGTTCAAACACTGTCAATGTGTAATATTGGACCCAACATCACAGCTACCGAGGCCCATCACAAGCCATATGTCCAAATGGTGCCTGTAAATCACTGTTAGAAATGGTTTTTTTGGTTGGCTAGAGTATGCACCAAAGCCAGGCAGAACCCACCCACTCTAGTCAGGGCAAGGGAGTTACAAGTCCCAGATAACCCCTGCTCACCCCCTCGGTAGTTTGGTATGAGCAGTTAGGTCTAACCCAGAGGCAATGTGTAAAGCATTTGCACAACACACACAACACACGTGATGCACTATCCCCACCACAAAGGAAACACAACACCAACTTATATAAAAATATACTTTATTGTACACAACTCAATTATTAGACCAAACAGCACATATCAGTACTATCCTGCTACCTTAGCAGTTGTCAGGATGTTACACATTAGTTACTCTGCAGAACTAGCAGCAGTCACATATAACACACAGGTTATCCAGTATTGTGAAACACAAGCAGTAGTCAGGAAACACTTTATTACACCAAAGCACTTGTCATAGACATATCATGAAAGCCCATATTAGGAACATTATAAAACATATGGCAAGTTATAAAAACATATTATCATGTTATGCCCATAAAAGGAACATTTGCATACACATATGAAACATCATAAAACAGGTAGACCACATATAAATCACTAAAATCTCTAAAAATAACTTATGTGATATATATTGTCTTTCAGCAGTACCTGGTTTCCATGATGAGGCACCTCCAGTGCCTGCAGAATGAAAAATGTGCTCCCCGGCGCTCTTCTGTGCCAAACGGGGGCCTGCCAGGAGTTCTGAGGTTGAGGGAGGTGGCATGCACCCCCTCTGTATTAATGACGGACCCCTCCTGAGGCCTGAGATCACTGGGGGCCCCCCGGGCCTCCACCGACCCTCACGAGGGGGAGCCCAAAGTTGAGAAAGCACTTAGGGAGGAGGGGGGCACCACGCACCCCCTCCAATTTGTAACATGCCTCTCCTGGGGCCCATGAACTCTAGAGGCCCCCCAGACCTCAACTGGCCCTCCAACCAAGGGGGAGCCCAAAGCCAAGATCCATCCGTGGGGCCACCATTGGGGGGGCCTCACCCAACTCTTGCGGGGGCCCCCAAGGGAGACCTGCGGCTGGGGGCCTCCAACGAGGCTTCTGCCCCACCTGTGGTCTCAAAAGACAGGCCAAGGGTTTTGAAGGGGCACGGGGAGCCTCTGTCAGGGCTTCCTTTCCCCTGCCCATCCAGAAGTGACCAAAAAGGGGCCCGGTGGGGCGGCAGATCCTCCGATGAGGATACCTTTCCCCCGCTGGCTTCTGATTCATGCGGCGGCCCTTTTGGCCGTCACAGAGGGCAGGCACCAGAGTAAGTGCCTGTCTGTACCCTGGAGGCACTCCTCGGAGCACGCTTCCCCTGAGGGGCACAATAGGAGCGTGCTTGCTGCTCTTCTTCTTTTGATGGTGCCCCTGGGGCGTGGAGAGGTAGCACGTCCTCGGCTTAAGGTAAACAGCCCACCCGGGCTGCAGCGGTGCTTTTTCTCTGATGTAGCGTTTATGCGCGCTTGACACTTTTTAGGAGTCCAGGTCATGTCGGTGTTTCTGGGCGGTAAGGAGTGCTCTCAAAGCACTAGTTTTGTCAAGTATTAAAGCACTACTCTTTCTTCCCATGGTTACATGGATCAGGGGCCACAGCACCCTACTCCTGGGGAACAAAGCTCATGGAAAAGGCCCACAGGGGAAAGGGCCCAGCAACAGGCTAACGCAAAGAGGATGCAAGCAAGTGGCAGTTCCTTACAGTGACAAGCAGGTCACAGGTCAGCACAGAGGCAGTAGTCCATGGCGTTTCATGGTGAGCCCTTCCAGCCTTCTTTGTCAAGTTTCAAAATGTCTCCACTTTGTGGGGAAAACTCCCCTGTACCTATACTCAGTCTTTACAGTGTTTTACAATAGAAGGGGAGAGGAGATTCCAGCCAGTTACACCTGGTTCTGGGAGTGCCCCCTCTCTCCTCCAGCACAGGTTCCAAACATCAGTTGGGGGTAAACGACCCTATTGTGTGAGGCCAGGCCACAGCCTTCACAAACGTAGGTGTGCCCCCCTCTCCCTTCTCTCAGCCCAGGAAGACTATTCAGCATGCAGATGCACCTCCGTGACACCTCCACCCTCCCTGTGTACAGGCCGTCTGAAAAGTATGCACAAAGCCCAACTGTAACTTCTTCCAGATGTGGATTGGAGTCAAGCTGCAAAACACCAGAATTATAAACACAGAGAAATGTGCACTTTATAGAAGTGGCATTTCTGTAAAAGAAATAAAAAATACACCTACACCAGTAAGCAGCATTTCTTACCACCATTACAACCATACCAAACATGCCTACGCTACCCCTCATAAATCAGACAATGCCTCCTACATATACAGCAGGGCATTTCTAATGCAATCCCATGAGCAGGCAGCACTCACAGCAGTGAGACACCAAGTTAGGCTGTTTGTCATTACCAGGACAGGCCACGCAACCTGGCACATGTCCTGCATTCTACATACATGGCACCCTGCCCATAGGGCTAGCTAGGGCCTACCTTAGGGGTGACTTACATGTAGTAAAAGGGGCGTTCTGGGCCTGGCAAGTACATTTAGATGCCAGGTCCCTGTGGCAGAAAACTTCAAACACAGGCCCTGGGCTAGCAGGCCTGAGACAGGTTTGAAAGACTACTTCAGTGGGTGATGCAAGCAGCGCTACAGGCCCATTAGTAGCATTTAATTTACAGGCCCTGGGTATAGAGATACCACTTTACAAGGGACTTACAGTTAAATTAAATATGCCAACTAGGTATAAGCCAATCATACCAACTTTAGATGGGAGAGCACCCGCACTTTAGCACTGGTCAGCAGGTATAAAGTGCTCAGAGTCCTAGAGCCAACAGCGAGAGGTCAGAAAAAATAGGAGGAATTAGGCAAAAAGTCAGGGGATGAACCTTCCACAAGGACCAGGTCCAAGAATCTCACATTACCAAAAACACATTCCAGCATTCACTGTATGTTCCAAAATGTAAATATGCTCAAACCTAAATGCAGCCTGCATAAAGATATAAAGGGTTGGGGAGTAGAAAGAGTTACCTGACTGCAACTCCCAGGACGCCCTGTTGTTGAATCTGGAAACACCAGCCCAGTGGTCACTTGGCCTAGTACATTTATTTGCAGTCTCTCTAATGCTCCTCACTCACCTGAGACTATAACATTTGGCAAGTGTTTGGAAGTAGAGGGACTGACCTGACTGCAAATTCCAATAATCCCTCTTGCTGTAACTCCAAACACCAGCACATTGTGTACCTGCCCAAATTGAAGTGTACTCACCTGGGAGGATACCATATGTCTAGTATGGGGAAGTAGAGGGAGTGACCTGACTGCAAAGCCCAATAAACTCCAAACACCAGCCTCATGGTCACTTGTCCAAATACCCTTGTTTGCCAATTCTCTATTGATGTTTACTCACCTGCGAGTGACCAAGATACAGATCATGCTCAACCCAGAGCCACATCTGTCCACCTAGCTACATTGTGACTCGCTAACCCAAGATGAAACTATTGAGGACAGGAATGACATATAACCCAGTCTGTACAACAAGTATTCCTAAGACCTCAAGCTGCATCACCAGACTGGTATTGGCACCAGACACATTGAGATAGCACTGGGCACATGATGACTCCAGTCACATATACAACAAAGTCCTGGGTTTATCTGCATCCCGCTCAACTAAGCCTTCAAATAGTTAAGCCATATGTTGCCTCTCCACTGTGTTGGCTTCACTGGTAATATTTCATTTTCAGGCCATCGTCCAAAGTGCAACTGATCAGCTCATCTCATGAGCTGCTTGAGTCCAATAGGTTTGGTTTACTTCACACAACATGTCAAATCACCCAGTACTTTGGTTACTTGGCATTATCTGCAATTTAACTTTGTCCAAGATCTCTACTTACTGTAATAGAATACCTTTGGAGGTAGATGTCACAATTCAACCAGTAACAATGTACATTTCTCATCACTTACTTGCCCGTACCAATAATCCACTTTCCATCACCCTTCCTTTAGCTTATCAACAGCAGACCCATCAACAAAGGTCCCAGTCACAGGAAGGGTGGCCCTGCCAGAGGAACAACCAGCCACAGACACCCCTGCCTCTGTAGCAGGTGATCAACCCCCACCATAGGCAAAGATGTCCAGCAAAGAATCCAGAAGGGGCGGATGGCAAGACACACACCACGGCCAGCAATAACCATCTTCCTTAAGGTTATCCTTTGTATGTTACACGTTCACTCTGTGAACTGATCCTGAACCACATTCCATTTCCAATGGGAGTAGTACCCTGGACTTTGGTCTTCCAATGGTGTGGCATCTACTCCAATGATTTCATTCCCCATGACTGACCCCTTCTCATGTTTTATTTTGTGGTTGATTCGT
Organism: Pleurodeles waltl; assembly: GCF_031143425.1. Lineage (NCBI taxonomy): Eukaryota > Metazoa > Chordata > Amphibia > Caudata > Salamandridae > Pleurodeles > Pleurodeles waltl. Next base: position 1,176,455,495 of record NC_090446.1, on the reverse strand, counting down.
GTCACATATATATTCTGTTAGTCGTAGCTTCACAATAAAATCACAGATTACTGATTAATTGTCAGCTGATTTGATTTCTTATTTAGCCATGTAGATATGTCAGGCCATGTGAACCATAAGATGATGATCCAAGGTACTTGTTCAAGATGGGATATGTTGCATCACAGTGGCCAGCTCAGGATTACAGCCATCTCCCACAGACACATACATACAAGTGCCTGGTCAACATTAACATTGTATTACAGTGTTCAGCACATAGGCTGTCAAAATGTGTGATGAATTGGGAATCTGAAATGATTGACTCATACTGAGTTAATGAACATATTTACAGGTACAGACCTCCAGACCACGAAAGCCAATGCTCATGCATCTGGTGGTATGCACAAACATATGCCAGAATGTTGGCAGAGGTAATGTGCCTACAATGATGAAACACACCCACTGCTAGGTGCAGGTCATGCAAAAATAGTTTTAATCCAATGTGAATGGGAACTTCTTGGTTGTAGCCTAGGACTACATATTTTATGACCACATGATGGCACACTTGATGCATCATGCCTACCACAGGACACAAAACAAGTCCAATGGGCACTTCTAAACTTCAATCCAAACACTGTGCAAGCTGTCTTGGTACAGGTGTCCAACACCCAAACTATGTGACCTACATTACCTGGAACAACCCATGTCCACTTCCTATGTTAGGACAGCATCACATTTCTGCCAATGTGACAACTTTAAAATGCCCACATGAGTATGTCATGGTGAAGGTACTTGTACAAAAGACAGAATAAGGAGTAAAGGCTTTGAAACCATAAATATGACACAAGTCACACAGCAAGCATCTAGAAAACAAAGTGCATTAGAATAAATCTAACACAAACTAAACAACATCATCAAGGTGGGGATGTGTCAAAAGCTATCTCATCGATCAGCCTTGGCCTTATTTAGCAGATAATCAGCTCCCTAACTGTTTCAAAAACACTAAAATCTACACATTCATTGTACAGTCACAGTCATGATATCAAATGACATACTTACACTCATGAGAAGTAGCTGTGGATATGATCTTCTCGCAACTCAGCTCCTTCATCTTCACCACTTTCATCTTCAGTTGCCATTTTAGATTCTCACCTGGCGCCACTGCAGGCTCCACCTCCTCTCAGATGAACAGGGGAATGTTGTGGAACATGCAGCATGCCACTGTGATCTGACACACTTTCCGGGGTGAGTAGAGGACGGCTCCACCATTTCTGCCCAGACAGAAAAATCTGGCCTTCAGGAGCCCAAAAGACAGTTCCACTGCTCGTTGTGTTCTTCTATTGGCCTCATTGAAGCAGACTTTCCTTGGCGTAGTTGGATTTCTCAGTGGCAAGAATAACCAAGGACGGTTTGGATATGCTGAGTCTCCTGTGAAGGACTGGGACATAAGTGCAACAATGAGTGACTCACTTCATGATTGTTGCACCTAGCATTGCTCACACACAATCATGACAGACGTGACTTATCAACCAGCCAGGCCCTCTCTAGTTGCAATTGTGATATCAGCTTTTCTGCATTGTAAAGAAATCATGGGTTTATCCAGGAAAATGGGCACATACGTTTGAGATATAGAGATCCACCAAACAGACAACTTGCACGTTGATGGAATGGAAGTTTTTTCTGTTTTGATAGACCGTTCAGTGGCCCATGGTGGCACCAAGCCAACATGTGTGCCATCAATGGCCTCCACCACATATAGGAGGCGGGAAAAACCATAGAAGTCTGCCTTCAAATTGATTAAATCCTCACATCGGAGGAACCTGATATAGCTTGCCATGTGTTTCAAAATTGCTGAGAGGAATTTTCCTAACACCAGAGTGAACATAGGTTGGGACATACAACCAGATAGGGGCACTGTATGTTGGAAGAACCCTGTGGCCAGGAAGTGCAATACTGACATGAATTGAACAATGGGTGATATGCTGTATGGAATACTGTTGACTTGCATCAGATCTGGTTCCAACTGACGGCATAAATCCTCTATTGCTTGCCTATTCAGACGGTAGAGCTGGTTGGCGTGGCATTTCTCCATGGTCTGAAGGCCTGGCAATGGATGACCTTTGAACTGCTTGGCCAGTGGTCCACTCCCCGCATGCACAGCGCCCCCCAGCTGTCCTCGTGTCTCCCCACCCCACCCTCGCTGCTCCCAGCTGATCCCTGGGGTCTAGTCGTAAGCGTAGTGACTATAATACTATTATTCTTGTGATTACTGTTTTGTAGCACTGTTATTCTTGTGATGACTGTTTTTGTATTTTCTGCTTTTCACGCCTTTTTCCGTCGGATTTTTGTGCCCCCTTGCCCCCCAGCGCCTCGGCTCCCCTAAGTTGTCTCCTTTTCCCCGCCGCTGCGTCCCTGCCCCCTTCGAGCCCCCATTCGCTCCCGCCTCCCAGCTGCTCCTCCCGCCCACCTCCCCCTCTTAATGGCGGTCGCTGCACTCTACGGTGAGTGACCTTTGACCTGCTTGGCAAGTGGTCCACTCCCCGTGTGCACAGCGCCACCAAGCTGTCCTCGTGTCTCCCCACCCCACCCTCGCTGCTCCCAGCTGATCCCTGGGGTCTAGTGGTAAGCGTAGTGACTGTAATACTATTATTCTTGTGATTACTGTTTTGTAGCACTGTTATTCTTGTGATTACTGTTTTTGTATTTTCTGCTTTTCACGCCTGTTTCTGCCAGATTTTTGTGCCCCCTTTCCCCCCAGCGCCTCGGCTCCCCTAAGCCGTCTCCTTTTCCCTGCCGCTGCCTCCCTGTGGCCCCGCCCCCTCAAGCCCCCATTCGCTCCCACCTCCCGCTTCCCAGCTGCTCCTCCCTCCCACCTCCCCCTCTTAATGGCGGTCACTGCGCGCTACGGTGATTGACCTTTGACCTGCTTGGCCTGTGGTCCACTCCCTGGGTGCACAGTGCCCCCCCAGCTGTCCTCGTGTCTCCCCACCCCGCCCTCGCTGCTCCCAGCTGATCCCTGGGGTCTAGTGGTAAGCGTAGTGACTGTAATACTATTATTCTTGTGATTACTCTTTTGTAGCACTGTTATTCTTGTGATTACTGTTTTTGTATTTTCTGCTTTTCGCACCTGTTTCCGCCAGATTTTTGTACCCCCTTTCCCCCCAGCGCCTTGGCTCCCCTAAGCCGTCTCCTTTTCCCCCTGCTGGGTCCCTGCGGCTCTGCCCTCCCTCGAGCCCCCAATCGCTCCGCCTCCCGCTTCCCAGCTGCTCCCCCTTCCCACCTCCCCCTCTTAATGGCGGTCACGGCGCGCTACGGTGAGTGACCTTTGACCTGCTTGGCCAGTGGTCCACTCCCCGCGTGCACAGTGCCCCCCAGCTGTCCTCGTGTCTCCCCACCCTGCCCTCGCTGCTCCCAGCTGATCCCTGGGGTCTAGTGGTAAGTGTAGTGACTGTAATACTATTATTCTTGTGATTACTGTTTTGTAGCACTGTTATTCTTGTGATTACTGTTTTTGTATTTTCTGCTTTTTGCACCTGTTTCTGCTGGATTTTTGTACCCCCTTGCCCCCCAGCGCCTTGGCTCCCCTAAGCCGTCTCCTTTCCCCCCCCGCTGTGTCCCTGTGGATCCGCCCCCCTCAAGCCCCCATTCGCTCCCGCCTCCCGCCTCCCAGCTGCTCCTCCCTCCCACCTCCCCCTCTTAATGGCGGTCGCTGCACGCTACGGTGAGTGACCTTTGACCTGCTTGGCCAGTGGTCCACTCCCCGCGTGCACAGTGCCCCCCAGCTGTCCTCGTGTCTCCCCACCCCACCCTCGCTGCTCCCAGCTGATCCCTGGGGTCTAGTGGTAAGCGTAGTGACTGTAATACTATTATTCTTGTGATTACTGTTTTGTAGCACTGTTATTCTTGTGATTACTGTTTTTGTATTTTCTGCTTTTTGCGCCTGTTTCCGCTGGATTTTTGTGCCCCCTTGCCCCCCAGCACCTCGGCTCCCCTAAGCCGTCTCCTTTTCCCCGCCGCTGCGTCCCTGCGGCCCCGCCCCCCTCGAGACCCCATTTGCTCCCGCCTCCTAGCTGCTCCTCCCTCCCACCTCCCCCTCTTAATGGCGTTCGCTGTGCGCTACGGTGAGTGACCTTTGACCTGCTTGGCCAGTGGTCCACTCCCCGTGTGCACAGCACCCCCAGCTGTCCTTGTGTCTCCCCAACCTACCCTTGCTGCTCCCAGCTGATCCCTGGGGTCTAGTGGTAAGCATAGTGACTGTAATACTATTAATCTTGTGATTACTGTTTTGTAGCACTGTTATTCTTGTGATTACTATTTTTGTATTTCCTGCTTTTCATGCCTGTTTCCACCAGATTTTTGTGCCCCCTTGCCCCCCAGCGCCTTGGCTCCCCTAAGCCGTCTCCTTTTCTCTGCTGCTGCGTCCCTGCGGCCCCGCCCCCCTCAAGCCTCCATTCGCTCCCGCCTCCCAGCTGCTCTACCCTCCCACCTCCCCCTCTTAATGGCGGTTGTGCCATAAGCATGCCCGTCTGCGCCCTTCCGCACCTGGACCGCGCCCAGCGCCAACCCCGGGTCTGCAGGACCCCCGCATCTCCAGATGCCACTACACGGCCAGCGACCTCAACGCCCTCAATCCCAGCTGCATCTCAGCATGCTTCCAGTCCTCACCGAGAAACACCAACGGACCCTTCTCCTGCCGCACCTGCAACTTTACCTGCGATAGAACGAATAAACCTCTAAAGACTGGAACAAACCACGTCCACTGCATACTCCTCAATCCCTGCTCCACACGCAAGCACGCCATCGAGCTCTGGGATTTGTTCGACACCACCGCCCCAGACGTAGCCTTCCTGACCGAAACCTGGTGGAACGACTCTTCGGCACCCGACATCGCCATAGCCATCCCAGATGGCTACAAGATAACCCGCAGGGATCGCACCAACGGAATTGGAGGATGAATAGCCATCGCCTACAAATCCACCCTCAAAGTCTACACCCACACGGATAACACCCTCAAGACCGCCGAACACCTGCACTTCTGAATCCACACAGACCCCAACACCACCCTCAGAGGAACACTCATCTACAGACCCCCCGGACCACAGGCACCTTTCAGCGACTCCATCGCCGACCTCACCAGCACCCACGCACTCACTTCCACGGACTACATCCTCCTCGGGGGCCTAAGTTTCCACCTTGAGAACAACAACGACGCCAACTCCACCTCTCTGATCGCCAACCTCGCCAACCTCGGCCTCAGACAACTCGTCTCCACAGCCACCCACATCGCCGGCCACACGCTTGATCCCATCTTCTCCTCCTCCACTGGACCGACCACCACTGGATTCACTTCACCTTCAAGAAACATACCGAGCACCACCGCACCCAACAACCACCCCGTCACTGTTGAAGCAAAGCTACTGAAGACCAGCTAACCAACACCCTCGCCCAGAACCCTCCTTCCGACCCCACCGACCCAGACACCGCCGCCCACAAGCTCAGACAGTGGATCAACGACTGCACCAACACTCTTGCGCCACTCAAGAAACCCACTGACAACCAAGCCAGGAAAAAATATACCTGGTTCACCGATGAGCTCCAAACCTCCAAGCACGACTGCCGGAAACTTTTTAAAAAATGGCTCCTTGAACGCACAGCTGACAGCCTTGCAGCCCACAAAGACACCACCCACAGGCATCACCAACTCATCAAACTAGCCAAAAGATCCCACTTCAAAGACCGCCTGGATAACAATGCACACGACAGCAAAGAGCTCTTCAGCATCGTGAAAGAACTCTCCAACCCCAGCGCCAACGTCAACGACATCCCTCCATCTCAAGAACTCTGCGACGCGCTGTCCACCTTTTTCTACCAGAAGATCATCGACATCCACAACAGATTCAACACCATGACCACGCCAGACCCTATCCCCAAAAACACCACCCGCACCAATCGCCTGACCTCCTGGACCAACGTCAATTACACAGAGACATGTAAGATCATGAACTCCATCCACTCCATTAATACGGTGGACCTGTTCAACAAATGGATTTCTACCTCTTTAAACTCAGTTTTGCCTTGCAAACTGAGGGTGAAAAAACCTGCTCATAAGTCTAGTCCCTGGTTTTCATCTTCTCTATTGGACCTTAGAAAGAACTGTAAAAAATTGTAGAGAATTTGGAGAAAAGATTATAATCCTTCTGCTAAAGAAGCCTATAGATCAGCTATTAGATCTTACCATCAGAATATTAAGACAACACAAGCTCTATATTACAGCAGTAGAATAGAGAACTCGTCCACTTCTCAGAAAGAAATCTTTCAGATCTTCAAGGAGCTCACTTTACCCCCTATGCCGCCCTCCCCGGTGGAAGCTTCTATTATGCATAGTAATGTATTAGCGGCTCACTTTCAAGACAAGATTAACAAGATATACTCCAGTTTTCCTCCATCTCCCTCTCAGAATAATCTCATGGGGCAGGAGATGAATTCTTCTACGGGTATGACCCAGTTAACCAATTTTTCCCCCCTCACAGGTACTCTGATTGGGAATTTTCTTGCCAATATCAAATCGGGTTCTCCCTTGGATCCGGACCCTCCTTCTATTCTTTTGAAGGCAGCAGATATTGTTGTTGGTCCTTTGACAGAAATACTTAATAATTCCTTGTCCGCTGGTTTTCTTCCCAGTTCCCTCAAACATGCAATCATAAAGCCTCTCTTAAAAAAACCTAGGATGGATCCCTCTGTCTTGGATAATTATCGACCCATTGCCCTTCTTCCTATATTGGCAAAAATTCTGGAGAAGCACGTGAACCTGCAATTGACCAGGCATCTTGAGAGCCACGATCATTTACATCCTTCTCAAATGGGTTTCAGAACCCATCACAGTACAGAATCGGCACTCCTTACTGTAACTGAATCTGCTCGGCAACTTCTAGATCAAGGTGGTCATGCTGCTATTATCCTCCTTGATCTTAGTGCGGCATTTGACACTGTCGATCATACTCTTCTCCTTGATAGACTTTCCAAGATAGGGTTAGGAGGTCCAGCCCTTGCCTGGCTCTCCTCCTTCCTCACGGGAAAATCCTTTCAAGTTTTGGATCACTCTTTTTTGTCTGACGTCAGGTCTCTATCTTGTGGAGTCCCGCAGGGTTCCTCTTTAAGCCCCACCTTGTTTAACATCTATCTGTCATCCTTGGCCACAGTAGTCGCTCCTTATAACCTCTCTATGGTCACTTATGCTGATGACACGCAATTGGTGGTTTCCCTCTCTAGTAGTAGGGACTCCCCCTCTGCCAACCTGGCTGACTGCATGAAAGATATTGGGGACTGGATGACCCTGTCGAAATTGAAATTTAATGACAGCAAATCAGAGGTAATGATTATAGGTAATGGCGCCCCTACCGCCCCTCTGGCTATGTACTCTGAGGCTTTTAACAGCCTGCCTCCTCCAATAACACAAGTAAAAAGCCTCGGCTTTCTGCTTGACCCACGCTTAACTATGGAGCCACAAGCAAAAAGAATCTCCTCGATCTGCTTCGGCTTAATTAGAAGTGTCAGGAAGATTCTTGGACTTCTGCCATTCGCTGCCAGAAGAATTCTTGTACAAGCCCTAGTTCTCTCCCGCCTGGACTACGGAACTCCCTATATCTTAGTTCCCCAGATTATGTAATAAAGAGGCTGCAGGTTACGCAGAACGCGGCAGCTAGACTTCTCATGAATACCCCAAGGCATCTTTCCGCTAAACCAGCACTTGCAGCTCTTCATTGGCTCCCGATTAAGCAGCGCATTCAGTTTAAAGCTCTGTGTCTTGTTCACAGAGCCTTACACAATAAGGGTCCCCTTTCCCTTAGAAAACGTATCTTTCTTTACTTGCCCCTTAGACCTCTTAGATCTCGTTCTTCTCGACAGGTTTACATCCCTTCGGTCAAGAGATCATGGGGAGGTAATTTGTTCTCCATCAGGGCTGCTCGGCTCTGGAATGCCCTGCCCTTTGAATGCCGTCAGGAATCCTCTGAACTTCTCTTTAGGAGGAAGTTGAAAACCATTCTCTTTCCCAGTTAATCTGCTTCCCCTGGCTCTTCCGACATTCATGGTGTACTTTAGCGCTGGGATGCCCCCGGGAAGCCATGCGCTCTACAAATCTATAAACTAAACTAAACACTCAGGATCTCTGTCAGACCCATGCCCACACCAGGTGTACAACAAATCCGACGCTACCATCGCCCCCTAACTACGGAAGATCATCAACATCTCCTTTGAAACAGCGACATTCCCAGAGAGTTGGAAGCAAGCCGAAATCTGCACCCTCCTCAAGAAGCCCAAGGCAGACCCCAAGGACCTCAAGAATTTCTGACCCATCTCCTTTCTTCCGTTCCCAGTGAAGGTCATCGAGAAAATCGTCAACATGCAACTAACCCTTCACCTCGAAGACAACGATATCCTGGACCCCTCCCAGTCTGGCTTCAGATGAAACCACAGCACTGAAACCGCCCTCCTCACCGCCACAGACGACATCAGATGCCAAATGGACAACAGCGAAACATCAGCCTTCATCCTCCTCGACCTGTCTGCCACCTTTGACGCGGTCTGCCACCGCACCCTGAAAACGTGCCTCCGCGAAACCAGAATACAAGAAAAAGCCCTTAACTGGATCACCTCCTTCCTCTCCGGCAGAACCCAGAGAGTCTGCCTCCCTCCCCTGCGATCTGAAGCCACCAACATCATCAGCAGCATCCCCCAGGGCTCATCCCTCAGCCCGACGCTGTTCAACATCTACATGGCCCCCTCGCACAAGTGGTCCGCCAACATGACCTCAACATCATCTCTTATGCCAATGACACCCAGCTCATCCTCTCCCGCACCAAGGACCCACGCACCGCCAAAACCAACCTCCAGGAGGGAATGAAGGCCATCGCCAAATGGATGAGAAGCAGCCGTCTGAAACTGAACTCGGACAAGACGGAGGTCCTCATCCTCGGACCCACCCCCTCTGCCTGGGACGACTCCTAGTGGCCTACCTCCCTAGGAACCCCACAGATGCCGACCGACCACGCACGCAACCTGGGCTTCGTCCTTGACTCCTCCCTCTCCACATCCAAACAGGTCAACGCAGTCTCCTCCTCCTGCTACAACACCCTCTGCATGCTCCGTAGAATCTACAAGTGGATCCCGATAGAAACAAGAAGAACAGTAACACAGGCCCTCGTCAGCAGCAGGCTAGACTACGGCAACGCACTCTACACAGGTATCCCAGCAAAAAACCTATGATGCCTCCAACACATCCAAAACGCCTACGCCTGACTGATCCTCAATGTACCCCTCCGCAGCCACCTCTCCCACCACCTGAGAGACCTTCACTGGCTCCCCGTAGACAAGAGGATCACATTCAAGCTCCTCCCCCACGCTCACAAGGCACTCCACAACACCGGACCAGCCTACCTGAACAACAGACTCAGCTTCTACACCCCCACCCATGAGCTCCGCTCCGCAAACCTCGCCCTCGCTCCCTGCATCCAACGAAAGACCTCCGGCAGCAGATCCTTCTCCTACCTCGCCACCAAGATCTGGAACACCCTCCCAACCAACCTACGGCAGACCCAGGACCTACTCACCTTCTTAAGACTCTTCAAAACCTTGCTCTTAGATCAGTAGCAGCAGCACCCACCCTCAGTGCCTTGAAACCCTCACGGGTATGTAGAGTGCTTTATAAATTCTATGATTGATTGATTGATGGAAGTCAGGAGGTTGTCACATCCTCCCTCTCCCAGGGTACCTATGTGTGAAAATAAATCAGTTGGAACATTAGTCACTGTGTCCACAGCAACATACATGGTGCATACCAACAATGTCATGTGACAAAGCATTTCTGACTGGAAATGTATTCGATCTGGTACACATCATAGCTGTCAACTAGACAAGGGTCAACTGTGACCCCAATGGTTGTCAACCCTTCTGTCCACAACAGGGATTTGGGCGACACCCAACTATCTGCTACTCCATTACCCAGCAAAAAGTGACAGTTTTTTCTGAATGCCAAAAATACCATCAGCGATGGTGGACCGTGAACTGCCATCATATGCCATTTGTGCTCTGCAACACACTATACTGGTGGCTGTGTAGTCGGACCTACACAACAAGACAGATTGATTTTGTTTGTGATAATCCTACACATATTTTGTTGTTGTGACTCATTTGACAGACCATATACAGTATTTCAAACTGCAAAATGGCGGGTGCCTGACCTACTCCATTGGACATCAGCAACTGCCTGCGTCTGCAGAGGAAGTCATCCACGGCGTGAGTGGTACCAACCACGGCGGACACATAGGCTAACGTTGTTGCCTGTGGTGGTTACGGCCCAATGGCTGTGTCCTTCAGCAGTGATGAAGGTATACGTGGTGTACATGTATGCTGCATTGCGCAAAAGCAGTCAGTTGACCCCTGACACTGCTGCCAGCAACACCTCCACCACTTCAACTGCTGTGTGCCACCTCTGGGAGCAATCATGCCATGTCCAGCAGGTGCAATGGCCCCTGCCTTTTCTCTGGAGGAGTTGGAGAGGCTTGTGAGCGAGGTCCTTCCCCGGTATGGTCAGCTCTATGGCTCACCAGAGGAGCAGGTAAGCACCTCATGGGCACACTTGTGTCTGATCTAAACAATATTTTCCCTCCTCACAGGCTACAGTGTGCCCCTATGTGCCAGTTAGACTTCTTGTGTGCCTCTTGTTGAACTTTGTGTGGCATCAATGGGATTAACATGGTGCAGGTACTGGGGACCAGTACTATATGATGTGTTCATTCACGTTGTGTCGTGTGATGATCCTCCTCGTGTTGGATGCACATTACTAGGCAATGAGACTTTATTGCAAAACAATGACATTTTTTATGTATATGCTGGTTGTAAATGTTAGACAACATGTATGAGCATGACAGAATGGGCTGTGTTTTCATCTTGGCTGAGTCATTTGAGGATCTTGTAAGCAATGTGTATTGTGCCACAGATCTTTCACCCCATATCTGGCCTTGCCAAACTGTTAGGCAGGTATTTCATGACTCACTGTGCCCTTCAGGTTGCTACACAAGCCACAAGCCACATTGCAGATGACTACATGATGTACTGTAATGCATAGAAGTGATGGAAATGTGATGTTCTGTATGCTCAGCATGCAGAGACCAGGTAATGTCAAATGTATCTCCCAGGATGGGACACAGTCCAGGCTGTGGGGAGAGTCACTAGGGCTATGCAACTGTGGCATTGTACCCACTCCCTGTAGACCCGCAGATCCTGTCATGTGGGCAATAAGAGGCTCTAGTGGCAACACTTAGCCTGAATTCCTCAGACCATTGACTACATTAGGTATGGGTACTGGGGAAATCCCTCAACTAGTCCATATGTGCATTTTGAATCATTGTCAATGTGTGTTTGACTCATGTCAGCTCCCTTACTACCACAGCTCTTTTGTCACCTTCGCGTAAGTCAAATTTGCCCTTTACAGGTGTATTGCACAAGTGACAAACCCAGAGTGAGGCAGTGTGTAGATTCCTGGGAAGCCATGACATGTGATTCAGTAGCTTGATTACATAGCAGAAATTGAACCAAACATACCTTTGTATGTTGTATGCCATCTCTGTAGGTTTGTAACAAATGCTCAAAGGTGTGTTCTGTGGTACAGATACATCCCATAGAAACCCACTCTGAAGTGGCATGAGTCTGCATTTGGTAGGCCACATATCCACACATGCATAGGGTAGACCCTTTCCGTACCCACCATTCCAACCCTTCATTGTCATTGTAGGTCTACCTTTCACATACATGTTACCTAGCTAGGTTAATTGCTTAGATCTAGGGTGTTGACTTAAGCCAGGAGGAATGCCTAAGACCTTTTTTGGCTTTCATCCATATGGGCAGAAACATGTCCGCAGGCAATACCTATGGGGGCATAAAATGGGCGTAAAACCCATCATAACTCCTAACAGCACTCCCTGATGGTGTGTTTTAAACTATATCAAGTTTACCACCCTAATAAAAAAAGACTTTGTTCATAGTTTATCTTTCGGTATTTTTATTGCCATCTGGACCTGAGTTCCTTGTCCAGTAGATCATTTCTAAAAACTTCCTCAGGATAGCCCCACTTGAGATTGAGTCCGCCCTGGTAGTATGATTTTACCAGGGTAGGATGAGGTGGATGATGATGAAGCACGTCACATTAAGTGAGCCCAAATCATTCACTTCTTTGAGATCTCCGGGAATTACGGAGTTGTTAGCGATGGTTTAGTGTATTTCATTCCAGAGGACAGGAGGAGTAACATGAACGTTCTGTTTTGGCAATATGTATTGAGGCTAGCATGGTAGTCTGTTATGCCTCATCTTGCTTTTTCCCAGGATGTGTAAGGTATATTGCTGTAAAACAGTGTGATTTCACCGCACGAGCTATCTGGCAGTTATTGGTCTTCCACCTTTCAGTTTACCTCAGGCTTTTACGACTATATAAGTCTCTGTAACTGCGGTTTTTATTACACATCATTCCCACTACAAACAGTATGTTGAAATGATGGATAGATTTACTAACATTTGTCGCAACACAGCAAGACAACTTGCTGTGATTCGTCAACTGAAGTGGTCCAGAATGCACCATAATTACTAACATATGGCTCATTTCTTCTCTCCCTCTGCGCTGGTACAGTCATAGCTGCCATGCACCAAAGTATTCACCTTTGTGCCATGGTGCAAGGGTGCCTGAGCTACAGGCAAGATTGTTTTCCACAGGAAAGGGCACCTTCCGGCACAAAAACAATCCTCAGAACTACTTTCCGCTCGAAAGAGGAAATAACATGCTTCCACTTGTTATGCCTCACTTGGAAATGTGTAGCATTTTGGTGCATTCCCAGGTTTACAGGTCTTAGTAAATCAGGGAATGTGCCAGAAACCATGGGTGGATGCATGGGAACAACCACACTCCACCCTTGGAACGCCTTCCTTGCCCATAGTAGACCAAGGCAGTGACTTGCACTATGATGAGTTACCCTAGATGTACTAAGCCATGCAGAGCCATGTGGCTTTGAGAGGCTTAGATAATCTGAATGAAGGGCTTGTGTTACCTTGTGTCACCTTGTGTGACTAAGATTTCCTTTCAAACCGTGTGGAAGTCAAAGGTGCTGGTAGTAGTTGTTTTGAGGGAGCACCCTCAACATGGAACATGCTGGGGTTCAGAAGGTGAAAGATATATAAAGAATCCTTCAAGATTTCTTTTTATCTTGACACGTTTCCCTTATGTTCAAATACAGGGTCCAAATATCAGTCTCGGTCTCCTGACAAATTGCTGTTTGTTCTAACACGGAGATTGGCAATTACTTATCTTTCTCTGACCTCAAAATGAGAGGATTCTTGAAAGGCAGACTATGTGAACCACACAATTAACTTGCTGGTGTACAGTAAGTAGGATTTGAAAGTCTGTAGGCGGTCTATTTTTTAACAACATTTAAATACCTAAGAATCAACTGTATACATATCTCACAAAATATCAGCAGTTCGGAAAGCATAAACAAAACACTTTTTTTTGGTAATTTTGAAGTGTGAGGGAAATTAGGAATTTAAGAACAAATCAAGGCACTTTGGCCCTCATTACAACCCTGGCAGTCGGTGTTAAAGTGGCGGTAAAACAGCCAACAGACCGGCAGTAAAAAAAATGGAATCACGACTGGCGGAAACCGCCAACATAGACAGCCACTTTAACACTCCGACCGCCACAGCGGTACAAACAAACAGCATGGCGGTCACCGCCAACAGACAGGCGGAAGACAATGTACCGCCCACAGTATCGTGAGAGGCCAATCTGCCATATTTTCTGGAAACAGAACTTGGAAGGGGAAACGCTCACGTCTACACACCCCACAAGGAACCAGGACGCCATGTAGCCGGAACTCTATATTCTACCTGCCATTCTCTTCCTGCTCCTCTACCAGGAGCACGAACGCCGGCGGCGAAGATCACAGTGAATACTGCACCTACAACACAGGGAAGGGGGAGGGAAAAGAGAGTGACACACACACGCAACAAGCAAAACCCCCACCCTCACGCACTACAACACACAAACAAGTACATGTTGATACATTACACCTCCACCCCCAACCCCCCCCCTGGAAGAATTCAAGGACAAAAGGAAATGAGTTGAACGATTATAATCCATAAAAATCCATTACTCAAAAATATATATACACTATTAACAAATATATACACTGTAGGAAGTTGGCTCTGTATGTACTATTTCAAAGTAAGAAATAGCATGCACAGAGTCCAAGGAATCCCCTTAGAGGTAAGATAGTGGCAAAAAGAGATAATTCTAATGCTCTATTTTTGTGGTAGTGTGGTCGAGCAGTAGGCTTATCAGAGGGTAGTGTTAAGCATTTGTTGTACACACACAGGCAATAAATGGGGAACACACACTCAAACACAATTCCAGGCCAATAGGGTATTTTATAGAAAAATATATTTTCTTAGTTTATTTTAAGAACCACAGGTTCAAGATTTACAAACAATACTTCAAATGAAAGGTATTTCAATTAGGAACTTTAGGAACTTTGAATTAGCAAAATAGCATATACAGTTTTCACACAAATGGCAAAAAGCTATTTTAAATCTGGACACTGCAATTTACAACAGTTCCTGGGGGAGGTAAGTGTTTGTTAGTTTTGCAGGTAAGTAAACCACCTACAGGGTTCAAAGTTGGGTCCATGGTAGCCCACCATTGGGGGTTCAGAGCAACCCCAAAGTTACCACACCAGCAGCTTAGGGCCGGTCAGGTGCAGAGGTCAAAGTGGTGCCCAAAACGCATAGGCTTCAATGGAGAAGGAGGTGTCCCGGTTCCAGTCTGCCAGCAGGTAAGTACCCGCGTCTTCGGAGGGCAGACCAGGCGGGTTTTGTAGGGCACCAGGGGGGACACATGTCAGCACAAAAAGTACACCCTCAGCGGCACGGGGGCGGCCGGGTGCAGAGTGCAAACAGGCGTCGGGTTTGTAATGGAGTTTAATGGGAGACCAAGTTGTCTCTTCAGCGAAGCAGGCATGCAAGGGGAGGGCTCCTCGGGGAAGCCACCACCTGGGCAAGGGAGAGGGCCACCTGGGGGTCACTTCTGCACTGGAGGTCGGATCCTTCAGGTCCTGGGGGCTGCGGGTGCAGTGTCTTAATAGAATTATCTATTTTTGCCACTATCTTACCTCTAAGGGGAACCCTTGGACTCTGTGCATACCATTCCTTACTTTGAAATAGTGCATACAGAGCCAACTTCCTACAACTGGGCATGGTACTTTCGCTGCCGCCACTGTACTCTTTTGCTTTTAAGTCCAGATCCTTTAGGTTCAGTTCATAAGCCAGCAAGATCTTCCTTTTTCCATGGCTATCTCAGCCTCAGCTGCCTCCATGGACATGTTTTTCCCTTGCTAAGACACTTTTAGCCTCAGCCATTGTTTTCTTCGCCAGGGTTTTTTTCAGCCTCAGCTCTTCTCTCTTCTGCAGACAGCTGGGGCAGGTGCTGCCACTGATCCCTCTCAGTCTGTGTGCAAATGAGCTGCTCAAGGGAGAGGGTTTGGGAGGAGACACTGTTTCCTGCAGGGGACCCAGCAAAGGACTCCATCTCTGTGGACTCCCCTCTGGAGCTTCTGCAAAGTCATTTTTCTCTGAGTCCTTCACAGGGACACTTCCCTCTTGGACCTCTGAATCATCTGGGAGATTGCAGGACTTTGGGTTCTTTAGGAATCTAAAGGGGTCCTCCTCCTCAGAGTCATCTATTTGCATTGTTCACCAGAATATTTCCTCATAATTGAAAAGGGCTGTCTGCAGGACCTGCCTTGTGAATTTCTTATATGCAGCCAGCCCCCCCCCCTTGCATGATCTCTTAGATCCTCCATAGTTTAGCATGATAGGTGCCAGGAATGTATTTCCATACTGATAAGGACTCACAGATGCAACAACCAAACAAAAAGATTCCCAAGTTGATGAAGATGAAACAGGGGTCAAATTTAGAAAAATTACCTATTGAGAGAAACACATAATAGTCTTAGATGTGGATGGTAGTGTCTACGAAATTACGGTAAGGCATTGCACAAATACAAGTTCTATCCCTCCACTGCCACCAGTATTAGAAATTAGGTCTTTAGTTAGTAGAGGTATGCACCCTGTCCAAGTCGAGACCACAGTCCAAGTCAGGATAAGTCAGAAACACACCCTAAATTGACCTGTGCTCACCCTCTGATAGCTTGGCAGAACAGTCAGGCTTAACTTAAGAGACAACATCCAAAGCATTTGTGCAACACTCAATTTCAGTAACACAGTGAATGACACCACAAAA
The DNA here is from genome assembly GCF_031143425.1 of Pleurodeles waltl. Classification (NCBI taxonomy): domain Eukaryota; kingdom Metazoa; phylum Chordata; class Amphibia; order Caudata; family Salamandridae; genus Pleurodeles; species Pleurodeles waltl. Next base: position 1,176,439,177 of record NC_090446.1, on the reverse strand, counting down.
AGATTCCACACCATTTTGGAACAATAGATAATATTTATCTGACTAAATCTGAGTAAAACAAGTCATAAACAACAAATATCCGATTAGTATAGTTGAAATATGAATTTATTTTTTAAAGATTAAAGATGAAGGGCCAGATTTATTAAAATTGGCTGCGCTGTGCTGCGTCACTTTAGAAATGCAGGGATGCGCTGTATTTATTAGAATATTAGAATATGAACCCCTGTGTTTCCCCTAGCGCTGGCACTAATTTGAGCTGCCTAGAGCCAATGCAGGCATCCTTGCACCATTGTGCAAGGATGTCTGAATTGAGGGGTTTGATTACTTATGTGTGGTAAGGTGTCCCTTCATGCACATAAACAATCACTAATAGCGATTTGTCACTGCTGTGTGTGCTGTAGAATGCACATAAACAATAATTAGTGGCATTTTTCTCTTTCTATGCGTGCTGCAGACAAACACACATGTTTGGTTCATTAAAAGAGTTAAAAATATAGGGGGTGATTCTAACCCTGGTGGTCGGAGATAAAGCGGCGGCCAACCCGCCAACAGGCCGGCGGTCCAAAAAATGGAATTCTGACCCTGGCGGCAACCGCCAACACAGCCCGCCACATTAACACTCCGACCGCCACCGCGGTACAGACAAACAGCGCAGCGGTCACCGCCAACAGGCAGGCGGCAGACAATGTACCGCCCACAGTATTACAACTCACCAATCCGCCACCTTTTCCGGGGCGGGAGCCTCGCCGATAAAAACACGGCGGAAACAGACTACGGATGGGAAAACGCTCACCAAAACACACTCCACGAGTACGGAGGACAGCATGGAACCCGAATTAAACATCCTACCTGCACTCGTCTACCTGCTCATCTACCACGAGTACGAACTCCGGCGCAGACGACAACGGTGAGTACTGCACCTACGACACACGGGAGGGGGGAGGAGGAAAGGTTACGGGCACACACATATGCGACCCCCACCCCCCCAAACTATGTACACACCAATGCAGAGCAACAATGCACAGTGACACCACCCAAACCCCCCTGAAAAATGCAAAGACATAATTAAATTGTGAACCAAAATTTTATATAAAAAATAGACCCTGAGATGTATCGGCAACTATGCAAAATATCCATAACAAAATAATACTATACACACTGCTATGGAGAACCGAGGCAATTAGTCCGCTACATCCAAGTCAAATGGAACAGTCCGTGGGCTACAGTGTAGCGACACAAGGGCAAAGCCCACACAGGAGACCTGAGTCCTTTGGAGAGAACACTGCAGGGGCATCTGATGAAAATACTACAGGCACCTCAGGGGGAAGGGAAGGGGGGGGGCACCACAGCCACATGAGTCCACGACGCAAGATCCACGAAGGGGCCACCATGCCCACTGTGCCATCCTGGGGAGTGCAAAGCCACAGTCTCTCAAGTCTCTACAGTGGGTGGGTTGCCCACTCCACCATCCTGGGGAGTGCAAAGCCACAGTCTCTCAAATCTCTACAGTGGGTGGGTTGCCCACTGTACCATCCTGGGGAGTGCAAAGCCACAGTCTCTCAAGTCTCTACAGTGGGTGGGTTGCCCACTGTGCCATCCTGGGGAGTGCAAAGCCACAGTCTCTCAAGTCTCTACAGTGGGTGGGTTGCCCACTGTGCCATCCTGGGGAGTGCAAAGCCACAGTCTCTCAAGTCTCTACAGTGGGTGGGTTGCCCACTGTGCCATCCTGGGGAGTGCAAAGCCACAGTCTCTCAAGTGGATAACAGTCTCCACTGGTCAAGGAGGAGGCATGGTGGGCACAGTGAACCATAAACAGTGCTTGAGATGACAGGGCCCAGCGGAGCGGTGCTTGAGATGAAGGGCCCAGCGGAGCGGTGCTTGAGACGGCGGGGCCCAACGGAGCGGTGCTTGAGACTGCGGGGCCCAGCGGAGCGGTGCTTGAGACGGCGGGGCCCAGCGGAGCGGTGCTTGAGATGAAGGGGCCCAGCGGAGCGGTGCTTGAGACTGCGGGGCCCAGCGGAGCGGTGCTTGAGACGGCGGGGCCCAGCGGAGTGGTGCTTGAGATGAAGGAGCCCAGCGGAGCGGAGCTTGAGACTGCGGGGCCCAGCGGAGCGGTGCTTGAGACGGCGGGGCCCAGCGGAGCGGTGCTTGAGATGAAGGGGCCCAGCGGAGCGGTGCTTGAGACGGCGGGGCCCAGCGGAGCGGTGCTTGAGATGAAGGGGCCCAGCGGAGCGGTGCTTGAGACTGCGGGGCCCAGCGGAGCGGTGCTTGAGACGGCGGGGCCCAGCGGAGCGGTGCTTGAGAAAAAGGGGCCCAGCGGAGCGGTGCTTGAGACGGCGAGGCCCAGCGGAGCGGTGCTTGAGACTGCGGGGCCCAGCGGAGCGGTGCTTGAGACGGCGGGGCCCAGCGGAGCGGTGCTTGAGATGAAGGGGCCCAGCGGAGCGGTGCTTGAGACGGCGGGGCCCAGCGGAGCGGTGCTTGAAATGAAGGGGCCCAGCGGAGCGGTGCTTGAGATGAAGGGGCCCAGCGGAGCGGTGCTTGAGACGGCGGGGCCCAGCGGAGCGGTGCTTGAGATGAAGGGGCCCAGCGGAGCGGTGCTTGAGACTGCGGGGCCCAGCGGAGCGGTGCTTGAGACGGCGGGGCCCAGCGGAGCGGTGCTTGAGACTGCGGGGCCCAGCGGAGCGGTGCTTGAGATGAAGGGGCCCAGCGGAGCGGTGCTTGAGACTGCGGGGCCCAGCGGAGCGGTGCTTGAGACGGCGGGGCCCAGCGGAGCGGTGCTTGAGACTGCGGGGCCCAGCGGAGCGGTGCTTGAGACGGCGGGCCCAGCGGGGCGGTGCTTGAGACGGCGGGGCCCAGCGGAGCGGTGCTTGAGATGGCGGGGCCCAGCAGAGCGGTGCTCTTCTGCACGGCGGGCCCTGTTCAGCGGTGCCTATCTTCACGGCGGGCCCTGTTCAGCGGTGCTCTTCTCCACGGCGGGCCCTGTTCAGCGGTGCTCTTCTGCACGGCGGGCCCTGTTCAGCGGTGCTCTTCTCCACGGCGGGCCCTGTTCAGCGGTGCTCTTCTGCACGGCGGGCCCTGTTCAGCGGTGCTCTTCTGCACGGCGGGCCCTGTTCAGCGGTGCCTAGCTTCACGGCGGGCCCTGTTCAGCGGTGCTCTTCTCCACGGCGGGCCCTGTTCAGCGGTGCTCTTCTGCACGGCGGGCCCTGTTCAGCGGTGCCTATCTTCACGGCGGGCCCTGTTCAGCGGTGCTCTTCTCCACGGCGGGCCCTGTTCAGCGGTGCTCTTCTCCACGGCGGGCCCTGTTCAGCGGTGCACATCCAGTAGGTTCAAGGGAGCCAGACCTGGCCTGGACTCCGTGCTCAGACGCCCTCCGGCCGTGATGTTCCTGGGCCCTTCGGTGACGGAGTCCTGGGCCCTTTGGTGTCCTCCTTTACAGCTGGGATGTGGCATGTGGGGCCCACCTGCTCCGCGCTCCTGCTGGCTGACGTGTCCGCCCTGCTGCCCTTACGCTCCTTAGATGGGGCTCTCGGGCCCTTGCCTCCCCTAGACGTTGTGGCTGGTGAAGTGGACGAACTCTGCTCCTTGGGGGCAGCCGTGTCAGTCTTCGCACGGCGGCCCTTGTGTTTCCTGGTCCTCTTGCCGGGGGGGGGGTGCTGGATGTGTCCTTGCTGCTGATGGAGGTGTCACTGCTGGCAAAGGGTGGGCTCCAGAACCCATGCACAACAGTGACACCCGAAGTTGGGCTGGTGGTGGCTGTGGTGCTCTTGGGACTCTTTGCTGATGGAGGGGGTAGGTCATCGGAGGGGAAGAGGTCAAGATTAGCCAGGAAAACTTTTTTAGGGCCAAGGTAAAAGGTAGGAGAAGTGGAGATGGAAGTGGAGGAAGAGGATGTGGTTGTAAGAGAGTCAGGTGTGCTGTCATTGGGTGAAGGTGCAGGTGCTGTAGGCTGTTGTGAGGTGGATGTCTGTTGGGTGGGTGTCTGCCTGTGTTTGTGTGTCTTGGAAGGGGTGGTGACAGACACAGTGGGAGAGGACACAGGGGACGTGTAAATGGCAGTGGGGGTGGTGACTGCACGCGTGCGGACTGTACAGGAGGGTGTGGTGGTGATGGAAGCACTGGCTGATGTTGGTGTGCATGCAGGTGTGAGTGGAGACGTCACAGGGAGGGAGGAGGGAGACGAGGAGGAGGGGGACACAGGGGTGGTAGTGACTGTTGGGATGTCTGCATCTGTGTGTTGCTTGGGTGAGTGTTTGTGGGATCTGTGGTGCTTGTGTCTGGATGAGCTGCCCTTGGGTGTTGAGGTGTGTGCAGGCTGGTCAGATGGTGTGGATGGGATAGGCTGAGGAACAGGAGACAGAGACAGGATGGAGGCAGTCAGAAGAGGGAGGCTGGAAACAGGGACAATGGCTGCCGTCAGTGCTGAGGCCAGAGCATTGAACGATCGTTGATGGGCAGCCTGACCCGAATGAATGCCCTCCAGGTAGGCATTGGTCCGATGCACCTCCCTTTCTACCCCCTGGATGGCATTCAAAAGGGTAGTCTGCCCAACAATGAGTGTCCTGAGGAGATCAATGACCTCCTCACTGAGGGCAGCAGGGGTAACAGGGCAGGGGCTGAGGTGCCTGGGGCGAAGGAGACGCCCGCCTTCCTGGGTGAGCGGGCACGGAGCGTAGGCTGAGGGGCTGCTGGGAGGGCGGGGCTGGTGCGCTGGGTGGCGGCTGTACCTGTAGAGGCGGGGGGCCCGGATGTTGCCGCCACCGCTAGGGAGCTCCCATCCGAGGACGTGTCGCTGTCGCTGCTCTCACCAGCGGTCCACGTCGTGGTGCTCCCCTCGCCCTCCGGCTCACTTGGGCCCTCGGTGTCTGTTCCTGTGCCCACCGGGGCCTTGTGGCTTGCAGCTCCCTCGTGCTCCGATGCCAAATCTCCTCCGCCTGATGATGCTAATGCACACATGCACTGTGAAGAAGGGTGGGGGGAGAAAGAGAAGACCTGGTTGAGTGCATGCAATGTCAACACCGTTGGCGGAGAGGACAGACACAGGAGCTGCATGCACTAAGCCGCGCATTCGGGGCACACTACTCAGTAATTCTGACTCGGACAACAGGTCAGGAGACGACAAGCGCGCACATGTGTGAGGCTGGACCATCAATAGCTGGACTTGTCACCCTACGGAGGTGGGGGCCGGGAGCACAGGGCCATGCCTAAGGGAGAGGACTACACTACAGAAAGCGCCCTGGCCTAATGTCACCCCCAACCCTCCTCCCCCACCCAGACGCCTCCACTGCGCAGAAAGATAGCTGAATGTGCTGATACTCACCCCCTTGTGTCTGCTGTGATGCTCTCAAGTGCCCATCCAAATCAGGGTAGGCCACCGCCAGGATCCGGGACATCAGGGGGGTCAGGGTACGACTGGCACCCCTCCTAGGTTGGGAGGCCATCCCCAGCAGTGACTCAGGGCCATCTTCCTGGTTCCGCGGCGGATGTCCTCCCACCTTTTGCGGCAGTGGGTGCCCCGTCTGACGTGGACCCCCAGGGCCCGGACTTCCTTGGCGATGGCACGCCAAATCCCGACTTTCTGATGGGCGCTGACCTATGTGACATGTACAGGGTGGGAAGGAAACATTCATCAACTTACTGCATGATAGATGTGATTGGCCCCCCCTCCCCAACATTGCAATATAGCACATGCTCTCATCTGTCGTGCGTTGCACTCCTCATTCGCCCCCCACCCCACCAACTTACATCCACCCCACTCCACACAGGCATCGCCCATTCCATGTGCACCCGGTGTACTCACCTGTTGGTCTGGAGGACCGTAGAGTAACGCATACTGGGGGAGGACCCCATCCACGAGCTTCTCCAACTCTTCAGACGTGAAGGCAGGGGCCCTTTCCCCAGTCGCAGCAGCCATTGTCACTTCCAGACCGAGTTCACAGCAGCACTTGCAGTATAGGTCCTCTCCTGTGGATGATCAGGTCTCGAGTGACTAAGCAGATAGAAAATGGTGGTCACACCCGCGGCGGTGCGTACCGCGGCGGTGCGTACCGCGACCGCCGGCGCACATCGTCATTGGCTCCTGAAACCCATAGGATTCAATGTTATCCAATGCAGCTCCGTATAGCGGTCTTCGACCGCCTACCGCCACGGTGTGCTCCGCCAGCGCAGTGACCTCACATCCCATTGTCCCACTTCACAGGTCAGGCAGCCGCCATTTCAAGGGCCCACATGGCATAATCTCTACTGCGACACACAGGCCTAGGCCTGGCATTGCCACACATACACGCCTTTCAATACCTAGATAACCGTGTGCTATGCAAGCTGTGGTGAACGTACCAGTGATTATCTTGACTCTGTGCTCCATGTTGTCCTTCCTAGGCACCGTCCGCTGGGACTGGCGAGGAGAAGGATGAATCCTCGCGTGTACCGACCGCTGGTGGACCTGTCGACAATGGAAGAACGCCACATCATACTACGATACCGACTTGACCGTGCCACCATCCATGAACTGTGTGCCCAGCTGGAGCCAGCCCTGATGTCCCCCATCCGCCAATCCACAGGAATTCCCCCTCTGGTGCAGGTGCTGTCAGTCCTCCATTTTCTTGCAAGTGGCTCATTCCAGACAACAGTGGCCATGTCATCTGGAATGTCTCAGCCAATGTTTTCTAAGGTTTTGTCTAGAGTGTTGTCTGCCCTGACGAAACACATGCGGAGTTACATTATATTCCCAGAGGAGGTTGATTTGCCCACTGTGAAGGGTGATTTTTATGCCCTTGGACATATTCCCAACATAATTGGTGCCATTGATGGGACCCATGTAGCCTTAGTCCCCCCAAAAGACGATGAGCAGGTGTACAGAAACAGGAAGAGTTACCATTCTATGAACGTCCAGGTGGTCTGTTTGGCTGACCAGTACATCTCCCATGTGAATGCAATGTTCCCTGGTTCAGTGCATGACGCGTATGTGATGCGTAATAGCAGCATCCCTTATGTGATGGAACAGCTACAGAGACAACGTGTGTGGCTAATAGGTGACTCTGGTTACCCCAACCTGCCTTGGCTATTGACCCCAGTGAGGAATCCCCGGACCAGGGCAGAGGAACGGTACAATGAGGCCCATGGGCGAACTAGGAGGATCATAGAAAGGACCTTTGGGGTTCTGAAGGCCAGGTTTAGGTGTCTGCATATGACAGGGGGATCCCTGATGTACTCACCAAAGAAGATGTGCCAGATCATCGTGGCCTGCTGTATGCTTCACAATCTGGCATTGCGACGTCAGGTGCCTTTCCTGCAGGAGGATGGTCCAGATGGTGGTGTTGAAGCAGCTGTAGAGCCTGTGGAGAGTGAAGAGGAGGAAGACTCAGAGGATGACCCAGACAACAGGGACAGAGTTATCCAACAGTATTTTCAGTAGCACACAGGTAAGAATCACACACGCCATTTTAATTTTCCTGAATGCCTTGTTTTTCTCAACTTTGTCTATGACCCCCCAGTTCTTTTAAACTGATGTTTGATTCTCCCTTCCCTTTTCAGTGCTGTATGACCCACTGCGTAACTTCTGCTTGGTTAGCCCATGGACTAATGCTTATTGATCTCGGTATGTGTTCAGCACAAAGTTTACAGAACATAATTGATCGGTAATGTGTTTTACATTTGTAAATAATACAGCCTGACTCCAGCATGATTTCAGTGCATTGAGTGATTTATTTTTGGTGCTAGATAATGGTACATGATATTCACACGGTGATGGGTGGGGGTGGAGTAATGTCTATGGCAGAGTCCAGTTCTCAGTCTCACAGGTGCATTGTCCATATGCCTGTGGAAGGATGGAGCAGGGGCAGTTCAAGGTTGGACAGGGTGGCAATGGGGGACAGTGGGATGACTTCAGGGGGTATCTCATGCTGGCGGGGGTCTTGACATCATACTCTGTCTTTTTTTGGATCTCAGGCTCCTCTTGCGGGGTGGTTGTTCTTCAGCAGGAGGTGGGGTTCTGGTGGCCTGTCGTTGTGGTGGGGCCTCCTGTCCACTAGCGCCGGCGGAGGTGGTAGGCTGTTCCTGGTCCAGGCTAGTGACAGGGGCCCTGTGTGGTGCCACATGGTCCCGCAACGTGTCTTCTATCCGGTGGAGGGCCTGGACTAGGCTCCCCATGGCGGTAGAGATGTTGGTGAGATGATTGTTGAACCCCATGTAGCGTTCCTCCTGCTGTGCCTGGATCTCCTGGAACCTGGCCAGTACCATCGCCATTGTCTCTTGTGAGCGGTGGTAGGCTGCTATGAGGGTGGTGAGGGCCTCTTGGAGAGTCGGTTCCCTGGGCCTCTCCTCCCCCCCTGTCGCACAGCAGCCCTCCGAGTTGCCCTGTTTCCCCCGGACTCTGTCCCCTGGACGGTGTGCCCACTACCACTGCCCCCAGGTCCCTGTTGTTGTTGGGGTGGTGGGTTAGCCTGGGGGCCCTGTAGTGGCAGACACACCGCTGATTGATCTGTCCTAGAGACAGAGCCATGGGCCCGCTGGGTGGGAGCTGTGCTGTTGTTCCCAGAGGGGGTTGGGTCTGCTGTGGCCTGTGTGTGGGAAACCGACTGTCCAGAGGTCCCCGATGGTCCGGGCTGGTCGTCAGGTTCCAGGTCGACAGAGCTGCTGTCATCACTGGGTGCCTCTTCCGGGGGGGGATGGACATTTCTGGACCCTCCTGGCCGGTGTGTTGGCGTTCGGGTCCTGCATGGGGTAAGAGAGAATGGTTATTGTTTCTGTGTGTGCTATTGTGTGCGATTTAAGGGTGCCCTTGTCCCCCAGTGCTGTCATTCCCTTGGGGGAGGTGTTGTGGGGGTGTTTGGGGGAGGGGGTATGTGCAGTGGTCATGCTTAGGTGATGGGTGTCCATAGTTTGGGGTGGCATGCAGGGGTTGGTGTTGGGTGGGTTGTGCTGGGGAGACATTCTCAGGGAGGATGTGTGATGGGGGGTTGGGGGTGAGGGTGGTGGTGGGGGTTGGCATGCTGGGGGGGGTGAAGTAGTTGAGATTGTACTTACCAGAGTCCATTCCTCCGTGTACTCCAGCGAGGCCATCAGGATGCAGGATGTGTAGTACCTCTTGCTCCCATGCTGTGAATTCGGGTGGAGTGGGTGGGGGTCCCCCGCCAGTCTTCTGCACTGCGATGTTGTGTCGCGAGACCATCGAGCGCACCTTTCCCCGTAAGTCGTTCCAACGTTTGCGGATGTCCTCTCGATTCCTGGGATGCTGTCCCACCGCGTTGACCCTGTCCACGATCCGCTGCCATAGCTCCGCCTTCCTGGCTATAGTGGTGTGCTGCACCTGTGAGCCGAAGAGCTGGGGTTCAACTCTTATGATCTCCTCCACCATGACCCGGAGTTCTTGGTCCGAAAAGCGTGGGTGCCTTTGGGGTGCCATGGGGTGGTATGGATGAGGTGTGGGGTGGTGTATATGGTGAAGAGTGTGTTGGTGTGTGGTGCTTTGTGCTTCTATGTGGTGTGTGTGATGGTGTAGTGTGCCTCTGTGTGATGTAGCTCTCTATTCTGTAATGTGTCTCTCTCTCCTTCGTCTCTGATCTTCGGTCGTAGGGGTTTGTGGGTGATGTGGGTGTGTGTTTTATAGTTGGTTGGATGTGTGGGAGTGTTGTTTGTATGTGTGTCAGGTGTGTGTATTTCAAATTGTCCAATGTGGCTGTGTTTTGTAAAGGTGTGTGTATTTTGAGCGCGGCGGTGTGTACCGCCAATGGAATACCGCGGTTGAAAGACCGCCGCGTGGATTCGTGGGTCAGAATGGCATGGGCGTGTTTGTGTTGGCGTGACGGTGGAGGTTTGGTCATCTCCAGTTTTCCGCGGCCCGCTGATGTGGCGGCCTTCCTTGGATGTCGGGATTTTGGCGGTTTCGCCGTTGTGGGTCAGAATGACCGTGGCGGTTTACCGCGGCCGCGGAGATAGTATGGCGGACTTCTGACCGGCGGTAAGGGCCTTTTACCGCCGAGGTCAGAATGACCCCCATAGTCAGGTTACTGCTAAAACAACCACTTTCACTAATACGAGTTCTTCAGATGTTCATAATTAAACAGTTCAAACCTCTCCAGATTAAGAAGGCAGACAAGAGTGGTACAAACCAATTTATGATACTCAACTGATTAGTGATTCCTGCTGTGTAAGTCTACAAAGGGGCACAATACATTTGCTTCCAAATACATAATGCCCACACAGACTGGTTCTACTTTTCATATTCTGCAAAGTGCTTTGTTGCTTTTTGTGAGAATTGTTGCAATATGGGTTTCATATTTCCAGCAGATGGATTCCAGGCCGCCTTTCATCCAAAATGTTTTAGGTCTGACTTTTCCTGGTATAATGTCAATTGGTTGTGTACAGAGAAGAAATATTTCAACTCACTACCTTAGCTGTAAGTTTAAAGAGGTCTTGCCATCAGTACATGTATAATAAATATAAAGAAGTATGTACATGGATGTAACACATTTGCCGAATGCCCTTCGCAGTCTCATAAAACAGTATGAATAGACAGTCAAAGTGCACATTTGTGCTCCATCCAACAGAAGTGGAGTCGTCAACTAGTGGTGAGGGGGCATGTTTGGGGTACAGTGGCAGGAGGGTCCACACAGCAGAAGAGCATCAGAGTGTATCCAGATGGGTGGCAGCTGTGGAGGTAGAGTTGCTTTAGGTAGCTGAGGCACCAGGACCATGCCTGACCATTGGCAGGGAAGACACCGGGTGAAGAGGGGAGGGAACAGGATCAGGAAAGGCATTGATGTAAAGCAGGGTAGGAACTCTCTCAATAAATGTGCTTGGGTTGTTGGTGGTGGGGGGTCCCAGTGTGGGTAGGTCATCAATATCAGTTAGTTGTAAGAACTGGGCGAGAAGAGTATCCTATTTGGGAAAGACAGAGCTCCTATGAAGGTGGCAGACTTCTTTATACAGCAGGGCCACCTCCTCTGCCCTCCCACACTTTTGCATTACTCTGTGCCATGCTGCCATAGGATGTGCTGACATGGCCCTCCATTGGAGGGTAACCACCCTCTAGGTAAGCAGAAGTGGGCACATTATGATGTTTCCTACGCTTAAAAGACCTAAAGCTCATTCCTCCCACGTGTGAATGTCAGGGAGTGCCATGACCTCTCGTAATGTGTCTTCTATCGACTGCCAATAACCTTGAAAGTGACACTCATAACCACAGCATGTGGTGTAGGTCAGCATCTGGTGAGAAACAATGGGGGCAGCAGAGATATGCAGTGGGGAAATAGTGATTGAGTTGTTCTGGGGTCAGATAGGCCCAGTTAATGTTGAAGAATTGTATGTTCTTAAAGTGGGCAATCCTAGAGACTAGGTGGGGAAATCCTAAGGCCCTCTCCAATTCCACATCATAGAGTGCCCTCCTTATGTCACACTCCCACTTGCCTCTCTGGGTGGTTAGGGGAGCTCCATTGAGCTCCCAAATGGTCCTATATATCAAAGTAATCAGAGTACATCCCTCCCTGATGGTAAGTAGAGCTTGGAGAATGGGCTCTGTGGTGGGTTCTGCATCATGTGTGTTTCAAAGGGTCTGACAGGTTGTGTACAGTTGCCCATAGGTGAAGAATTGTCTTGGTAGAATGCCATAGTGTGTAATAGGTTGATCAAATGGAAGAAGTTATCCATCGGTGAATAGATCTTTGATTGTGGTTAGCAACTGCTCTTGCCAGCTCCGTAGTATCTGGGTTGAGTAGAAGCCAGAAAGGAGACGGAGTCCTACCAAAGGGAGTGCTGGAGCATAGCAGGGGTTTGACATGTGAAGCGGTGGACTCGGGCCAAGCATCTGTGAGCCATCAACACCTATAGAGACCAGGGAAATGGGGGCGTAACTTCAGGGAGCAAAAATCCCTGAAACATGGCTCGGAACAGAGGGCCTGTTCCATGCCATGTTTCTCCCAAGTTGCGCCTGGCTATCCAGTGTGCCACCCACTGTAACAGTGCTGCCAGGACTTAAGCTTCGAAGGAGGGTGCACTGAAGCAACCCCGACCAACCGGCAGCTGCAGTTGTTTTTTCAGGGTAATTCAGGGGCACTTCTTTTTCCCAGAAAAAGTTGCATTGCAACATATCCAGCTCGCTGAAAAAAGTTTTACCTGGGATGGTGGAGAGGATTGCAAAACAATAAAGGAGTAGGGGAAGAATTCTCATCTTAGGTAGTGCTATCTTACCGATGGGAACCAGGGGTAAAGTCTTCCAGAATAGCACTGGGATTTGATGGCAGTTAAGGCGGATCGGAGGTTACCCTTAGATTGATCAATGGGGTTGTGGCAGAAGTGGACTCCAAGATAGCAGACCAAAGTGTCATGCCATCCAAGGGGGTATCTCCAAAATGGATCTCCTATGGTGTCAAGCCAGGACTGAATGGATAGTAGAACAATTTTGCCCAGTAATCCAGACCCCTGCTGCTCTAAGCAAAATCTGTCAGTTTAGCATGTAGTGGGGTGAGTGCAGCATCTGTGTCCCATAAGTACAGGACTAAATTGTTGATATAGAAGGACACCAATGTGTCCTATCATGTAGGGGATGCCCCAAGTCTGACCCTCCCTCAGCAGTCTGACGGCAAGGGGTTCCATGGACATTGCAAAAATCAAGAGCCACCTTGGGCATCCTCGCCTGGTTCTGCTTCCCACAAGAAAGGGGAGTAAAATAAGATTGCCTAAGCAAATCCGAGAGGCGGGATTGGTGTATAGCAGATTTTTGTATGTTAATTAGCACTTGCCTGTTCCCATTCGGACGAGGACCTGGAAGAGGTAATCCCATGTTAAAAAATCAAGGCGGTCATTACAACATTGGCGGTAAAAGGTGCTTACCGCCGTGCAGAAGACCGCCAACACACCGCCGCGGAATTCCGCCACAGCTATTATGACCCACATTTCGGAATCCACCAAAATTCAGACACCCACACAAGTCCGCCACACCAAAGGTCAGTGAGAAACTGGTGAAAACAAAACCTCCACCGTCACGCCAACAGAAATAGGCCCACACTATCACGACACATGAATCCACACGGCGGTCTTTCAACCGTGGTATTCCATTGGCGGTACACACCGCAGCGCTCAAAATGCACACACTCTTACAAAACACAGCCACATTGGACAATTCAAAATACACACACCTGATACACATACACACACCACTCCCACACACCCATTACAATATAAAACACACACCCACATCACCCACAAACCCCCATGACCAAAAATTCTGAAAGAAGGCCAGAGAGAGACACCACCAGCAAGAACAACAGCATCCACAGGCACACAACAATATCACCCACAGAACTTCCACGCACCTCACACAACACACCACTACATATCAGCACACTTATCACCACACACTCCACCCCACATATCACCTACACCACCCCATGGCACGGCAAAGACACCCCAGGTTCTCGGAGGAGGAGCTCAGGGTCATGGTGGAGGAAATCGTCCGGGTAGAGCCACAGCTATTCAGAGCACAGGTGCAGCACACCTCAATTGCAAGGAAGATGGAGCTATGGTGAAGAATAGTGGACAGGGTCAACGAAGTGGGACAGCACCCAAGAAATCGGGAGGACATCAGGAAGAGGTGGAATGACCTACGGGGGAAGGTGCATTCCGTGGTCTCAAGACACCACCAGGCGGTTGAGCGGACTGGCGGCAGACCACCACCTCCTCCCCCACAACTAACAACATGGGAGGAGCAGGTCTTGGCGATTCTGCATCCTGAGGGCCTCGCAGGAGTAGCTGGAGGAATGGACTCTGGTAAGACAAATCTTAATTATTACATCCCCCACCCTACCTCCATGCTATCACATACCCCCACCCTCATCCCCAGCACCCCAACTCACATATGTCCCAACATCACAAACCACCCATCCCAACACCAAGCCCTGCATGCAACAACAAAGCATGGACACCCATCACTAAAGCATGCCCACTGCACATACCCATACAACCCCCTAAACCATCATCACACAAGGTCCCACACAGGAATGCAAGCACTGGGGTACACGGTCACCCACCCATTGCACACCATGACACACACAGATGTAATAACCAATCTTTTATACCCCTGCAGGACCCCTACCCAACGTCTTTCGGACAGGAGGGTCAACACATGCCCACACCACCAACAGAAGAGGTCCACAGTGATGACAGCACCTCTGTCCAACTGGATCTAGATGATCAGCCCAGCTCATCGGGGACCTCGGGACAGTTGGTTCCCCTCACACTGGCACAGGCCACCACAGACCTTCACCCCTCTGGAAACACCAGCACAGCACCCACCCAGCGGGCCCATACCTCCGTCCCCATGACACATCAATCAGTTGTGTGTCCACCACAACAGGGAACCCAGGATAACCCACCACCCCAACAACAACAGGGACCTGGGGGCAGTGGTAGTGGGCACACTGTCCAGGGGACGGAGGCCCGGGAACACAGGGGAATTGGGAGGGCTGCTGTGCGACAGAGGGCAGACAGGCCATGGGAACCCACTCTCCACAAGGCCTTCTCCTCCATCATGGGAGCCTACCACCACTCCCAGGAGACGATGGCAACGGTACTGGACAAGTTTCAGGAGACCCAGCACCTGCAGGAGGAACAGTATTTGGGCTTCAGGGAGGAAATCAGAACCATCAGCTCCACCCTGGGCACCATCGTAGGGGTGCTGAAGGAAGTACTCAACACCAGGAGGGAAACTGTGGCACTACAAGGGGCCCCTGACACTAGCATGGACGATGAACTGCCCACCACCTCCGCCGGCGCTAGTGGACTGGAGGCACCGCCACAGGACCACCACACCAGCACCCCACCCCCTGCAGAGGGAGAACCACCCTGCAAACGGTCCGTGAGATCCAGGACAAAGACAGAGCATGATGCCAAGACCCCCGCCAAGAAATGACTCCACCCTGATTGTCATCCTACTGTCCCACTTTGTCACCCTGTCCATACATAAACTGCCCCAGCTACACTTCCTATGCCCATTTGGGCAATGCACCTGTGAGACTAATAGACTGGACTCTGCCATGGACATTCCTCAGCCATCACCCCTCACCATTTTCGAAGGTCCGCTCAATCACCCTCCTAGTTCACCCATGGGCCTCATTGTAGCATTCCTCTGCCCTTGTCCTGGGATTCCTCACTGGGGTCAGTAGCCATGACAGGTTGGGGTAACAGAGTCACCTGCAAATGGTGAGGGCCAACTGTTAGACATGCACGAACCTGGAGGGATATCCCCAGAGCCAGACAACCATTCCCACTGACTTGCCTCTAGGTGCTCACCTAATAGCCACACACAGTGCCTCTGGAGTTGACCCATCACATAAGGGATGCAGCTATTATGCAAGATGTAGGCGTCATGCACTGAGCCAGGGAACTTGGCATTCACATGGGAGATGTACTGGTCTGCCAAACATACCATCTGTACATTCATAGAATGATAACTCTTCCGGTTTCTGTACACCTGTTCACTCCTGTGGGGGGGGGGACCAAAGCCACTTGGATCCCATCAATGGCACCTATGATGTTGGGGATGTGTCACAGTGCATAGAAATCACCTTTCACTGTAGACAAATCCTCCACCTGAGGGAAAACAATGTAGCTCCGCATGTGTTTCAGAATGGCAGACAACACTCTGGACAATACGTTGGAAAACATAGGCTGGGACATCCCTGATGCTATGGCCACAGTTGTTTGAAAAGATCCACTTGCAAGGAAATGGAGCACTGACATCACCTGCACTTGAGGCGGGATTCCTGTGGGATGGCGGATAGCTGACATCAGGTCTGGCTCCAACTGGGTACACAGTTCTTGGATTGTGGCACGGTCAAGCCTGTATGTGATAATCAAATGTCGCTCCTCCATTGCCGACATGTCCACCTACGTTCAGTACACCGGAGGATGCCGCCATCTCCTCACATGTCCCAGCGGACGGCGCCTATGAAGGACAACAGCGAGCACAGAGTCAAACAACTCAGAGATACATACCCATAGTTTACCCAGAACACCAATCATACACAAAAGGTGGCCTGTATGTGTGTTGAGTCTAGGCCTAGGTATGTGTGACACAGTTGGAAATGAAGCCAGGTGGGCCCCTGAAATGGTGGCTGCCTGACCTCTGAAGTGGGACAATGGGATGTGAGGTAACTGCGCTGGCGTTGTACACCGTCGCAGTAGGCGGTCGAAGACCGCAGCGCAATGCTGCATTGGGCCCTATGGGTCCCAGGAGCCAATGAAGATGTACGCCGGCGGTGACGGTACGCACCGCCACGGACTTGACCGCCATTTTCTATCTGTTCAATCACTCAATTCCTGATCTTCGACAGGAGAGGACCTACACTGCAAGTGCTGCTGTGACCTCTGTCTGGAAGAGACAATGGCCCAAGTTTCTGGGGAAAGGGCCCCTGCCTTCACATCGGAGGAGTTGGAGAAGCTCGTGGATGGGGTCCTCCCCCAGTACACGCTACTCTACGGTCCTCCAGACAAACAGGTAAGTACACAGGGAGCATGTTGTATGGGCTATGCCTGTGTGGAGAGGGCTGGATGTAAGAAGGAAGGGGGGAGAGTGCTGCGTGCATGAAAGACGGTGAATGCATGTGCCACATGGCAAGGGTAGGGATGGGGGCCAATCACTTTGACGGTGCATCTGGTAATAACTTCTCTTTTTCCCCTGTACATTTCATGTAGGTCAGTGCCCACCAGAAAAAAGATATTTGGCGTGCCATCGCCAAGGATGTCCGGACCCTGGGGGTCTACCACAGACGGAGCACCCACTGCCGGAAAAGATGGGAGAACATTCGCCGTTGGAGCAGGAAGACGGCGGAGGGTCAGCTGGGGATGGCCTCCCAACGTGGAAGGGGTTCCCGTCGCACCATGACCCCCCTGATGTTCAGGATCCTGGCGGTGGTCTACCCGGAGTTGGATGGGCACTTGAGGGCCTCACAGAAGCCACAAGGGGGTGAGTACACTCTCATTCTGGTGACTTTGCGCGCAGTGGAGGTGTCTGGGTGGGGGAGGTGGGCTGTGGGTTTCCCTAGGCCAGGGCAAGTTCCGTAGGCAAGGCCCCTCCGTAAGGCAGGCAATGTGGCATCCCACCCCACCTCTGTAGAGTGCCAAGTACACCTACTCATGCACCTGTGTCATCAATGTTTGCAGATGTCGTCCATAGCCTTGTAGGCCATTTCCCAGGAATTGAAAGAGTGGACCCCAAGAGCGCGGCGTAGTGCAGGGGGCTTCTGCGTCTGTCGTGTCCGCCAACGGTAGCGGTAATGCATGCACTCAACATGTCTTTCTTCTGTCTTCCCCCCCTTTTTGTGGTCTCCCTGTTCTTGTGTGCATTAGCATCATCAGGCGGAGGAGCAGTGGCACCGGAGCACGAGGGAGCTGCATCCCACATGGCCCTGGAGGGCGAAACTACGGACTCAGAGTTCACCAGTGGGATGGAGGGCGAGGGGAGCTCCACGGCGGGGACAGGAGCTGACACCAGCGACATGGACTCATCCCTCTGATGGGAGCTCCCTTGTGGTGGTGGCAACATCTGTGCCCCCTGCATCGACAGGTACGGCCGCCACCCCCCTACCAGCACCGCCATCCCAGCAGCCCCTCAGCCTTTGCCCCGTGCCCGCTCACCCAGGAGGGTGGGCATCACCTTCGCCCCAGGCACCTCAGGCCCTGCCCCAGTCACCCCTGCTGCCCTCAGTGAGGAGGCCATTGACCTCCTCAGGTTCCTCACTGTTGGGCAGTCTACCATTTTGAATGCCATCCAGGGTGTAGAGAGGCAGTTGCAACAAACCAATGCATTCCAGTAGGGCATTCATTCTGGTCAGTCGGCCCTTCAGCGAGCTTTTCAGACTCTGGCCTCAGAACTGATGGTAGCTATTGTCCCCGTCTCTAGCCTCCCCCCTCCAACTTCTTCCACCCCGACCCAATCCCCTGTACCTCAGCCTATCCCAAGCACACCTACAGACCAACATGCACACACCTCAACACACAATGGAAGCTCTGGCAAACATAAGCACCACACATCCCACAGGCACTCACACAAGCATCACACACATGCAGACACACCAACATCCACTGCCTCCACTGTGTCCCCCTCCTCATCGACTTCCTCCTCCCTCCCAGTCTCGTCTACACTCACACCTGCATGCACTACCTCTACAGCCACTACATCCCTCTCCAGCACACCCAAAACCACACCCCGCTCACGTGCAGTCACCACCTCCACTACCATTCACACGTCCCCTGTGTCTTCTCTCAGTGTGTCTGTGACGCTCCCTCCCAAGATATACAAACGCAGGCACACACCCACCCAACAGCCATCCACCTCACGACAGCCTCCAGCGCATGCACCTTCACCCAAAGTCACCAAATGTACACCTCCTACAAACACCACCTCTTCCTCCACTCCCAAACCCCCTCCAGCTACCCGTCCCAGTGTGCCCAAAAAACTTTTCTTGTCAAACCTTGACCTCTTTCCCACACCTCCCCCACCCTGTCTGTCTCATAGGTCCCGAACTAGCACCTCAGCCACAACATCTCCGGGACCAGTGGTGCCTGTAGTCACCGGAATCTGGAGAGCACCAGGGCATCCAGTGTGGCACGGAGCCACAGCACAGACAGTCCCCCACCTGTGAAGCATCAGAAGTTGGCCAGTGCCCGGCGGGAGAGGGGGAAGACTCCAGCCACCAAAGCCGCTCCCAGGGGTCCCGGTGGGAGTGTGGACTCAGCTGTGACACCTTCCAAGGTGGGGAAGGGCGACAAGAAACCCGGCAAGTCTGGGAAGAGCAGCACATCGGAGAAGACCGCCATCATCCCCGATGCCCAGGAGCCCACCTCCAGCACAAGCCCAGCTGCCCAGGACAGGACCGCCAGCACTAGCCCAGCTGCCCAGGAGGCCACTGCCAGCACCTGCCCAGCTGCCCAGGAGGCCAGCACCAGCCCAGCTGCCCAGGAGGCCAGCACCAGCCCACCTGCCCAGGAGGCCACCGCCAGCACCAGCCCAGCTGCCCAGGAGGCCACCGCCAGCACCAGCCCACCTTCCCAGTAGGCTAGCACTAGCCATGCTGGGCCTTGAAGGATCACCAGCAAAAGCCCCGCTGGGCCATGAAGGACCACCAGCAAAAGCCCCGCTGGGCCATGAAGGACCACCAGCAAAAGCCCCGCTGGGCCATGGAAGACCGCCAGCAAAATCCCCGCTGGGCCATGAAGGACCGCCAGCAGCTTAGACCCTGCAATGGAGACCGCCAGCTCAAGTACCGCTGAACAGGCACCGCCATCTCAAGCACTGCTGCACAGGGCACCACCATCTCAAGCACCGCTGAACAGGGCACCGCCATCTCAAGCACCGCTGCACAGGGCACCGCCATCTCAAGCACCGCTGCACAGGGCACCTCCATCAAAAGCACTGCTGAACAGGGCACCGCCATCTCAAGCACCGCTGAACAGGGCACCGCCGTCTCATGCACCGCTGAACAGGGCACCGCCGTCCCAAGCACCGCTGGCCCATGAGCGGCAAGGGCACTGACGCAACTGAGTCCGTCACAGGGTAAATGATGCACTCTGGGCACCAAGCCCCCTCCAGAACCAGTGGAGAAAAGCATCCACTACCTGAGTCCTTGGCAGGATGAAGCACTCTGGGCACCAAGCCCCCTCCAGAACCAGTGGAGAAAAGCATCCACTACCTGAGTCCTTGGCAAGATGAAGCACTCTGGGCACCAAGCCCCCTCCAGAACCAGTGGAGAAAAGCATCCACTGCCTCAGTCCTTGGCAGGATGAAGCACTCTGGTCACCATGCCCCCTCCAGACCCAGTGGAGACTGTCATCCACATGTGAGACTGTGGCTTTGCACTCCCCAGGATATGGCATTGGGCAAACCACCCACTGTAGAGACTTGAGAGACTGTTGCTTTGCACTCCCCCGGATATGGCAGTGGGCAAACCACCCACTGTAGAGACTTGAGAGACTGTGGCTTTGCACTCCCCAGGATTGAACAGTGGGCATGTGGCCCCCTCGTGGATTTGGCGTCGTGCACTCAAGCAGCTGAGGTGCCCACCCTTTCCTTCCCCCTGATGTGCCTGTTTAGTAGCTCTCTGATGCCCCTGCAGTGTTCTCTCCATCATGGTCGTGGATCTTGTGTGGGCCTCGCCCATACCGTGTGGTCCCAGTGTTCCACAGACTTTCTTGGGGCACTACCTGGACTACTATGCTTGGTATATATTGTGTACATGGTGTATATACATATATTTCTGCCTACTTGCTTTTAATATATTACAATGGTTACACTCATTTTCTATTGTCTTTGCATTCTTCCAGGGGGTTTAGGGGGTGTAACTGTGATGTATTGATATGCATTAGTGTGTGTGTTGTAGTGGGTGAGGGTGGGGGTGTCCCTGTTTTTTCCCTCCCCCTCCCCTGTGTCATAGGTGCAGTACTCACCGTGGTCTTCACCGCCGGCGTTCGTGCTCGTGGTAGAGGAGCAGGAAGACTATTGCAGGGAGAATTTGGAGTTCCGGGTCCATGGTGTCCTAGTTCCTCGTGGGGTGTGTAGAGGTGAGCGTTTTCCCTTCAGGATTCCTGTTTCCACCGTGTTTTTATCCGCGGTGAATCCACCCTGGAAAAGGTGGTGGATTGGCCTGTCATAATAGTGTGGGCGGTACATTGTCTCCCGCCTGTCTGTTGGTGGTGACCGCCACGCTGTTTGTTTGTACCGCCGTGGCGGTTGGAGTGTTAAAGTGGCTGTCTTTGTTGGCGGTTTCCACCACGGTCGTAATTGCTAATTTCTTACCGCCGGCCTGTTGGCGGTCTTACTGCCGCTTTAACACCGACCTCCAGGGTTGTAATGACCACCCAAGTGCCTTCTCGAGATCTAATATGAGGCAGGCTGCATGCAAGAATAGGGTCTGCATCTGATTCTGAATATGAAATAGGCGCCTAATGTTTTGAGAGGTATTGCACCCCCAAAAAAAGCCATCCTGATCTGGATGATTGAGCTCAGGATGAACCAGGGCGTACCTACAGAGAAAATCTTCCCTAAGATCTTATAATCCACTCAGAGAATATCAATAAGTTTAGATGATGCTAAAGTGGTGGGGTCCTCTATTAGGTTTGAAAATGGATACCAAGTGGTATTCCCAGAGTAACTGAGGTAGGTCTACAGTACTCAATGAATCATTACAAATCTCTGCCAGGCGAGGTGCCAAGGTGCCATAAAAGGTATAATAGTTTTCCAGTGCAGCCCCCCAGGCCTGTTTTTTTTTTAGCAAGATCCTGGATGGCCTGTTTGATGTCAGCCGCCAAAATCAAGCATCCAATCAGCCTCTGGTAGTATTGGGAATACTTGGGAGGATAAGGCGTGATAGAAAGACATCCACCTCATCTGCAGATGTGTTTCGGGGTGCCTCAAATACAGATGAATAATATCTAAGAAATGCCTTAAAGATGTCACCTTGTGTATGGAGGACAGTACCTGAAGGTGTAACAATCTCCAAGATAGGACTCATGGGAGTATTTGTTGTAACAGTCAAACGAAAAGGTGACCAGATTTGTCACCCTTTCTACATGTTTTGGCAGCGTGTGTGCCAAAGTTGGTAGCTCCGCAAGTGCTCCAGGACGGCTGCATATTGTGGTTTAGCCTCCAGGACTCTGGTGCATTTTGAGGCTTCATGATCAGCATCTTTCTCCAACCATGGCAGGAGCTTCTCGAGCTCTGTAATCTTCCTGTCTAGTGTCCTGCAGGCCTCCATTATCTCCTGCAGGCAAGCCCCCTTGATGACTACTCTAAAGGCACCCCATTCAATTGTACTAGTGGATGCAGTGTTGTGATTTTCAGTAAAATATCATCAAATGTGTTTCTCTCCTGGGTTTCGCCAAAGAGTTGTTCTTCCAGCCAGTCTCAGGGGAGCCGCAGTGTAGGTATTGGGAGAGGTGTGGCATTCTATTGCAAGTATACAACATGTGCTTTGGGTTCCGAGATAATGCAACTGTGATAATCACAAGGTGGACCAAGAGAAGCAAGGAATAGGAGCTGAGAATGTCATCTAGGCACACATACACGTGGTGGGGTGCTGAGTAGAGGGAGTACAGTCTAGGGTGTGGGTGTAGGGCTCTCCACCAGTCTGCCAGTGCCCAGTGATGGATTCACCTCATGAAATGCTCCACTTGTATATGGCGTGGGGAGGGATGTAATAGAAGGGTCAGGCCTGTATAAGTGAGGATCAAGTACACTATTGTAGTCTCCTTCTAGCACACATGGCATTTGACTCTCTTGACTCTTTTTTAGCTATCCCACCAGACAGCTCAGTTCAGAAGGCTCCTTGATCAGTGTTTTGGTGTATATACTCCATAAGAGAATGCATGTGCTGTCTTGTTGGTCCTCAAGTAGCATGTAGCTCCCTTCCCTGTCTGTGATGGTGTAGAGAACCTGAAAAGCAACTCACATTCTGATTCAGACGATTGCCCCCATGCATAAGCAAAGTAGGTAGTGAGGTGTATCAGACCCCTCCACTGTCTTCACAGTCGCTCTAGTTCCTCTGTGGTGGTGTGTGTCTCCTAAATTAATATTATGGCCCTCATTCTGACCTTGGCGGGCGGCGGAGGCCGCCCGCCAAAGTCCCGCCGTCAGGTTACCGTTCCGCGGTCGAAAGACCGCGGCGGTAATTCTGACTTTCCCGCTGGGCTGGCGGGCGGTCTCGTTCAGACCGCCAGCCAGCCCAGCGGGAAAGACGCTTCCACGATGAAGCCGGCTCGGAATCGAGCCGGCGGAGTGGAAGCTGTGCGACGGGTGCAGTTGCACCCGTCGCGTATTTCACTGTCTGCGCAGCAGACAGTGAAATACATGTAGGGGCCCTCTTACGGGGGCCCCTGCAATGCCCATGCCAGTGGCATGGGCACTGCAGGGGCCCCCAGGGGCCCCGCGACCCCCCCTACCGCCATCCGGATCTCGGCGGTCCGACCGCCGGGATCTGGATGGCGGTAGGGGGGGTCAGAATCCCCGCGGCGGTGCAGCAAGCTGCGCCGCCGCGGAGGATTCAATGGGGCCGCGGTACACTGGCGGGACCCCGCCAGTGGTGCCGGTCCGACCGCGGCTTTACCGCCGCGGTCGGAATCCCCATTGAAGCACCGCCGGCTTGTCGGCGGTGCTCCCGCGGTCCTCCGCCCTGGCGGTCAAAGACCGCCAGGGTCAGAATGAGGGCCTATGTGTGTTTGCTGGCACTTAATATATGAGTAGACAGAATACCTCTCCCATGCTGTATGCATACCTTGCACATTTCCGGTAAAGAATCTGGTATTATTGGAAGGAGCCATAGCGAGTATGAGAATGGAAGTGCAGCTCCCACAGGAAAGATTTCCCTGGGACCACTTACGCATGCTCGTGCCACGTTACCATAGAAGTGTGATGCACAGAGCACCTGCCTCCCTAGGTGGAATATGTGAGGAAGGAATGGGGTATAGGGTCAACAGAGAAAAACAACAACATACAGGGCCTACAGCAAACAGCAGTATGCCAAAACAGTATTGGACCTGGCGATAGTAACATGAGGTGCAAGCGAGTTGGGATCTTTTTGCTCGCAAACCATGGAGTTATGGCCTCTGCCAGGTGAGAGAGTTGTGGACTATGTGGTGACACAGGATGAGCATATGGCAGTGATAAGGACAAGTAACCTTACCGACCATGTCCAAGCATGAAGGAGCAAGACTAAATCATAGTGTCTGCTGTTTGAGGAGTCACCAGTGACGGGGTCTGAGAGCCCTGGTGGGAATCATCAGATGGACCAGATTCTTCATCTTAGGTAAAGATGGGAGGACCTTTCGCAACATTCATGATCCCAGTGTCTGTCCCCAGGGATGCTTCCACCCGGAGGGCTCGTCAACAATCCTCAATGATTTGTTCCAGGGCAGGGATTTTTGACAGAGGGGGCCTTGTGGAAGACGCTCAACGTGGTCTGTTTTGAGGTTGGGGGCAAGGGAGCCTCCCCACTTCTCCTTTAGAGGATGTGTGGTGGTGTCTATCTTCCCACTCCCAAGCGTCTTTGGGGTCAGTGAAAAAGATGGATTCACTATGGGTAATGATTTTGAGACAGGTCGCAAAAAACAAGGAATAATTAAGTTTTCTCAGCTGCCGTTTGACCTCCAAGAAGGAGGATCGCTGATGTTGGATGGCTTGAGTGTAGTCCCGAAACAACATGATGATCTTATCCTTGAGCTTCAGGGGTCCAGGCAATCTGACAGCCCTCAGGTTTTCATTGTGGCCTTTGAAATGTAAAAGCTTAGCCAGTATAGGGTGCTGATGTGTACCCGGAACAGGACGGCGGGTCAGAATCTGGTGGGCTCTCTACAAGAAAAAGGGGGTGAGGTCCAATTTGGGAATGAATTACCTAAATCACGTTTCTAGATAAGTCAGGGGATCACGCCCCTCAACTCTTTCCGGCAGACCCAGGTTTCATATGCCGCTCCTTGGAAAGCACCCTTCAGCATCTTCTGCCCTTCCTTTATATTGACACATTTGGTCTTGGAGGTCCGGAATTAAGCATTAGTTATCTGTGACTAGGGGTTGCAGCAAGGCCAATGTTTTTTCCAGTTAGTGACTCTATCTCCATGCTTGTAATGGACATCACTCTAAAAACTCATCTCCTTCACAAGGACCTAAGTTTGGTTTCCATAGATGTTCGGGAGTTCTCAATTGTGGCAGGCAATCTGTCCAGTTTCTCTAACGTTAAGGGGTGCAGACTATCTCCAGGCATTGGGGTGTCTGGAATGGTGGACGGGAGGTCCACTGTCATGTGTGCCCACATGGGCATCGTTAACTGCAGCCTACCCATCTTGGTGTGGTTTAGAGCCTGTAAGCCATGGGCAAAGTATGGCAGGGCAGACAACACTTTGTCCTTTGTCTTTCAAGGAGTAGTGTGCTTCCCCTCATCAGTTGCTATGTGCCAGGACTGTTGCCATCCTCAAGAGGAGCTGCGACAGCAGTGAATACATGCCCTCTCTCAGAAAGTATAGTCTGCGTGGGGTGGTAGCTGCTTGTTCCACCATGGATCACTATTCGAGGGCAGGGTTTAGGCCAAAGCCGGTCATCCTCTTGGGATGACAGAAGTAGGGTCACACCCTGAGGGTTGCTGGCACTGTCTTTTTCGAGGGGGTACACAGAAGCAGTCTCTGTGCCACACCTGGCAATCAAGGCCTCCTCTCTCTTTTCAAATTGCAGAGTTCCAGCAATACCCTCTCTTCTCGCAGGCTCTGCTGTGGGCCTGCGCCAGTATGAGCAAGATGAAGAGCAAGAGGGGAGAAACGCAGGGCTCTCAGGTCCCCCCAGCTAGTTAGAACAAGGCAATGCACATCCTGTGTAGACTCCCCTTGAAGGTCACTTTGTGTCCTGGACATTCAAGTGCATGGCTCCTAAGGGATGGAGGATGCAGTCATTGTGGGACCTCCCACTGCAGCCTCAGTGCTTAGTGCTTTGTCCTCAGTGAGCTGAGCGCCAAAGCTGTCTGTGTATGGAGTGGCCCTGGGCAGTAAGGAGTTGCTTCCAGCTCTTGCTGTGGGCCCGGGCCCAGTCAATGGAGGGCGTGACAGCCTTTAAAAACAATAATAATTTATTCTGATATGTTTGGAATAATTAAATATTTAACTCAAAATTATGTTAATAGGGCTATGACATTTTTTTGTTTGTTCTATATTTGAAATAAATATAGATATAATGACTTGGCATTAATATTTAACACACATTTCTCTGTTTCTAAAGATCAGTAAACTTTTTTTTAAATTGTGATTCTTTACAAGAGGATGATCTCTGCCCTGAGGCAGAGACCTCCACCTACAGTTGAAAAGTTACTAGAAGTAACTTTACACACAAAAGTCTAGCTTCACAACCTGTTTTGGGGGTGAGAAATGCATGTGTATACTTTGTAGTAAATTTACACTTGAAAGGTGACTAGCCAAAAGTAGCAAAGTGGTACATTTACTACAAAGTAGAAATATACACGTGTAAATTCACCTTTGTGAATAGGCCCCCATGCCGTCACCCTGTTAATGCATCTGTTGATGCCGCAGATCGTTTTATTCTTAGAGGCATATTTATACTCTGTTTGCGCCGGATTTGCGCATTTCTTTTTACGCAAATCCGGCCCAAACTTAACTCCATATTTATATTTTGGCGCTAGACATGTCTAGCACCAAAATATTACAGTTTAAAGTCATTTTTTGCCTGCAGAAAACTACCTTGCATCAATGAGATGCAAGGTGGGTACTCCTGGGCAAAAAATGACTCTATGGCCTTAGTGCCTTATTTATCCTCCCATGCAAAAATCACGCACGGGGGAGGAGGGGTCAACAAATGGTGCAAAGCTTGCTTTGCACCATTTCTTAATGCCTGGGTCTGGGCAGGTGTTAGGGGACCTGTGGACCTATTTCCATGGTGTAACTCTATGGAATAAGCCCACAAGTGCCCTCCCCAGGTCCCAGGGACACCCCCTCCCACACCAGAGGGACAGTGGAGGATGGGGAACCCCATCCCAGGTAAGTATACATAAGTACAGGTAAGTATTTCTTTTAAGTGCCTTTGGGGGCCCTGAATTGGGCCCTCCTACATGGCACTGGGTGCAATGTCCATTCCCATGGGACCCTGGTCCCCTATGCTGACCATTGGGGTGGTGGGCATGACTCCTGTCTTTTCTGAGATAGGAGTCATGTGGTCTGGATGGTTTTGCATCAGAAAATGACTCTAGGCTGGTTAGAGTCATTTTTTTACTCTAACCTGCCTAACATCATTTTTTGGTGCAAAACCTCCTTCTTCCATACCACCCGCCCCACACAACTACTGTCATTTTTTTACGCAGGCCTACCCTTTGCACCGGCTTACACCATTCCATAAATATGGTGCCCGGCTGGTGCACAGAAATGATGCAAGCCAGTGACAAAACTTTTGGGTGCAAAACTGCATTAGTGCAGTTTCGCACCAAAAAGTATAAATCAGGGCCTAATTGTCTCTGGAGCCAGCAGTACAACTATCACTGTCATTTTCGGATCCCAAGTCCAGAGTTTGGCCATCACGTTTTTTATAGGTTGCTAAGTTATGTTTTGTGTACACTGCAGATCATGCAGACTTTACCAGAATGCTTCTTATGTAATGTGTTGTAGGTTGAACCCATTTTTCCAATGCTCCACAGTAGTGTGATTTAAAGTATCCTTTCATTGTGCCTAGAACACCCTTTCTGTGAGAAACCGA
This sequence comes from Pleurodeles waltl, assembly GCF_031143425.1. NCBI lineage: Eukaryota > Metazoa > Chordata > Amphibia > Caudata > Salamandridae > Pleurodeles > Pleurodeles waltl. The sequence goes on along the minus strand of NC_090446.1, from coordinate 1,176,411,954 downwards.
TGCCTTATCATCCTACTTACTAGTTACAGTCTAAGACTTGTCTCCTGAACATGGCAAGATTTTGTACACAGTGGAAGGACACTCCTAGCCTCAGCAACTTCATTCCCTTCCTCACACAAGTCATCATCTGCACTATGCCACGCAGCAAATAACTGGTTGTTTCTGCTCAGGTTACGAGTTACCCCTTTGGGGCCAAGAAAGTTTTAGTGAGCCTGTGTTCAGTAAAATGTATTTCTTTAATCTATGGATAGAAATAAGTCAAGCCACCTTGATAGTACCTACGGTTATATTTATGAAAAGTTTACATTGCCCCGTGTCACGCAAGGAGATGCAAGGGCAACACTAGCCTTAAGAGAGATTTACTATGACGTAGCATTGTAAACCCAAATCACTGCCTTGTGTCACTCTGTACTGGGAAGGAGTTCCATGAGTGGAGCATGGATTTTCCCACACATCCAACCACAGATTTTGGCGCATTCCCAGAATTACTGACAGTAGTAAACTTGGGAAAAAAAATATAGATATAAAGACGGAAAAGCCTTTAAGGATTGATTTTGAGTTGGAAGGCGTCCCTTCCTGCATGAAAACAATTCTGTCTGCAACGCACCATCTGGCACCTTAGGGCAAAAGTGCTTGCATTGACAATATGCTGCACCCTGTGTGCAGCATAAGGAGAAAGCAGGAATGTGTCATTACTTAATAGATATGGCACATTGTTGCCCTCTCCATGTGACTCAGCGGAGTGCAGAAAGGTGTCTTACTGCATTGTGCTGCATCACATCTTTGCAAATCTGGCCCCTGCTTTCTCAAAATTCGACAATGATAACAACAGGCATGTAAGTTCTTATTCACACATACACACACACACATTTTGATATGCACATAGTTCAGGGGTGACTATTACCTGTGTAAAGCATTCCCCCACAAGCCTGATACATCCATTGTTCCGAAGTGTGTTAAAAGCGGAAAGAAAGGCCCGAAAGGAGCAAGCTCTGACATGCAACTCCCCTGTCCCATCGCAAACTCTTCCCTCAGATGGGAGAATCTTGGAAATAGATCAGAATTTTAATTGACTGTTCTGGAAAACATGGCTACTTTAACTATATACAGACCTATCGCTTTCAGGTTGTCTTTTAAATAACCTGGGTGAGGCTAAGATAACTAGAAGACGTGCAAACAATTCATCTAGCAATATAATATAAAAAGACCGTGTTTTAGTTACTGAAAAATCACTTCTGAATTGATATCATTTTCCTCAATACTCAAGTTGTCTTTCAGCTTAAAGGGTCTGCTAATGCAGTTGCCTGCACAGCATAATCCAATATTATTCTTTCTCGCGGACCTCTCTCAGCCACATGGCAACTGCTCATCAATGCTGCAAGACAAAGACATGTTGGCTTATTTAAAATTAACCAGTTCGTTTATAAGTGGACACAGACATGACAATCCACAGATTTCTTTTAATTGTTTACGGAGTTTTAATGGGCAATTTGCATGGATAAATTACATGAGCAGTGTAAGAAATTGGGTTGTTGGTTGACTGGGGTGTGTGCCCTGGTTAAGCATCAACAACCCTTGTCAGGGTGAGGTACAAGTCAACCCTAAATCAACCTGTGCTCAACCGACTGGTAGAGTGGCATTAGGCAGTCAGGCTTAACTTAGAGGCAATGTGTAAAGTATTTGTGTAAAACTTCAAACAGTAACAAACTGAAAACAGCACACAAAAAGAGATCATACACTAAGTTAGAAAAATAGAACTTTCTTTAATAAATAAAACAAGACCACAATACCAAAAATCAAGGCCCTCATTATGATCCTGGCGGTGAGTGGTAAAATGGCAGTAATACCGCCAACAGGCTAACATTAAGTACCGCCAAATTATGACCATAGCGATGATAACTCCCATAGATAGCCAATGTACCACACCAACCGCCAGGGTGTAAACAACACTCACCACGGCGGTAGCCGGCAACAGCCAGGCGGAAGACAAAGTACCGCCCACAATATCATGGCACACAAATCCGCCACCTTTTCCGGGGCAGTACCAACGCCATCAAAAGCCTGACCTAAACAGAGCACAGAAGAGAAAGGACTCACCATCAGAGACACAGGGAAGAAAAACACCGCCATGGAACCCAGACTGCAAGTCTTACCGATGATCTACATTATGCTCCACCTGGAACACCATTGCCAAGAAGATGACGACGGTGCGTACAGCCGTCTAGCACACAAGGGAAGGAGGGAGGAAAACGACAGTAACACACACACGCACAATACACACCATTTACAAACACACCATACACACAACCAGCTGCAGATGTAAACCAATGGCACACGACATACAGAAGAATAACACAAGGACCAGAGTAGGGATGTACAGAACATTTATTAGCATAGCAAAAATAACCACATGAACCAAATATATGCAAATGTTCACAAAGGGCCACTGTCCAGTCCAAAATCATAAGGGCACAGTCCAAGGCCCAACTTGTATCCAGAACACTGCAGGGGCACCATTTTGCAAGTGGGCAGGTACCTCAGGGGGATAGAGGGGAGCACCTCAGCCGAAGACGGGAACTTCCCCATTGGTTCTGGAGGGGGCTCCATGCCCATGTCCCATTGCTGGGGAGCGCAAGGTCACAGACTCTGAGCTGGAGAACATGCCCACTGCTTCTGGAGAGGGCTCCATGTCCATGTCCCATTGCTGGGGAGTGCAAGATCATAGTCTCTGAGCTGGGTAACATGCCCACTGGTTCTGGAGGGGGGTCCTTGCACAACAATCCCTGGAGGGTGGCCTACATGTCCTCTGCTGGTGGTGATGGCTGCATTGCCTCAGCTGGTGGTGAGGGCTGCTCTGTGGCAACAGGTGATGGTGCCTCCTGGCCTGCCTCTGCTGCTGGTGATGGCTGCACTGCCTCAGCTGGAGGTGAGGGCTGCTCTGTGGCAACAGGTGATGGTGCCTCCAGGCCTGCCTCTGCTTGCAGTGATAACTACACTGCCTCATCTGGAGGTGAGGGCTGCACTGTGCCAACAGGTGATGGTGTCTCCTGGCCTACCTTTGCTGGCGGTGAGGGTTCTGTGACCACAGGTGGTGGTGGATTCACCCTCCCAGCCTATGATGGAGTTAAGGGCTTCATTCGCTCAATGGCAGGAGGTGAGGGCACCTTCTCCTTCCTAGCTGTTTGTGTTGTGGGCTCCTTCCCATTCCTGGCTGTTTCTTTTGTGGGCTCCTTCCCCTTCCTGGCTGTTTGTGTTGTGGGCTCCTTCCCCTTCCTGGCTGTAGGTGTTGTGGGCTCCTTCCCCTTCCTGGCTGTAGGTGTTGTGGGCTCCTTCCTCTTTCTGGCTGTTGGAGTGGAATCCCTCACAGTCCTGCCTCTACAACTAGGAGGTACCTCCACTGTACCCGTGGACTGTTTGGCTGAGGTGCTGGGCTGGCTCATTGGCACCTAGGTTCTATGGGCAGGACAGGGGAGGGGTGGGGAAGAGATCAGGTTGGGCAAGGAAAAGCTTCTGAGGGATGGCGGGGTAGGGGGAGGGAGGAGGGATGGGACGGAAGGTTGAGAGAGTGGTTGTTGGATTGTACGTCTGCTGGACTTGGGTGCAGCTGTATGGGCAGTGTGCGTGTGTGAGGTGGATGGCTGTTGGGTGTCTGAGTGCTTGTGCTTGTGTCCTTTAGGAGGGGGCACAGACACGGTGACAGAGGACACAGGGGGCAAGTGGATGGTTGATGGATGTTGTGGATGTGTCTGCTAGTGAGGTGTGTGTGCTGCTTGGTGTGGGGATGCTGGTGGTGGATGTTGAGGCAGTGCATGCAGGTGTGAGTTTGGATGTGACTGGGAGGGAGGCGGAGGAGGAGGGGTAGACAGTGGAGGTAGTGGATGTGGTTGTGTCTGCAACTGTCTGGTGTTTGCATAAGTGCTTGTGGGATGAAGTGTGGTGCTTGTGTTCACCTTTGCCACTCTTGTGTGTTGTCTTGTGTGCATGCTCGTCAGTATGTGTGCCTGGGATGGGTTGGGGTTGAGGAGAATGGGACTGGGAAATGGTAGTTGGAGGGGGGACGGTAGAAACAGGGACAATGGCATCCATCAGAGAGGAGGCCAGAGCCTGAATCGATCTCTGTTGGGCCACCAATCCACTGTGAGTGCCCTCCAGGAATGCATTGCATTGCTGCATCTGGGATGCCATCCCCTGGATGGCATTCACAATGGTTGATTGCCCTACAGAGATGGATCTGAGGAGGTCAATAGCCTCCTCATTCAGGGTAGCAGGGCTCACTGGGACAGGGCCTGAGTTGCCTGGGGCAAGGGAGATGCCTACCCTCCTGGGTGAGTGGGCACGGGCAACTCACTGACGGGCTACTGTGAGGGCATTGCTGGTACGGGGGTGGCAGCTGTACCTGCAGCCGGGGTGGTCACAGAGGTGTCCACCACCACCAGGAAGCTTCCATCGGAGTAGGTATCTGAGTCTGTGTTGTCTCCTCCAGTCTCCGCCAGATGATGCTAATGCACACAAGGTCAGGATGACAAAATAAGAAAGGGGGGGAGACAAAGGATACACTGGGTCAATGACTGCAACAACACCACTATTGGCATGCACATCACCATCACACACAGGGAACAGGCTTGAGCACTATGCATTGCCCTACCAGTGATATGGCTAATCACTAAGGCAAGATGAGGACCACACACTGCCAACTGCAGCACGCCTGGGGCACAAAATGCACTAGCTGAAATAGACTGCTAACAAGCTAGGTTACCAGTATTTGCCATACTCCTATTACCCTTCAGATGACCCATGCTGCAATGTCTGGCCCAGCCTTAGGGGCACCCACTAACACACATCCACCACCCAGATACCACCCCACCAGCCAAAATATGTAATGATACCAACTGTACTCACCCCCTTGTGGCTGCTGTGATTCCCTCAAGTGCCCATCCAGCTCAGGGTAGGCCACCGCCAGTATGTGGGCCATCAGGGGTGTCAGAGTGGGATGGTATCCCTTCCTCATTGGGAGGACATCCCCAGCTGGGCCTCTGCGGTCTTCCTTGCCCAGCGTCTCAGGTCCTCCTACCGCTTCCTACAGTATGTGCTCTGCCATAGACCCCCAGGGTCCGCGTATCCTTGGTGATGGCACTCCATATTCCCTTCTTTTGATGGGCGATGACCCACAGAGGCAATACAGACAGGAGAACACCATTAGACAAACAGTCCAGCCTGTCACACAAATGGTCCACCATATCCATTTCCATCACCATTAGCACACACATAGCCCAGCGCATACCACGTACACCGCTACTAGACATTCCTCGCACCCTCCCACCCCCTTACACATTTCTTACACACAAATCTCCATGCATCCTTCCACATGCATCGTGCCCAAAATGTACTCACCTGTTGGTCTGTAGGTCCATACAGCTGTCCGTACTGGGGTAGGACCCCACCCACCAGTCACTCCAACTCCTCCGAGAAGAAGGCTGGGGCCCTTTCCCCAGTCAAACGGGCCATGGTAGGTTCCAGACACAGGTCACAGCAGCACACGCAGTGTAGGTGTTCTCCTGTTGATGGTCTGGAAACAAGTGAGGAATCAGATAGAAAATGACGGTCACGTCCGTGGCAGTGCACACCATCACCCCCTGAGTACATCCCCAATGGCCACTGTACTCCATGGAGCCCCATATTATCCAATGAGGAATTGCACAGAGGTGCAAGACCGCCTTCTGCCGTGATGGCCAACATCAGCAGAATTACCTCACTTCCACCTGTCCCTCCATACAGGACAGGCGGTCGCCATTTCAGGGGGTGGGAACAGGCCTATCGACAATTACTGTGTCACAGATTAGATTGGCACATACTACGCCATTTACACTGTCCTAATACATAAGAGCACCATGTGGACTGCAGTTGTGGTTTTGTTGTTCCTATTGTGACACCATATTCACTCTTGTGTCCCTTAGATACCTACTGCTGTGCATGAATAGGAGGTGGAGACATACCCCTGTGTACAGACCCCTGGTGATCTTGGCTACACTGGAGGACAGGCACATAATACTCACCTATAAACTGGACAGGGCCACAATCACAGAGCTGTGTGCCCAATTGGAGACTTACCTGATATCAGCTAACCGTCGTCCCACTGGGATCCCCCTCTTGTGAAAGTGCTATCAGTGCTCCATTTCCTGGCAACTGGTTCTTTCCAAGTGACATTGGGCTTGGCAGCAGGAATGTCACAGCCAATGTTTTCAATCGTACTGGCAAGAGTTTTATCTGCCCTGGTAAAACACATGTGCAGCTACATAGCTTTCTCCAGGTGGAATATTTGGCCACTGTGAAGGCTGGATTCTTTGCAATGGGACATATCCCCAATATTATTTGGGCGATTGACAGGACACATATTGCGTTTGTGTCCCCCCTGCCAGAAGAAACAGAAGTACAGGAATCGTAAGAGTTTCCACTCAATGAATTTGCAGATGGCGTGCCTAGAGGACAAGTACATCTCCCACATCAATGCTAAGTATCCTGGGTCGGGCATGATGCTTTTGTTCTGAGGAATAGTAGCATCCCAAATGTGATGTGCCAACTACAGAGGCTCAGGGTGTGGCTAATAGGTGAGCCTTGGTCCCCACCCACTGTATGGTAATGTATGCCTCTGGTGTCAACCCCATAGGATTGTGTGAGGGTTAGGGCCACATGTAGCAAAGTCCAATATTGCGACTCGGAAATTGCGAGTCTGTCCGACTCGCAATTTCCGAGTCGCAATATCGGATGCAGAACGGTGTCTTAGACACCGTCTGCGACTCGCTATGGGGTCGCAAAGACCCACCTCATCAATATTCATGAGGTGGGTCGCATTTTGGGACCCTATAGCGAGTCCCTGCACTCACAGGGATGGTGGCCTGCTGAAGTCAGCAGACCTCCATGTCTGTGACTGCTTTTTAAATTAAGCAGTTTTTTTTTCATTTTGCAGCCTGTTTTCCTTAAAGGAAAACGAGTTGCAAAATGAAAAAACTTCCGAAACCATTTGGTTTCGTTTTTTCAGAGTAGGCAGTGGTCCATAGGACCACTGCCTGCTCTGAAAAAATATTTTTGGTGACATTCACAAAGGGGAAGGGGTCCCATGGGGACCCCTTCCCTTTTGCGAATGAGTTACCACCAGTGAGACACTGGTGGTAACTGCGAGTTGCTTTGCGACCGCATTCGCGGTCACAAAGCAATTCTGAATTGCGATGTGAGTCGCAAATAGGACGGCAACACCCCTTCCTATTTGCGAGTCGCATTCACAAATTGCGAGTCGGTACCGACTCGCAATTTGTGAATGAGCATCGCGTTAGGCCGTTTGCATGGCGCAAACTGCGATTTTCGCAGTTTGCACAATGCAAACGGCTTCCTACATCTGGCCCTAAATGTTGTCCCTCAATACTTGCAGGTGACTCTGGCTACCTAAACCTATTGTGGCTGCTGACCCCTGTGAGGAATGCCAAGACATGGGCTGAAGAACATTATAATGAGGCACATGGGTGGACCAGATGATCATCGAGAGGACCTTTGGCCTCCTGAAGGCCAGGTTCAGATGTCTCCATCTGACAGGTGGATCCATGTTCTACTCACCGGAGAAGGTCTGCCAGATAGTAGTGGCATGCTGCATGTTGCAGAACCTGGCATGTACCTTTTCTGCAGGAGGAGGAAACTGGAGATGCCCCTGTGGCAGCAGTAGACCCTGATGACAGTGAGGATGAGGATGCTGAGGATGAGGACAACAGAACATCAGTTATCCTTCTGTACCTCCAATGACACTTAACATTTCTATCACTATTGGTGAATTCTGTGTGGCTGTGGCATGATGGCATTCACTTCCTTTTACCTCTTCTTACTGTCACCTATGGTTTGTCATTTTGCAAATGTTGGTGATATAACAACTGTGTACCTATGTGCTGACTACAACCAGCTACATGTCATTTATTTCTATACTCTCACAATGCACAGTACATTTGCAATGGATGAAACTGTTTCCATAAATACACATTTTAAACACGACATCCAAGTAGTCGAGATGTGTCCAAGGGTGTTTATTATAGTGCTAAGAAATTGAGGGGAAAGTGCAATGGGATGGGGTGATGATGGAGGAAAGTCCAGGGTATTGTTCCAGTCTGTTTGTAGCACAGGTCAGTGTCCAAGGGGCAATAGGAAGGAGAGCAACGGCAGTTCAAAGTGGACAAGGTGACAGTGTGGGACACAAGGGGGACAACCAGGAGAGTCTCATTTCCTGGTGGTGGTCATGGGAAATGTCTCTGGCTTCTGGCTTGGTCGCAGGGAACGTTTACGGGCTGGTTCACCTTCTGCAGGAGGAGGGTTGCTGGTGGCATGTGGGTTCTGTGGCGGGGCCTCCTGCCCACTAGTGGCAGTGGAAGTGGAGGGCTGGTCGATGGACCGGCTAGTGGTAGGGGCCCGCTGCTATGCTGTTGCCTCCCTCATGATATTGGCCATGTCTGTCAGCACCTCTGCTATGCAGATCAGGGTGGTGTTAATGTCCTGCAAGTCCTTCCTGATCCCCTGATACTGTTCCTCCTGCAGCCTCCTGTTCTGCTGCACATTGTCTAGGATCTGGCCCATCATGTCCTGGGAATGTTGGCAGGCTCTGAGGATGTCAGAGAATGCCTCCTGGAGAGTTGGTTCCCTGGGCCTGTCCTCCCCCTGGCGCACAGCAGTCATCCCAGTGTCCCTGTTGGCCTGTGCCTGTGTCCCCTGAGCGGTGTGCCCACTGCCACTGACCCCAGGTCCCTGATTGTCTTGGGGCGATGTGTGGACTGGGGTCCCTGTTCAGGTGGGCACACTGCTGATTATCGTGTCCTGGGACAGAGGTGTGGGTACTCTGGATGGGTGCTGTGGTATTGGATCCTGATGGGGGAGGGTCTGTGGTGGTCTGTGAGTGGGCGTGGGTGACCAGCTGTCCCTGATGGGCCAGGTAGGCCATCCAGATCCAGAAGTTCAGAGTTACTGTCATCACTGGGGGCATCTTCTGTTGGGGGACTGGATAGTTGTGGCACCTCCTCTCCAGTAACATTGGCTGGGGTACCTGTGGGGATTTAAGTGATGTATTATGCTTCATGTGTATGACATATTGTAAATCCCTGGCTTCTCCTCCATGGTTGCTGTTGCCCTGCCACCTTTTGTTTGTGTATGGTGATGTATTGTGCGATTGTTAGTTTCCCTATGCTGTGCATGCTTTGGTGATGGGTGCCCATGCAGGGCTGGGAGGGCTGTCCATGCATTGGAATAGCATGCAGGGCTTGGCATAGGGGTTAGTCATATGTGTAGGTGCAGTGTGTGGGATGGAGTGGAGTGATGGGAGTGAGGGTGAGGGTGTGAGATGGCATGCAGGTATGGGTAGGTGATAGGTAGTAAATGTTGACTTACCAGTGTCCAGACCTCCGGCTACTCCAGCGAGTCCCTCACGATGCAGTAATGCTAAGACTTGCTCCTCCCATGCTGTGATTTGTTGGGGAGGAGGTGGGGGTCCACCACCAGTCCTCTGTATGGAGAGCTGGTGCCTTGCAGCAATGGAACATACCTTTCCTCGTAGGTTGTTCCACCTCTTCGTGATGTTGTCCCTTATTCTTGGATGCTATCCCACAGCATTCATCCTGTCCACGATTCTTCACCATAGCTCCATCTTCCGGGCAATGGAAATCTGCTGTACCTGTGCTCCAAACAGCTGTGGCTCTACCCTGACAATTTCCTCCACCATGACCCTGAACTCCTCCTCAGAGAAAAGGTAGGTGCCTTTGTGGGGCCTTGGATGTTGTATGTTGTGTGTTGGTGAGAGTGTGTTGATTAATGTGGTGAGGTGTGTGATGTGGGGTGCGTGTGGGATGTATGGGTGTGTGTGTAGTTGTCGCAGTGGTCTTGAGGTCTGTCTGGTGGCAATGATTTGAATTTGTAACGGGTTGTGGGTAATGTGGGTGGGTGTTTTATAGTTCTGTGGGTGTGGTGTGTGTATGAGTGTCAGCTGTGTGTCTTTTTTAGTGGCCAATGTGGTGTTGTTTTGTATGTGTGTGTCCATTCTGAGCACGGCGGTATGTACCGCCAATGAATTACTGCCGTTGAATGTCCACCGTGGTTATTCATGGGTCATAATACAATGGGCATTGTTTTGTTGCTGTAACGGTATGGGTGCTGGGTCTGCCACTTTTGCACTCACATTAGGGTTGGCGGATTTGTGTATGTGGTGGTATTCTGTCAGATTGGTGTGTGTGTGTCATAATATGGCGAACAGATATTCGCCACCGCAGCGGTATGTTGGCGGCTGTCACTGAGGCAGTAAGTGGCATTTACTGCCAATGTTAATGAGGGCCTATATTGTTAATTAATGCTGTGCTCTGTGCCTTTTTGTATAGCATATGTGCATGTGTAACTGTTTATATGTCTATGATTTAAGACTATTCTATATGTATGGTCTCGTTTTTGCCACGGGAATAACAGATTATTTGTTGCAGAGACGCAGGATCCTTTGACTCCCTGGTACTCCAGTTGTGTCAGAATCTCTCTTACTGGGGCTTTACCCTCCTGTTTAATGGGATATTGAGGTTGAGGTGAAGGGGCTAACCGAATAGGTATTATATGGTAGGGGTAATCTTTAGCCCATCCCTACATTGTTGCGGTAAAACATGGGAACATGCGCTTAAACCCGTTCACCCGCATAGGCTTCCTTTACCATGTCTGGGACTAGGACTGAGAAAGAAAGCAAAATTACATCTTTCACATGGGAGCTTGTGGACATATTCAGGTGACCAATCTTTTTCTGCCAGTAGAATATCACAGTTCAAATTTTCCCAAAATATCACTTCAATAGTGAGCTCTATGTCACCCTCAATTTGGATATTTAATTCATAAACCCTATTAGGTGGGGTGCCTGTCTGCTGTCTCTATGACAAGAAAGTTATTGGTTGCTGTCACATCCAGATGATCTATAAGACTCTGGTGACAAATAATGACTTCCGCCATGCTGTCCAGCAGAGTCGCTTCTCATGTCCTGCTCTTCAGCAGTGTTCTCAATATTGCTGGCATGTTTAATGGAAATTATTCCCACTTTTTTCATTTGGAGCTTTTGCTGGGGAGATTTACCCTCCTTTTAATGAAAGTTTCAGAGGAGAACTGTGAGTCCTTCTTCAGCTTCGTGTTGTCAGTGCGGTTTTCTGAACGGCCCACTCTCTCTCTCTGTTTATCTGACTTGTCCTTAAGGGAACGAGAGGGTCGTGCATCAGTATATTGGTATCTATCAGGAGTTTTCAAAGTTTCTCTATTTTGGAGATTATGGGGGTCATTATGACCCCGGCAGTCGAAGCTTATGTGGCGGTAGTAGTGCCAACAGGCTGGCAGCACTTACTACCACATAATGAGATGAAGCCAATCCGCCAATGTACCACTTCGACACCATGGCGTGACAGGGAATTCCTTTCCTGTTACTGATAGGAGGCCCTCTCCCCCCAAACTTACCTAGACACACGCTGACCCCCCTACATCCACACCCCCATTCACACACACACACACGCAGACACACACTCATCCACACATAGCTACACACATGCATTCATTCATTCATGCACACACATCAAGACATACACACATTGACATTTCCACACATACATGCACTCACACACATCATACATGCACGCAAACAACACTAAACACACACTCACACATAGATGCACACCCCCACACACACACACAACCCCTCACCCCATTCCTCTGTCAGAAACCCAACATACCTGGATCCAAGGGGTCTTCCGGCAGGGGATTGGGCACTGTTACTGCCAGAAGCACCCGCCAGCAGAACACCGCCAGGCCGTAATATTTTTCATAATACGGCTGGTGGTGGTCTACTGGCGTGGTGCTGTTGGTTGTAGGAGTGCCACCTTACCGCCATCAACCAGTATGGCCACAGCCAGATTTCTGCCCTTCTTGTGGTGGAAATCCGTCTGTGGTCATATTATGGCGGACCATTGGTAGCCACGGCAATGGTCTTTTGGTGGCCGTCACCATGGCCGTAGGTGGGTTTTACCGCCATTGTCATAATGGGGGTCTATATCTCCTTTCAGAGGTCTCCGGATGCAAAGAATCTGCTCTCTCACTTCTTTTATGTTTAATTTGTTTCTGTTTATTTGAGTGTTTTTTAGAACGCTCTTGTGCTTATTTGTTACCTTCCGTAGGGGTGGTACTCTGAATTTGTACTTTAATTGGTCTGGCCCCCAGAGTATCCGATCCTATACTAGTATAGGCCTCTGAGATAATCTTTGGCAGCTCGCATTCCTGGTTCTGTTGAGGAATTTCGAGGAGCCATTGACAAATGGCCAATACTGTTGCTTCCCCTTTAATGTTACTTAATATTACTGAGGAAAGTGTGTTGAAATAACGCATCAGTCTCATCCCCAACTCTAGGGCCGGGGCTGCACTGTGTTACTATTGAATTTGTTTTAACACTTCCAGCAAATTGGTACCATGTGTGGTAGTGTAAATTGCTGCTGAGACTGAACCCCAGGTGGCACAGTACTCTACTGAGGGAAGCATTTAAACTGGCAAGCACATTGTGAGATTTCAATGTTTATCTTGGGGTCCTGTATGGGAAAACACTGCTTCCAGCTAATTTGATTTTTGTGCTATCCAAAATGGGATCTTCTCCCATTCTGTGGGCACTTTATCCATTATTGAATGTACTGTTTGAGGATTAACTCCTGCAATGGCCAATTGGTGGATAGCTGGACCAGCCTTCTCTAGGGCGGTGTTTAAATCCACATCACAAACTGTATTAGTTGTTTATATATTGCTACTAGCTCATTATAAAGTGTGCGAATGTCATACTTTGGGATGTGGTGTATACGTGGCAAACATGTGCCACTTTGGTCCGTCATTACTTAAAGAACCTAATGTCACAGGTTGTATTACATGTAGAAGGGTGCCTATAAACCAGTTTTGGTGTTCTTGATAAGAAAGTGATATTTCTAAATGTTGATAAACTCAGTGCCGCTGTGGTACAATTGCTATTCTATAAGTGTGAAATGTGTGTGAATTGTCATTCACTTCAGGAAAAGTGACCCAAGAATAAAATGTTTCTGTTTGGTATGCTTCATGAGCTTCCAATACAAATGTGACTTTCCCACTCTCATCTTTTAAGCTATTGGCTAGAAGAAACTGTGTAAGTGCTTGTCTGCAGATCTCCGGAAAGTTTACTGTGTTTGCCTTGTTAATTAGGAGGTATCAGGGTTGGGAACACCAATGGGGGGAAAGAAATCCTTTTACGATTCAAGCTTGAACAACTTAGCCCTGATAGGTGCTCGCTAGAGTGGCACAGGCAAACACAAGCACCACACTTCATCACACAAGTGCTCACGCAAACACCAGACCGTTGCAGACATAACAACATCCACTGCCTCCACTGCGCCCTACTACTCCTCTTCCCCCTCCCTCCCAGACACATTCACACTCACACCGGCATGCACTACATCAACATCCACTACCAGCATCACCACACCAAGCAGCACACACCTCACTAGCAGAGACCTCCACAGCAGCATGCATGCGCGCCCTCTAGCCTCTCTCACCCTGTCTGTCACCCCCTCCTAAAGGACACAAATGCAAGCACTCACACAACCAACAGCCATCCAGCATACATCCAATGCACCTGCACCCAATTCCAGCAGACATACACCTCCTACAACCACTCCCTCTATCTCTACTCCCATCACTCCTCCCTCCTCCTTCCTCCTGCCCCACCGTCCCTAAAAAACTTTTCCTTGCCCAACCTGACCTCCTCCCTCCCCCTCCCTCCTCCGTCCTGACAGTATGAGCAGCGTACCAAAGACCCAGCCCAGCACCTCAGCCAAACAATACACGGGGACAATGATAGCACCACCTACTCGTGGAGGTAAGGATACCACACCTCCAGGCAAGAAGGGGAAGGAGCCTGCACCTCTAGGCAAGAAGGGGAAGGAGCCTGCACCTCCATCCAAGAAGGGGAAGGAGCCTGCACCTCCATCCAAGAAGGGGAAGAAGCCATCCATCCCTTCCAGGAAGGTTAAGGAATCCACACCTCATGTATAGGAGGAGACGAAGCTCTCTACTCCAGCGGAGGTTGTCAGGGTATTAACTGCACCACCATCAGCGATCACGTGCCCCCCACAGCCAGCTGAGAAAGTGCAGCCATTACCACCTGCAGATGCTGCCCAGGAGGCACCTCCATCCACCACTACACTGCAGCCATCACCAACTGCAGAGGCTGCCCAGGAGGAACCTCCATCCACCACCACACTGCAGCCGTCACCAACTGCAGAGGCTGCCCAGGAGTCACCTCCATCCACCACCACACTGCAACCATCACCACCAGTGGGCAAGTCACTCACCTGAGAGACTGTGGCCTTGCACTCCCCAGGACAGAGCAATGGGCATGTTGTCCTCTCCAGAACCAGTGGGCAGGTCACCCACCTGGGACACTGTGGCCTTGCACTCCCCAGGACAGAGCAATGGGCATGTTGCCCCCTCCAGAACCAGTGGGCAAATCACCCACCTGAGAGACTGTGGCCTTGCACTCCCCAGGACAGAGCAATGGGCCTGTTACCCCATCCAGAACCAGTGGGCTTGTTCCTGAATCTGGCTGAGGTGCCCCCTCTCTTCCTCCTCCTGTGATGCCTGCCCACTTGCAAACTGATGCCCCTGCAGAGTTCTATCCAGATGAAGTCAGGATTTGAGTTCGGTCTTAGACTGTACCCTGTGGCCATGTGGTCCCTTTGAACTTTGGGCTGGACAGTGTCCCTTTGTGTACATGTGTACATATCTGTTTCAATGTCAATTCGATATTTATTAGCTGTTGATATGAATACCTTCATTTTGGTCAATTCTTGTTGTCCTGTCATTATTCTGCCGTGTCTCGGGTGCCATAGTTTTTCGTGTATAGCTGGTTGTGTGTATGGTGTGTGTGTGTGTCGGGTTTGTGTTGTGCGTGTGTGTGTCACTCTTGTTTCCCTCCCTCCCTCCCTTGTGTGCTAGGCATCTGTACTCACCCTCGTCGTCTTTGTTGCCATTGGTGTTCCAGGTGGAGCATAACGTAGAAGATCATCAGGAAGACTTGGCGGCGTTGTTCTTCCCCGTGTCTCGGATGGAGATTCAGTGCTCTTCAGTGATGTGTTTCTGCCAGGTTTTTGATGGCGTTGGTACCACCCCGGAAAAGGTGGTGGTTTGCAGTATCATAATATGCTGGGTGGTACTTTGTCTCCCGCCTGGCTGTTGATGGATACTGCCATGGTGAGTGTTGTTTCTGCTCTGGCGGTTGGTGTGGTACATTGGCTGTCTATGGGAATTGTCACCGCCATGGTCATAATTTGGCGGTAGTTACCGCCAGCCTGTTGGCCGCCAGGTTCGTAATAAGGTCCATTGTGTGTAAACAACACAAAACAACCTTGGATATTTCCAATGTTTTTTTTTTCCTCAAAAACCTAGCACCTGAAAGTCAGGATTATCATGCCTTTTGCGCAGTAAGCTTACAGCAGCACTTTTGTCATTTGGCTCAGGAATGTAAGAACAGCCTGGGGTTGTTTTTAGCCTGTGTCTTACATGATATTGATCCAGAGGCTTTGCCTATGTGGATGATATTTATCTCACAGATGACGTCCTCCACATTCATCTTGACAGGGTCGACTGGATCTTTCTTGGATTCGCTGCCCAAGGCTATAAATTAAATTTAAAGAAAACAAAAATTGGTTTCATCAGTGTCCTATTTCTGGGAGGATAAGAGCTGTCAGAAGAAGGTAAAAGCCTGTCCCCACACTTTCTAGAAAAATTTGCACATCTTCAATCAACAAATATCATCAAGAAATTAGTCATTGCTGGATTTCTTCAACTTTGGAAGAACATACATACCTGATTATGCACAACGCATAAAACCTCTTTATGACTTAATTTGTCTATATTTTTCAAACAAACATTGGACACTCGAACATACACAAATCCTCAGAGAACTTTAGCAAGACATGCTAGAAGCAAAACACTTACATCCACAACAAAATAAACTTGGTCATCAGAATAATTGCTGGTGCCTTTGGGTTCACCTATGTCACTTTCACTGAGGGTGACACGGTACCCATAGCATACAAATCTCATTTGTATTCACATGCAGAACAATGCTTTGCACCTAAGGGGAAAATACTAACTTCTATACAGATGGCTGTCATTAAGGAGAGGCCACTAGCCCAAGGGAAAAGCATTGCTGTCATTACCAGGTGCCAGCCTTAGAGGCTGTTACCAAAGCAAATGTTCCTAAGGGGAAAGCATTACATCCATGCTGGATTCAATGGGCAATTTCCCTGACTGCCGCTGATGTTGATTACATTTTCCATCCAAAATTACAAACACAAAAAATTCTCCAATATGAGCAGAAGTGCCCCGCAGCTATGAACATCCTAACATTTAATCAATACCACAATATAATTTACACTGATGGTTCAGCACAACCAAGTGTAGGCACAAAATATCAATATTCAGCCACTTTCTCTGCTGTAGATGAGAGATGATGTATTTCACCCTCAAAATACTTAAACACAGATCTTTGGGGTCTGGACTGCACAGCTGGCAGAGTTTAAGGCTCTAATTTTACACTGGAACATGCAAATCCAGAAAAACCCACACTCATTGTGTAATTCATATTACTGTGTCCAGTTCTACAATGATTACCTCAATCACTGGCATTAGAATGGGTTCAGAGACTCCAAGGGGAACACCATTAAACACAGAGGTGGTCATTACAACCCTGGCGGATGGTGTTAAAGCGGCAGTAAGACTGCCAACAGGCCAGCGGTAAATAAAATGGAATTACGAATGTGACGGAAACCGTCTACAAAGACAGCCACTTTAACACTCCGACCGCCACGGCGGTACAAACAAACAGCTTGGCGGTCACCGCCAACAGACAGGCGGAGGACAATGTACCGCCCACAGTATCACAACCTACCAATCCGCCACCTTTTCCAGGGCGGATTCACCGCGGACAAATACACAGCGGAAACAGGACTTCAAAGGGAAAACGGTCACCTCTACACACCCCATGAGGAAGCAGGACGCCAAGGAACCAGAGCTGCAGATCCTGCCAGCCCTTATCTTCTTGCTCCTCTACCAGGAGCATGAACGCCGGCGGCGAAGACCACGTTGAGTACTGCACCTACGACACAAGGGAGTGGGGAGGGAAAAAACAGGGACACACACGCAACAGGCAACTCCCCCAACTCCACCCTCACCCACCACAACACACACACCAATACAGCATGATTCATAACAGGTACACACCCAACCCCCCCGGAAGAATGCAAAGACAAAAGAAAATGAGTGTAACCATTGTAATATATTAAAATCCAGTATGCAAAAATATATATACACACCATAAACAAATATATACATCAACAATAGTAGTCCAGGTAGTGCTCCATTGAGGTCCGTGGAACACTGGGCCCACACAGCATGGGCGAGGCCCACACAAGATCCCCGACCATGACGGAGAGAACACTGCAGGGGCATCAGATACCAATAAAACAGGCACCTCAGTGGGAGGGAAAGGGGGGGCACCTCAGCCGCTTGAGTGCATGACGCCAAATCCATGAGGGGGCCACATGCCCACTGTTCCATCCTGGGGAGTGCAAAGCCACAGTTTCTCAAGTCTTTAAAGTGGGTGGTTTGCCCACTGTTCCATCCTGGGGAGTGCACAGCCAAAGTCTCACAAGTCTATACAGTGGGTGGTTTGCCCACTGTTCCATGCTGGGGAGTGCAAAGCCACAGTCTCACAAGTCTATACAGTGGGTGGTTTGCCCACTGTTCCATCCTGTGGAGTGCAAAGCCACAGTCTCTCAAGTCTTTACAGTGGGTGGTTTGCCCACTGTTCCATCCTGGGGAGTGCAAAGCCACAGTCTCACAAGTCTGTACAGTGGGTGGTTTGCCCACTGTTCCATCCTGGGGAGTGCAAAGCCACAGTCTCTCAAGTGGATAACAGTCTCCACTGGTTCTGGAGGGGGCCTTGTGCCCAGAGTGCTTCATCCTGCCAAGGACAGAGGTAGTGGATGTATCTCTCCACTGGTTCTGGAAGGGGCCTTGTGCCCAGAGTGCCTCATCCTGCCAAGGACAGAGGTAGTGGATGTCAATCTCCACTGGTTCTGGAGGGGGCCTTGTGCCCAGAGTGCTTCATCCTGCTCGTGGTGGCCTCAGTAGAGTCAGAGCTTTTGGCGCTCATGGGCCTGCGGTGCTTGTAGCGGCCGTGCCCTGTTCAGCGGTGCTTGTAGCGGCAGTGTCCTTGGCAGCGGTGCCCTGTTCAGCAGTCCTTGTAGCGGCGGTACCCTGTTCTGCAGTGCTTGTAGCGGCGGTGCCCTGTTCAGCGGTGCTTGAGGGGGCGGTGAACTTGGCAGCACTGCTTGTAGCGGTGGTGCCCTGTTCAGCGGTGCTTGAGGCGGCGGTGTCCTTGGCAGCAGTGCTTGTACCGGCAGTGCCCTGTTCAGCGGTGCTTGTAGCGGTGGTGTCCTGTTCAGCGGTGCTTGAGGCGGCGGTTTCCTTGGCAGCGGTGCTTGAGGAGGCGGTGCCTTGTTCAGCGGTGCTTGTAGCGGCAGTGCCCTGTTCAGCTGTGCTTGTAGCGGTGGGCTCCTTTGCAGTGGTGCTTGAGGCGGCGGTGTCCTTGGCAGCGGTGCTTGAGGCGGTGGTGCCCTGTTCAGCGGTGTTTGTAGCGGCGGTGCCCTGTTCAGCTGTGCTTGTAGCGGTGGGCTCCTTTGCAGCGGTGCTTGAGGCGGCAGTGTCCTTGGCAGCGGTGCTTGAGGCGGCGGTGCCCTGTTCAGCGGTGCTTGTAGTGGCGGGCTCCTTTGCTGTGACTCAGCTGCTGGCAGTCCTCTTTAGCCCAGCGGGGCTTGTGCTGGCGGTCCTCTCTAGCCCAGCAGGGCTTGTGCTGGCGGTCCTCTCTAGCCCAGTGGGCCTTGTGCTGGCGGTCCTCTCTGGCCCAGCGGGGCTTGTGCTGGCGGTACTCTCTAGCATAGCGGGGCTTGTGCTGGTGGCCTCCTGGGCAGCGGTGATGATGGCGGTTTTCTCCGCCATGCTGCTCTTCCCAGACTTGCCGGGTTTCTTGTGGCCCTTCCCCAAACTGGAAGGTGTCGCAGCTGACTCCACACTCCCACCTGTACCCCTGGGAGTGGCTTTGGTGGCTGGAGTCTTCCCCCTCTCCCGCCGGGCACTGGCCAACTTTTGATGCTTGACAGGTGGGAGACTGTCCGTGCTGTGGCTCTGTGCCACACTGGCTGCCCTGGTGGCCGGCGCACTCCAGATTCCGGTGAATACAGGCACCACTGGTCCCAGAGATGTTGTGGCTGAGGTGCTAGGTTGAGACCTGGAGAGTCAGGCCCTAGGAGACGGATGGGGTGGGGGAGCTGTGGGGAAGAGGTCAAGGTTGGACAGGAAAAGCTTTTTGGAGACACTGGGACGGGTAGCTGGAGGAGGTTTGGGAGTGGAGGAAGAGGTTATGATTGTAGGAGGTGTACGTTTGGTGACTTTGGGTGAAGGTGCATGCTCTGGAGGCTGTTGTGGGGTGGATAGCTGTTGGATGGGTGTGTGCCTGCGTTTGTGTATCTTGGGAGGTGGCGTCCCAGACACACTGGGAGAGGACACAGGGGACGTGTGAATAGTAGTGGGGGTGGTGACTGCACGTGAGCGGGGTGTGGTGGTGTGTGTGCTGGTAATGGCAGCAGTGGCTGTAGATGTAGTGCATGCAGGTGTGAGTGTAGACGAGACAGGGAAGGAGGAGGGAGACAAGGAGGATGGGGACACAGTGGAGGGAGTGGATGTTGGTGTGCCTGCATGTGTTTGATGCTTGCATGAGTGCCTGTGGGATGTGTGGTGCTTATGTTTGCCTGAGCTTCCCTTGTGTGTTGAGTGTGTGCATGCTGGTCTGAAGGTATGCTTGGGATAGGCTGAGGTAGAGGGGATTGGGTCTGGGTGGAGGACGTTGGAGGGGGGAGGCTAGACACAGGGACAATGGCTGCCATCAGTGCTGAGGCCAGAGTCTGAAAAGCTCGCTGAAGGACCGCCTGACCAGAATGAATGCCCTCCAGGAATACATTTGTTTGTTGCAACTGCCTTTCTACACCCTGGATGGCATTCAAAATGGTAGACTGCCCAACAGTGAGGGACCTGAGGAGGTCCATGGCCTCCTCACTGAGGGCAGCAGGGGTGACTGGGGCAGGACCTGAGGTGCCTGGGGCAAAGGTGATGCCCACCCTCCTGGATGAGCGGGCACGGGGCAAAGGCTGAGGGGCTGCTGGGAGGGCAGTGCTGGTAGGGGGGGTGGCGGCTGTACCTGTAGATGTGGGGGGTGCACAGATGTTGCCGCCACCACAAGGGAGCTCCCATCAGAGGACGAGTCCATGTCACTGGTGTCAGCTCCTGTCCCCGCTGTGGAGCTTCCCTCGCCCTCCGTCCCACTTGTGAAATCTGACTCTGTAGTGTCGCCCTCCAGGGCCATGTGGGATGCAGCTCCCTCCTGCTCCGGTCCCACTGCTCCTCCGCCTGATGATGCTAATGCACAAAAGAACAGGGAGACCACAAAATGGGGGGGGGGGACGACAGAAGAAAAACATGTTGAGTGCATGCATTACCGCTACTGTTGGCGGACGAGACAGACACAGAAGCCCCCTGCACTATGTCGCGCTATTGGCCTCCACTGTTCAATCCCTGGGACATGGCCTACAAGGCTATGGACGTCATCTGCACACATGGATGACAAAGGGGCATGACTAGGTGTACTTGGCACTCTACAGAGGTGGGGTGGGGTGCCACAATGCCTGCCTTACGGAGGGACCTTGCCTACTAAACTCGCCCTGGCCCAGGGAAACCCACAACCCACCTCCCCCACCCAGACACTTCCACTGCACACAAAATCAGCAGGATGAGAGTGTACTCACCCCCTTGTGGCTGTTGTGGTGCCCCCAAGCGCCCATCCAACTCCCGGTACGCCACCGCCAGGATCCTGAACATCAGGGGGGTCATGGTGCGACGGACACACCTCCCACGTTGGGAGGCCATCCCCAGCTGACCCTCCGCCGTCTTCTTGCTCCAGCGGCGAATGTCCTCCCATCTTTTCCGGCAGTGGGTGCTCCGTCTGTGGTAGACCCCCAGGGTCCGGACATCCTTGGCGATGGCACGCCAAATATATTTTTTCTGGTGGGCGCTGACCTACGTGAATTGTACAGGGGGAAGAGACATTTTATTACCAACTGCACCGTCACAGTCTTTGGCCCCCATACCTACCCCTGCCATGTGGCACATGCATTCATTGTCATTTCATACACGCCTCAATCCCCCCCATCTTTCATCCACCCACTCCACACAGGCATAGCCCATACAGCATGCTCCCTGTGTACTTACCTGTTTGTCTGGAGGACCGTAGAGTAGCGTGTACTGGGGGAGGACCCCATCCACGAGTTTCTCCAACTCCTCCGATGTGAAGGCAGGGGCCCTATCCCCAGACACTCGAGCCATTGTCTCTTCCAGACCGAGTTCACAGCAGCACTTGCAGTGTAGGTCCTCTCCTGTCGAAGATCAGGTATTGAGTGATTGAACAGATAGAAAATGGCGGTCACGTCCACGGTGGTGCATACCGTCACCGCCAGCGTACTTCGTCATTGGCTCCTGGGACCCATAGGATCCAAAGTTAACCAATGCAGCATTGCGCTGCGGTCTTCGACAGCTTACCACGACGGTGTACAACGCCAGCACAGTTACCTCACAACCCATTCTCCCACTTTAGAGGTCAGGCAGCCGCCATTTCAGAGGCCCACATGGCTTAATTTTTTACTGCGTCACACATACCTAGGCCTAGCCTCAAAACACATACAGGCCACTTTTCGGATTGTGAATCGTGTTCTGTGTAAGCTGTGGGTACGTACCTCTGAGTTGGTTGACTCTGTGCTCGGTGTTGTCCTTCATAGGCACTGTCCGCTGGGACATATGAGGAGATGGCGGCCTCCTCCGGTGTACAGACCGCTGGTGGACCTGTCGACAATAGAGGAAAGACATGTGATCATCACCTACAGGCTTGACCGTGCCACAATGCAGGAACTGTGTATCCAGCTGGAGCCAGACCTGATGTCAGCTATCCGCCATCCCACAGGAATCCCCCCTCAAGTGCAGGTGCTGTCAGTACTCCATTTCCTTGCAAGTGGGTCATTTCAAACAACAGTGTCCATAGCGTCAA
Organism: Pleurodeles waltl; assembly: GCF_031143425.1. NCBI lineage: Eukaryota > Metazoa > Chordata > Amphibia > Caudata > Salamandridae > Pleurodeles > Pleurodeles waltl. Next base: position 1,176,389,702 of record NC_090446.1, on the reverse strand, counting down.
GGATGTCCCAGCCTATGTTTTCCAACGTGTTGTCCAGAGTGTTGTCTGCCCTGCTGAAACACATGCAGAGCTACATCGTTCTCCCTCAGGTGGAGGATTTGCCTACAGCGAAAGGTGATTTCTATGCCCATGGACATATCCCCAACATCATAGGTGCCATTGATGGGACACATGTGGCTTTGGTCCCCCCCACAGGAGTGAACAGGTGTACAGAAACCGGAAGAGTTATCATTCCCTGAATGTGCAGATGGTGTGTTTGGCAGACCAGTACATCTCCCATGTGAATGCCAAGTTCCCTGGCTCAGTGCATGACGCCTACATCCTGCAGAATAGCAGCATCCCTTATGTGATGGGTCAATTCCAGAGGCATCGTGTGTGGCTATTAGGTGAGCACCTGGAAGCAAGACAGTGGGAATGGTTGTCTGGTTCTGGGGATATCCCTACAGGTTAGTGTATGTCTAACAGTTGTCCCTCGCCATTTGCAGGTGACTATGGTTACCCCAACCTGTCATGGCTACTGACCCGAGTGAGGAATCCCAGGACAAGGGCAGAGGAATGCTACAATGAGGCACATGGGCGAACTCAGCGGATTATAGAACAGACCTTCGGGCTCCTGAAGGCCAGGTTCAGGTGCCTCCATATGACAGATGGATCCCTATTCTATTCACCAAAGAAGGTGTGCCAGATCATCGTGGCCTGCTGTATGCTTCACAACTTAGCTTTGCGACGACAGTTGCCTTTTCTGCAGGAGGATGGTCCAGATGGCGGTGTTATTGCAGCTGTGGAGCCTGTGGACAGTGAAGACGAGGAAGCAGAAGAAGAGGACTTGGACAACAGGAACTCGGTGATCCTGCAATATTTCCAGTGAGACACAGGTAAGAGTACATACCTGCCTACTACATGGACTTTAACACTACTACCTCTCTCCTGTCTGTCGTTTTCACCCAGTGTATGGTCACTGAGTTGTCACTTTCCCTTACGATTTCACAGATGTGGGTCCCACTGTGTGACGTCTGCTTTGTTTCATCATGGACTAGAGCTTTTTGACATAGGTATGTTGACATTACAATTGAAGGAGTACTTTGTCACTGTAATTGGTAATACACTATTTCGAAATCACAGACCGAGTCCAGATTGTTTTGTGCTTCAAGGGTGTTTATTTAAGTGCTCAATATTGGAGGGGGTTGTCAAATGGTGAGGGGGTATGGTGGAGGAATGTCCATGGCAGAGTCCAGTCTATTAGTCTCACAGGTGCATTGCCCAAATGGGCATAGGAAGTGGAGCTGGGGCAGTTTGAGGATGGACAGGGTGACAAAATGGGACAGAAGGATGACAATCAGGGTGGTCCATTTCTTGGAGGGGGTCTTGGCATTGTTCTCTGTCTTTGTCCTGGATCTCAGGGACCGTTTGCGGGATGGTTCTCCCTCTGCAGGGGGTGTGGTGCCGGTGTGGTGGTCCTGTGGCGGGGCGTCCTGTCCTCTAACGCCTGCGGAGGTGGTGGGCAGTTCATAGTCCATGCTAGTGTCAGGGGCCCCTTGTTGTGCCACAGTGTCCCTCCTGGTGTTGAGTACTTCCTTCAGCACCCCTACGATGGTGCCCAGGGTGGAATTGATGGTTCTGAGTTCCTCCCTGAAGCCCAAATACTGTTCCTCCTGCAGGCGCTGGGTCTCCTGAAACTTGGCCAGTACCGTTGCCATTGTCTCCTAGGAGTGGTGGTAGGCTCCCTTGATGGAGAAGAGTGCCTTGTGGAGAGTGGGTTCCCTTGGCCTGTCCTCCCCCTGTCGCACAGCAGCCCTCCCAGTTCCTCTGTGTTCCTGGGCCTCCGTCCCCTGGACCGTGTGCCCACTACCACTGCCCCCAGGTCCCTGTTGTTGTTGGGGTGGTGGGTTACCCTGGGTTCCCTGTAATGGTGGACACACTGCTGCTTGACGTGTCCTGGGGACAGAGGTATGGGCCCGCTGGGTGGGTGCTGTGCTGGTGTTTCCAGAGGGGGGAAGCTCTGTGGTGGCCTGTGACTGTGTGAGGGGAACCAACTGTCCAGAGGTCCCCGATGGGCCAGGCTGGTCATCTAGATCCAGTTGGACAGAGCTGCTGTCATCACTCTGGGCCTCTTCTGTTGGTGGTGTGGACATGTGTGGACCCTCCTGTCTGGTGACGTTGGGTAGGGGTCCTGCAGGGGTATAAAAAGATGTTTATTACATCTGTGTGTGCTATGGTGTGCAATAGGTGGGTGGCCGTGAACCCCAGTGCTTGCATTCCTGTGTGGGACCTTGTGTGTTGGTGGTTTAGGGGGGTGTATGGGTATGTGCAGTGGCCATGCTTTGGTGATGGGTGTCCATGCTTTGTTGTTGCATGCAGGGCTTGGTGTTAGGATGTGTGGTTTGTGATGTTGGGACATTTGTGAGGAGTTGGAGTGATGGGGGTGAGGGTGAGGGTGGGGGTATGTGATAGCATGCAAGTAGGGTGGGGGATGTAATAGTTAAGAATTGAGTTACCAGAGTCCATTTATCCATCTACTCCTGCGAGGCCAAGACTTGCTTCTCCCATGTTGTTAGTTGTGGGGGAGGAGGTGAGGGTCCGCCGCCAGTCCGCTGAACCGCGATATGGTGTCTTGAGACCACGGAACGCACCTTCCTCGTAGGTCGTTCCACCTCTTCCTGATGTCATCCCTATTTCTTGGGTGCTGTCCAACTGTGTTGACCCTGTCCACTATTTTTCGCCATAGGGCTCTACCCGGATGATTTCCTCCACCATGACCCTGAGCTCCTACTCAGAGAACCTAGGGTGTCTTTGCAGTGCCATGGGGTGGTGTGGGTGATGTGTGGGGTGGTGTGTGTGGTGATAAGTGTGCTGATATGTAGTGGTGTGTTGTGTGAGGTGCGTGGTTGTTCTATGGTTGATGGTATTTTGTGCCTGTGGATACTTGGTAGTTGTTTGTGGTGTCTCTCTCTGGCCTTCTCTCTGTAAATGTGGTCCTAGGGGTTTGTGGGTGATGTGGGTGGGTGTTTTATATTGTATTGGGTGTGTGGGAGTGGTGTGTGCATGTGTATCAGATGTGTGTACTTTGAATTGTCCAATGCGTCTGTGTTTTGTCGATGTGTGTGTGTTAGAAATGGGGTTTGTGGTTAGCAGTCAGGTTGCCCTCTGTCCAAGCAAGAACCCTCAATCTAGTCAGGGTAAGTCACACACAATCCAAAATCAGCCTGTGCTCACCCTCCGGTAGCTTGGCACGAGCAGTCAGGCTTAACTTAGAAGGCAATGTGTAAAGCATTTGTGCAATAAATCATACAACACCATAGCATAACACCACAAAAATACACCACACAGTGTTTAGAAAAATATATAATATTTATCTGGGTATCTTCAGGTCAAAACGATCAAAGTTGCAATACGAATTTGTAAAGATATCACTGAAAAGTGATATAAAGTGTCTTAAGTCTTTAGAAAGGAAACAAAGGCCCTCATCCTGACCTTGGCGGGCGGCAGAGGCCGCCCGCCAAAGTCCCGCCGTCAGGTTACCGTTCCGCGGTCGAAAGACTGCGGCGGTAATTCTGACATTCCCGCTGGGCTGGCGGGCGGCCGCCTTCAGGCCGCCCGCCAGCCCAGCGGGAAAGAGGCTTCCACGATGAAGCCGGCTCGGAATCGAGCCGGCGGAGTGGAAGCTGTGCGACGGGTGCAGTTGCACCCGTCGCGTATTTCACTTGTCTGCGCAGCAGACAGTGAAATACATTTAGGGGCACTCTTACGGGGGCCCCTGCAGTGCCCATGCCAGTGGCATGGGCACTGCAGGGGCCCCCAGGGGCCCCGCGACCCCCCCTACCGCCATCCGGTTCCCGGCGGGCGGACCGCCGGGAACTGGATGGCGGTAGGGGGGGTCGGAATCCCCTCGGCGGCGCAGCAAGCTGCGCCGCCTTGGAGGATTCCAACGGGCAGCGGAAAACCGGCGGGAGACTGCCGGTTTTCCTGCACTGACCGCGGCCAAAGCGCCGCGGTCAGAATGCCCTGCGGGGCACCGCCGGTCTGTCGGCGGTACTCCCGCCGACCCTGGGCCCGGCGGTCTAAGACCGCCGGGGTTAGAATCACCCCCAAAGTCTCTTTCAAACACAAAGTACCTAGTTTCTGGTGGAAAATCTCCTCAGAGGGCCACAGGAGAAGAGGTGCGTTGAAAACTGGTGTGTGCGTCGATTTCTCCTCAGCACACACGGACTTGCGTCGTTATTTTCCACGCGGGGAGTCGGGCGCCGTTTTCCGGTGCGCGGACAGTCTCTTACTGTGGTTTGCAGGGAGTACCAGATGTCCCGGGTCTGTGCGTGGATTTCCCTGCTTGTTTTCCGGCTGCGCTTCGTTCTGCGGGGCTGCGCGTCGAAGTTTCGATCTCACAGCAGGCGTCGCGTCGATTTCTCCTGCGGAGTCTGGCGGCGTTGTCCTTGCGAGGCCGTGCGTCAAAGTTTTGATCTCAAGTTTTGATCTCACGGCAGGCGTCGCGTCGATTTCTCCTGGGAAGTCGGGCGGCGTTGTCCTTGCGAGGCCGTGCGTCAAAGTTTCGATCTCACGGCAGGCGTCGCGTCGATTTCTCCTGCGGAGTCGGGCGGCGTTGTCCTTGCGAGGCCGTGCGTCAAGGTTTTGATCTCACGGCAGGCGTCGCGTCGATTTCTCCCGGGAAGTCGGGCGGTGTTGTCCTTGCGAGGCCGTGCGTCAAAGTTTCGGTCGTCCCGAAGACGTTGCGTCGATCAGCGTCGGTGTGCGGCGTTTTTCTTGCCGCGGAACAAGCTGTGAGTCGAAAAGTTCGGTGCACGGAGAGTCCAAGAGGAAGAGAGAAGTCTTTTTGGTCCTGAGACTTCAGGGAACAGGAGGCAAGCTCTATCCAAGCCCTTGAAGAGCACTTTTACAGCCAGACAAGAGTTCAGCAAGGCAGCAGGCCAACAGCAAGGCAGCAGTTCTTTGTAGAAAAGCAGACAGGTGAGTCCTTTGAGCAGCCAGGCAGTTCTTCTTGGCAGGATGTAGTTTCTGGTTCAGGTTTCTTCTCCAGCAAGTGTCTCCTGAGGTAGGGCAGAGGCCCTGTTTTATACTAAGTTGTGCCTTTGAAGTGGGGGTGACTTCAAAGAGTCTCTAAGAAATGCACCAAGCCCCCTTTCAGTTCAATCCTGTCTGCCAGAGTCCCAGTAGGGGGTGTGGCAGTCCTTTGTGTGAGGGCAGGCCCTCCACCCTCCCAGCCCAGGAAGACCCATTCAAAATGCAGATGTATGCAAGTGAGGCTGAGTACCCTGTGTTTGGGGTGTGTCTGAGTGAATGCACAAGGAGCTGTCAACTAAACCTAGCCAGACGTGGATTGAAGGACACAACAGGATTTTAGTGCAAAGAAATGCTTACTTTCTAAAAGTGGCATTTCTAGAATAGTAATATTAAATCCGACTTCACCAGTCAGCAGGATTTTATATTACCTTTCTGGCCATACTAAATATGACCTTCCTGCTCCTTTCAGATCAGCAGCTGCCACTTCAACAATGTATGAGAGCAGCCCCAATGTTTGCCTATGAAGGGAGCAGGCCTCACAGTAGTGTAAAAACGAATTTAGGAGTTTTACACTACCAGGACATATAACCACACAAGTACATGTCCTGCCTTTTACCCACACAGCACCCTGCTCTTGGGGTTACCTAGGGCACACATTAGGGGTGACTTATGTATAGAAAAAGGGGAGTTCTAGGCTTGGCAAGTACATTTAAATGCCAAGTCGAAGTGGCAGTGAAACTGCACACACAGGCCTTGCAATGGCAGGCCTGAGACAAGGTTAAGGGGCTACTGAGGTGGGTGGCACAACCAGTGCTGCAGGCCCACTAGTAGCATTTAATCTACCTGCCCTAGGCACATGTAGTGCACTCTACCAGGGACTTACAAGTAAATTAAATAGTCAATCATGGATAAACCAATCAGTAGTACAATTTACACAGAGAGCATATGCACGTTAGCACTGGTTAGCAGTGGTAAAGTGCCCAGAGGTCAAAAGCCAACAACAGGTCAGAAAAAATAGGAGGAAGGAGGCAAAAAGTTTGGGGATGTCCCTGTCAAAAAGCCAGGTCCAACATGACCCCCTACCAGCATAAAGCCAGGGGAGAACAATCACTATCCTGATGTACTTCCCTGTTTGAGGCGACAGAACAAGGACCCAGGCCCACAACAGCAGGGGCATGCTCCAGTTCTTCGCCTTCCTGACTCCAATTGGATCCCTCTGTCCATACTCTCAGGGCGCACTAAGCCAACCCACGGGGAACCTTTCTCCTTACCTGCGGATCCCATCTGTGCAGCACCTAACCTTAATTTGCTCACAGATGTATCCCAGGAGCAGGATAGTACCACCATGACCAACACAGTGGTGTTGCCCACTCTACCCCCGGGGTGTGACACTTGTCCCCTCCCAGGGATAACTCTGTCCACCCGGACAGCAAGCCACAGTGATTACTGACAGCTGCCAGGGAGGAGAGCCAGGCCCCAGGCCTCTCAAAGCTCTCCAACCACTGTGACTGTGGAGAGTGGGGGGCGGTAGCCCCAGGTGCTGGGCACCCTTTAACCACTCTCCCTTCCACCAGGTCAGGGATGACAGCCTGAACCTGGTCCTCCCCTCTGGTGCTCTGTACCCTCCTTCCTGGAGCGGTACCCCCAGAGTCCAACGTGGTCAGGGTGCTTACAGAAGTCGCCCTGTACCATTCCTCCACCAGGGCAGGGCTGTTAACCTGCAACTGGCCCTCCAACCTGGGGTCTGTACCTTCAGGTTGGACTAGGGCCCGGGGTGAGGCTTCCCTCCCCCTGCCCTCCCTTCTGGGGTCCAGCACCCTCCAACTAGGAGTGGCCTCCTCAGAAGACAACATGGTAGGGGCACTGTTATCAGTAGCCCCTCCCTCCAGGTCCGGGGGACACCCTGAACCTGGTCTTCCAGCCCAGGGTCTGTACCCTCAGACTGGATCACTGCCTGGCAAACCAGGACTTCCTGGGAGGCACACCTACCCCCCACCAGGTCAGAGTTTAACCTCTGCACATGACCATTCAACTCAGAGTCACCACCCTGAAGTTTAACAATTGCCTGGCACGCCAGGACTTCCTGGAGGGAACACTGACCCTCCACCAGGTCAGAGTTTAACCTCTGAACTTGGCCATTCAACTCAGAGTCACCACCCTGAAGTTGAACAATTGCCTGGCACGCCAGGACTTCCTGGAGGGCACACTGACCCTCCACCAGGTCAGAGTTTAACCTCTGGACCTGGTTCTCCAACCTAGGGTCACCACACTGAGGTTGGGCAACTGCCTGGCACGCCAGGGCTTTCTGGGGGGCACACCTACCCCCCACCAGGTCAGAGTTTAACCTCTGAACCCGGTTATCCAACCCAGAGTCAGCACCCTGAGGTTGGACAACTGCCTGGTACACCAGGACTTCCAGGGAGGCACACCTACCTCCCACCAGGTCAGAGTTTAACCTCTGAGCCTGGTGCCCCAACCCAGGGTCGCCACCCTGAGGTTGGGCAATTGCCTGGCACGCCAGGACTTTCAGGGGGGCACACCTACCACCCACCAGGTCAGAGTTTAACCTCTGAACCCGGTTATCCAACCCAGAGTCAGCACCCTGAGGTTGGACTACTGCCTGGTACACCAGGACTTTCTAGGGGGCACGCCTACCTCCCAACAGGTCAGAGCTTATCCCCTGAACCTGGTTAGCCAACCCAGAGTCACCACCCTGAGGTTGAACCATTGCCTGGCAGGCCAGGACTTCCAGGGAGGCACACCTACCTCCCACCAGGTCAGAGTTTAACCTCTGAGCCTGGTTCCCCAACCCAGGGTCACCACCCTGAGGTTGGGCAATTGCCTGGCACGCCAGGACTTTCTGGGGGGCCCACCTACCCCCCACCAGGTCAGAGTTTAACCTCTGAACCTGGTCATCCAACCCAGAGTCAACACCCTGAGGTTGGACAATTGCCTGGCACAGCAGGACTTCTTGGGAGGCACATCTACCTCCCACCAGGTCAGAGTTTAACCTCTGAACCTGGGTATCCAACCCAGAGTCACCACCCTGAGGTTGAATCTTTGCCTGGCATGCCAGGACGTCCTGGGGGGCACTCTCACCCCCCACAAGGGACACACCGTCCCCAAGGGCCACACAAGAGTCTGGTTGGTACAGGTCTCCAGACCTCTGCCCATCCGGCAGAGTCTGGGTTTCCCCCAAACCAGAAACGGTTTCACCTGGGTCATTCCTTGGGGGCTCTGCTCTCAGAGCTGTCCCCTGACTCTCAAGGTCATCCACTGGGGTCTGCAACCCCCTCTCAACCCTATGTCTGGACTTCTGCACCCCCTCACTAGGAGGGGTACTGCCAGACACCAGAACTGTTGGGATGCTGGCTACAGTCACCCCCCCAAGTTCTTCTGACACTGCAGGGCTTCCCTCAAAAGGTAGCCCTACGGTACAGGCTAGGCTTCCCTCCTGGTGTTCCCTCATGGAACCCTCTAGGACCTGGGACCTACCTGGGACACTACAATCCTTTCCCACCACACTCGGTTGGGAACCACCTAAACCACTCCCTTCAGGAGCACCCCCAAATGCCTCTTCAGACTCTCTGGTACTCACCAGAAGTCTGCCTCCATTGTAAGTTTCCTGGGGTCAGAGAACTCACACTCCACCTGGTGTTGGCATAGCTCTGGAAAATAAGGACCAGACATATGCTCTCCAGCAATTACATCACTCTGCCCTTCACATGTATTAACCACAGTACCCTTCACCCAACCACCCAGTAACTCTACCTTGGAAAAGCACTCTACTTCACCCTCCTGAGACTGGTGAGACAGTATCTGTCTGTCCCTGACACTCAACCCATACTCTTCTGGGATGTCTCTACACTCTATATCCAGGACGTCCACCAGGGGGGAACCCTTTTCTCTGTCACTCTCTGCTAGAGTCAGTAAAGTGTCCCTCCCCCCAGTAGGAATATGACTCCCTGTGCCAGTTCCCCAATCCTTCTCAGGGACCCTGTGCATAACGGGAACTACCTCATACCCTTGAACCGCCTGGGGTGTGTCAACTCCCTTCTTCAAGTTGGGCACCACATCTCTGGGCTTGTGCCCTCCTTCAGCAGTACTAGATGCAAGATTTTTGCTGCCACCATCTGAACTGGACTCAGCCCTTCCGGCCTCCAGTTTCAGCTCTTTACAGCTCAGCTCTTGAGCTGCAATCTTTCCTTCTTCCAGGGCTAAGAGTCTTTTTGCCTCAACCTCTGCAAGATACTCCTCTAATTGTTGCTCCTGTCGCCTTTGACCTCGGAGCCATTCATCTATTTCTGGGTCACTGTCCAAATCTGAGTAGTCTTCCTCCTCAGGTGCGCAGTCATCCTCCTCATCTGAGGGGTACTTAGTCATTTGGTTTCTTGCTGCCTCTCTCTCTGCCCATCTTTCCTCCCCCCAGACTATGTAGTGATGGAGCATCTCTGCCTTAGTAGATCTCCTTGCTACAGGAAGGCCCCATTTTCTGCAAAGCTTCCTTAGGGCAGCCTTAGTGAGGTGGTCAGTACGAACAAAGAATGAGTAGGTACACAATCCCATTCTGATAAGATCTTATCAGCAAAAACCAAAATTCAAAGTCCAAAATATCAATAGTATATCCAGGAGGACATCAGAGAACCAACAGCCAAAAAAAGATGAAAAATCAAGTTGACCTTCAACTGTGGGTAGGTAGTGAAATACTTAGCTATTGTATGTCACTGCACAAACACAAGTCCTATCCTCACCACTGATCACCAATGTTAGAAATGGGGTTTTTGGTTGGCAGACAGGTTGCCCTATGTCCAAGCAAGAACCCTCACTCTAGTCAGGGTAAGTCACACACAATCCAAAATCAGCCTGTGCTCACCCTCAGGTAGCTTGGCACGAGCAGTCAGGTTTAACTTAGAAGGCAATGTGTAAAGCATTTGTGCAATAAATCATACAACACCATAGCATAACACCACAAAAATACACCACACAGTGTTTAGAAAAATATATAATATTTATCTGGGTATCTTCAGGTCAAAACGATCAAAGTTGCAATACGAATTTGTAAAGATATCACTGAAAAGTGATATAAAGGGGGTCATTCTGACCCTGGCGGTAAAAACCGCCAGGGTCAACGACCGCGGGAGCACCGCCAACAGGCTGGCGGTGCTCCCATGGGCATTCTGACCGCGGCGGTACAGCCGCAGTCAGAAACGGAAAACCGGCGGTGTACCGCCGGTTTTCCACTGCCCTGGGGAATCCTCCATGGCGGCGCAGCTTGCTGCGCCGCCATGGGGATTCCGACCCCCATTACCGCCATCCTGTTCCTGGCGGTCGTGGCCGCCAGGAACAGGATGGCGGTAAGGGGTGTCGTGGGGCCCATGGGGGCCCCACCATGATTTTCAGTGTCTGCCATGCAGACACTGAAAATCGCAACGGGTGCAACTGCACCCGTCGCACCCCTTCCACTCCGCCGGCTTCATTCGGAGCCGGCATCCTCATGGAAGGGTGTTTCCCGCTGGGCTGGCGGGCGGCCTTCTGGCGGTCGCCCGCCAGCCCAGCGGGAAACCCAGAATACCCGCTGCGGTCTTTTGACCGCGCAGCGGTATTCTGGCGGTCCCAGCCAGGCCGGCGGCTTCCGCCACCGGCCGGGGTCAGAATGACCCCCAAAGTGTCTTAAGTCTTTAGAAAGGAAACAAAGGGGGTCATTTTGACCTTGGCGGACGGCGGAGGCCGTCCGCCAAGGTACCGCTGCTGAATGACCGCACTGCGGTCAAAAGACCGCGGCGGCCATTCAGACATTTCCTCTGGGCTGGCGGGCGCTCTCCAAAAGAGCGCCCGCCGGCCCTGAGGAAATGCCCCTGTAACGAGGACGCCGGCTCAGAATTGAGCCGGCGTGCACCCGTCGCGTATTTCAGTGTCTGCTTAGCAGACACTGAAATACTTTGCGGGGCCCTCTTACGGGGGCCCCTGCAGTGCCCATGCCATGGGCATGGGCACTGCAGGGGCCCCCAGGTGCCCCGCGGCACCCCCTACCGCCATCCTGTTCCTGGCGGGAGACCCGCCAGGAACAGGATGGCGGTAGGGGGTGTCAGAATCCCCATGGCTGCGGAGCGCGCTCCGCAGCCATGGAGGATTCTGAAGGGCAGTGGTAAACCGGCGGGAGACCACCGGTTTACCCTTTCTGACCACGGCTGAACCGCCGCGGTCAGAATGCCCTCGGGAGCACCGCCAGCCTGTTGGCGGTGCTCCCGTGGTCGGTGGCCCTGGCGGCCACCGGCCGCCAGGGTCAGAATGACCCCCAAAGTCTCTTTCAAACACAAAGTACCTGGTTTCTGGTGGAAAATCTCCTCAGAGGGCCACAGGAGAAGAGGTGCGTGGAAAACTGGTGTGTGCGTCGATTTCTCCTCAGCACACACGGACTTGCGTCGTTATTTTCCACGCGGGGAGTCGGGCGTCATTTTCCGGCACGCAGGCAGTCTCTTACTGTGGTTTGCGGGGAGTACCAGATGTCCCGGGTCTGTGCGTGGATTTCCCTGCTTGTTTTCCGGCTGCGCGTCGTTCTGCGGGGCTGCGCGTCGAAGTTTCGATCTCACGGCAGGCGTCGCGTCAATTTCTCCTGCGGAGTCGGGCGGCGTTGTCCTTGCGAGGCCGTGCGTCAAAGTTTTGATCTCACGGCAGGCGTCGCGTCGATTTCTCCTGGGAAGTCGGGCGGCGTTGTCCTTGCGAGGCCGTGCGTCAAAGTTTCGATCTCACGGCAGGCGTTGCGTCGATTTCTCCTGCGGAGTCGGGCGGCGTTGTCCTTGCGAGGCCGTGAGTCAAAGTTTTGATCTCACGGCAGGCGTCGCGTCGATTTCTCCTGGGAAGTCGGGCGGCGTTGTCCTTGCGAGGCCGTGGCCGCCACAAACAGGATGGCGGTAAGGGGTGTCGTGGCGCCCCTGGGGGCCCCCTGCAGTGCCCATGCCAATGTAACAGGGCCCCACCATGATTTTGAAAATCGCGACGGGTGCAACGGCAAAGTTTTGATCTCACGGCAGGCGTTGCGTCGATTTCTCCTGGGAAGTCGGGCGGCATTGTCCTTGCGAGGCCGTGCGTCAAAGTTTCGGTCGTCCCGAAGACGTCGCGTCGATCAGCGGCGGAACAAGCTGTGCGTCGAAAAGTTCAGCGCACTGAGCGTCCAAGAGGAAGAAAGAAGTCTTTTTGGTCCTGGGACTTCAGGGAACAGGAGGCAAGCTCCATCCAAGCCCTTGGAGAGCACTTTTACAGCCAGACAAGAGTTCAGCAAGGCAGCAGGCCAACAGCAAGGCAGCAGTCCTTTGTAGAAAAGCAGACAGGTGAGTCCTTTGAGCAGCCAGGCAGTTCTTCTTGGCAGGATGTAGTTTCTGGTTCAGGTTTCTTCTCCAGCAAGTGTCTCCTGAGGTAGGCCGGAGGCCCTGTTTTATACTAAGTTGTGCCTTTGAAGTGGGGGTGACTTCAAAGAGTATCTAAGAAATGCACCAAGCCCCCTTTCAGTTCAATCCTGTCTGCCAGAGTCCCAGTAGGGGGTGTGGCAGTCCTTTGTGTGAGGGCAGGCCCTCCACCCTCCCAGCCCAGGAAGACCCATTCAAAATGCAGATGTATGCAAGTGAGGCTGAGTACCCTGTGTTTGGGGTGTGTCTGAGTGAATGCACAAGGAGCTGTCAACTAAACCTAGCCAGACGTGGATTGAAGGGCACAACAGGATTTTGGTGCAAAGAAATGCTCACTTTCTAAAAGTGGCATTTCTAGAATAGTAATATTAAATCCGACTTCACCAGTCAGCAGGATATTATATTATCATTCTGGCCATAATAAATATGACCTTCCTGCTCCTTTCAGATCAGCAGCTGCCACTTCAACAATGTATGAGAGCAGCCCCAATGTTAGCCTATGAAGGGAGCAGGCCTCACAGTAGTGTAAAAACTAATTTAGGAGTTTTACACTACCAGGACATATAACCACACAAGTACATGTCCTGCCTTTTACCCACACAGCACCCTGCTCTAGGGGTTACCTAGGGCACACATTAGGGGTGACTTATGTATAGAAAAAGGGGAGTTCTAGGCTTGGCAAGTACCTTTAAATGCCAAGTCGAAGTGGCAGTGAAACTGCACACACGGGCCTTGCAATGGCAGGCCTGAGACAAGGTTAAGGGGCTACTGAGGTGGGTGGCACAACCAGTGCTGCAGGCCCACTAGTAGCATTTAATCTACCTGCCCTAGGCACATGTAGTGCACTCTACCAGGGACTTACAAGTAAATTAAATAGTCAATCATGGATAAACCAATCAGTAGTACAATTTACACAGACAGCATATGCACTTTAGCACTGGTTAGCAGTGGTAAAGTGCCCAGAGGTCAAAAGCCAGCAACAACAGGTCAGAAAAAATAGGAGGAAGGAGGCAAAAAGTTTGGGGATGTCCCTGTCAAAAAGCCAGGTCCAACAGTGTGTATTTTGAGTGTGGCGGTGTGTACCGCCAATGGAATACCACAGTTGAAAGACCGCCGCGTGGATTCGTGTGTCGTGATCATGTGGGTGTATTTCTGTTGGCGTGACGGTGGAGGATTTGTTTTCGCCAGTTTATCACTGACCTTTGGTGTGGCGGACTTGTGTGGGTGTCTGAATTTTGGCGGATTCCGTCCTGTGGGTCATAATAGCTGTGGCGGATTTCCGTGGCCGTGGCGGTGTGTTGGCAGTCTTCTGCACGACGGTAAGCGGCTTTTACCGCCAATGTCGTAATGACCGCCAGAATGTTGTGGGTGAGAGTAGCTGATCTTAAGATCAGACTACTAGATGTTCATGTAGTACATACATTGGACCACCAACATGTAGGAGTACACGTTGTAGGAAATACTTTGGCTGATGAAGCTGTGAAATCCACAGTAGCTATGGATTTTGTTACTGCAGAAATCGTTCTCACACAAAGTTGGATAATGAGGCACTGGCTGCCGTAAAAGCTTTGGCTAAATGTCAGCCTTTACCAAAGGCATATCCTGTAAAATATAATTACTGTAATTGCACTCAAAATGTTGCATTTGCAATCATTCTAGGGGTGGGAGATTGTGTGTTCTCCAACCAAGATGAAAGATCATATCTCTTCAAAGAATCACATAAGGGTGTTGCTTCTGCTCAAAGAGGTGAGGCGGCCACAATTTCACATTTGCAAAAATGCTTTGGTGGCCAGGTCTATAAATCAGACCAAGCACTATGTCCTTTGCTGTGACATTTGCCAGCAAATAAAGGGCTTAAACATCAAACACCCACCGCAGACATCCCTCTTAGTGTGCGATAGGCCACTATAAAGTGTGTACATGGACCACTGAGGTCCCTTACAACCTGATGGTGCATACAAATACTTCTTAGTCGCTGTTTATTCTTGTTATAGATTCCTGTGGGTATTGCCCAGGTGGTCGGCTGACACTCAACCTTTATAAAAGACTTGCTGGTCTTTATCGGTACATATGTGGTTGCAGCATTCCACTCAGACCAGGGCCCTGCTTTCACTTCTAGGGCATTCAGGGAAATTCTGAGAATTGTGGGTGTTGAACTCTATTACTCCTCACCATACCATCTACAGGATAATTTGGTTGTGGAAAGGAGGAATTGAGATTTAAAGCAACCCTTAACAGCAAGAGTATCAGGTTCAGGTCGTAGTTGGCTTCATCACCCATGTGGGGTCCAGAGAGCATTAAATAATCTCCCCAGAAGGACCTTGGGAGGTCGCACTCCTTATGAGGTGTTATTTGTGATACCTATGTATGTCGCAGAACTAGTTGGTACGGGAGTGGTGGCGGCAGACACATCATTTGACATGAATGAATGTGTCCCTGTTTTACAGGAACTGTAACAATTTAGAGATTACAATTTATATGCCTGAACTGCCACCTTGGAATAAGGGATTTGCAAACAACATCTACCTGCAGGATTCCTAAAGTTGGGAATATGGTTGGTGAAAAGATTGCTGTGAAGAAAGAGTTTGGCCCATCCTACAGATCACCAGTTCCAGTCCTGGGAATACACTGTACCAGAACTGCCATCCTACCACCAATGTGAACAGTTTCTTCAAAAAGAGGTCCCTTGGGTAGTACCTGCTCCACTCTCACTACCCAACAGGACATACCTCTATAAGTAGCAAGTACTGTTTCTGCAAGCACCAATGTGCATAACAAAGCTACAATTGCCTTCTCGATCACTGTAAGGGTAGATAATGAGCTTTTGCTGGTTCCAGTGTCCACTTCACCAATAAGACAAGTCCAAGATGTAGAACTATATTACTCCAATTCAACACAGACAGATGGCATTGTCTACTGTGAACCTCCAAAACAAGTGGATCCATCGATCAACTCTGCACCGGTTCCTGTGTTTGCACAGACAGCTTCCGGTTACTTCATTGATATCTTCTGACTCATCTGCTTCTACAACAGAAACTGTATCAAAAACACTTAAGCTGTACATATGCCCTAAAAATAACTGTTTGGTTGATCCCTGGTACTATCTACCGGTATTGTTGACATTGCATGCCTTTCTGTTTTGGATTGGTTTTGTCATTGTTTTCTTTCTCTTAATAAGTGGTCATTATCTTCCTGAATGCTGTGCCATTGTGCCGGTGGATTAGGTTTTAACATATTAATTATCGTCTCATAAAATTCAAAGAGACATGTCCATTGTGAACATTTCAGCAGTTCCGATTCCAGATGGGATGGATTGGGATAAAGTGCCCTTCGACATATACAGTCCTACTGAGGTCATTCAAATTCTATATGTGTTTAAAATAACAATGACTGATGTTATTACACCTGGTATTGTTTCCGATGACTCCGACATTAGAGCAGTCGATTCGATGCTTGCTGAGCTAGACTACTACACTGTTTTTGAAAGTAAAGATGTGTAAATTAACACAGCGAATTATGGGGAAATGTTCTATTATAACCATAAGGGGTGGGCAGTGAGCTTCACTGGCGGTTCTAAAAGAGTTTTTGGCACTATGCGATTTGCTTGGGGGCAGAGTTCAACCAAAAACTCTGCTAGCTCTGCCAGCAGAGCGGAGCTCGCCACATGCACACTGCAGCCCAATTATGGGCCACACAGTGCAAGCACAGACAGTCTGTGCTGTGTGGTCCATAACTGGGCTGCAGCGTGCACTCAGCCCAACGTCAGTGGCATGGAGCTGCTGCCAACACCATCTAAGGGTCCAGCCATCCAGGCCTCCGGCCTCACCAACTGCCTGGGAGCAGGGAGCAGAGGGAGGCCGAGAGAGAGGCTGATGGCAAGTGACAACAGGGACCCTGGAGTCGACCTGGACCCACGTAAGATCCTCATTTCCCTTTCTCTTCTTTCCACACAATGGGGAAGGCTGGTGCACAAAAAGCCTAAAACTGCAATGTTCGCTGCCTGCAGCCCTCGCCTGAATTCCAGCCAGGGCCATATACAGCGAAAGCTATAGTTTTAGGCCTCTTGTGCACCTGCCTTCTCTCGTGTGCAGTGTACACAGGGCTGGCCGGTGCGCAAGAGGCCTGAAACAGCTGCTTTCACTGTTTATGACCCTGTCCTGAATGCGCCCGATCTTGGCTGCACTAAGCAGGGTCAGGCCTGGCTAACTACTTAGTGCTTCTGAGATTGGGCGCATTCAGAACATGGTGCCACATGCCTCCACTCATGGAACTCTGTGGAATTCCACTGAATTTTAAATCAACTCCGTGGAATTTTGCGGAGTGGACCTCCGTGAGCTCGGCCCATGCCTAATAATCATTGCAGACATTACTTTCTGCACCAAGCCAGTAAACCCATATCCATTTTTAACTACACACAATGGTAACATTGTCCAACTCCACCTGTTGGGATTTCTAAAACATATGTAGAAAAGTTTGCTTGTTTTACTGGGCACAACACTGAAATGCTTAGTAATAATATTTTAAATTACCATCTTCGAGGATGAGGAAAATATTGCTAACCAACACAAGACTGATTTACTCAAACTCTTTTGTTTCCTGATTTGCTGTTGAGGGCTAGGAGCATTGTAAGAACACTATTGATGTGAAAGGTGTATGGGGAACTAAAGATTGGCAGATACAGTGTAGGGAAGCTTTGTTAAGTGCATGCCTTATTCCCTTGCAAATTATATTTTTAAATGAAACAGCACAACAAACATCATGCTTTGTATTGGCAAAAGGAAAGAGATGAACGTGCCCACCATCCCACGCCAGCTAAACTTCACAATTGGCAAATGTTTTTAAATGCCACTGATCAACTAACGGCTTGGGTTCAGAAAGGTACCTTTAATTCCTCCCTTTCAAGTCCCGGCGAGTGGTAATTTTGACCACAAGACACAAATGGTTGTCAGGCATGTTTTTTTAATTCCTTAGGGAGTTTTAAAGAAAGCCGGTCAGACCCTCACAATGTCTCAGTGGAATGCTTGGATATTCTCACTACATACAGTGTGGGTAAACTGTGCCAACAATGGTTACATTCCTCCAACTTAGAAGCTGTAAAACATCTTAGTCTCTTGTTAGGAAATAGGATGCCATGCTCAAAACATTTCCTGTATGCCAGATGTAGTGGGATTTAGAAGCTTTTGTTGATAAAGGCATGAACACCCTATCCAACAGAATTTACGCCTTAAATAATATTGTGTCATCTGTGACTGACATCATTCAGAATGACATGTCCTTTCTACAACATGGGCAGAGTCAATTGAGTTCCATCATGCAGTTAGGCTGGACATTGCAAGTTTTGAAAAAAGGATGCATACCCTGGAAACACATAATCAGTAGCACATTATTTGCCCTTTTTAATTTATCCTGGGAACAACAGACTCTGGCCAAAAAAGAAGCTAGTTACATCATGCCAAACATTGAAAAGTTAGAAAGTTGCCTTTTCCTGTGACAGAAATTCCCTCTGCTGTATAAATCTGCCCATTCCCACCTTTTGTTTTACAAACTGTAGCATTTTGCTGTAGGCAGATCTGAGCAGCTTGCAGACAGTTACATCCACAAAGTGTGGGAGTTGCCTTTCAATTTCAAATGTGTGAATGGCGAAACAGAGGTATTTCTTAGTGGAAGCGAATATGAAATTACTGTTAGTTATCCTATGATTTCTAAGCAGATGTGCTTGCATGGCCTTTGCAATGCTGAGGTCTCCAACTTGGCATGCCATCTGAAGAGTATTCCTATCCCTTTGATTCATCCAGTATTTCAGATACTTTCAAATGGAAGTCACCTGGTTCTGAACGATGAAATCTGCTTTTTTATATTTCGGTTTCTCAAATGGTAACTTGTTGCCACCATGTTTTATTCCCCAACACACAAGAAATAAGAGTAGCAGAATTGTGGCCTAACATTGCTACTTTTACTGTGGATTTTGAGAAGTTGAGAAGACTAAAGGCACTATTGTTTCAAAAACAAGTGTCCCTGACATCAGCCAGAGAGACATATGTCCACCAGATAGCGAAGTAATCAGCTGAGGTACAGTCACTATTAAAGACCAATTTCCCTAAGCACTTTGGAGAATTGGTCAGCAGAATTTTCAACGCCTCTATCATTGAAGGGATTGCACACTTTTTTAAGGCTGTTGGTTCTGGGTTTGTCAGGACGTTCTAGACCGTGTTTGGAGTCATATCTTCAGCCATACATTCACTCTTTTTGAGTGGTCTGGCGGATTCCCAGATACTATGCAGTTAAGTGGCTGGATACTGCTGCTATTATTTTTTCTAGGCAGCGACTGCCGTATTTTAGCCCAGTGGGGTGATGGAGCTACCACCATCCCGGCTGTGTCATGATCGCATGATGCAGTACTTCAGAGCCTCCTTTCAGGAAGAGCTGGAGCATGATTGAACATTGACATTCAGACCAATCCTAACCTGCGTGCAGCAGGTTTTCCCGTGTGCCTTCGAATGCACACCAATAGTGTGTCTTGCTGTGCAGCCTGTGCCTCTTTTGGGCAAGGATCTGTTAATGTTCTTGATGAGGGTTCAGTCACAGTCATGCCCTTTGAGACTGAGGTTTATTCACAAGGCATTTTATGAGCCACCGCTTGTGGATTTCCTGGCTCTAACAACATCCGGCGCAATGGACAGTGTTGCCTCCGCATGGCATTCTGTGTTTGAGGTTCCTGCTCAGTTCTGCTTCATGGATCCTTCTGCTAATCCTTTGATTAATCTATTGCCTGCGGAAGTGGAATCCTTTTGGTCTCAATCTCCAGTGATGACATCGGAGACCATTAGCACGATCATGATTATTGTTGATTTGACCACTGGCTTTTTCTACAAAGTATAAAGTGTGACAACAAATTACATTTTGATTCGGCCTGTCTGCGGCTTGTTTTGCTTGTTACTGTTGACATTACACCTCTTATGTATGATTTTATATTTGCTTCCTGATTTTTAGTTTTGAGCAATTTTAGCCTTTGGATTTTGTACCCTTTTTAGTCAATAGGGGAGGGTGTCATGGATCCATTTTACTTTGCCTGGGTACAGGAGTTTAGCTTAGCTTCAGCTTGCAGGCCTTTGCTCTTTTACCTAGATAAACATGCTCTATTTTATTATTCAGTTTTATTCATTTTAGCATTGCTTGCAGTTCTGGCATTTTAGGAGGCATATTTTTATTTTATAATCAGTCGCCATTTCATGAAAGCATCATTATTAGTAATGTGCATCTTGGATTGTCATTATGTCCCTTTGTTTCAGGTTAGACAAGAACAGAATGTGTACATATCAGGCATTATTGTTATGGTAGTGCTGATCCAAGTTTGCACACACAATCTAACACTTAGGTACATACCCATGTCTTGATGTCTGCACGGAGAACAACATGGGCCTTACAAAAACACTCTGTGAGACCTAAATCATTAGAGGGGGTTCCACCCACGATATTTTATCCATAGTGCATGTCATTTTGTAGCAGACCATATCCTTTGTGTCTCTACACCGCCTGATTGGGAGACTGGATGCCGAACTTGTTCTAAGGTAATGGGGGTTGGAGTGCTTCTCAGGGACAAGGTCTGGACACATTGGGTTTATCAAGCCTTGCTCAATTTAGGGTAGCCAATATGCTTTATGGAGGAATTTGTGTAGTTAGGTTTATTGTAAAATGTTGAGATTGTTCCCATCACTAATTCTCACAATCCTGATTTGACCTCTTGTCATTATCCTAATCTTTGTAGCTCATGTAATTTATCATAGATTGTAGTTGTTTCAATATATTTCCTGCATCTCCTTTCTTGCCTGTGTGTGTGTGAAAATCTCAGAGTCCAGGCGCTAGGTTGCCAGAATTCACCTTTACCATCTGTGTGCTGGTGAGGTGCTGCTAGAAAGCCGGAAGAACTGGGCTGCCAACTGCCAACTGGTATATGAGTGACTCAGTCGCCTACAAGCCAAGGTGCTGCTGCTCCCAATCCAGCAGCCTCGTAGAGA
Organism: Pleurodeles waltl; assembly: GCF_031143425.1. Lineage (NCBI taxonomy): Eukaryota > Metazoa > Chordata > Amphibia > Caudata > Salamandridae > Pleurodeles > Pleurodeles waltl. Next base: position 1,176,369,271 of record NC_090446.1, on the reverse strand, counting down.
TACGAGATCCCTTTATGACACTACCCAAAGCTTTAAGGAGGCTATTGTTCCTTGCATACTCCTGATGGACCAAGGCTACAAAGAAAGTCAGCTCAATCATTGGTGAGTGAGCAGCATTTTTTCTAAAACTAAGAGGAGGATGAGTAGGACTAGGCTTAACTTGGACTGTACTTCCACATACTTCATCACAGTCATTACTTGTAGGGAATACTAAAGCCTTCCTGACATTGAGACTGCTGCAAAAATATACACAAAGGCACACAGTACAAAACAAATTCAGAACAGGATGGAGTACAGAAGCGCCACCCAAAGGTGCTCCCATTATTCCTCAAATTCAGAAACCTATAATCATGAACAGCATTGTTGGAAGAAGCAAAGGTAGCAATCCTGCAGCTCAAAGGCACCAACCAGAGTCTATGAAGTGGCAAAACAGATAGTAGACTTGCCTTGAATTCCTACCAGAATTCTAAGGAGTAGGCCAAAACAATAGTGGATGTATTCCTTATTATTTATGATAGTGAAAGCTTTCCAACCTGACTTGTTTCCTCAAAGTTCATAAATAAATGATTCAACTGATGAGGAGGATGCGACCTGTCCAACAATATCAGCAGGGCCCTCTTCACATCCAATAAATGCTTCATGCTAAGAGACAGAAGAGGGAAGGAAAACTGATAACATAACCTTCAAAGCTCTTTCAGCCCGGACGTAAAACCACAGTATGTTTCTGGGAGTGTGACAGATTAGGTCACTTAACTACCATATCACTTTCATTGACAGAAACCTTCCTCAAATAATAATTTCAATTCTTGTCAGCATGAACCACAGATTCACTAAATAAACCTGCACTTACGGCTCTAGTAGCTTGGCTCAAAAACAGTCAGGTAAGTTAGAGGAAATGTGTAAAATAATTGTGCATTACTCAAACAGTAATGAAGTGAAAATACAACACAAGAAAAAACCCAAACCAATATAAAAATTATAGAATAATAAATAACTAAAATAAGACTAAACTGACAAAAATCCAATAAGTAGAACCAGAGTTATGGATGTTAAAGTTTGAGGCTCAAAATAGACCAAAATGCATTATGCCCCAATGCCCCAACCATGGTCATCTGGTTATGCATGACTGTGACAAGTGTGATGTATAAGGCTGACTGTGATAGGGTGTGGGTCGGATACAGAGATTAGGTTTGTTCTTGTGAAGTTTTGCCTTCAGACTTAGGGGCTGTTTTAAGAAAAGTGGCACTGCAACCAGTGCAGCACTACTTTCCGTGTGCCCCTTAGCTCCCCCGCACCGCCACCATATGTGTGGCGTCTTGAAAATACGGCGCACCATGGAGCAGGGTAGGGGGCAATAGCATCAGAGTTCCTGATGCTATTGATGTACTCTGCAAGAATAGCGCCAAAATGTTCTCCTGCAGAGAACATAGGGGCCCATTGTATTTAATGCCATGCCCCCTTTTTCACGCCTGCTCTGAGCAAGCATTAATAGTGCCAAAAAATGGTGCAAGGAAATCTCTTTCTTCAGTTCTTTCAGACAGCAGGGCAGTCCTTGTTCTGATTCTTCAGAGGTCTAGGAGTGTTCAGGGAGGGTACTGGGGATGCCACATTTATGTCCAGTGCCTGCCTGTGGGTGGGGAAAACTCTTGGCCACTCCCTAACCAAAGGAGCGAAGGTTCCCGGGTGTGAATCTACCCACTTTTGCAACACTTCCAGTGTATTTTAATGTAAGCTATCCCCCGCTCTTAATACAACATAGTAGAACCTTTTGTCCCCTGGTTAGAGCTGCATGTGCCTACCGAAAGTATTGGCTATCAAAATGGGCAGATCCTCCTTTGTCATCACTCTAAACCAGTTCTGCGGCAGCTCCCCCTCACTGGGTATCAAGCCAAGATGACTATGAAGATAATCCATCCTGCAATGCAGTTACCCTTGCACTATGGTGTAAGGGATCTTGCATTGGCACTAGCTGCACTGTGTGCACCAGCATAGGAAGAGAGCAGGAATGCTTCATACCTTAGTACAGATGGCATTATAACATTTGCGGTAAAAGCAGCTTACCGCCGTGCAGAAGACCGCCAACAAACCACCACGGCAGCGGAATTCCACCACAGCTATTATGACCAACAGCACGGAATCTGCCAAAATTCAGACACCCACACAAGTCCGCCACACCAAAGGTCAGTGATTAACTGGCGAAAACAAAACCTCCACCATCACGCCAACAGAAATACGCCCACACTATCACAACCCACGAATCCACGTGGCGGTCTTTCAACCGTGGTATTCCATTGGCGGTACACACCGCCACACTCAAAATACACGCACATTTACAAAACACAACCACATTGGACAATTCGAATTACACACACCTGATACACATACACACACCACTCCCACACACCCAATACAATATAAAACACACACCCACTGCACCCACAAACCCCTACGACCACAATGACTGAGAGAAGGCCAGAGAGAGACACCATCATCAACAATACTACCATCCACAGGCACACAACACCATCACCCACATAACTTCTACGCACCTCACACTACACACCACTACATATCAGCACACTTATCACCCCACACACCACCCCACACATCACCTACACCACCCCATGGCACGGCAAAGACACCCCAGGTTCTCGGAGGAGGAGCTCAGGGTCATGGTGGAGGAAATCATCCATTTAGAGCCACAGCTATTCAGAGCACAGGTGCAGCACACCTCCATAGCTAGGAAGATGGAGCTATGGCGCAGAATAGTGGACAGAGTCAATGCAGTGGGACAGCACCCAAGAGATCGGGAGGACATCATGAAGAGGTGGAATGACCTATGGGGGAAGGTGCGTTCCGTGGTCTCAAGACAAAACCTTGCGGTTCAGCGGACTGGCGGCGGACTCTCACCTCCTCCCCCACAACTAACAGCATGGGAGGAGCAGGTCTTGGCGATTCTGCATCCTGAGGGCCTCGCAGGAGTAGGTGGAGGAATGGACTCTGATAAGTCAAATCTTAACTATTACATCCCACACCCTACCTGCATGCCAGCACATACCCCCATCCTCACCCTCACCCCATGACACTAACTCCTCACAAATGTCTCAACATCACAAACCACACATCCTAACACCATGCCCTGCAGGCAACAACAAAGCATGGACACCCATCACTAAAGCATGCCCACTGCACATAACCATAAACCCCCCTAAACCATCATCACACAAGGTCCCACACAGGAATGCAAGCACTGGGGTACATGGTCACCCACCTGTTGCACACCATGACACACACAGGTGTAATAAACATCCTTTTATACCCCTGCAGGACCCCTACCCAACGTCACCGGACAGGAGGGTCCACACATGTCCACACCACCAACAGAAGAGGCCCACAGTGATGACAGCAGCTCTGTCCAACTGGATCTAGATGACCAGCCCGACCAATCGGGGACCTCTGGACAGTCGGTTCCCCTCACCCAGTCACAGGCCACCACAGACCTTCCGCCCTCTGGAAACACCAGCACAGGACCCACCCAGCGGGTCCATACCTCTGTCCCTAGGACACGTCAATCAGCAGTGTGTCCACCACTACAGGGAACCCAGGCTGACCCACCACCCCAACAACAACAGGG